>NC_140614.1:14201145-14801145 GCF_057381915.1 Diplotaxodon limnothrissa | reverse complement strand
CACTGTGTATTACTTGAAATAATCTCAGGTTTAGAAGTAATCCTTTTTTATGAGCAATCAAACAAGTCAATTCAAAAAGGCTGGAATGTGAGCCGAAGTCGATGAGTCAAAAGGTTTAAGGCCTCATATTTTTAGCGGGGAGGGATGCCGTTCCTTAGTCTCAGTTGTTATTCCTAAAAACTTTTCGTTTCTAATCAGAAGAATTCTAATGAAGCTAATTGGTGCTAATCTGCATGATGTTGTCTGTGTGTTTCAGGGCCATCAGCTCTCATCTGCAGACGTGTGGCTGTTCAATCGTGGTTGGAAGCAACCCGGAGAAAATAAACAAGGTAAATGTGCTGGATTAGTGGCTCCACACAGACGCAGCATCTACATAATTTTAAATGTTTTGAAGCTTGTTGTTATGTTTGTTTGTTAATGAGCCCCTCTTGCACTTCTTTTAGTTTCGCATCAGTATTTTGATTTTCAGTCGGGTTACTGCTTCAAGTCTGCTCTTTTCAGACTCTTTCAAGTTTTCCTCATCTTCCTGTGTTTCATACTCATCTGAAAATGAGCCTGCGTTTTATTTTTTCCCCTCGTCAGTCTCTGCAAAACACTTCAAAAACTGTTATTGCGGTGTGACGCCTAAAATCGATCAGTCGTCCTTGAGATGCTTTTACAGCTCAATTGGAGTCAAGTAGGGAGGCTCGCAGTTATCTAGAGAGGTCAAGATGATGTGTGAGAAAGCATTGTATCAACTTAGAGATTTCAGGGGGTACAAGGCTGTTTCTGCAACATTAAAAGGAACCGAGTGCGCTTTCGCTTCTATCATTCTTTTGTTATCATTGGTAGAGGTTTGTGACCATGACAGTCTTCTCAAATCTGGCCACTGAGCCAAACTCGACTATAAAGAACAGAAGGTAACCGAGAAACTAATTATCTCTGTAACTGAGATCTGGCTGTGCTTTGTTGAGAAGAGAGAGCTTTACTAAATGAAAACCATTATGAAGGTAGCGCTCAGCTACTACTTGATTCTGAGACCATAAGAAACAAAATCATCTAGTTTAATGAAATGAAGACTAAACTGTGCAGATGCTGAGCGTCACCTCATTATTATTGTCAAATGTGGTAGGAGCGTCTTATTGTGTGGATGGTTTCTCTATAAATATGGACGTTGAGAATAGTTGGGATAGAGGAAAGACACAGGCAGACAAATTCAGAGAAACCTGATCCAGAGTTCCCCTCAGGCTGTAGCAGAGGTTTACATTTCAAAACTGACCTGCAGCATAAAAGCATCTCTTGGGAGTGCTGAAAATGGCTGTGCACTCATCATCCAACCTAGGTGAGCTTGAACAATTCTGGCAAGAAGAGTCTTTTTTTTTTTTTTTTTTAAGTGAATTGATTCAAAAGTGAAACAAAGTGTGAAAAACTTAAAGTATGAAAACTTTCTCCATACAGTGTGTTTGAAAAACCACTTTAAATCTCCAGGTATCTGATTTAAAGAAAGATTAGTGGTGCACAAATATAGCAGCTCCAGTTTTTCCCAGTGAATATCAAAAGCACGCAATGCATTAATTTGTAGGTTTCTTGTCTCGAGGCCCAAACTGAACACCAATTAATTAAAGATAAAGCTTTTGTTGCATAAATTCTTCAGTAAATAATCAGACCCGGTTATCTTCAGGCCTCATTAGTTAGAAAGTCAGACTGTGGGTTGATAAATCTGACCGTCTTTTACAGATTGTGCGGACTCTCTGCCTCTTTCTCACTCCGGCTGAGAGGAAGTGCTCTCGCCTCTGCAGGGCCGACGACTCCTTCAAGTATGACACTGGCCTGTTTGTTCAGGGTCTGCTCAAGGTAGCCACCAGCTCTTTCTCATTATACAGTACACTGTGGTTAGAATTAGGATCTGGCTATTGTTTTGTTTTGTCTGCTGATTTGATGTCGCCCTTGTTTGTTGCTCTGACCTAATTTCTTTTTCATATCAGGGACGTAATTCAATAAGACTTTCCCTTTACACTGCATGAGATTCATCTGCTTTGAAACATACAACCAGTGTGACCATGCAAAGGAAAACATGGAGAAGCTACATATTTGGTCATAATTGTGACAGACACAATTTTAGGTTATGAAAGAACATATTCAAAAAGAAGCCTTTACTTAAATATTTCATTTATAATTGAAATGGTTCAGCTTCTCTGTAAGCTATAAAATTAAAGTTTTAGACTCTAAACATTCTTTTTTTTTTTTACTTTTTCTCTGCTCTTGGATCTATACGTCAGTGACAATTCCAAATATGGTAATCTCAGGTATATCAGGTGTACCACCTACCTGCTGTTTCAATTTGTTGTTTTGTGTCAATCAGAAAAAGCTGGCTTTAAAAGAAGGAAGACGATTAAAGAAGCGCTACGATGGTTTGTTTCTGACAGAGGATGAACTGAGGGACTGCAGAAAGTCTTAGCATAAGATTAATGAGGATTATTTTGAAATGTGAATTGTGCAGAGCTATTCAAGTCCAAAAATAAAAATAAGGACTTGGAAATGAGTATAATAGATCTGCTTTTATGATAGTCCATGGAAAAGATTAAAGTTAAAGGCGCCAGACACATTTTAAAGCCGTTTTGTGCTCATTTTTTAATGTACAGAAAGTTTAAAAAAATACACAAACCATCATAGTCATAAAGTCATGGAGGGTTGCTAATGTATATTGTAGAGCAAATGCAAAATCTGCATCTTATACATTACTGAAACTGACCGAGAGAAAAACGACTAAAGCTTCTGTGTTTCTAAAAGTTAAATTATGTATTAAAGCTGATCTGCATGTTGTATCTATGGATATGATTGTTCTTTACCAATGTTTTGCATTTTACTTTTATGTGCATCAGAATTTCTAATATAAAATTTTTTGCAAGCACCGAGTTTAGCTTTTGTGCTCACAGGTGCAAACAGGAGCAACTCTTTCACCTTTTTTCCGCTCTTAGGACTCGACCGGCAGCTTTGTTCTGCCCTTCCGCCAGGTACTCTACTCGCCCTACCCGACCACACACATCGACGTGGACATCAACACAGTGAAACAGATGCCGCCGTGCCATGAACACACATACAACCAGCGGCGCTACATGCGTTCTGAGCTAAGCGCGCTCTGGAAGACGGATAGCGAGGATGACATTCCTCCAGATACAGTCATTCATACTGACGAAACCTTTACACCTGACCTGTAAGTGATACTCATATATGTTGTGTTTTTACAGACGTACTCAGTTAGGCATCATATAAGCCTGAACCTGCCAGCTCTGTAATATAAAGACAGTTTAATTCCCACTACCATTGCGTCACAGATTTGCATTCTTACATGCTCCTTTTGGTGACAACTATAAATGTTCAGGGCTTGTGTGAAAACAAGCATGTAACATTTAAGTTGAAGCTTCCTTACACTATACTTAAAAACCTCTAAAATGAAAAGCACTAATGCGATAACCTCTGTGCTCTTTTTCTTAGGAATATATTTCAAGACGTCATGCATAAAGACGCTTTGGTCAAGTCATTTATAATTGAGGTAAGAATCTAACAAAAAAAATCATCTCTCATTATATATAAACTGCTTTAAGATGAAGATATTAAAGATGTCTGTCTTCGTGACATATTGATATAGTAGCCCCATTAGTAATGTCATAATTAAATGCAGAAAAGCAGTCCTCTCTTTGCTGTCATTTAAAATAAAATAGAAATAATGATCAAATAAGAAAAGGCTCCTGTGGTATGAAATGATTTTCGGTGACCGTATACATTGCTCCGTGCTTTATCTTTCCTAAGATGAACTCATTTGTGACTGATTGTTATATGAGCCAGTATGCAAAATCTTTCCTGTAATTGCTTACATAAATCACATGTTTTTGCAGGTATGTGTCATCTGATTTTGACTCACAGTCAGCTCTGACTCACAGAGATGAAAATTCAGCTTTCACTCTCCAGCTGTTATGTAGGAGATTTGTACATGGCATCTACTTAAAATATCGGTGAATTTAACATTACACACAGTTTTTTTTTGTTTTTTTGTTTTTTTAAATAAACAATTAACACAGAAAAAATTTGGTTCAGTTTTAATTAGATTTGAGTCATAGAAATGTTCAAGCATTTCAGTTCATGAGCATGAAAACAGAACAGAGCAGTCATTGACTCAAACTTATAATTAGCAAAAGCGATGCTGAAGCAGATTTACGGTGTATGCTATTAATTAATACTTGTTTTCTAATCACTGAGTTGCTGGTTTTTAGAGGGTTGTTGTGTAATCACCAATTAGAAGATATTTTTGCAATTATGCCACAGCTTCACTCTGTTACACCCCGGCCTAGGCAACCGGGGTGCAACGCAGAAAAACAAAGATAAAGAAAAAATAAAACCACGAAGGCTCTCCACCAAAATCCCAAAAACAAACATATCCCATAACGAAAGTATTTACAACAGACTATTTATTTATAACAAAACACCAAACACAAGACGTCAAACTATTTACAACGGGGGGAGATCGCGACCATGACATACTGAAACACAAGGCTTAAATACATAGAAGGAGCAATTAGGGAATGGACCACAGGAGGGAAACACAGCTGGGGCAAATTAGAACTGACGAGACAGGGCAAAACGTAAACTGAAAACACTAAGATAACACAGACTTTCAAAGTAAAACAGGAAACACATAACAGTCACGCCAAAAGCAACACACCGACAACACCGAAACGTAACATTTCCCCCCACCCAAAAATCAAACATGTAACCCCAAGTGAAATGTTTGATCAAACAAACGAAGGCTGAAGTGAAGGCAGACGAAGCTGATGGAGGCTGGAGCGGTCCCACGGACCCTCCAGCAGACGACGAAGGCTGGGGCGGTCCCACGGACCCTCCAGCGAAGGCGGATGAAGGCTGGAGCGGTCCCACGGACCCTCCAGCGAAGGCAGACGAGCAGCTCACTAGCTGCACACATGGACACGCAGCCCACCAGCTGCACACACGGACACGCAGCCCACCAGCTGCACACACGGACACGCAGCCCACCAGCTGCACACACGGAGACGCAGCCCACCAGCTGCAGAAGGCTGGAGCGGTCCCTCGGATCCTCCAGCGAAGGCGGACGAAGGCTGAAGCGGTCCCTCCAACGGACCCTCCAGCGAAGACGGACGAAGGCTGATGAAGGCTGGAGCGGTCCCACTGACCCTCCAGCAGACGACGAAGGCTGGAGCGGTCCCTCCAACGGACCCTCCAGCGAAGGCGGACGGCTGAAGCGAAGGCAGATGAAACTGATGAAGGCTGGAGCGGTCCCTCGGATCCTCCAGTGAAGGCGGATGAAGGCTGGAGCGGTCCCACGGACCCTCCCCTCAGCGAAGGCAGATGAAACTGATGAAGGCTGGAGCGGTCCCACTGACCCTCCAGCAGACGACGAAGGCTGGAGCGGTCCCTCGGACCCTCCAGCGAAGGCAGATGAAGGCTGGAGTGGTCCCACGGACCCTCCAGCGAAGGCGAATGAAGGCTGGAGCGGTCCCACGGACCCTCCAGCAGACGACAAAGGCTGGGGCGGTCCCCGGACCCCCCAGCGAAGGCAATCCCGGACCCCCCAGCGAAGGCAATCCCGGACGAGCCCCCATATGTTACACCCCGGCCTAGGCAACCGGGGTGCAACGCAGAAAAACAAAGATAAAGAAAAAATAAAACCACGAAGGCTCTCCACCAAAATCCCAAAAACAAACATATCCCATAACGAAAGTATTTACAACAGACTATTTATTTATAACAAAACACCAAACACAAGACGTCAAACTATTTACAACGGGGGGAGATCGCGACCATGACATACTGAAACACAAGGCTTAAATACATAGAAGGAGCAATTAGGGAATGGACCACAGGAGGGAAACACAGCTGGGGCAAATTAGAACTGACGAGACAGGGCAAAACGTAAACTGAAAACACTAAGATAACACAGACTTTCAAAGTAAAACAGGAAACACATAACAGTCACGCCAAAAGCAACACACCGACAACACCGAAACGTAACAACTCACAGATGGCTGCATGCAACCACCAGAGCATAGTTGTACTTTTACAGCTGTGTGTATTATTGTGAAGTTAAAAGTGGTCGAGTCACTGTCATAGCTGGTGAGAAAATCCAGATCAGATGTGTGCCCGGCTTTACGGCAAATATTTGAAAGCCGAGTGGTCACACCCCATCATTTGTTCACCTGAGAGCCATCTTAGAGCTGCTGTTAGGAATCTCCCCCCAAGACGGTAGCAACAGCATGATTGTTTCTCAAGGTTAGCACAAAGGAAGGGAGGAGTGTATTATTCTGCTCTTCTTCCAGCAGAGCCGCGGATCCGACTACTAATTGACATCCTGTCTCGTACCCAGGTGTTCATGCTGAAGCCAGGCCTGTCCCTGCGGAGCACCTATCTGGCCCAGTTTCTGCTGCTGCTCCACAGGAAGGCCCTCACTCTGCTCAAGTACATCGAGGACGAAACGTAAGAGCTGTCACTAATAAGTCTTTAATCCAAATAAGAAAAGAGATTACCGTGTGGCACTCAGAGACACTGCATCACAGGAAGATTCAAGAAAATCCCCAAAAGGAGAGCTGATGATTTCCTTGTTTTTAGCCATTGTTTTTGATTCGACTTTGCATTCTAGCTGCTCACCTTGCTTTGACCCACCATCACCGCTGGGCATCCATAAAGCACACAGCAAGAGGTACCCTAAAGCCCTGTTATCAAAATAGTAGTTTCAGTTATTGTTGTCTCCAGGGTTTGGCTGTGCAGTAGTGAGGGTGCAGCAAGCTTGGAGGGACAAATTACCAGAAAGTGGATAATTAGGATCTACGACACATTTGATGAGTTTTAGTGAGGACCCAAATGAAACCAGTCTCAGGGCATGATCGGGTAGATGGACAGTTGGAGAGGAGAGACGGTACCACGATGAGCCCACACCCTCAGAGTACTAAACCAAAATTATACAGAAGGAGAAGTGTCCCTTTATCGGTGATGTTAGATTGAAAAACACAGGAATATAGGCAGCTCAGATTCAGCTGACTGCAGGTGTAAGCCTACACTTAAATCAAGATGAAGAGGAGTGTGTCAAGAAACGCGCAGAGTGGAACATAAGGTCAGGGGAACATGGGGGTTGGCTCTTTGCAGGAGAAGTAGTGCAAAGAATACAGACACTGTTCTGCTGAGCAGGAGGCAAAAAAACTCCTGTGATCAGATGAGTCATCCTTCACACTGGTCTCAACAAGCAGGCTATGATGCATTTCCCAAGGAATCTATAGGTCTGAGTGCTTGTTTTCCCCAAAGTGCTGCTTTTGGAGGGATTTTTTTTCTACTATGCATTACGTTCACCCTTTTGCCCATGAGCAGAAAGCGCAAACATTGCTGCTGTTGGCTTAAGCGATTACATCTAGAACTCATCTGCATATTGTTATTCTACAACAGGCAGCAATATATATCCCCAGCTTTCAGGGGATACCAGATGCTAGTCAAAATAATGTATTTTGCAACCTTCTACCTAAGAGTGCTTATCTTCCTAATGTGTATTCGCAACATCTAACACATAAAACTGTACTAGTGACATCAGAAAACCTTCCTTAACAGCTGCTATCCTTTCCCCAGGACTGATAGAACATGGAGATTATGTTTTAATAACATAGTCACTAGTAATCTGTTTTCATAATCTGCCATTCTGTTTTGTTCATAGAGTCTGTATAAAGGATGGCTGTAGCAGCAGTGACATATCATCCAATAGTTTGTGAATTGCATGTAATGAAGATGAAGCTTGTCTGCGGACTGGAAACTTATGAGTTGTGTCATATCGTCAACCAAGGCACAAGCTTTACTTTGCAGGCAAATGTTTTCCGTTTCCAGTTTGCGTGGCACTTTCTCCAAGTTTAACTGCGGCTAAGTGATGCAAGTATATGATTAGTGTTTGCAGACAAGTCAGCGTCTTGCCTGTAAACTACTGGCGACTATGGCGACCTGCTAGCAACCGAAGCCAGGGGATCACTGACTGGTCTCTATGCCTAGCAATTCGTTTTGTTGCAACCACTTGCCAACCACTCAAGGAGTAATGATTGTTGCCTCTCGACCAGTAGTTGCTAGATGGTTGCTGACCGGTCTGTTGGCCCATGCGTCTTGGGCGTGAGCATCCATAAACCGTATGTGTGCACAGCAATGGCACGGACACCTGTTAATTGAAATTTTGCTCAACAAACACAGAGCACAGACGTTTTGGACTAGAAAATAGGCAACATTATCTGTCTGATAGTTGGTTAAAAATGCTCCAAAAGATGCCACGAATACAACTGTGGGCAGCCTCCCTGCTCCGCAAAGCTTTCAGGCCTCCTAGTACTGTAATCTTTAAGCCTTTTAATTTCAAGCTAACCCCTGTATAGTTTACTGTTGTCATATAAAGGCCGTTATTGTTACTTTTATTTATGTATTTTTGTACCATGCTATAAACCCACCTATTTCTGCCTCATAAAGTTTGGCATTTAAATATTGAAAGATGGCTGTATCCACTGCGATGTGACGCTTCAAGCTGAGCATTTTCACTGTCGCCATCTTGTTTGTGAGACGAGTTTTTAAAACTAAGGATGCATCTGCATGTGAAAATGCGCTCTTATTGGCTAATGACTTGTGACAAGTTGCTACTCTGGATAACCCTACATTGCTAATAAGAAGAAATGTGATAAGAACTTTACTCATCCTGAGGACAATTTTTGTGCCTTTTTAAATAAAAGCTGTAAAATATAAATAGAAAGGACGATTAAAAACAAGAGGCAGATTAAAGAAAAAGTGGAAATGTAAAAATGTGCTGTATCATAAATGCTTGGCTAGTGGTGTAAATGGGCAGAAAGTGACAGACTTTTCATAATATTGATGCTGTTAGCAGCAGATGGAGGTAAGAGATGGCAAAAAGCAGAAAAATGAGATAATTGTGTAATCCACCTATCCAGTAAAGAACAGATGAAACTGTCTAAACAGTGTAAAGTACTGTTGAGCACATGATGAGTTTCAAACTGTTTATAAATGTCCCCCCTACAGGATGGGGAGGAGTTAAGTAGTCTTAATAGCCACAGGCTGAAGAGATCTCCTGTAGCACTCGGTCCTGCACCTCGGGGCAATGAGCCTTTTACTGCTTCTGCTTCTGACACTTCTAATGACTGTAATTTACTAAATGAACTTCATGTTTTATTCAGTCTGACCTGAAATAACTGAGTGCATAAAGTCATCAGGAAAATATTTAAAGAGGAAAAGAGCTCAAGAATGTTTTCTGATTTTTATACAATTTGAAGTTTTATTTTCGGGGCTGTTTTTGGAAACCAGAGGAGTCACCCTCTATTGGCCTGAAAAAATGCAGGTTTAAGGCAGTTTTCAAACCCAGAACTTGGTACTACATCGTTTGTACTGTCTATGGTAGAAGTGTGTGAGGACTGGGCGCCAGTTTAGCTCACAGCATGAGCCGGCGACCATAGGCCACAAAGACCAAATGCAGTGGCCTGACCTTGATTTCAACCCTCGACCCTTTGCTACATGTCTTCCCCCGCTCTCTTTCCCCACCTTTCCAGTCAGCTCTCCACTGTGTTATCTGTTGGAGGCACTTTTGGGCCCAGCTTTAAAACAACAGCCACTTATTGCTTTACATAAAACATTATTATCAGTGTTGAATTAGACATTTCTCATCTTTTCCAGTTATTTTCCAGAAAAGTTGGAAAGTTGTTCTGTATAACTGGTACCTTCACATTTACTTCACTCCATTTATATTTAAACAGTGGCCCAACTTTTTGAAAATTAGGTTATTTGGAAGCTGCTGAACACTGATGAGTTTGAATAACTTCCCATCTTCCATTTTTACCCCATATCTTCAAATAGTGTGCCTGTATGCGGTGGAGAGCACAACATGTTTGTCCTGTAGTTAAGCAGCAGTAAAATGTGTTTACATTGTGATAGCTCAGCTGAAGGAAAAAAAAAAAGATTGATTCATGACAAAGAGGGCTGAAACATGAATAGAATACATCTTATGCATTTAGAAACCAAAAATCTTTGGTTTCTAAATGCATAAGATGTATTCTATTCATGTTTCAGCCCTCTTTGTCACAGTTTGTTGGATCTGCATTAAAGCTCTGATGCACTATATTCAAGGAAGGGCACAAATTAAAATTTGTGTCTTCAAGGGTGTAAAGAGTAGTACTACTCTTTACACTCTTGAAGACACAAATTTTAAGTGCTGCCACACAAGAGTGCGAAAAATGGTGAATGAAAAAATTTTATGACATCTGCACATATGTATCTGCTGGGGGCGGTTAGTAGAGATATGATCTTTTTTCTTCTGCTGAAGAAGTAATTTATCAGAAAGAATACTGAATGCTTGCTTGTGCCAGCCTTTCCAATATTAGCATTGGCTTTTCTCTGCAGAATGTGTTTTAAAAGAACATGATTTATTAATAAAGAGAGGAAAATAATTTCAGCTATAATATGTGTAAGGTGTAAGGAGGAAACTGGGGAGAGGCCGACTTTGTAGCCACACAGCGTGATAAATCTTCAGCATCCTCCCAGAAGGACAGCTTCCCCATCTATGTAGTGCATGAATAATGTTTTTGAGAGGAAATGGTGCACAGACATTGCGTTACCTTCACAGGTTACCACAGCTAAACCTCTGAAAGGGCTCTGGAAATTGCATTTTCCTCCCATCATCATAATCAAAACACTAAATGATGTTTTTATGATCGCCATTTGATCCCTGAAAATAATTTCTCGTATCTCTTTTACCTCCCGGCCACAGAAATGTGACACTAGTCCAGGTTGCAAGGTGACCTGGTGGCTTATGGTGGCCTCGTTCCATACTAAAGCTTTAATTAAGGCAGCGCGTGTTTGAAACCAGTACTGAAGCTTTATGCTCACTATATGCTTTAATTACCTCCCCCTTTTGCTTGGTCAAGAAAATAAATAAATAAAAGGGGACATAATTGTATGTCCAGTCACACTCTGATCCCATCAGGCTTATTTCACCCATCTCTGGTTCGTGTCCAGAAGCGCCTTCTTAAGCCCTTCAATTCATCTGAGACTCTAAAGTCCACCATATTCCTCAGGCTCGCTGAATTGTTTCATGCCTCCCACCCGGTGGTGACCTGGTCATCGCTCCATCTGGGCTTGACTCATCTCCTTCTGTGCTCCACAACAGTTGACTGACCTTCCCCAACTCCCGTTGCTTCTACAAATAGTTACTTTGATTTTTGCTCCCCTCCTGTCCAAAATGCTTAAACTGAGTCCAAATGAATTATTTTGAAGCCTACTCCTTCCAATGCATAAAAACCGCCCAAACATATCTCACTCCAGAGACGACACTAACTACACAAGCAAAACCATAATTTGTGGGCTCGTGTGAAAGCATAAAACCGGTCTTGTTTATGGTGCCGTCGACAGCCTGAGGTCTAAGGGCATACTATTTTACAGGTGCCTTGACAAGGCTGTTTATGCTCAGGTAGCGTGCTTTAGCAGCATACATAATTCATCATGGCATGGCATTCCTGTGCACAGCTGCAGCCCGACTAAAGGCTAATGCAAGTCCCCCGACCCTGAGTTTTATAGGTTAACAGTTGCATTATACTTCAACGTGTCCACGTCTCTCTCCGCAGGCAAAAAGGGAAGAAGCCATTTCGGTCTTTGCGCAACTTAAAGACAGACCTGGATCTGATGGTGGAGGGAGACCTGAACATCGTGATGGCCTTCGCTGAGAAGCTGAGGGCCGGACTTCACTCGTTTGTGTTCGGGAAACCGTTCTACACGAGCATGCAGGAGCGAGATGTACTCACGAGCTTTTAACTTTCACTCGCACTTTGTATCGTTTTAGGTTGGTGACTTTGTTACATGAAAGCATGCGCGTTGATGCAAGGCTACCATCATGTGCTGTGTCTGTTTCTGCTTTACTGAAAGAAGTAGTCTTCGCCTTCCTTTTACGCCTTTATCAGACTGATTGTTGCTGCTGTTATGAGCCATCACTATTAAACTTGTGTTATATTATCTTGATCAAGAATACTGTCAGTATGTTTTCAGTAGGCTGTTTCTCTGTAGGATGGAGTATTAGTGTTTTCTCATCCTTCTGTTAATAGAAGATCTGCATTAAGTTATTGTTAGAATTGGCTTAGGTGTCCACCGGGATGTTTACAATTTAATTTAAAATGATATTTATTCAAACATGAGTTATTCGTTTCTTCCCTGCCTGCATCGTGCAACAGCCTCCGCTGACCTTTGAACCTCTGACACTTGCCTTTTTTCTTTTTTTAATTATCTTTGTTCAATTAATGTGAGCGGTGTCGTTTGCCTGACTTTACAGAAAGGTTATGTAATCAAGGCGCCCATATTTCAGTATGGACAAAGACAAAATGAAATCTCCTCGTAATCCCTCCTGACAGACTCAATGTGTGTGTTTAGTTGCCATTACTGAATGCATTTCCCAGTTGTATGTAAAATAGTTTTTTTTTTTATTTCCTTCCACAGTAACTGCCTAGTTATTGGATTGTTGGAAATGCCCAGCTTTACTGCAACCCTAAATTTGCTTTTGTCTTAAAATCTTGTTTGCGTGGCTCTGTAATAAGCTTACTCGATGTTGCGCCATATTACATTTTTATTATATTTTTAATCTTAAACTTTCTTTGTACTTGCATATTGGAATTCTTTTTTTATTTGTCTAATTGTACATTAACTTGTGTACATTAGTTCATGAATAATAAAAACAGTAATAACAAACAAAGAAGTATCTGGTTGTAAATCTTTGCCCTTCCAAGTTCCTCAAAAATTAAGGTCTGAAAGCTGAAGGTCCCTGATAGGTTTAAAAGCTGAGATGTTTTGTTTTTCATGCTCCTTAACAAAAACAGCGTTAATAAGTTTCAGCAGTTTTTATTTCAATACTTTTGGTTAATTTTGCAAATGTGTATTTATGTCCAAATGTATTTTACAATGATTAGCTTATCGATATATTTTCATTTTCTATTTCATATTAACCTTTAAAGAGACAAAGAAATTAAACTCTTCTGCAACTGACTGGGTAAAAATCTGAAGCTGAAGCTTTTTAAGGTGTCTGTTCTTGCAGAGGACTTTATCAGCTTCTCATCATAAACTCGATGCTTCTCTTAGCTATGCTGTGCCGTGCCGGGCAACTACTAATATCTGCCAGATATATCCCATAAGCTTTAGTGTGGAATTTCACAAAATAGTGTGCAAACACCTGGTGTTCCCAGGAGATGAAGCTGGTGCATGTGCAGAGCCGGTTCTGTTTTGGCAGGATAGTGTGCAGCAGCAGACGTGATAATAAAAAAATAACAATCTGCAGGGTCCAATTATTACCTTTCTTAACCATGTATCAATTTCAGGGACATAGGGTGTGGGGGCCTTCAGTCTATCACAGCTTTGGGCACGAGGCAGGGTACACGCTGAAGAATTTGCTGAAGTCCATCACAGGGCCAATACAGAACGACCAAAAGCATTAATGATCATGTTCACACCTACAGCCAATTTAGATTCACCAGTTAACGAGACATGTATTTGGACTGTGGGAGGAAGCTCGAATACGCAGAAAGAAGCCACACAGACATAAAACGAACATGCAAACTCAACATAGAAAGCCCCCAGCTGACCTGCAGATTCAAACTCAGGACAGTGCACTGCAGGAGGTATCATTCCTGCAGGAGCCTCTTACACTTTGGGCCCTTTTTGTCATACTTTTCATTTATTGACTTTGCCTCAGTTTCTGCTGGAAAGTAGAACATTTGCAGTTCTTGGCATTATTGGATGGATAGTAATGAAATGTCTTGCAAAGTATTACGGCCCCCGATATGCTGGCACCATTAAAATATTGGATTATGACCAATGAGCTTGCAGCTGTACTTGTTTTTAGATCGTTTCCAAATGTGTGCATCATTGTTTTGTTTAAAGCAAAGCTGAATATAGCTGAGAGTGCAATCCCATCTATTGGGAATGTATATGCACCATTGATAGCTGGGGCCTCTCTCATCAGCAAGTTTTACAACTGTGCTTTTGGAAGTGCTCCCAAACATCACTATGATTTTTACTGGCAAGCTCAGTTTGACTGACTGATGAACACGAGAGTCCTCGATGTAACTGAGTGTGCCAAGTGTACTTTAGCCAGTCAGTAATTGATTTCCTGAGATGAAGTGGTTAATAAATCCAAGTTATAATATCAGGCAAAGTGTTCACAATGAAATCTGATACTCTGATGAGACCGAGTGGAGGTCTTCAGTATGCAAAGAGAGCCGCACCGGACCTAAGACCCTGAGAATACACATGGCTGATCAATCAAGCGGATACAGTAAACACCAGTGGGTCTGTGTGTTTCAAGATGTTCTTGCTGAATAACATTAATGACATTTGAATAATGCAAAACTGCTCAATGGTGTCAGAGAATGAAGTGGAGGCCTTCGTAAGCTAAGTGCAGCTTCTTTTAGATTGGACCATCTTTAAAAATAAAAAAATCTGCTTTTTGTAAACCATTAGAGGAAAAAAAAAGACAATTTTGAAGTTCATAGCCTTTCTGTAATTGCCTCATGCAAGAAAAGTCTAATTACGTGTCCTCTAGAGAGCCTTGAACTGCTGCATGTTTAAAAACAAGAGGGTAATGAAGCAAAAGTGAAGGAGCTGTTAATTACTAATATAGTATTTGTAGCTGCGATACCACGGACATCCTTCAGGAATTCAGGTGAAATAACACTCACAAGACAGGAAAAAGGATTTGTGTGAGATGCGGGTTTCCGTTAAAGCTACGGCAAAAAATAGGCTGGTCTTGTGGGAAGGGCTTGATTGGCAGGGAAGAGCTTTGAACCTGATGTTTGCAAGCTTTGCGGTAAAGCGACTCCCACGTGTTCTTTGGGGAGGCTTTGTTGTTGTGACTGGAGGAAGGCTTGACAACATCCTCTTACATTAAACAATACCCAAGAGTTCAGGCAATTCCTGGAGATAACAAAGAGTTGTGGCCTGTACTGTTTTCTGGTGTTTTTGAATTTTTATTTTATTTTTTAATATAACAGGAATCAAAATGCTTCTTGTTTTTCTCTTTTAGTATTATTATTTTTATTATTGTTGTTGTTATGGCTCCCAGGCTAGAAGCATTTTCATCAACTTAAGGTTCAAATATTATTAACAATTTCATAACATTGGTTAAAATGGAGGAAGCAATTCTCCAAGAAGAAGTGAAGACCAGCACGGTTTAGTTATGGGAACGGAAACTGTCAATATTTCAAAACACTTTGCTACAAAATGATTTAATTTTGCCATGAAATTTTGAATAATATTCATGATCCCTACAGAAGCAAATGTATTTGAATAAAGTGATTACATTTTTGAATTGTTCTAATTTATTATATTTATTGTAACTACTTTATAAACAATCTGCTAAACACATAGATTGACTGACACATAATGAACATCGGTATAAAAGTCTAACATGGGAACATGGCAGATTTCTTCGGACCTTCTAATTCACATTCAGAGTCCCTGGACAGGGTACATAAAGCTATACAATACAAGAAAGGTTAAATACATAAAAACATAAAAACAAAAATTCATCACACTAAATTGAATTCTCCCTTTTCAAAATTCAGAGATACAGAGATCAGAATACTCTTCTAGTGCCTATAATTTATCTTTCAATCTCTGGACTGCAGATACAAAGAAGGGGAAACAGTATAATCATTTAAACTAGCTCTTCATCATGTGAACTACCTGCTGCTTGCTTTTGCAATATTTTTCTTACAACATCCCCAAACTGCTCAAATGTCAGTCATTTTCTACTGTGCAGATATTGCCATAGTCTATAAGAGCAAAAATATCCAAAGTTAATATAACAACTTGGCAGAAAATTACATATATTCCTAGAGAATGTCTTACTTTAAACATTCTTTGTAAGTTTGTAACAGAAAAATGTTATAAAACCATTTTGGGACCATTTACAAATCTAACGAAGAGAATTGTTGAAAGGTCTGGAAGAATAAATATGAAGTTGTTATAATTCTTTTGACTAAAATATTTCACCATCCCCAAGACACAGAATTAGCATAGAGGAGCTGTGCTGCTCAACACACTGTAATATAATTTAGAAAGAATTTCTTCAACCAAAAAATCTAATTAAGATTGTGGGACAGGCTGAATGTATAGTGTTGAAGTCTTGGCGTGATCAGCCTACACATTACACGTTCTGTTTTGATGAGATGCCAGGAAATAAAGTATTAGTATACTTCTCCGGAATAGCCTGCACTCAGCTGGCAGTGCACTATACCTGTTTATAACCATCTAACAATGTTCAAATGTTGACTAAAAACACAAGCAATGCTGTTAAAGGTAAATTCAAGTTGATTGTAGTCATATCAGCAACACAGCTGATAGGAAATTGTCTGCCAATTGTTGCCAACAACACACAACAAAGGGTGTAACACATCACTCCCTAGAAGCAGTGCAGTGTATCAGTGTACCTAACTTTAAAGTGCTTTTAGTGCAAGAAGGTAGAGCCCAGATTACAGAAGGAAACAACATAGTGCAAGAAGTGTAGTTAATATTGCAAATACATGATACCTGAGTATATGTTTCATGGCATTCTGAAGCAATCTGTGCAGCTAAACTGAATTAGCAGGAGGTTCAGTGCATATTTAAATGCACTGAACAGCTTGAAGGTAGGTACCATCCGTGAAGAGTGATGTTCAAGTTATAGTTCACAAAAACAGAGGACTAGGCAACTGGAAAAATAAAAATACATTAAATTCAATATTGTATTATTATTATTATTATTATTATTATTATTATTATTATTATTATTATTTTTGTTGTTGTTGTAGTGATTAAAAAATGAAGAACAAATTCAAGATAATGAAAACTAATCCGAAACCGACAAAAATAAAGTCATCATTTATGAAAAATATAAGCATCTCTGATCAGTATGTGCTCTTTGTTTAATACTCTAGCAACTCACAGAGTAATGTGTGTATTATTTTAATGCATGAAGTAATTTTTATGTTACGGTATATCGATTTTATGTAACCAATACGACATCAAACACCATTGTCACAAATACAATCACGCTGGGAGGCAGGAAGAATGTCTGTCAGCTGTGTGTCACGCTCTCATCTAATTGGTCAGAAGCTGCCTTGGCTCTTTTTTCCTATTGGTAGTTTTTGTGGCCGGTCTCGTCACAACAGGAAGAGATGCTAACTGGTCGTCTGCCTGGCAGGTAAATAGTACACACCGGGGATGCTAGCTGTGGTCATTTCCGACACTACTAAAGGACAGAAACTCCGGGCTAACTGGAGCAAAGATGAAAGCCCATTCTTTACTGAGGATATTAAGGTATGTAAGGAACACCAGCTGTTTTGTTTTGACAGTTCAGAAAAGGAGAAGTTGGAGGGCGCGGCCTGCTGTCATTAGCATGCTAGCTAACCTCAGTGCTAACGTTATGATATTGAGCGGCTCTTAAATTAATGGCTTAATACGTCATTAGCAAAGAAGGAGGCTGACTGCAGAGGACAAATCAGTAACTCAGACTTTTGCTACGAATGTTTAAAAAGAAGATAGGAAGATAAGCTAAATTCAACAACAGTTTTTGTTTGTTGTAGGTAATGCTCAGGAAATTGCTCAAGACTTGGGATTAGCTAGGTGTGTGGTTAGTTTCAGGTGTCTCTGGATTCCAGATTACACTGAGCTGGAGTGAGTAATCGTTTCACACCTGGCCTTCTATAAAATGATGCAGCGATGTCCTTTTATGTATGTCATTACCTCTGTCAACAAAGGCAAACTGACAGACAACTTCCCCATTATTTTTTATTTTTTTTTGCCACGTTCGGTTCATCTTGCAGTCCGACATTTATTTGGGTTAAACGTCTTAATTGCTCTTTGGTTACCTGTGTGCGCTAATATAATGCTGATAATCAAATTAATGCACATATTTTGGGGCTTTTAATCTGCCAGTCATCTTAGCTATGGATTCTCTGTATAGCCTTTTTCAACTACGGCAATGGGACAGTGCGCCTCGATTGTTTGTGTACCTTTGTTTTTTTTGTTGTCAGAATCCCAACCACAAGCTAGCATTTATAATCCCTCCTAAATAAAAATAATGATGTTAGGAACAGGTGCATCTGTGGCTGATAATTCATGCCCGCATGCTTATGAGTTACTTTTATATCAGTAAGTGAGTATTTTTTTCAGTCTATTTAGAAGGTTTGAATTGGACATAAAAAAGTACTGTGTAGTTATAACAGGGTTTTGTACTTTTATTTATCCACTAGGATATGAAATTGTAATGAACGCTCAGTGACAGTAGACTCACTAAGTATAGAAAGAGACTTAAATTGCACTTTTTTCTTAAGACATCCCAGTGTGTTGTACATTTGCTCATTGTGTAAAAATGTGTATATGTTTATAATGCACCTCTTTAATGAAGAATAGAAGGGTGTCGTCTCCCCCCCCCCCCCCCCCCCCCCCACCCATGTACTGAATTATGCAGTAGTTCTGCTCAGTGTGCCCATTGAATGGTCGTTGGCATGAAAAAGTTAGTTAACATAATTGTTGTTTACAAACTAAAGACTGATGGGTGTTGTTTACTTCAGATGATGACTTCTTGCTGTAATCTAGTCACCATTATGAACCTAAAGTGAAAACACTGAGCTTGCAGAAAACAATTATGAGTCAGTGATTGCCAACGCTGATCTTTCCTGAAAGCCAGCATCTCATATCATGTGCTAGATTGTAAAACCTGAACTTGCCTTACAGGAATGGATACAGTTTTGTTTTTGTTTTTTTGTTTTTTTTTAAAACATATGATTTAAACATCATGATGGCTGATGATCATTCAGACTTCTGTGTTAAATTAATGCTTCAGACAACCATGCAAAATGTGATTTACTCTTAACAGTGTAGAGTCTATGTTTTAGCTTTGCAAGTGGTTATATGTTCTGTGGTTTATCAAGTCAAGTTGATCCCTTTTTTTTTTCATTTGATTTTAAAAATAGCAGCGAAAGTCGTAGTTGTACTAGCTGGAAATGCATGTCAGAATATGGTGTGAGTTAAAGTATTTTAGAGAGGTTTGGCGTTTTAATGTATTAACACTTTGCTTTAACATGAGAGTGTAAATCTCACACCAGGAGTGATATGAAAAGATGAGAGGGGAGAAGAAGTGCTCAGTGCATCATCATAATGTAATGCTATGATGACTTTAATGTGATGGGAACACGATCATTGAGGAAATTGTATGTTAGAAGGAAATTTTTTTTAATATCACTTCTCGATTTAAAAGGGAGCCACTGAAGAGAAGCTAATATGAGAGAAATATAATCTCTCTTTCTGTTCGCTGTTAGTACTCTTTCTGTGTGTTTTGGATATACAGAAGAGTGAGGTAAGCTTTATGATAAGGAATCATGGTAGGCTAGCCAGGAAGTAAGATTCTGGAATGTGGGCAGGTTTGAACACAATGACCTAAAGGATCTTTTGCCCATTTCCTTATAATTTGCTTCAGAAGAGAAACCGACAGCCACAGCAGGATTAGCATCTAGCAGGTCCATGTGAGATCAGAAACGTCCGTTAATTTAAAGTCTGTCAAATGTGACAAGCAAACACATGTAGTTACATGTAGTATCTGTCAGAAAGAAACTTTTAGAAACTGTGTTTTCTGTTGGAAATTGTGCTGGGATTGTTTTCATCTCACTGGTTTTACAGCCAACAATGTTTGGGGTGGATTAGATGAGGATTTGTGTTTGTGTGTACAGTATTGAAGCCTTTAAGCATGGGGTGACTGAGATCACAGCATACACGGGCACACATGAGCCTTTCACCAGCCTCCTGTCACTAATAATCATTGAAGCAAATACAAATAACTGAACGAGCCACAACATGCAAAGTAGTTACGCATTTTCCTAATTATGATTGTGTGTCATGTTATGCATACTGTACTGTACTGTAATGTACTGGAAATATGCATTATGTGACTGGTTTGAAATCTTAAAAAAAAAACTTCACAGTAAGTTAACTATATACTAATAACTAATGCTAATTTTATTATTTTCATGCTTTGGGCTTGCCTGTCTGTACATGAGTCCCAATGGACTCAGACAGTTATGTTCTAATGTGTGAAAATGTCTGCTGCATCTTTGCTTCATGTCTACAGGGATGTGAACTAGGGCTGGGCCATATTATACCGTTCACGGTAATACCGGTATAATGTTAGGCAACGATAGGAAAATGAAATATCGCGATAGAATGGGAGTAAAACGCGCATGCGCAGTGCCTTTGTTTTCATACGCACATGGCCGATTGTTGAGTGAAACAGATGAACCAGAATTGGTTTGTAAAAATGGTGCAACTTCCGTGATGTGGAACTGGTTTGGTGTTTGTCCGTCAGATACACAACAAAGCACATTTTTTTGCAGAACATGCAAGCGGCCGTCGTTATTGTCATATTTGTCGGACTAAGATGCTCTTAAATCTGGGAGTAATCTGGGTCCTAAACTCCGTATGATTCAGGTCAAACAACACTGCAGCATCACTTAGAGTTAAAAACTGTCTAAATTATTTCATCTTTAATAAAACGATCAGCATTGCTGCTTTACCAGGTGTAACTATAAAGTTTAACTTCCAGGCATCCATGAAAACAAAAGTTATTACATTTAACGGAGTTAGAAGTTAGCAGGAAGCTAGCGGAAGTTAGCTCGCTAGTTTCGCTAGTTACCTAAGCATGATATAGCATGTTCTGACTGAGAGATTTCTGAAAAAAATCAAACGTACAGCTCTGCTATCACTTCCAACATAAATGAAGACAGGAAACTAAACAGCAGTGACGTTTGTAGGGTTACTGAAGTTGGGCTAGCTGGTATATAATGATGTGCTACGTGATCGCTAGCGACACAGCTATGTTAGCATAACATAAACAGTGAAGCTGGAGGACGAACACTAACACTTTTCCACTTATAAAAGTTAACGTGAAGGTTCTTCATGGTTAGAGACAAATGCAATCGCATGGCAGGATGCTGTAAACGGACCAAACTTCAGTCAGGAGAACAACTGAGATAATCCATCCACAATACGAGGTTAGTCAT
Source organism: Diplotaxodon limnothrissa (assembly GCF_057381915.1). Taxonomy (NCBI): domain Eukaryota; kingdom Metazoa; phylum Chordata; class Actinopteri; order Cichliformes; family Cichlidae; genus Diplotaxodon; species Diplotaxodon limnothrissa. The sequence continues at coordinate 14,780,050 of NC_140614.1, read as the reverse complement.
TAATATACTGCAACAACATGGGAATAGAGCAGCTGCCAGAGAATTCAACATTAATGAATCAATGGTACAGAAGTGGAGGAAGCAAGAAGAATGAGTTTAATAAAGTTTGATTTATCTGACTGCTTTGTTTCGCTTAATGTGCCTTATAATCCCGTGCACCTTATGGTCCGAAAAATGCGTACTGCACCTCTTTTTAACTTCAGTGGATATTATACATGGTTATGCTCAGGATATGTCAGCCCATTTCTACTGGAAATGCCTTTTGGTTAAACTTTCAGCAAGGAATTTGCATTTGCACTGTTACATTTTTATAAAGCTTTAATGTACATAAAAACCAGCTTCTTGTTTAAGTGAAAATAAATGGAAGGTTGTCTTTTTGCGCTAGTAATGTTGTGGAGTTGTATTTTGTCTCGCATCAATTATATCGTCGGTTATATCGTTATCGCAAATTTTCAAATATATATCGTGATAAATATTTTTGGCCATATCGCCCTGCTCTAATGTGAACTATAACTTGGAGGGATATGACCACAGGATATAAGATGAAACAAGCAATGATCCTTTTGCCCGCCAATCTTGTTTATTATTTCTCTTTTACAGAATCATATTTGCAAATTAATCTGCCAGATTTTGTGATGCAAATTTTATTCCAAATATGATGCAGCCCTGCCAGTGTAGACATAGTGTAGTTCTAACATGTAACTTGCTGTGTCGATGCAGCAGTTTTGATAACGCACATTTATCATTATGTACGACACAGTTTGCAAAATAGTTAAGACACTATAAAATGGAAATAAAAGCAGAAAAGCAAAAAATTTTGACTTATTTAAACTCTATATTAAAGAATTTTAAAGGAAAACATATTAGAGCCAGAAACTTAATTATTATTGTTATTATTATCATCGGGTTTTTTTTTTGTTTGTTTTTTTTTTAATCATTTTGAGTGTGGTGCAGTTGTGACAGACATATTTAGTGTTTTGCATTATTGCTGATTTTAGCAAGACTGTAAACAGGATCTTAGTTGCTCTTCAGGACTTCCTTTGTTGTTTTTTCACAATGAGTCTAAACTTTTCAGCTCTTAATAAGTCTAGGCATGCAGTTCAGACTCATAACATCCAGAATATAGTTTGAACAAGTTTCAAGCCATTGCCTACAAAAGACATCTGGATGCCAGTATTTCTTTAAAACTTCCAAAGCTTGTTCAGAATTTATTCTTCACGGATGTGCAAAATGTTCATGTAGTGACCACTAATACCATCCCGTGCTTCCACAGATGCTGGCTTTCAAATTGTGCACTGAGAAAGTGGAAGGCCCCTCTGGAAATCTGGAACTCTATGTACCAAAACAGTTCCTGTGATTTCCAAGAATAATTTTAAGTTGTTGACTCACCCCCCTGAGGAGGCAGCTGTGCGGATGCAGAGACGTTTCTAAAGGGGAAAAAAAAAGTTTAATCTTGTATTTATCTGCATGATGGTTATAACAAGTCACTATTGATAGCATTTGTCTTTCTCTGCAGTGATGTAGTTCATTGCATACTTAAACATGTTCATGTGCCAGTGAAACTAATTTGACATTTGATCATTTCAGTTTTAGACACCTGACTGCGAGCCTGTAGCCATGGATGGACATGCTGCCAAAACCAATGAAAGCACCTTCCCCAGCTTTGTGGATCTGGATAATTTCCTTACCAAGCATGATTCCAACTTCATCTGGCTTCTTGTTGGTCAGTAGTTAAAAATTTTATGGAGACACTTAATTTGTATGTGTTCCAAATATTGGCTTTGCAGCAGTAATATTATTTCAGTCAATGCATCTTTATGAGAGTGCAATTTAATTCACTTCACTGCACACGAAGGGCATTTTTTTGGCCTTTATACTCGGTGTTGAATGCATAGCAATGATTCAGCTCAGTTTACAGTACGTTTATGTGTTCTCTTGACATGTTGGACATTTTATTGTACTGAGCTCTAGGACTGAGTATAGTCCTAGATAAACGTTTTAAAAGCAGGTGTCCTTTGAATTTAAGCTTAATCCATATCTGGATTCAGTCATTAAGGAATATATACCCCATCTTTTTATAGAGAAGAGCAGGTTCACCTGAATTTGCACTAAAGCAGGTGAAATGGAGTGTATATGAATTCCATCTGCATTACCAATTATAGTGCCTAAGGAAACAGAGTACTTTCAGGTGGGGTTCCTAATGTGTTACTAGTACTCATGCTGTGCTGTTGCAGAATTTGACCCAACAGAGATTAATCAAGCATTGTGATTATATTTGAAAGTGTTGGCCTACTAAATTGTTATGTTTACAAGCAGACAGAAGCTTCTGTAACTCTTAAAATTAATTTTACTGACTGAAATCATGTTCTTTCTTTCCCCTTTCAGCCACCATTCTGTCCTGTGGATGGATTATCTATTTAACTTATTACAACTCACGCAACATTGGCCTCATTCTCACCCTCATCATCAACAGACTCTACAAGGATGGCTACATTCACATCGGTGTGTTCATCAGGAGCTCTGTCGCACAGTGATGAATAGGGAGGAGGAAGCGTTCAGTTGAAGGCGTTAACTCAATCTGCTGAATATTTCATGATGAGCCAGGTTCTCTCAGTGATTATATCCACAGCATCTGAGCAAACAATACCAGACTTTCTAAACATGGGTGACACAATCCACAATCCAATGAAACCTTACTTAGTTTTTAGGATGTGAGCTTCTCTTTCAAAAACGCATATCAATTAAACACAAACTTGAACCTGACTGACAGCATGAATGAGAAATGCAAAATGACAACAAAGGCAGCATGAAAGTTTAATGAGAAGAGCAAGGCGTAGTTGACATCTCTTTGCCAACATATGCTGGTACAAACTGAGCAGTCACCCTTTTGTTTGCGATTGACTTTTCTATCCAGATAAAGAGAATGTATACTTTTTACTGACATATTTGTGTCAGGTGTTAAGCAGGTTCAAACATGCCTCAGGTGTGTTTCGCTATCATTTAGCTTCAACTCAATCCTGCATGAATTTACAGGAAGGCATTAGCCTTTGTGGTTCTGTGTGGATTTTTGGAGCGAGTTAGACATTGTCTCGTCAGTCAGTGGAAAGGAATTTCACCAGTGTGAGGATGATAATGCATGAAGCACTCAGGTGCTGTCGCTCTGTTTGCATGAAGTAATTGAAACTGAGAAAGACATGTTATGAGCCAAAAGAGATTATTAACAGGAAATCAAATTCATCCTTCTCACTCAGTGACAGACTCAGACCCACTTGCTGATTTAGATCGTAATTAAGATTGTTTTTGGGGTGTTTTTTCTCTCTCTCTTTGATAAGAGTGAAAGTGCGATTAAATATCCCAGCAACACCCATGCTGCTGTTATTGTACCAGAGCTTTTATAATTCTGTAATTGCAGTTTTGTAAGGCAAGGCAAGGCAAATTTATTTGTATAGCACAATTCAACAACAAGGTGATTCAAAGTGCTTTACAGAGACATTAGAAACAAAAACAAATAAAAAGCATGATTTAAAATTGATTAAAACAAACAAACTAACTAACTAAACACACACATTTCACACCTGTTCGCGCGATCTGAACCCTTATCGTAAGGGGAGCTACCAGTCCTTCTGTGGACGAGCTACTTTCTATTTTAAATTCCCTGAATTTAAAATCTCTAGACCCAGTCTAGACCCAGTTGGGGAGCTACCCAGAGCTCTAATCCCACACCTGTAATGATTCATTTAACTGGTTAAGCTTGAATTGAAGACATTGCAATCAAATCCAAAGAAATTTGCAGGATGTTACTAGTACGGTTTAATAGTAAAACCAACACTTTATGTTGCCATTTTAAAACATGCTTACACTGTTCAACTTTGCCTTTGTGCACAGGCTCCTTCTCCTTCTCTGTTCTGTCAGGGAAGGTCATGTTCAGAGATGTCTACTACATCAACCAAGACATGTCTATCAGGTAATCTGACCGATGTTTCTGTTGTTGCTTCTCCTCCATCCGTCCCACTCTTATCTTATAATTTGCATGCTGATTGTTGTTTGTGTGTGTTACAGGATACAGGATGGCTTTCTCATATTTCGTTGGTGGAAAATGTATAATCCAAAACAGAAACAACATGGTGAGTAGAGAAGTATTTGATGACTGCTTAGATTAAACTTTTAAATGCATATGTTAGTCCACCACAGAAAAAATATATGTATATATTGGAAATCTTGGGTTATCTATGTTTGACTATCAAGATGCAACTTTTCTAACTGAGTTAGTTTCATGTGGCAACATCACCTTGAGTTCTGAGTTGTCTCTGTTTTTGCATCAGATCCCAAGGCAGAGACAAGGCTTTACGTGACTGTCAACGGCTTTGAGTTCCATGTCTATAACCGGACTGACCTCTACGCACGACTGCAGGAGACCTTTGGACTGGAACCCACGCTTCAAAGGCCCAAAAAAGATGAAGAGAGGGGGCGAGAGGACAGAAACAAGACACTGGAAAGGTATAACTACGGCATCATCGGGCAACTTTGCTTTTTATCCAGTGTTAAAATTCTTTGTAAGACATGAGTCTTATTTGAAGTTTCTAAGTTGTTAATTGCTCTAGTTGTGTTACCTTAAAATCAAATAAAAATGCCTTTTGGATGATTTGTCAGTTTTTAGCTATATCTGAAACAAAAAGAACACATGCAACAGTCTAAATGCTTGTTTACCTTTTTAAAAAAAAGTGTATATTTTGTTTTTTAATTGTGATAACATTTTTGGGAGTACAGCTTTTTATATTTTCTCAGCATGTCTGTATGGTTTCAGTTCAGCAGAACAGAAATGAGTGAAAGAGCACATTCAGTGGTTGTGAATGATAAACAGCTGCTGAAAAAGTTGCATAATGTCACACCCTTTTCTATCTGTTGTTACCAAGTGGATTAGAAGTGCAGACAGAACAGAGCTACTGTCGTTTCCTGCTGACAGTCAAATTAGTTGAACTGACTAGAATCACACCTCTACTTAAAGATTGTGAAACTGTCTTCTGTTTCTTGTGTAGTGTCAACATTAAAGCTGAAAGTCAGGATCCCTCATCATCTTGGCGGTCCCTCATTCCCGTCATCAAAGTTAACATCAGCACTGTAAGTACCTAAGAACATCTCAAAACCTTTTAGAGGCATGTAATACAATTTAATAAAAAAATAATGTGTGTTTGCTGTCTTGTAGGGCCGCTTAGCATTTGGGAACCACTACCTTCCACAGACTCTGTGCATGAACTTTGAGGATGCCTGCCTGACGTATGCCACCAAACCTCCCTCCAGCCACTTGGACCAGTACATGCACATTGTCAAAGGCTCACTGGAGAATGTGCGGGTCATGCTGGTTCCCAGTCCTCGCTACCTGGGCATGCAGAATGACGAGTGAGTTCAAGTCATCTAACAAAGATAAGCACATAAACAGTATTTCTCTGTTTACAGTGTTGTTGATAATAAAACTTTTTACCTCAAAGCATTTTTAGAGGAGTTGTAGCCCAAAAAATAACTCGGCTTGAAGAATATCCTATTTCTTTATTTCCACGTATTTCTTTAAGCATATTATAATGACTAGTGCTAGTTCTCCGTAGTGCTTCTCATCTATCCTGCCGCATGCATATCTATGGTGTGAATCTTAAGAACAGACAGGATGAGACTGGGTTTGTATTTTTCATCTAGTTTGTACAAAACACAAGTAGAAGATTTTTGTTACCTTGGAATAATTTTATTTTAATGACTGCTGTTTTTTACTCAATTACGCTGCCAAGTGAATGTCGCTCTTTCAAGTACACTGAGACTGAATTGCATTGCATTAAAGATCATGGGTTTACAGTATAGAAGAATAGGCCACAGGGTTCCAAGTCTCTGTTTAACATATTTGCCCCCGAATTGTCATTTTGTGAATTTCTCATCTAGACCCCCCAGACTGATGGGAGAGGGCTTTGTTGTGATGCAGTCCAATGATGTTGACATCTACTATTACCAAGATGAACCAGGTAAGCTCATGCATGCACACATCCGCTGAGATTTCTGTGCTAAGACATTAACATGAATAACTGATAGCTGCTGACACTAAATGTAAAATTTGCCAGCCAGTATGCTGTCTCTATTAAAGTATATTCTTGATTGTTTTTAGTGCAGTTGTGTATTTTTGTTCAGCCTTCTGCTGATACCCAGGTTTTGACGTTTTCACTGTGTATGTGTCCAGGTCTGGTTCCTGTCGAGCAGGAGAGTGGCGAGGAAGCAGAGACGAGCAGTGAGGATGATAAGCTGCAGGACCTGCCTCCTTGCTGGGGTCTGGACATCGTCTGTGGGAAAGGAACTGACTTCAACTATGGGCCCTGGGCAGACCGGCAGAGGTGAGCACAGATGGACAAAACAAAATCAGCATGAAACCTGAACTAATAGGTTTTTAGAGTACAAGCTGACAGTTGGAGGTATTAGTTTTAAAGACATCTCTGTTTTTAATTGTAGTTCATACAGGTCCTGCTCAGGATTTTGTCACCGTAATACCACAAACTTATTATTGCACACACAGAATTTCCTTGGGTGAGCTGCCCAGACATATTAATCCTGGCTCAGTTATACTTTCAAGCATATTTACAGTGATGTGGTATGAACTGGAGAACTGTCGTTATGCACTTCCATATTTTAGATTTCATTCCAACTAAAACATGAATGAATGTGTTTGAGATGATGACCTATTGCTTACGAACCAGGAAAGAAATTAAATCCAGCTTCAGTATTTGCAGAGGGCTGGCTTCTGGAAGGCAGCCAATCAAAACTGATTGGGTTTGGTTTTGATTGATGACAGAAAGAAAACTCCTGATTTACTGGACAGTTTAGTTTAGAGATGTGCCAGTAGAAACTGGCTGAAGGGGGGGGGGGTGTCATCAAGTCTTTTATTCTAACACCCCGATGGTATGATTAGTTCACACTTGTAAGTATTTAGACTTGGCTCTATAATATGATTTTACCTTCTTCAGGGACTGTCTGTGGAAGTTCTTCCTGCCTGCAGACTACCAGGCCATGAAGGCAACTGAGGTGGCACAGCCGGGAAAACCCAGGCAGATCCAGGCCTTCGAGCTTCGCATGAACATCATTGCTGACGCCACCATCGATCTGCTTTTCACCAAAAACAGGGTGACTCTTGCTCTCTCTCCTGTCTGCTTTTTTTCCCCCTGCCAAACTCTTTGATCTGTCTTCGTCTCCCTGCTGTTCTCCTCGTCTTTGTCTTTATATCTCACCATGTTTGAGCTATTGATATTGGTTCATGTTTTATGCTTTTTCATATTTTCTTCCTGGAGCAGTGCAGGGATCTTCACAAAGCATGTGAAGTGCATACTAAATAACACCATTAATACACGTTGAATAAAAGCCTAAAATTGCTTGAGTCAGGAAAGATTGTCATTTTATTACATCTTTTGAACACATTTCTCTTCAGATTAGGTGATGTTTTTCTTTCTTGTATTTTTATTCTCTGAAGTGCCCACTCATAATTTGACAGCATGTATGATATTGCTGCTTGCTTTCTCTCTCTTCTGATACGTCTTCATCCCTGTTACTAGGAAACCAATGCCATTCATGTGAATGTAGGTGCAGGCTCTTACCTGGAAGTCAACATCCCCATGACTGTGGGAGAGAATGGTAAGTGTGTGTTTCACTGAAATAACAGCAGTAGACCAAAGTATGAGTGTTCACATCAGCAAATATCCCCCTGGCTCAAGGTCAGCCCTGGTTAATGTAGACGCACGCAGCAGTTTTCTCATCATGTAGTAATCATCTTTTACACTTAATAATGGCTGAACTGCTACTGTGATAAGCAGCTTTATCAGATCTCACTAGAAGTTCATTTAAGTGTACAGCGATGGATTCTTCAAGCTGCTTATAGTATGGCTAATGATGAAGATGAGGGTATCTCTGTTTTTATTATTATTTCAGATATTTATTGTGTGGATGCCTATTGTTTTCCTGTTTCTCTTTATTCTTTATCCTTTATTATTCTTCAAGTTGCCACTTTCTTTGCCGCTTAACTACTCCCTCAGTTTTCAGCCGTTTTTCACCATTCAAACTCTAAACTGTTCAGCTCTTTCTCCTGATGCCTGCTATGACTTTTGGTAGTCATAACTTTTATACTTTTTCAGATATTAAGCTTTTTATGTCATTTTTTTGGCCCATTTTGCTGAATAGGACCACATTATCAGTGTGATCACAAGTTTTGCTTGCTTGGCTGAGCCATGTTTTAGCTCAGTGAGATAAGCAGCCGTTCTCAGAGTAGGAGGCCCGGGTTCAAATCCAGGTTGTGGCAACATTTCTTTCACTTAACAGTTAAACTTTTTTAACTCTTTTCAACACAAATTTCAGCTTTTTCACCGCTTATCAGCACAATTTTCAGTTTTTTCTGATGTTTTCAGCACAAATCCAAGCTTTTTAAGCTGTTTTCAGCAGACATCTTCAGCGTTAAGGCATCCACACAGCATTTTCGCAGGAAATGCAAATTTTTCTAGTTACCATTGATATTCATCAAATTCATTTCTCAATAGGGCTGCCAGAAACGATTATTTTGATAGTCGACTAGTCACTGATTATTTTTGCGATTAGTCGACTAATCAGATCATGCATCTATTGGACATAAAACGTACAGCTTATTGCACCAGCATGCATCTGCTCTTATATAACTATCATTAGCTTACAGCTTTAAGTGTTTAAGGAATGTGCTAACTAAAAATAAAGACAAAATGATAGTTTATTAAATGTTAATTACATTTGCAGATTGTTTCGGTGGAGTTTAATAAACTGAGCCGTCTGCTCCTTGCGATCTAAAATATAACAGCACAGTATATTCTCGAGCATCTCACACTTCTGATAATCAGCTGTCTGCTTGACGTTTATTCAGCTGTGTAAAAACTACAACTTTAATCTCAGCCAAACCGATTTACTCAGGAACAAATAAAATACTGAAAAAAGCCAAACAATAACATTTGTAAGTTATCTAAGTGACATATATGTTTCACCTGAGTAGCAAAAGACGGCAGTGGGTTTGAAAACGATTTGCCGGGAGTCCGGTGTTTTCACTGGCTCTAGTGAGCCTTGAACCCCGGCTAGCTATCGAGCTGGTGGGTAACAGACATCTCCGAAAACGTCGGAGCGCTTTTGCAAATACGTGGTGTCTTGATAAACTGAGCAGATATTTGAGGTTTACACAGCTACATTCTCGCCTGAAAATATGTTAAACTTTACTTTGTGACCCAAAAAGAATAATAAGAGTAATATTAAAACTAACTAGCTGTCGCCATTGTTGACAACTGTTCTGGGCCGCGCTATGAATTATGGGACACAGCTTCTTCTTCGGGGTTTAACGGCAGCTGGCATCCTTGTACACGCAGTGCTGCCATCTTCTGTTTCAGTCCGTTATTACACTCTTAAATCCTACTACTCATTCCTGCATCTTTTGTGATCTTACAAAGCTTCAAACAACGCGTCGACTATTAAATTAGTCGTAGACGATTTTAATAGTCGACGTAATCGTGACTAGTCGACTAATCGTGGCAGCCCTATTTCTCAATAATGTTTAAGTGTGCTAAATTAAATTTTGCAGTTTCTGCTGGCAGTTATTTAATAAATCATAATTTACTTTTTTCCTAAACATGATTTTTTTCTTAAAGTGAACCAATGTAGTAAATTGTGCAACATCCTCCATATAATTTAAATTCAATTTAGGGGCTGTAATGATTTAAACTATTAAAATCTTTGGTACGTTAGTGTGTAGAGTGTAGGTTTACTATTATGGAAATCATTCTTATAAATTGCACTGTAAAAATTCTAAAATTACATTACGTGCACTTTTGTTTTGTGATATTACTCAGCTTACTAAGACCTAGAGATTGTTTTCTTTTCCTTTTTTCTGTAACTAAACTTTTAAATACAAAGTTTAGTTACATAATGCATCTTATTACAACACTAATCTTATGAATGATTTCACAAATATAAAAATAGTTTGAAAAACAAAATGAAGACATTTAAACGAGAGTAAATAACAGTTGTTTTAACTCAACTCCTGCTTCCTTATTTAGTAAATGACTAATCGCTTATTAAAGATTGCTGAATGATTGCCTAAAGTGATCACTTATTGGTGTATGTGAGGTTAACCATGCAATGCTAAGCTGCAACTACTCAGCTCCTCTCTTCTGTGCGTTGCACACAGACTGAGGCTTGCCAACATTTGTTAAGTCATGGCCTGTAAGGAACATTGTTAACAACTATTTGCTTTAGGACTTGTGTAACTGTAAAGTTAAGGTTTTATCATTCAGAATCATTGTTTTGTACTGAGTAAAAAGGACAATCAGACCTGGCCACGTTGAAATCATAGAGTTGACCATGAACTCCTCTGTATACCAAAGTATTCTAGAGTCAAATGTGAGGCCATCAAACAGCTGGGTCATGCAACAGGACAGTCATTCCCACCACAGTTGTAAAACTACAAGTTAAAAAAGAAAAGAATCAAGGTTGCAACGGCCCAGTCAAAGTTCAGACCTCAGCACGACTGAAAAACTGCATAAACGAATGACAATGAACTAAAGCAACATTATAAAACTCCTCCACAGCCAAACCTTTGTCTCACCTTGAAAGCACCCATAGTTTTTGAGATGTAACGATTTGTCACACAGAGCAGATGAAATTATGTCAGTGCTCACCTCTGTTCCCGGAAGTTAACATAAGCAGCTTTGGTAAATAACAGTGTTTCCAAGAACTTAACCGTAGGTCTAGCTTTTGAAAGATGATTGCTTTTGCCTTCAGGATACTCTCCCACCATCAAAGGTCAGCTGCTTCATGTGGACACCACCAGCAGCATGCAGTACAGGACCCTTCTGGAGGCTGAGATGTTGGCTGTAAGTAGCAGGCAATCAGCAACGAAGCTTTTCATTTGACGTTTTGGAGAGATTCTCGAAAGTTATTACATTTCCTTCAGCATTCAAGGAGAGCGGAGCCAAAGCAGACACCAGTGTTGCATACACACAAGGCGCCTCAAAGGTTAAAATTTGTTTTGTCTTTCCCATTTTTTTATTTTTTAGTTCCACGTGATAGCCAGCTACCCCCGGGTATGGAACATGCCCCAGTCGTGGCAGTGTGAGATTGAGGTGTACAAGGCCACGTACCATTTCATCTACGCCCAGAAAAGCTTCTTCACTGGTGAGCAAGATTTCAGATTCTTTTATTTGGCCATGTGCGTATTGACACATCAGGAAATCCCAAACAATCTTGAAAGAAATGTGTCTACGAGAATCACTTTTTCTTTTCCCTTTCTTTTTTAGATTTGATCCAGGATTGGGCGAGTGACAGCGCCCCCGATATCTACTCTTTTGTGCCGTATTCCTGGAAGTTCAAGATCCTTTTCCACCAGTTTGAGATGATCTGGGCAGCAAACCAACACAACTGGATTGACTGTTCCACCAAACAACAGGAGAATGGTAAGACAGATCCACCGAACAGCTGATGTTCATTTTAAATGAAATGTTTTCAAGAAATCACTTTTAATTTGTTTAAAAAACATCTTGAGCAGTTGTGCTTTCTGGAGGTGCTGCAGCCATTGAGTAACTGTCACTTTACGGGTCGAGCATTCATTCTCGGCAAGTTAAAGTAGTTAAAATGAAATGAAGGGTACTGTACGGTTATAAAAAGATGAGATTGATAGGGCGTTTTAGATGCTTAATTAGATAAGCCTAGAAGTTTAAAAACCTCATACTGAATATTTACTGCAAATGTGTTTAACGATGTCCTGTACCTTTCTGCGTGTGTCATTTTAAAGGAAGTTATGTGTATTTGAAATAACACAGAGCCTTTGTAATAACAGTGATACAGTTCTACAGTGTGTCAAATAAACCTGCTGTTTATGCTTGTCGTGTCTACGCTGTGAGATAAGTATAAGAAAAACATCCAGGTAGAGCACGAAGGCAATCGACGCTTTAGTACCTCTTTAACGTTGGCAGCTAATGTCCAAGGCATTTTAACTCTATTAAGTCATGATACATCTTACAGTATATGTATACTCTACTTAATCCTAGGAGGACAGCAAACTAATCAATTGCATTATTGATCTTCTATAGTGTACCTAGCAGCCTGCGGCGAGACGCTCAATATAGACTTCACTTTGCCTTTCAATGAGTTTGTTCCAACCACCTGCCATACCCGCTTCAGCTTAAAGGTGAGTGAATCGGTTTATAGTTTATTCCAAAAATAAATATCCAATAGAGAACTATTTTTTTTTATGTAGTTGTAAAGGATTTTCTTGTTTAAAAAACATTTCAAAGCAGTATTTTATAGATACAGATTTATTTGCTCTTTACTCACAAATGTGACTCCAGAAGATGTGTAGGTGCATTAATGTTCGCGTACTTTGTCCTCCTCAGGCGGAAGATACAGACATGCGACTTTCCCTGCCAGAGTGCCATCCGAGCCGCTGCCCCCTGCTCACCCTGGCCAAAGACTACCAGAACATGAAGCTGCCCCCAGACATGTTCATGCCGGGGGAGAATCAAGGAGCTCCTCCTCCCAAAGCCGCCAAGTCGAGGTGGAGGAACATCACCCGCGCAGAGTGAGTTAAGGCCAGGAATCATTTCTCTCTAGTTGTGGGGGAACAAAGTGAGTGCGTTAGCAAAGAGTATGATGACTCACCACCGTAACATCTCTTACTTCTGAGGTAAAAAGATAGTAGGTGGTAATTTCAAGTAAGAGTAGCACTAACCTGCACTTTTCATGCTGTGGTCTGATCAGTTGTTGCTGCCATGTTGGTTTGAAGTGACATGAAGTAGACTTTGTTTTAATGGAGCTCGTTTCTACTCAGAAAAGGGACCTTTTGAGAAGCATGAATACATCTTATGCAAGATGAAGCTGCAGTTGTGTGCCATTTAAGTCAAAAGTAGTAAATACAGACATTAAAAATTAAAAATAAGCCTTGCACTGTTGCAGTCATATCTTGTTATTTCATGAACAGTAATTGTAAAAGCGTGGATAGCTTACAGATATCACATCTCGCAAACCCTCCGTTTTTTTTTTGTTTTTGGTTTTTTTTTTGTTTTAACCCCCGAGGGTGTTTCTATTCTCGATTTAGGAAATATCACCACTCTTACTTGCATATCTCGTGTTCTGAGATATTTTAGGGTGTCTTGCATGCACATGTTTAAGGGCTGCACATCAAATTTTTAGTGATGTTCAAAGCAGAGTAATGCGCGGGCTGTTCCAAAAGCTTCAGTTTGTATTTCTTGAAGTAGGTGATGGGGGATTCTGAGGTCTCCTTTTTTTTCTTTACGCCATTTCTTTTTATTTATTTATTTTAGTTTATTCACTGCATGAATTAAGATTTGAATCCAGAAATGGCGTGATACATGTTTTCCTTTTTGTTTTGTTTGCTGTGGAACAACCTCAAAGATTTTATACCCACATTTTTAAAAAGGCAGCAAACTGTTCTTGTCATCAACTGTTATCCTTTTCTCTCCCCACGGAGCTTTGTTTTAATACAGTGCCTCAATTCTTACCTGCATCTGGTCACAGCACTTGTTTCCAAAATGATTCTACCTTCTGTGCAGATGTTGTTTTCTTCTGATGACATAAAGAAGTGGGGTGCTGCTGCTGTACTATCTAAATGTTCTTATATGTGTAAGCCTTACCCAAGCATTGTACTGGTCTGAGGTGGAGAGGAGAGAGCGGAGCGGGAAAAGAGAAACTGCGATTAATGGTCAATCTATTGTTCCGTGTACGGCCACAAGCTGTGGGTAGTGACCGAAAGAAAGAAATTGCTGAAATGAGCTTTCACCAAAGGGTATCTGTGGCTCTCGGTTAGCAGTAAGGTGAAGAACTCGGTCATTCGAGAGGAGCTCAGAGTAGAGCAGCTGCTCCTCCACATCAAAAGGAGGCAGCTGAGGTGCTTCAGGTGTCTGAGTACTATGCCCCCCAGATGAGGTATTTCAGTTGTGGCAAACCTGCCCAGGATACACTGGAGATATTGTCTCTTGGCTGTCATGGGAAAGTCTCTGTCCAGTTAGAGGGGTTGGTGCAGGTGACTGAGGAGACGAAGGTCTGGTTAGACTCCTAGCCCCACAAAGATGTATGTATGGATGTGTAGCAAGGTTTAAAAGCTAACTTACCTATTTATCAAGCTTCAAATTTATCTTGTATTGTGATATTTTGTACAGTAAATGCTTTACTTGTCAAAACTCATCAGGTTATGTGTTTTGCTCACATTAGAGCTGTGTGAGATTAGTGTTGACAAACTAGGAATTGAGCCTGGGCTTGTTATGCAAATGTGTAAACCACTCGGTCAGTGGGAGTTTAAAGAGATTGTAAAGATCCTTTGCTATTTAGGCAGCACATGCACATGCCTTGTGCACTGGGTACATGATAACCAACATCCAGATCATTTATTATACATGACCCACAGGCGCAGCACTGTCAGACACCCAATAACCCCCTGGGAGGTTACGATCGAATACTTTCTGAGCCGGCACGCTGTGTGCTACCGAGAAATCAGGCGTGACCTATTTGCTGCGTCTGCTGTGTCCTCGGATGAACGGGTCATGAAGCAAACGATAAAGTGTAAAATCCATCTGAAATGGTGATAAAGCATTATGACTGTGCTCTGAGTGTCCGTGTTTCTCGTCCTTACATCAGATCTGGTTGGGTAGATTGCTGGAGTGTGCCCAACTTTTTGCTTATCATTGACTACACCTGGCACCCCATTTATCCCCAGAAGGCTGATGAGCAACTCAAACAGTCATGTAAGCTAACTGCTCAGTATGAGTTCTTTAAAATCTGTCATCATTGTTTACATTCGTGTGTAGATACTGTTGTTTTACCTCGCTCTGATTATTTTCCCAGTTTCTGAGATGGAGGAATCCATGCTATCGGCTTTGCGGCCCCCAGAACACACCTCAGTGGCTCACACATCTGCTTCAGCGCCCCACAGTCGGGCAACCACTGACCCCTCAGAGCTGCCCCCTGACAGACTTCATGTGGAAATGGAAATGTCACCAGATTCTCAAATAATTCTCTATGGGCCTTTGCTCCGAGCTCTGATTTCCATCAAGGTACCGAAATTCTTACTATGACTTACTATGTAGTCACTGAACCAATTTATTAATAGACACTTCATAACATAAGCACCAAGTAAGCATAAGAGGAATGAAATCATGAAAAAGTTGCCCTTTTTTTTAAACAATTTTCTAATCCCCCTCATATTTTGTTCTCACAGGAAAATTATTTTGGCGAGGATGACATGTACACAGACTTCGAGGAAGCCGTGTCGAGCCCTGTGTTGTCCACTTCTACTTCCTCGGGCCTTGGCTGGTCTCCACTGGGAATGGAAGACAGCGAACATAAAGAAACCTCAGACATCCATCCCCTTGACCTGCGGCCCTGGGACATCACCGTGCTCATTAACCTCTACAAAGTTCACGGCCGGCTGCCAGTGGTAAGACTGATGACACAAGTAGTTGAGAACGAGGGGTGGGGAGCAGAGTTAGTGCACAGAATATGGTTATGAAGCATTTGCTCACTGCAGTGGGAAACAGTCAAGTGTAAGACGAACAAAATAAGCCATTTTTAAAGTATAGTAATCAGTTACTAAATATTGTGTTTTAATTGGTAAAAGAAAAATGGAAGAATGTAAATTTGCATCAGGTAGACAGATTGTATACCTTCGATAATATACATTAATTATCTTTGATCAGTAGGTTTCCATCAGTGTGTGTCTGTGCTGATGACTCAGTATGTTTGCTTACTGTATCTGGGCTCTACAGCACTGCAGCAGCGAGGGTCCCGAAGCTCCATCCGGCTTCTTGGAGCGGCTGTGTTTTGAGATGAAAAAGGGCTACAAGGAGACAAAGCTTCAGCTGCTCCTGTCCCCTGTTCACATCTTTGTCAGTGACAACTACCAGGTATTAGACTCACCTACCTGCTGACGCTGGGCTCCTGTGATTTATGGAGTTTCCTAAATATATAAGTATTAGACTAGCTCTGATTGGTCTTAGACACTTCTAGTCCCATCTTTGTGTATTTCCAGCAAACAATTCTTCTATTTCACTCCCTCTACGCCTTTCAGTGACGCAAGGCACCTGCATCTTAGTGCTACACTATTTTTGGACTCCCAGACCACATTCCTATTTAGAGGGCTGTCCTGCAGGAGAGCACAGAGTTACACTTTATCATGTTAATGCAGCTATAGTGAGTAAACATAAATGAATAACTGAAGTTAAAACAGCATTAGAGCACATCTGCTCAACTTCTCAGTATTTCAGCTGAACCTTCAGATTGTTTTTATACAAGCTAAGATTAAGTATCGTCACAACAGGCTAATTCGATACATTAAGTAGATCTTAATCACTGGTTGGTGAATACTATGCAACTCATGTCTACCTTTGTGGTTTTTAAAATATTTACAGAAAATTTATATCGTTATCGGGATGATAGATGTCTTATATTGGGATATGAGATTTTGGTCATATCGCACAGCCCTAGTGTCCACACACATATGTTTGTTGTTTTTTTTTTTTTTTTTCTTCTTCTTCTTCTTCTTCTTCTTCTTCTTCTTCTTCTTCTTCTTCTTCTTCTTCTTCTTCTTCTTCTTCTTCTTCTTCTTCTTCTTCTTCTTCTTCTTCTTCTTCTTCTTCTTCTTCTTCTTCTTCTTCTTCTTCTTCTTCTTCTTCTTCTTCTTCTTCTTCTTCTTCTTCTTCTTCTTCTTCTTCTTCTTCTTCTTCTTCTTCTTCTTCTTCTTCTTCTTCTTCTTCTTCTTCTTCTTCTTCTTCTTCTTCTTCTTCTTCTTCTTCTTCTTCTTCTTCTTCTTCTTCTTCTTCTTCTTCTTCTTCTTCTTCTTCTTCTTCTTCTTCTTCTTCTTCTTCTTCTTCTTCTTCTTCTTCTTCTTCTTCTTCTTCAATATAGATATACAGCTTTAGTTTAAGAATCTCTGTCCTCATGAAAATCCAAACACCTTTGTCAAGTTCTGTCAAGGAAACAACAGGTGATGATATAACCCCTAAGAAATGTTGGCCTATTGGCAGCCTGATGGAGCAGTAACACAGTGCAAAGTCTGATGTCAGATAAGGAGAGGTGTAAGTCTTTGTTTGTCATGTCCACATGTAAATGCAGAAACTGAGTTTGTGAAAATCTCCACACTGGAAGGTGTTTTTCAAAAGCTGTTTACCCAAATGTGGACAATAAACTGAGACGTCCAGGGTGCTGGTGTAATTTACTTTTCTCATACTAATCACATTTGGCCAAAGTTCTTTAACTTAAGCAAATTCTGCCATTTCTTCACTCTTTCCTTTAAACTGACAGCAGTTGTGTTTTGTAGTATTTTCAGTGCAATTTTGCTATTAACTTGAATTTATTCAGATATTACTTGAAACCACTTAAGTCAAGCAACTATATGGCTTTGCATTTTAATTGAGTCAGCAATAAAAAAACAAACTGACTTTTTTTAAAAATTTAGGCTGAAAGGGCAATTCAGTCCTTCAAAAACCATAAAAGCTGCTGTAGATGTTGCATAATGTGAATCGCGCTTGCTATTAGGGCTGAACGATTATGGAAAATAATCTAATTGCGATTTTTTTGCCCCAATATTGCGATTGCGATGCGATATGCGATTATTTTTTTAAGGTCTTTGTCTTCTGTATTATTAAACAAAGACAAGCAATACATCATATAGTATGGCCAATACTATATTACATTAATTTTAAACTGTTCTTTCCTGGAAGACAGACCTCTGTTATGATGACATGAGGTGATGCATGAATTGATGACTGACATTTTTATTTAACTTCTTCAATCACAACAGTATATTTGAACATACACAATAGTTTATTTTTAGCTTACAAACATCTGAGCATAAAGTGCTGACAAGGAACCCTGGTGTAAACATTAAAATGAAAGTCAGTACAATGTGCAGATTGCAGAAATATACATAAAAAAAATCAGTGGCTTTACCACACTCAGTTTTTCGACATCTGTGAACTACTAGACAGTCATTCAATTAAAAAATAATATTAAATAAATACGTTTAGTCAGCTGTGTGAAAACCAAGGAGGAACCCACCCGGGGGATTAATAAAGTTTTATTTTATCTAATCTAATAACTTTAATCTCAGCCAAACCGATTTACTCACGAACAAACAAAACACTGAAAAAAGCCCAACAATAACATTTTTAGGTTGTCTAAGTGACTTATATATTACGTTTAACCCGAGCAGCGAAACTCCGCGGTGATCTGAAAATGATGTGCCGGGAGTTGTGCCGTTCTCGGCCGCATCAGTAACCCTCGAGCTCCCGGCTAGCTGTCGAGCTGGTGGGTAGCAGACGCCTCTGAAAACGTCGAAGCACTTTTGCAAATATGGGATATCTTGATAAACCGAGCAGATATTTGATGTTTACACAACTACTTTCTCGCCTGAAAATATGTTAAAAGTTTATTTTGTGACCCAGAAAGATTAGTATGAGTAATTTTAAAACTTAGTAGCGGCCGCCATTGCTGGAAACTGGAGTTTGGCTGGGCCGCCCTATGAATTCTGGGATATGGTAGTAATTTGGACAGCCTTCGGCACGTCGCTGTGACGTAATCGGTCTACAAATGCGGCCTCAGGAGGATGCAGCCCATGAATTTGGACATGTCCAGAGTATAATCGCAGC
Source organism: Diplotaxodon limnothrissa (assembly GCF_057381915.1). Taxonomy (NCBI): domain Eukaryota; kingdom Metazoa; phylum Chordata; class Actinopteri; order Cichliformes; family Cichlidae; genus Diplotaxodon; species Diplotaxodon limnothrissa. The sequence goes on along the minus strand of NC_140614.1, from coordinate 14,761,370 downwards.
CTTTGCGGTTAGAAAATTGCACTTGATCATGTCGCGATATTATCGCAAATGCGATATATCGTTCAGCCCTACTTGCTATAGCCGCATATTTACATAAGCAGCTGCATATTGTGCAACTGCACAGAATTTGTAATCTTTAGCTGTGTTAGATCCTATTTGCTGCTGAGTTAATAACTTTCACTAATCCTCAACAGAGAATGTGTTTTCATCTCCCTCCCTTGGCTAGATCTTTCACTAATCCTCAACAGAGAATGTGTTTTCATCTCCCTCCCTTGGCTAGACAATATGCACTCTTTAAATCTGGAATACGGAAAATCTGGAGGCTTATTAAAGAACGTTGTCACAGGTTACACGTTAGGGGGAAAAAAAGCATTGTGTCATATCAATTTATGATGGTTTTGTAAGTGCAAATCCTTTCTTTTGTGACAGCGTCCCACAGCTGATGGGGTGTTGAGAGACGGCCACCTGAGTCTGTCTGGCCTACAGATGAGGGCCCATGCCATGTTCTCCGCTCAGGGCCTTCCTCTGGGCAGTGACACACTGGAGTATGCATGGCTTATTGATATGCAGGCTGGGGGGCTCACTGGGAGGGTCACTGTTCCACAGGTGTGTGAGTCTGTTTTATTAACTGGAATTAAACACCAGTACAGTAGAAATCAAACCCGCGTTTGCAAATTTTAAAGAAATGTGCAAATTTTTACTTAAAAGCTTGTCAGAGTGTGCTGTGCTGTAATGTTTTTCATGCTTCAAACCCCCGTAATCACTGTATCTATTTTATTTTCTTGTTACTGTTTTTCGTGGTGATTATTTAGGTGGCCAGCATGATTGAGTGGGCTAAGACTTTCCTTTTCCACGTGTTCTCCCGGGAGTTCCAGCTAGAACAACCCAAGCCCTCTGTCATCTGCCAGCACGGTGTTGATCGTCGCATCTGCGATGCCAAGGTGCAGCCAGACAGCATACAATGAAATACTGCGTGATATTTGAGACTCATTTCTAAACACATTTTCACTTTCTCTGCTGTCAGGCTCCGGTTTGAACTAGTTAGCAGTCGTGTGTCTGAATTGCTTACTGGAAGCTGCTAAATTAGATCATTATGGCTGATGGCTGCTTTTTGTGAGATTTGAATGCTGGTCCGAGCTGTCCTTTGTGAAATGAAATGTTCAAATGAGACCAGAAAATAAACTGAGACCACTTTGAGCCTTTCTTTAATGATGCATGACTCAGAAAGTGCACTTTTTCTCACAGAAAAACAAAGTCTGAGAAAAAAGTCTAACCCGTATCTATTTATCTGCTTGGAACAGCTGTACATACACAGCACCATGATGTATAAAATGATGGAACATGTCTCACAAAGTGTCTTGTCTGTATACGAATACTAACAAGGATATTTTTGAAAATGCTGCCTAAAAGCCCTCATTAGTGTCTAAGCCACTGTGTCTACAGGCTGTGCAGCAGTATTTAAAGCATAGTCTAACACTAAACAGCAGCTTGGCTTTTAGTAAAGGTTCAAAAGTTTCTGCTACTAAATGATGGTTGTCTTTCAGTTGAGCTGCCTTCCCGGTCACTGTCGCACATCCGAGGAGCTGAAGTACACCATGACCCGCCTGGCCATGGATGGAGTTGACCTCTTCATTGTCGAGCATGGCTGTGCTGCCAGTATCAAGGTAATGAGCGTAAAAAAACCAAAACTCTGAAGCTATAACTGTTTAACTTCAGAATGTTTCTTTTTCTATACTTTTTGAGGATCTTCTCTGTTTTCTCTCTTCTTCCCCACCTCCAGACGGGCATTATTCGTGTAGCCAACTGTAACCTGCACAACCAGGCAGTGGGCGAGGGCATCAGCGCTGTGGTGCAGGATGTAAACATCCGGCAGTACATTGAACAACAACACGCTGAAGTGACCAGGCTGCAGCCGGCTGGACAGGGTCAAGGTCCGGGTCAGCCGTTGGGTCTCGGTCAGCCGCCTTTGCTGCGACGTTCTGTCTGGCTGGAGGCGGGTGCAGTCAACCTGAACCTCATCACGGCAGATATTGCCCTGGCTGCTGACCACCCAGCCAAATGTGAAGTGCAGAGGCAATTTCTGGAACTGCACGATGCTCAAACCAAAAGGTAGAAGAAAACAAATCTAAGCATTTTGTTTTCCAAGCCACTATTTAAAAAAAGAAAAAAGTTAAATTTGTTTTTTTTATCTCAGCTTTCCAGCAGTGCGGTCACTAGCACCCATGAGATAAATGGGAGACCAGTAATAATTGCAGGTTTTGGAGAATGTAAAAGCTGACATTTCTTTTCAGAGGGGGACTGACTCACACTTTGAATCACACTCCTCTAGAATGTGTCACTGAGACAGTTGTGAAGCTATTCAACTCATTTACATGTTGTTCATTGTATTTCGTCATTTACAGTATCCTGACTCATTAAACATGATATCAGACTAGAGTTTTGGTCACTTGCTGTGATTCTGAATGGAATAATTAAGAATCTGTTAAGGAACCAGTGCTAGTGAAGTGCTTTGTTTTCAGTCTTATATTCCAGCATGTGTATTATTACTGTAGGTAAATGTTACAGGTACATTTTATTGTCAAGGTCCCAGTATGAATGACTGGATAAAATCAGGCGTACAGCAGGGAAAGAAACCCCCTTTTTTTTTTTTTTTTTCAGCTAAGAAAGAGAGCCCCAAAACTATTTTTCTTATTTACTCAATTTCTCTTATTTTATTCACTCCTCTTTTCCTCAGACTCTGGTTCCTGTGGCCAGAGGATGCCAGCATTCGGAACAAGCGAAACAGGAACCGCTGTGGCTGCCTCGGTGGCTGCAGGTTCTTTGGAGGTACCAACATGGGGCTGGACTTCTTCAAGCTAGAAGATCTGATGCCCTCCTCCTCATCTGCATTCTCTTCATCCAGCACCGAGTCAGACATGTGTTACGGCCAATCTTTGCTACAGCCTGGGGAGTGTATCATTACAAAGGAAACGCCCAAAGTGGATGGTAAGATTTATTCTTTATTTTCTACTATCAACAAGAGTGACTCTCCTTTTAAGGAAAAAAACAAAGAATAATTGCAATCTTTTTAATTCATAAGCAAACGAAATGGAACCTCTCTGACTAAACAAGACCCTGCAGGAAGAATGCGTTTCCTTTTCTGTCCAAGGTTCGATGACTGAGGGTGTTTTAGATAAGCAATATGTTGATGTACATACATTTTTTAATCCCTCTCATTTAGGAGGGAAGGCGGTTGGACTGAAAACAGACACACACTCTCCTTGTCTGCCTCCTGAGCTGCCTGAGAGACATGGTCAGCAACACCTGAGTCTCCAGGTGCCCCAACGATCCCACAGCTCGGCCTCTTCCTCTGAAGAAAACAGCTCCTCCAGTGCTGCCTTACCCTTACTGGCAGGAGAGAGAGATTCCCCCTCGCCAAGCACAGAGGAACGCGTGTTCCCCATGAATGGCAAAAGCCCTGCTGAGTGAGTAGCACATTCATGCAATTTACTGTGGTCCAAAAATTCTGAACCCCAAATATTGAACTCTTCTAGTTATGTTCATGTATTAGATATAAAGTGTTGAAGTTTTCCCTCTATATATTTCCTGTCATGCCTCCTGAATGCTGCATTTTCCCCGGTTTCTTTGCAGCACCCTAGGGGAAGTCCCAGAAGTATCACCAGTCTCACCCAACAGCTCCCAGGACCGCTCCTCAGTGCGCTCACCCCTCTGCTCTCCTCTCAAGCGTCAGTCCTCTGTGCACTCTGGTCGGCTGGGCAGCACCAAGAGCCTGTCGGCGGCCGTTTTCACAGATAAGCCGCCACCGGTGTTGTCTGGAGGCGTGCAGTTCAGCAGCGAGGTTTCCCGCAGCGATGAGAACGTCTTGGATTCCCCCCATCAGCGTAGAAGCTACGGCTCCTTTCCTTTCACGCCATCAGCGGACTCGAACACCTTCCATCAGTACCGCTCTGCCGACTCCAGCATGTCAGTGGCCGACAGCGAGGCCTACTTCTCCGCTGCTGAGGACTTTGAGCCAATCAGCAGCGCTGACGAGGGACCGGGGACTTACCCAGGACGCAAAAAGAAGAGGAGGCAGCAGATGCAGCAGCCTCAGCAGCCACCGTATCACATGGAGAACTACAGGTCAGATGAGATGATGACATACTTTAGAAAATGGAGCGTGCAATATTCTCCAAATGTCGCTAAGCCCCAGGGAAGCTTGCAAAAGTTCTCAAAGTTAAAGAGTTTGAAAATTTGAGAGCAAGAGCATGGTCAGATCATGTACAAGGTTAAGCATGGGGATTAAGGAGATGGTAGACTGAAGACAGCTCACAGTAACATCAAAGAGTCTCTCATTTCTCCTCTCTAAGAGCAGATGAATTAATGACCTGTTTAGAAAAGTTCTGACCTTGCTGCATTTCTTTCAAAGTGCTGCCCCTTTTAAATAATAATAATGAGCAGTTGTAAAGAATTTGTTTTAATATATATTGTACATGTTAAGATTCAAACTCTGTTGAAATACACCAAGAGAATGAGTGGTTTCACTTGAAGTTTGAAGGTAGCTGGAGTTGGAAGCAAATTCAGAGACCTTTTAAAAACAAGTAACTAGAAGACCTTCAATCTTTACAATGATTGTAAAATGGCTCGATTCAACTATGAGTTAGAATACTTGAACCGTGTTATGCAATTTTTATCTTTAATACCAAACTAGTTGCAAATATCAATGTGTAAAGCAACTTGGCCTGAAGCTGAATACGGTGCAGCTTTATTTTATTACTGCGATTCAATCATGCATGCACGGCTGAACGTCATGGAGGGGATTTGAACAAATGAGATGTTTGATCCACGGCAGCCACTCACTGCAGGTATGTTTCGCAAATTGGATTTCGCTCTCGTTCTGAAACTACCTCCTCATTTCTCTGCTGCCTTAAATTGCCCTCGCATTGATTTCAGCACGCTTTTTTTGATTGATACAGCGTCCACGAAAACATAAATAATCAATTCGCTCTCGTGAAAAGTTTCACTCGTGGAAACTATGAAAGCATAAAGCTGAATTCAAGAGCATAAAACTGCACACGGACGTTCTCAACATTTTGGTTCACAACTAAGCTTTCAAAGGATTTTTGCTTTTAGATGAAATGAAAGACCGTTTTGCACCAAAACACTGACATCTTTTTAATCACTTGACAAATTAATTTAAGTCCTTTTTATTCATATTTTGTCCTGCCACAGCCGAAGCTCCATCTACCACAGTGTTGAGGGTCCCCTCACGTACGTTCTCAATGGGGAGCTGATCACTGAACCACGTCCTCTGCCGATGCCTCCTACACTCCCTCCACTGCCGCCTCAGCCCCTGCCCAGCCACACATCTCAGGCCTCCTTTGTCTCAGCCCTGGCAATGGAGGAGGAAAGCTCAGTGGAGGCAGAAAAGATGGCGGAACCGGGCCCGGTAACTCGACAGCCTCACGTCATGGCGTGTTACCAGAACTACCTAGCCCACTACCAGGTAAATTCTTTAGCATTACACCCCTGATGGAAAATTCGTTCATCTATAGCCTGACATTATGATTTGATTATTATCCCTATATTTAACTTTACCTCTGCTAGGTCTCAAATTGGTCTGTCAAACAACCCACCAATAAAAGAACCTCAAAGTCTTCGCTGCATCGCCCCCTTGATCTGGACACGCCTACCAGCGAGGAGAGCTCTGGCTCTTTTGACCAGCTCTCCATCCCAAGCTTTAAGGTCTTTATCTTAATAGTATTAGTCTTCATGTAGTGAGATTACTGACTCAGTCCACATGTATTATTTCCTCTGTAATGCTGTTAATGCTGGCATTGTGCCTCTATGTCCATTATTCACTCAGACCATCAGTTTAAGAATGGGCCTGTTTCTTATACATTACAGGTAATAAAGCACGGCCTCTCAGCCAGCTTGCTGTTAGACAGAGGTGTTCAGCTGATGGGTGAGAACAACAGGTATTTGACCTTCATCATTATCAGTTGAAAAATTCTCATAGGAACGTGTGGGCTGTTTTTTTTTTTTTTGTTTTTTTTTGCTTTAAAATCATAGATTTTTCCAATAACTTTTAATTATGAAGTTACTGTATTGCCGCTCAGCTTCATGGCATTGTTTTCTTTTTATCAGCCAGTAATGTGTCAGCCACCATTACTAATTATACTCTACAACACACAAGTTGCAGTCCTTTGAGGTTGCAGCTTCTTCTATGTTTGCTTTAAGCTTTCTTCATATCTCTACAGTACCCCGTATACACCCCTGGATAAGAGGGCCATGGAGAACACAGATGAGGACACAACCACAGATGACTGGTCTCTGGAGCAGCCCCTAGCTCAGACCAGAACCACTGCCATTGTGGAGGTGAAAGGAGCCATCAACGTGGTGCTCACACCTCTTGTGGCTGAATCCCTGGACAGGTAGTTACGACGCTTATCAGACAGAGTTAGCTGGCCTGGAACATTTCTGTTGTCAGGCTGCCTCATTAGCCACATCTCCTTTAGAAATGGGTTTTTAATACTGGTCTGAAAAACCAGATTATAAAGATAATCTCATGACTGCCAAAAAACTCTTTCTCACACTGCACTTTCTTAGTTTCCGGTTATTTTTAGCCTGAGGCTAAGATTTGACCTTAAGCCAGTTTAATCCCTCTGCACAATGAAACAATGAAACTCAGTTTGGAGCCTTTACAGTTTTTTGCAGATAGATAAAACTTGTATCAACTCTTTCTATAAAACTAGAAGTTTTCTAATAGCTCTGTGTACTTGGTTTGTTTCAGGTACATCGAGTCCATGGCCCACTTTGCAAGCATCCGACACCCAGCAGCTATTCTGGATGACCTGCACGGGAAAGTCCTCAATGAAGCCTATCAGATCAGCAAATCTACCGTCACTGAGTCTGTAAGTACAGCAAGTCACAGCGCAGAGCAACAACAGCTTAACATTTAAAATGTTGAGAGATTTAATAAAATCTCTGCCTTAGCTTAAAAGTGAGTAGAAGCGGGGTTTATTGCCTGTTGACTCTTGTCCCTCTATTTTGGGTCTGGATCCGCACAGAGCCAAACAGGCAAGCAGGAGCATAAGCTGTCCAAGACGGAGGGCACGACCCCTGGTTCCCTAAACATCTCCCATGGCCAGACAGACCTGTCCGTCAAACCAGATAATGTGAAAATCAAGGGCCTCCAAGCCAACGTGTCCATCCCCAAGGTGAGACCTGTGACCCAGAATAATGAGAGGCCAGTGGCTGTCCTAAAAAATATGCTCTAGCCACAAGGGGTCGGGAGCAAGCACAGAATCATGAGCACTACTGCAGATCCCTTTATACTGAAACAATGAATATGCAGTAGTTTCTGATTTTAATGTGGAGTATTTTAATAACAGCTTAGTGTTATTTAGCTGCTTGTTTATTATTTTCATTTTACTGTGGAGCTATAGATTTGGAAACATGGCCCTTTCCGAAGTTTCAGACGCCATTAGATTATACAAGCATTTTACAATTCCTCTGAATGGAATGTGTATGACTACTTAAATGACTACTATCATACTTTGTCTTGTTATTCTGGACACAAGTATTTCTGAATGTTTGATTTTGAAGAGCAATGTTTTTCCCACACAGCATTTAACTTCAAGTTGGATTTGTGTTTCTTTCTCTTGTTGTCTTTTATGTGCAGGTGAACCTTTGCCTCCTGCAGGCCTCTGTAGAGGAAGGGTCACCATCTTGCTCCAGTAAGAGTGTCACACATGTGTCTCTAGTGGCACTATGCTTTGACAGGATTGCCACCCAGTTCAGGATGAACAGGTAATGCCTCCAGCTCTTGTCATGACATTGTATGTGTTTGTGTGCTTACAGTCTTACAGTGACTAAGCTTTTTGGAGTGTGTATGCCCGGGGCAAATATCCTCGTTTGACACGCTCGGTTTGACACACTCCATCACGTTTGGTTGTTGGATTGCTTTTTAAAAAAAAAAAAAAAAAAAGAATGAAAATATATATATATATATATATATATATATATATATATATATATATATATATATATATATATATATATATATATATATATATATATATATATATATATATATATATATATATATAATTTTTTTTTTTTTTAGGAGTGCTAGGTCAGTAAGATTTAAGAATTCAACCTAATTCAGATTTTTTTTGTTTGATTAAAAACAGGAGATGTGCAGAGTATGAAATCAACTAAATTTACATTATAAAGATTTTTAACATGCACATTTTCCGCTGGTGCTTTCAGGGGAATTGTAGAAGAGACTCCCAACACCACAGAGCATGGCCGACCCTCTGTCATGTTTGAGAAGTACGCTTCAGCCACTAAGATGCAGCCTCAGTCTTCGGGCTCTTTGCGCTCCAACGCTGGCATCGAGAAAGGCAAAGAGATTGCTGCAAGACTTAATATCCACCGAATCCACAGCCAGCTCCGAGGCCTGGACTCCACAGGTTGGCTTTGCAGAACAGAAGTCTTATTTGAACATCACTCCAACCTCTTTGTTACAACGCTGTGTAACGATGTGGAAAGATTTGCTCTTATTTGACCTTCGCTATCAAGATTCGCTGGATTTTAGCACATGTTGTTTTTATAAGGTTTGTAGCATTTTCTAATAGTTGTGTTACTTCTTCTTCAGCTGTAGATATTGGCACATGTGCTATCACAGCAATTCCTTTTGAGAAGTCCAAAGTTCTCTTTGGCCTGGAGGAAATGGAGGAGTTTTCACTGGTGGATGAAACTGATGCCCAGGCAACAGCAGGCGATCTGGGCCGTTCTGCCGCATCTCTGGAGAAATGGGGCTGGATCATGTTTGAATGTGGCATTGAGAATCTCACAGTCAAAGGTAAGTCAATGCAGGCTCCTTAAACATATATCCTGACTAAGTTTGCTCCTGGAAATCTGAATATTCTGATTTAGATGACGGCTTTTCTGTAGCCATTTATAAATGTGTTACACTTGTTTTGCAGGGGGCCGTCAGTCAGGAGCTATTCTTTACAATGCGTTCGGTGTGATGGGGCGCTCAGACGCAGGAGGGAAGACAGGAATGTCAAAGTCCAACGGTTCAACCGGCTCTCAGACAGGAAGCGGTTATAGTACTGATATGTCTGATGACAACCTCCCACATGATGCTGTCAGTCCAGCCTCTGATGTTAATGAGCACTCAGACTCAGACGACCAGGTGAGAAACCAGAAAGTCTTCTAACCTGTGAAGTGGCTAAAAAAACAAGCATAACTCTGATGGCTTTTTGGTTAGGGTGAAACGACTAATTGCCATGACAGTAAGATATAGGCCACTGCACAATAAAGAGTGATACCAAAGTGGTTCTGGTAATAAACAGCATAACAGGAAGTTTAACCAAAATCATAAACTGTAACAATAATGCATTTGTAAGGGGGTTGAAGGGCAGCTGCATTGAAAAGATGAGGTTACTGAAGAAGTGAGATATTCATCTTCTTGAGCTCTCAGCGAAGGCGGTCGCACTTTCTCCTCTCCCCCTCACCCTTATCTTCCCTGCTTCGCCTCTATGTCCTTGTCTTGTCTTGTGTGAATTTACTTTCCCTGGAACAGTCTCTCACTGTCGTTCTCTAAACCTAAAAGAGAATTATGGATTTGATCAACTGGTCTCTGAGTGCTATTGACACCCTTTTCTCAACGAGAAGTCGGGGCTCGGGAGAGCCTGAGTGCCCTGGAGGGACTTTCCCTGCCGGTTACACGATGGACGGGTGGCAGAACTGGAGGACCGTGTGCCTGGCGGGACTGTCGATCGAGGACGCTGAAGATATCTACCTATTCGGAACCATGATAACAGGGTTCATGCTGATCGGCGTTGGCTTAGCCCTGGTTTATCGGAGAAATAAGAAAGCGGAACCGGCTGTTCAAACCCCCACATGGCTGCCCGCTGGATTCGAAGCGACGGGACGAGGTGCGACCTCTCACAAGAACGTAATATGGTCAACACCTTGGAGACGCTTACAGCTGCTGTGAAGGCTCAAAACAACACCATTGAGCGTATGAGGGGAAACATCAGAGAGAGGCCTGCTAAAAATGACACCCTTGAGCGACAGTTGGAAAACATCGCGGAACGGATCACTGCAGTTGTGGGGTCTCAGAATCAAAAGACTGACAACACCACGGAACAGAAGTTTGATACCATCATGGGGAGGCTCGCAGCTCTTCAACGGGAGATCGAGAGACCAGCCTCGGAGTGCTAGAATTCGAGCTGCTCACAAAGGAGAAATCAACAATATTCAACATTTGGACACCACGGCCCCAGCTGCAGGCCCAAGGCTGGAGCCCACCAAAACAACTCCCTGATAACGACTGTGTGATGACTATTCTTCCCGCCCCATGAAGGACACCTGGATTGGCTGGAGGACTGTTTACTTAGCCTGATAGGCCGAAGGACACTGTCTCAGCTAAACTATGGACACGCACACACACACACTTACACTGATAAGCACTCACTCATCCCCCTCCCTTTCCAACGCCTTCGATGCTTGTGCCCTACTGGGGATGATAGCAGTCAACTGGACCAGCACAGATGCTGCAGGACCGGATGCGCTGTCTACGCCGGCTCTCTCTTACCCTTTACCCGCCCCTGTTGCTTGTCTCGTGTTTCTATGGTGTATTGATAGTCATGTGCTTTTGTGCTGAGGTGTTTTTTCTGTTATCAAACTGTTCTCCCACTAGGAGCTCAGTCTGAGTGGAGGTTTTTTTTTTTCTCCTCCTCTTACCTCATGTAGTGTATTTTCGTTGTTTTTTTCCTATCAGCCTACCTTCTGACATGTCTGCCCAATGTGATGTTTGTGTAAAGTTGGTCAGAAGGTTCCTTTGTGAGTGCGCATGCGCCATTAGCGTGCTGCCTGCTGTAACCCCTAATTTCCCTCGGGATGAATAAAGTATTCTGATTCTGATTCTGATTCTGAAAAGGCAGAAGTGTGAGAAACAGCAAGACACAACATGTTCATCTTGCTTGAGCAGGCAGGCAGAATTTTCACAGCCGACAGGTGTTTCCAGATGTGATGCTTAAATTTTTCTGCAGAAGCATGAAACAGCCCGAGGACCGAAAAGCGAGTGAAGCTGGCAAAAAACGCATCAGTCTGACTTTGCTTCAGAATCAAACACTGTTTTGCAGTGCCATCAGCTCCGATCTGGCAAAAAAATAAACCAAAAAAAGCAAACAGTAGGATCCTGTTGCACCGTTTCTTATGGAAGACTCGCAGAAACAAACAAATGCTGTGAAAAACATGTATCTACAGTTTGTCCCCCACGCTCTTGATGAAGAGGGAGTGGAGCACTGTGCAGGTTCCTCACAGGGGCTTTATTTCTGAAAATAGATTTCAGTCAGAATCATTTTAATGCTCCGAATCAAAGTCAGATAAGTGTTCATTTCCATATTCCTCGCAGGATATGTATCATCACTATAGAATTTATCCTGAACAACTAGGCAACAAGCTAACAGTGTCATAAAAAAGTGCAAAAGCTCTGCTGTCTTTAATGGACAACAGTCTGATTCAGATTTGTTTTGCTCACATGAAAGTTAAAACAATAAAATTAATGTTCAGATATGTGCAAAAAAAAAAAGTCAAACTTATTTCTCACCCACGAGAAAAAAAGATACAACAACCTTGCATACATTTTATTGAATCTGAAAAATGATCTGTGATAGGAAATGGAGCTCTACATGGAGGAGAGCCATAAATCCATTACCTCCTGTTAAATCCTCTTCACTTCTGCTCTGCAGGACGAAGGGGTCGAATCAGACGACCTGAAGAAAGACCTTCCTCTCATGCCCCCACCGCCTGACTCCAGCAGCATGAAACTGACCATTAGAGAGATCTGGTTCAGTTTTGCTGCTCCCACCAATGTGCGGTCCGCCTCACAGGCCATCTCCAGGTAGGGCTCTGTGATGCCTGTATGACTATACACTGTACAGAAAAGCTGTATTAAAATCACACCAGCTCTTTTCTTTACGTCAGCCACTTTTCATCATCGTCTGTCTGAAGCACGATAAACTGATTAGTCATTCTCTTTTAGTTTTAAGTTGAGTTGTGAATTTCCTCATTATTTAGCCTACTGTGCTTGGCATCTGCACTAGAAAATAAAGAAACAAAGCAATTCTTAACCACTTGCAGTTGCAGGCATATTAATTTAAATGCAGTGCCTTTTAACCTATAAACTTTGCAGAAGTCTGATTATATTTTTGGTTGTAATGAGCAGTGGTTATTAAGGTGACTGTTGTGTCTGTGTGTGTTTATAGGCAGTTGAATCTTCTCAGCACAGCCACACCTGCCATTGGCGCCTGGTTGGTTCCCATTGACCAGCTCAAATCGTCACTTCGGAAACTGGACATGGAGGGCACGCTACGTGTTTGTGCAGTCATGGGCTGCATCATGACCGAGGCTCTGGAGGTTAGGAGCACATATGTGTATACATCAGGAGTGTAGGGTCTCCTGGTTGAATTGCTATTTCAAAACATTTTCTTAAGTGAGCTTAATATAATGGAAAAAACATTTAAAACAGTTATAATTCCCAGCAACAGATGCTTTTATTTATTTATTTATTTATTTATTTATTTCTCAATCCCCAACAGAAAAAGAGCATCCACATCCCGATCAGGAGCAAGTACAACCGCGTGACCAAACGAGCCCGCTACCTCCACGAGAACCCCTCCTGCATGCTTTGTAACATCCTGCACCGCTACCTGCAACAAGCTGACTACTCCGTCATAGAGGAAGCTACTATGGTTAGTACGAGCCCTTCTCTTCTGTTGCACTGCTGCAGGATCATAACATGATCATGTGTAGTGTAGCCTCAAACGTCTCTTTTCTCTTGTCTTCTCTGCATTATTTAAATGAATCTGTTGTGAGTGTGAAACAGTGGCGCTGATCTCTCCTCTCCTTTTACCCCAGAATGATGGGGTTCCAGCCCTGGTCACTCTAAAGAAAGGTTTGGTAGCATTGGCCAGGCAGTGGATGAAATTCATCGTGGTAACTCAGGGTTTCAAGGCTATTGGTCTGATGAGGCCCAACCAGCTTACCAAACCCAAGGAGCCTCAGCAGAACCAGGGTGACACAATTTTGGGACTGGACAATGGAGCTGCTCTGCAGAGTGACACCAGCGCAGATGGAGCTGAATTTGAATTCGATGCAGGTGGGAAACTACAGCTTTCACAGTGCTAATAATATTGTGAGGCACCCATCTGTTGCCACAGATGGGCTGTGAAACTCTTGACCTTTACTTTGTCAGTGTTTGCAAAGATGTGTTATAGACTGATACCACTAGTTTGCTGAAAGGAGCTCTGGGGTTGAGTGACAGACTGTTCAACCTCTTTAAAGGATTTTTTTTTTCAGAGTTTTATTTTGTGTTGTTATTTTTAAGCCACAGTGAGTGAACACACGATGTTGCTGGAGGTAGCATGCAGCCGCCCCCCACCGAAGGAAGCCAACTCTGGTCCTGTGAGCGGAGTGGAGATCATGAGGAAACTTTCCAAGTCGCATACACACAACGAGTCTGTGCTCAGAATAAAGGTATGAGTTTCGGTTTTATGTCATGCATTCGTATACAAAGCAGGCTGTAAAGATGGACGATGCACAACTGATGGACGTACTTTCTTGTAATGAAAAAAATCTTCAGAGATTGTGGATTTCACACGTTTGGATTGTCGGTTGGATGAAATGAGGAATTTTAGGTTGTCGTGAGAGATTCAATGACTCTCTGAAGAGAGTCATTGTTTTTTGGTTTTATTTTTTCTGACATTTCAAAACCCAAGGTTGCATAATGATAGTCTGGTTTACATAAACACTTTGCAAAGGTAGTAGCTCTCCACTGCAGACTGATTGTGCTGTCTTGACTGTGGTATGAAGGTGATTCTGCTTTTGGAAAGCCAGGAGGGATTAGAGCTTAACACTGAGTGACGAGGTGACATTTTCCTCTCTCCTAAATTAAAGTGTGATGTGTTTATACAGTATTTTTTTTTCTTTTTTAGACAACTCGGCTCTTTTTTCTAAAAAGTATTACCTCAGCTTTAGGTTCAGCCATGTTCATAATGTTGCCAGACGAAGTTTATCCCACCTGTCGCTGAACTAGAACGGGCTCTGGCAGCTTGAGGAAAAAATTATATAGTGTGAACACAAACTCCTCTCAGCAATCTGTACATTTGTCATACCCAGGGTTCGCATCCCTACCAGTCGCTGAGCTACACCAGCGGTGACACAGCAGCTGACTCACCCGCCCATGTGAGCCGCGCAGGCCTGCCAGCCAAGGACAGCCCCAGGAAGGAGAGCCTTCTGAGCAACCTGACGGGCAGCTTTCGGAGTCTGCACAATCTGCTGGAGGGCACGCCCCAGAGGAACGAGCCGTCTGCCGCCACCGCAACCAAGAGCAGCTCGCTCACTCGCACAGGTGCTCGCACTCGACTGCTATTTTGTTGTACCGCTGCTAACTGCAGTATGGGGAAGGTTCTGGTAAAAGTCGATCATTAGCTTGAACTTGATTTTCATCACAGCTTCAAACAATCTAGTTGCATTTCTGTTCCAACAGTGACCTCTGCTGTTCAGCAATGTCAGTAATGAATAAACTGCGGCGTGCTCTTAAATCCGCCACCAGCTCACTGTGAACAAATATGTAGAGAGAGAGAGATTTTCACTTAAACCCAAGAAGGACAAAGATGAGAAATAAAAGCTTTAAAAAATAGATTAGAATATGTTTTTAATGTGTTAAAGTGGGAACATTGTGGAAACACCTCCTTATACGCATTATCCACGTGCTGACTGTAAAAGATGAATTATGCATGAACAGCAGTCAATCCAAGTGTAATGTCGAGGTTTTTGTAGTCTGTTCCGTGATGCAATATACTCTCAATCTCTCCTTGTTTAGGGACAGACATGCTGACTGAGCACCCGCTGCTGTCGGAGCCCTCCTCTGTCAGCTTTTACAACTGGATGTCCAACGCTGTGAGCAACAAGACGGGGGCTGGAGTCCAGGAGTCTCCGGTCAACCGCTCCCAGCACAACAGTCTACAGACAGGTGAGACACAATGAGCTTAATAGAGGATGATTTTGTTTTGCTATATAATGCTCTATTTTATGCATTTTTGTTATGATGATATTGGAATAGATAAAACAATTATTAACATATTCACTCTTGCGGTAACAGTTCAAAGTTTTCTGTAATGTTGTTTCAGTAGCCTCACTGGGTTCTTCTGTCAACCCCTGCTACCAGTACCAACCGCTGCCAGATAACAGTCCAGAAGGAGGTCAGGGCTAAGTAGTCACTGAGTGCTGTGCTGATGGTGTTGTTGAACTAATTAGCTGACTAGCAGCTAGTTTGTGATTTCCCCCCATTAGTTTGTTAGCCATCCAGACCACCTTCATATATACTAGAGAGATATTTTTGATTTATTGCAATGAAAGAAAATTGGAAATTGCATCCCCTTTTTGGTTTGCACGATTTGCAAAATTAGCACAAAAGTCTGCAAAATTCGTAAAAAAAAAAAAGACAGAAACCAGTTTGTTTTACAAAAGTATGGCATGCTATTGGAGACTAAAATGAAATGAGAAAAGGCTCTACACAGTTTCTGAAGCCTCAGCTCTGAATTTCTGGCTGTTTGTTTTTTTGTTTGTTTTGTTTTGTCTTTTAGTTTTTTTAAGCCAGATGTGACCTATATTTGGATGAGGGTGGAAGACATGGCCTCCATGATCTTATATGTACGAGTCGTTGTTCTCTTAAAAACTCCATCAGGCTTTACTGTCTCTTGCCTCTCCAAAGTTGTGAATTCCCACCAATTAGAGTGATTAATTTAAATTCATCATGCTAGTCTCTTCTTGTGTTTAGTCTTGTTCTTATAAGCCTCTCAAACGGTTCTCACTCTGGATCGTATCAGAAAAACAAGGCGGGGCCCAGGCCCCTGTTGCCATTTCTTACATGTAGTACACAACAGATATCCAAGTCAAGTGTTCTCACTACTGGAAATGCTCTGTGTGGTTTAGATTAAAATGCTGCCTGGGCATGCAACATCCACTTGGTCAGTGTGAATTCATCATTGTCTCAAAGTGCAGAACACATGTAGGACTGAAATGTCAGTGATGCGACTAAAAAGCGTCCTCTGATGGATGTAGTAGGAGCCGGAGTAAAGATTTTTACTGAGGAAGGATGTAACGATGCCTCTGTTCGGGTAGATAAGGGGCTGTAATCCAGGTGTGCCAAGATGAACCCGTATAACAGTTATATATAAGATACAGACAGACGCTTTGCCCCCAGTGTGTCTTGTCTTTTTACCTGTACCACTGGTGCTATTTCAGGTATTTTCAAAACCTTCACATTGCAAAGACCAAATTTCTCCTTGTGGGACAATTAAAGGATTATTATTACTATTCTATTTTTATGTGGTACTAGGACTCCTTTTTGTTTTGTGAGTCTTGAAGTCTATACACCTCAAGTCATGTGGTAGCCTGTTAGCCTCTCTCAGCGTGAAGCTGTGTAAGAAAAGCTCATGTTGTTTCCTCACTGGTACTTTCCTGCAAAACACACTCTCAGTTTAGTGACCTCTGCATTTTGTTTCACTCTCTCTTAATAGCAGTTTATTACTTGGAATCAGCCATGCAAATGACTGAAAAACATTTGTTACCTTCGCAATTGTGGATACATTTGTAAGTGTGTAATGATCGGATTTGTGCCAAAGATGATTAAGTTCGTCGTTATGTAGTCACCCAAGTGTGAGCCAATGACAGCACAGCAAATTAGCTGCAGCAGTTTCTCACAAACAAATTAAGTAAGTGTGATGTGGCTGTTTACAGATGCAAATTGTGCATTAAATGGCTGTAAAGTTCCACTTAACGTTCTCTCTTGCTGTCTGTGTAATTCTTTCCAACATGTTTTTTATGAGGAGCTGGAGTGGTAAAGTGCTCTGCTCTCTCACTGCTGCTTGTACGTGTGCCGGCTTTTCTTAATCCACGTGGATCCTAAACCTGCGCTAAACACCCTCAGGTGGGACGTGTAACCTGCCCACCATCCCTTCGGCCTCAGATTTCAACACAGTGCTGTCCAGTGACCAGAACACCCTCGATGGGACCCACTCCCAGCATTCCCAGCACAGCACGAGCCAGGACGACATGGCCGACATTGAAGAGGGGAACCAGTGTCCAGCTGCTGTTCAGCTGGCTGATGCTCAGGTTTGTCTCTAAATCTGTTTTTACACTTTATAATTAGACATGAATTAGTCAGGTAGTTTGTGTGATATCTGCTGCTCACTGATAAGTTTTAGAACTGGTTCAGAAATTGGTTTTTAAATTAGGCTTTTTTATGTTGATGCCGTTAAAGCAGATAAAAGCTAATTCACACTGATTTGCAATTAGTCCGATTTGTTTATCGAGTTAGAAAAAGCTGAATATCGAGCGGGTCTGTTGATAAGGAATCATTCTGTGTTAATATAAATGTCACCTGTCTCATACCGTTCGGCATTCATTGGGCTTTCCATTTCCTTATTTCACCGTTTTATTTTAATTTCATACGCAGATGTCAGACGGATGGAAAGCTTTTAGTTAAGTGTCTACAAAAATATCTTCTTTTCTGTGCGTTGATCGTCTGTTTTCATCCCCTCAGGTTGTTTTTAAGCCTTTACTGAGCTACACAGGCATCCAGGCCCAAGATACCACTCCGCTTAGCTATAAGATGTATTTTGGAGAGCACCTGTCTTTTTCCGGCAACCTCGAGTGCCTCAGAGCAGACATTGCCGACTCTGATACCACCAAGGAGCGCAAAAACAAGCGATCCAGGAGGTAAAACTGTCCTAAAACACGACAGGCACATGTTGCATTACCCATCCCTGCTTTTTGGCTTTTTGAAGCCTTTTTCCTTGGTTTCTTCTCTTAATGAAATTATCTGCTAACCCTTTGTGCTTCTTCTATATTAAGGCAAGGTATGGTGAACCTGCCTCCCCTTGAGTTCAAGCCAGCGTTGCTGATTGAGACTTTCAGTGTGAATGCCGTGGTGATGGAGAAGTCAACCAGCGCTCCTCAGGGCCCCACCGCAGCCCCGCTCTCCTTCCACGACCTCAACCGCCGCCACTACAATACATTCCACTGTGACTTCACTACAGCCTGCCAGGCCATCAGCCAGCGCGTCGACATGGCCCTGGTGCGCCTCATCCACCAGTTCAGCACCATGATCGATGATATCAAGGCCACGCAGACCGACATCAAGCTGAGCCGCTACACCGCCGGCTCGGCCTCCCCGACACCCACCTTCAAGGCCCGGCCGTATCGCTACTTCAGGTCGTCGGACTTCAGCCGCAGCTCCCGTGGAAGCCTGAATGGGGCGGGCCGCAGCGGAACCCAGACTCTGAAGAGCAAGAGAGGAGTGGGTGGAGGATCAGGAGGGGGAGCCGCAAATGCTGGTGGTTTACCTCCAAACGGACCTCCATCGGGCATGGACACGCTGGGAAGAAGGGAACCGAGAGGACGCAGCTCCCTCGGACGCTCAGAAAGACGCACCTCCAAGGTAACGATGATCATGACAGGACAAGATGGGATGGGATGGGACACAATGGATAGAAAGTAATGTGTATATTTTGAGGAGCCAAACATAATGAAGACTTTGCGCAGTAACTGTAAATGGTTGTGATGAAATTAAATGAAAACCTCTTGTGCCTTTTCAACGGCTCTGTGAGGCGCACCTGTCCAGACCAGTAGAATCACTAAATTCACTCAGCAGCTGACATTTCCTCCACACAAACCCTAGAGGGAGCCAGAAGATTATAGGATTTTCTCAGAACAGACAGTAGTATCTTAAACACATCTGTGATGTTTCAGTAAGAAATGTTTTTTTGTTTTCAAAAAAACAAAAGTTTTTAACTTTAGAAATCTTCTTGCAAACATGTTTGACTTGGTGAAAGTTCTTTTGTTTCAGAAGTTGGAATATGAGCTTTGAAGTTTGAGGCACTAAGCACTTTTTAAATGAGATTTTTATTAAAGTAAATGATGTATGAGATACATTTGAAGTATTTTCCACTCTTGGGGAACTCTCCTGAAATAACTGAGTCACCTCCCTGACACTTATTTCACAAGTGTCTGTTTTTAGCTTTCATTAAGTGGCTCTGTCGTGACAGCTTACTGCATCATAACTATACTGTCAGAGTAAACAACAGGGTAATAAAATAAGGAATGAGTCAGCAGGCCTGTTTATTTACCCTTCAGCCCCACGATGCATATTGTGGCACGTCTACTTTCTGTTTCATAATCTGGAATATTGCGTAATGCCCTCAGGTGTCACGGAAAGGGTCCCGCGACGTGGCCGACCACATGGCGATCCAGATGGATGACTCGGACTCCATCACAGTGTCAGAGCAGAGCGAGCCATCAGCAGAATGTTGGCAGAACATGTACAAGCTGCTCAACTTCTACTCCCTCATCTCCGATCCCACTGGCATCCTGGAGAAAAGCTCCCCGGAGAACTGCCTTTCAGGTGGAAAAAAGCTTCCAGCACACATCCAATTCCACATTTCAGTTGTTTAGCTTAACTGTGTCTTTTTCATTATGCTTTACTCTTCGCTTTATTTTTAGAGGTTGTTACTGTCTTATAATCTGCACACTATGCTCTGCAAATCTGACTGACTTCCTTCATGATCACTGTTTTATAAACACCTTTTCATTCATTTCTCCTGTTTGTGACACGCCTATTTCAGTTTATCCTACTAGAATATTTTACTGCTGTAACAGAGGAGGCTATGAAGTAGTGACCATTCCTTCGGAGTGGGAGGATAAACTTTCCCAATTTAATAATAAAAAAAAAAAAAAAAGTGGTGCATCTGTCATCACCGATTTTATAAGTGAAAGTACAGAAGCAGTTTTTAATGTAACGTGTAAATCTAAATTCACAGAGACGGGACGTCACACCTCAGAGCCGTTCTGTAAAGTGATATTTGAGAATGAGCAGCAGGACCCCAACACGCCCAGCAAGCCTCCCGGTGCGGGTGGAAGGCGACGCAGCCTTGTGAGCTCCGAGCCTCAGCACGTCACGCTCATCGTGTTCGGCATCGGCATGGTGAACCGCACACACCTGGAGGCGGACATCGGCGGGCTGACCATGGAAGCAGAACTGAAGAAGATACATGGAAGTTTCACCCTGAAGGAGAAGATGAAAGGTTAGGCAGGGATTTTGACAGAGATAATGATTTTTCCATCTTTTTTTATGGTAGGAAAGATCCGATATGAAACTTTAGAAAGTCCCAAAGTAGATCGATGCAGGTGTGCAAAAAAAGGGAAGTTCCTGGTCAGTAGAAGTTTGGTTTGTTTGATCTGATCTCTTTTTTGGTGTTGTTGTGCCTGCAGATATTCTGCACCAGAAAATGACAGAGACGTGCGCATCGGCTCACATAGGAGGGGTAAACATCGTTCTGCTGGAGGGGATAACTCCTGACATTCAGTACGTGCAAACTCTCCTTCTGTTCAGCCTGTCGATTAAATATTTTAGCAGCTATTTAAAAAGAAACCAAGCGTTTTAATCGAAGTGCTTTGTTCCTGTCTGATCTTAACTGTATTGATCCTCACTCTCTCTCATTGTAATGTTTTTTTTTTCTTTTTTAATAATTCAGCAGGTGGTAGTGTTTTTCTTTTCTATTAGTTTGAATGTTTTCTTTAAAAATGTGTCGTTTTTTAAATTCTTAATCACAATTTTGTAAAGTGAACAACTTTTGCAAAATGTACTCTTATCAAAACAGTTGATTGAGTGTTTAAGTATAAACTCCATAAACACCTTTAAAAGCCCTCTAAAACATGGTTGTGTTAGTGCTCAGTGAGAACTATTTACAGGCTCCTGTCCAGCCAGTTAATTTTATTATGTTTTCTTTTTACTGCAAGCAATTTCCTCAAAAGGTAGCCAACCTAATCAGGTTGCAAGCCTTGTATTTATGCTTTTAGACAGGCCAGTGTGTCTCCACACTGTTTTGATTCAGTTTATTACATAAATAGATGGCTTACTTAAGAAATCCTCCCACTGTGAAAATAAAACTGAGACCTAATACTGTTTCCATAATGTACCTGCACACTCTGCCTGTTTTTAAATTTATGTGGCCAAGACAGTAGCATTCTCGAGTTGTTACTGTGATTGCTTATTTTGGCTCTTGTCCTTTTGACTCAAGCAAAAACAGTGTGCGAAGACAGCAGGTCCCAGTGCAGAAGTAAAACAAAACAATGGTGTCTGACATATCAGTGGCTTGTCAGAAGTTGTTGTTTTAGTGTTGCCTCCTAGATGCAGTTTAATTACGAGTATGTTCAGCTGTGGTTCTCTGAGCTGCCTGAGCTCATCTTTGTGTTTTAACTGCTTTGTTAATCCAGAGCCTTATCATAAATAACGTCTGAACTTCTAAAACATTTTAACAGTACATTTAATGTGAAAAATTGCTCTGACCTTCAAGTTTCTCAAATTATTTTACACTTTCTTCTTCTTCTTCTTCTTTTTAATTTGCTTTCTCTTCCAACTACTTGCCTAGACTGGAGGATTTCCCAACATCTCCCACCAGCACTGCTAAACAAGAGTTTCTGTATGTTTATGCTGCATTTTAGGGGACTCATTAAACCAAAAGCATAACTTCCTTAAATGTACATCCATCATTTGTTTCAGTCATCTGTTTACCACATCTGTTTTCAGTGAGCATTTACAATGATCTGTCCCCATTAAGTTTGTGTAAATGAAGCAACTGCCACCTGTGGATTATTGTTGCTGACTTTTTTTCTTCTTCCCCAAAACATAAAATCATCTGATTTCTTTCTCATCTCACTTTTTTTCTTATAAAATGTCAGAAAAATAAAAGCGAGTCAGTGCAGTATCTCTTTGTACCAGTGAGAAGCAGAAAAACTAAATATTTGAGACGCTGAAGCCAAAAAATGGTGTCTCATTATCTATTCAACTTTCTTGTATTTGTTTACAGCATCCATGTTCTCTTCTAATGTCATCAATCTGATAAAAATCTGCAGTCTATTAATATTTAGTCGACACGATATCATTTTCCTTTAGCTGAGCCAGCCAGGCTTGCAGACCGTACATTCTTTGTTATTCATTCATAGCGTCACTACCATAACCGCTCATTACGTCCCTAAAAAAAAACAAAAAACAAAAATGCACACACAAATAATTGCAGTCCTGAATTTGCATGGTGTTTCACTGTTTGGTGTCTAACCCCACCTTCATTCATAAGTCTACGTCTTCTCTATGATTGAGTTTTTTTTGCTCCGCTGCTTATTCCGGCTTCCTCTGTGTTTACAGAACGGTGGTCAAATGCAACATCGCCAAGTCTCAGGCCTTGTACAGCGCCCAGCGGGGTCTGAAGACCAACAACGCTGCTGTCTTCAAAGTGGGGGCCATCATGATCAACATTCCCCAACACCCGGCTACGCTGCACAGTATGATGGTCCGCAGCTCCCATCAGCTCTCCAAGCAAATCTCCGACCTCATCCGCCAGCCTTCTAATGCGTACGTCTGCTTCACCTATTCAGCTTTTCTCACAGCTTTTTTTTTCTCCCCACTTCAAAGTAATCAATTTCAAAATGTGCTCAACTTGAAACCATAAATGAATCCACCATCCAACACGTGCTGTCTCTGAAGTGTAATGTTTACTCATTCAGTTCGTAATGTCTACTAAACAGACACGTTACTACAGCAGGTCCACACTGTCGCCCGCCTTTAAAACCTGTGTGTGGTCTGTTTCCATGGTAATATGCTGAATTATGTTAATATATTTATAGAGTTGTAGGTGTGCTTTGGGTATTAAAGAACTTGTCTATAATTTGATTTTCGCTGGAATGGAAGTCAGTATCTGCAGAGTTGTGAAAAATAACACACACATAACTGAATCAAAGCATTAGCAGTGACTTTTCCATGTGCAGCTTCCTTCAACGCAGTTTACCTCATAAGGCTGGGTGGATAAATCGGAGGCGCTGCTTCCCAAATCCAGTCCAGACATTAACATATTACATCATCGCTTGAACATGTAACTATGTAGCACTTTTCTAGTCTCACTGACCAATCAGTGATTTCCACACACATTTATAAAACACTTTACTTTCTACTTAAGCACTGTATCTACCCACACACTGGCGGCCAATTTAGAATCATCAGTTTAATTAACATGGACATTTCTGACTGTGGGAGGAAACCCACACAGCCAGCCACCCTCCTGACAACACAGCACACATAATAATAAACATAAACTCTATCAGTATTCCACTTTTGAACAAAGTCTCATCCTATGGAAGTAATTAAATCATCTGAAAGAAAAACAGAAATATTAACAAGAGGAGATTATAAAAAGAATCAAACACGGTATTGGGGAACAAGGCGGCATTTATAAACACATAGCAAACATTCATTAATGGCTCGCAGTAAAAGAACGTTTAAGAAGGGATTTAAAAGGCGGTAAAGAAGTTGATGGATGTAAGTGGGATTAAGGCTATGTAATACTTTAAAAGCCAAAGTTGCGGCTAAAGTAGAAAGTCATGCAATCCTGACCTCATGAGTAATTGTTTTTATGTTTTTTAACAGCCAACCTCCTAATAGGGAGGACACCCCCACCCCGCAACCCTCTGACAAAGCATCCAGCATCAACCAGACCCCTGTCGAGGCCAACGAGTTCCCTCAGCTTCCCGAAGGCCTGGAGAAGAAGCCCATTGTCCTCAAGTTCAGCGCCATGATGGATGGCATCACCATTGGCGCAGCCCTGCTCCCATCACTGAAAGCAGAGTACAAGATGGGCCGCATGAAGAGCCACGGCATGACGGGTGTGTGAAAATATATCTGATACAAACTTCTGCAATATTTATTTAAAATAATCGTTTTCCTCCCAGCCTTTTGTACCAATTTGCTGAGGTTAATGAGTCATGATATTCCTTCTCTCACCAACTTGTCTTTAGGAGCACAAACCAGTTTCACGTTTGAGTTGCCGAACCACAAACTTTGCTTCCAATCAAAAGTGTCCCCGGTGGACATGTCCCAGCACACTATGTCGCCATCAGCCAGCCTCACGCTGCCGCCGGTTACAATGTCGGGAGAGTACATCATGGAGGATCACGATAGTCACTCAGACCAGGGCTGGGCACCAGACGACTTCCCAGCAAAACAAGGAAACTACCTGCAGGGCAACTACCTGCGATGTGTAGCTGAGGTAAAAAAGTTATAGCAGCAGGTGCTTTAAGTAAAGGCCTGTTGATTTACAATCTGCATTTTAAATCTTTAAAGTTTTGTTATTTGTAACATCTAACTGATCTTTGTGTTCACTGTCCTCTCTCGTGCACAGATTGGCTCTTTTGAGCACAACCTGACCACAGACCTGCTCAACCACCTGGTCTTTCTGCAGAAGGTTTTCATGAAGGAAGTGAACGAGGTCATTCAGAAAGTGTCAGGTAATGTAACGTAAACCTTCTGGTTTTTCATTATTATTCTAATTATTATCTTTTACATTTTTAGAGACTTACCAGAATCACAAACACGTTACAGTACTGTATCCTCTGTGCTGCTGCAGCAGCCGAGCTTTCCTCTTGGATCAATAAAGTTAATCTAATCTCAGACATCTGGCTTTTCCCCACAGCATTCTGTATCCTACAGCTGCTGCTTAAGTTGCTAAAAAATCGTTTTTCCTCAAATATCAATGCCCGATGCACTGCTACAAATCCACCCTTGTTTATTTCCACATTATTGATAGTATTTTGTTAAGCTCACCAAGCTTGATAGTAGTAGTGGTAGTTTTTTTTTTTTTTGCCATTTTAGAGAAAAGAATAACGATGGAGGCGCACATTAAAGAGGAAAAGCTGCAATTGAAGACTACAGCAGATTAATACTTGCACATCTGCCTCCGGTCCACATTGCCACAATTCAGCTATGTTTTATCCAGCTTGTGTGTGACCTGTAAGGTGTGTGTGTGTTCTGTTCTGCCAGGAGGAGAACAACCCATCCCACTCTGGAATGAGCACGACACCTCAACAGATGCAGACAAACCCAAAATCCTGCTTTATTCTCTCAGCCTCAGGTTCAAGGTATCTGATGTTCAGTTTGTTTCAGAAATGCAAAATTATTCTCTTTGGGAGAAGCTTTGTGTTGTTTTGAAGGGATGAAACCAGTTCAAGTTTTCTCTGTGGAGATTTTATTGTTGTCTTCGTGTTCACAGGGAATCCAGATGACAGCAACCACTCCCTCCATGCGAGCCGTGCGCTTTGAGACGGGCCTGATTGAGCTCGAGCTGTCCAACAGAATCCAGTGCAAGGCTCAGGCTGGAGGCAGCAGCAGTTACCTGAAACTCTTTGGAAAATGTCAAGTTGACCTCAACCTAGCCCTTGGACAGATTGTCAAGCACCAGGTACAAATGAAATCCTGCACGTATTCTCAAGCAGTTCGTCTTACTCAGCATACAGACACAGAATCCTCACTTCTTAACAGGTCCCGTTCATCCCGTGCTTTATCGTATCAGATGAAGTCAATTCAATTCAATTCAATTTTATTTATATAGCACTAAATCACAACAACAGTCGCCTCAAGACGCTTTATATTGTACAGTAGATCCTACGATAATAGATGACTATTTGATTCCTTTTCTCACTTTCACTTTAAAGGTGTATGAAGAAGCTGGCTCGGATTTCCACCAAGTGGCATACTTCCAAACTCGGATTGGTCTGCGGAATGCTCTGCAGGAGGAAATCAGTGGATCCACTGACAAAGAGGCTGTTCTCATCACCCTCAACAGGCCAGTGGTTTTCGCTCAGCCCGTGGCATTCGACAGAGGTTAGGATTCCTTTTTTTTTCTATCTTTGGTGTATAGGTCTTTTAAAACATGGGCTGCATGATATTTAATCTGTGTTTAAAGGTGATGATTTTTCTGACGTTCAAAGTTTCTCACAGCTTTCTTGACTGAAGCAGGATCAGAAGCCTCATTATGTACAATGCAGTACAGCGGGTGATACGTTATCCTTGAAGTCAGACTTTTCTTAACGTGGCAGCTTTATTGTTAAAGTTACTTTGGTAATTAGAGTGGGCATGTCCTTTATGAAAGTGTGTGTGTGTGTGTGTGTGTGTGTGTGTGTACACGTGTAATAAAGTTTAGTAAATGGATGTGACAGCTTAAAAGCTGTGACTATGTGAGGAAAGAACACAATGTAATGTGTTGTTGGATCCTTATTAAACCTGTCTGGGATAATTTGTTCCAAGTGATTACGTTTTTGCTTCTTTTCCATGTGTTTAAAAGTTGCTGCTACTAACTGATGTTGCAGTTAATGTAATAAACTCAAAACATCTACAGCTGGAAGCACCTGCTGAACTTCAGCTTCTGTTAACATTTTGTCAAACTCCCATTATACATTATTCATTGTTAGTGTGTCTGAATAATCTGACCCATCAAACACTTTGTAGAAATTTTAGAAACATGTCTGTCTGTTAAGATGACTCCGTCAGTCTTACTTAGTCTGGTTTAATAAGACTCAGACATGTAGCTGACATATTTAGGTGACATTACTGGAGAAAGACTTTCTGTTCCTATTAATGTTGTTGGGTAACACTGAACAATCAACAGTATAAAGTATAGGTTTTAATGTTTTTATACTGTGTAACATTATTTCACACTTTGATGCCAATTCCAACACTGGTGGGTAAAGTGGGATGGGTGTGTGATTTTATTTAAGCTCTGGGAAAAACAGATTTTCCTTATTTAGATCCATATTTGGAGTTTTTGGTTCTTTAGCATCTCAAAATTTGATATAAATTACTTAAATGACATGTTAGATCTTATTTAATGTTTATTCATCCCACCACTGTGCTCTTCTGCAGCTGTGCTCTTCTGGCTAAACTACAAAGCTGCATATGACAACTGGAATGAGCAGCGTATGGCCCTCAACAAGGACATTCACGTGGCCACAAAAGAAGTGGTGGATAAGCTGCCAGGCATTCAACAGACCTCCGCCCAGGCATTCAGCACCCTCTTTCTGCAACTGACAGTCAATGACCTGGGTATTTGCCTGCCAATTACCAACACATCTCAGGTAATATGCTATGACTGAGTCTCCCAAGTGTCATTGGTCAGTCCCTTTGAGCGTTAGATTGTTTTCTTATAAATAATCTTATATATTTTTAAGTTCGGTTTAGGATATAAAGTGCACAACTTATTTTGTTTTGTAAAAGTTTTAATATATGCTGACTTGAAATACACACTTTGAAAAGTTATAAAAA
This sequence comes from Diplotaxodon limnothrissa, assembly GCF_057381915.1. NCBI lineage: Eukaryota > Metazoa > Chordata > Actinopteri > Cichliformes > Cichlidae > Diplotaxodon > Diplotaxodon limnothrissa. The sequence goes on along the minus strand of NC_140614.1, from coordinate 14,734,162 downwards.
ACAAAAATCCCCAACAAGGTGCTCTGCTTGTGGCTCTATGGCTTGCTTCCATCACTGCTGCTTTTTTCAGATCATCCAAATTTGAATGTACTGATGAATCTACTAGTATACTGATCGCTAGTAGATGCCACAATCTGCAGTAGTTTTCAACTACTACAAGTTTTGGAAGACATTGATTTCCTATGTCTGCAAATACTCACTCACCTAGTGTAGCAGTAGGTAAACTGGAAATGCAGACTGCTTGCCTTCAAAGTAAAACTAGTTTATGTTGAAACATGTTGGTTACAGTCATAAGACACTGTCTTTACTTTGAAGGCTGCTGATTCCACCAAGCAGCAGCCAGCAACTTGCAGCAAAAACACTTGCTAACTGGTTAGACAATCCACATTTTTCCCTGGCTTCGGGAGATTTCCAGCTCAACACCAACCAGTCTGCAGGCATGTGAGACTGATGCCAAACTAACAGCCTTAAGAACTGTTCAGTGATGTTGAGCTACTCTTATCAGATCTTATGTCAGTGCCTCCTCAACAATTGCTGTAAATCTGTATACAGTCCCAACAGACAGGCTTCCTCACAGTTACTTTAAGTCAACATGTGCATGTGCATATTGGGTGTCCTATTTTTTTTTTTTTTTTTTTTTTTTTTCTTTCTCTTTTTTTTGGAAGTGTGTCCTATATTTTACTGTACTCATTCATCATAGTTTGAATTATCCTTATTCTACTTTGCATGCTAGGATTGGAAAGATTTCAGATGCAGACAGTTATGTTACACTTATTTCCATAGAGAGGACAAGAACCAGTTACGGAGGGCACAAACTCTGAAGCTGGGGCCAGCTCTTCAGCAGGCCAGCAAAGAAATGCACGAAAAGTAACCAAAAGTTTATTACATCTCTTGGGATGGCTTGGTGTGAGGTGTTGACTGATACTGAGTGACGCTCTTCTATAAAACCTGTCACACTGCAGTATACTGCATCATAGGTGCTTTGTGGTTTAAAAAAAAAAAAGCTTCTCTAACGGCGGCATAACAAGTAGTGAAGCTCGGGCTGGTGTTTGAGGTGTGTTTTCATAATAAAAGTTATGCCTGTTGGTATCCAGAGTATTGATTATGTGAGTGCTTTTAAGTTATGTACGTTTCTATATGCGAGACTAGATTAAGAATATAGTTAGGTGCAGTGTTGCACATGGTGGGCTCTCTCTACGCTTGTATGCATGTGGTATTTTGCATTGGCTTATATCTGGGATCTTGTAATAGCTGCCCCAAAATTGTGGTCTGATTATTTTCATCCAGCTGATTGAAATGGGCTAGTAAATAGTTCAGATACAGATATATGTATTTTCCTAATGATAATGATCAGACTGCTATTCTGGGACTAATGTCAGGTTAATCAAATTCATGTAATTTGGATGTGTGGGTTTCTGTTTGTTTGTTTTTTCTTCTTTAATCACTGATTTTCTGCATTTGAACTTGAAATGTACTGAAGAGCTTGGTAACACTTCACTCAGAGATAGATTTATGTCAGTAGCACTTAAACTTGTTCCCTCGAAGGTTTTAAAGTGGACCTGTCTTGTTAAGCTTTTGACTTATTTTCAGGTGGACTTGAATATTAAACATGCTAAAATAACAAACAAAAAAGTTTCAGACCTTTTGGATCTTTATGATGCCCAGTCTTTACGATACACAGTTCTGGCTCCACTCTTTCACCTGCCATTCAAACCTTCCGTTGGTGAGTTTTAGGCCATAAGAATAAAGATGCATTAAAGAGACGGTGCAAAGGGTGTTAAACCAGCTTGTGTGTGGAGACAGACTATACAGAGGCCAGAAAGATGTAAAAAGGATTATTTGTTTTGTACCGTGAATCATGTATAATCTAGAGTCCAAGCTAAAATGTTTAGAGCTGGAAATAAGCATAGCAAATCCCCTTTAATGTGCAATAATTTGCCATTGTGCTATTGTTCTTAATATTTGGTTAAGTTGATGACAGCTGTACAGAATGAAGTGTTGCCAACGCTTCCTTTTCCAAACAAATGGAGGTGGTTTGCCTTTCCTTGTACTCTCCCCCCTTCTCCTCTCTCCCTTGAGGCCAGAGTAACCTTTCTCCCTGCCATTCCACCAGGCCAATCACAGCATAGATTTTGACACGGGCTCTGCGCTGGTCCTGACCATCGAGAGCACACTGATCACCGCCTGCTCCTCCGAGTCCCTGGTGAGTAAAGGACACTTCAAAAATTTCTGCATCCGCTTTGCCGAGGGCTTCGAGACCTCCTGGGACGACTGGAAGCCTGAAGTCCGGGGAGACATCGTCATGAATGCTTGTGAGTGACACAGTTTATGCAAATGTTTTTATCTAAGTGTTGCAGAAAGCCATTTCAAATACAAATTCTGTACTGTGTGAGCCCGTTCACATTTGATTTGTGAGCTAGTGGGCAGAAGAAGACTGTCAGTGTGTCTCTATAGAGATCATGAAAGATATTTGTTTGTATGTACTTGTGTGCAGGTGTAGTCCCTGACGGTACATATGAAGTGTGTTCCAGGACTACAGGGCAGCCCTCTGCAGGCAAGTTCTTTTAACTGTGCTCTGGTCTATTAAATATAGATCACACCCTAGAGCTGCACAATGATATTGAGACTGTGTGGAAAATTTTATTATTTATTGCATTAATTTTCCCAACATCATCCACTGTTTTCCCTCTCACTCCTGGCTTCCTTTTCACCAAAACAGAAAGCAGCAGCGCTGGTACCTGGACTCTCAATGTGCTTTGGAAGATGTGTGGAATCGCCGTTCACATGGACCCCAATATCGGCAAGCGCCTCAACGCTCTGGGCAACACGCTGACGTCCCTGACGGGCGAGGAGGACATAGACGACATCGCCGATCTGAACTCTGTGAACATGGCAGACCTTTCAGATGAGGACGAAACCGACTCCATGTCACCCACCACGCACATGGTCAGACACCGCTCAGTTCGTTTTTTATTACAGTTTAGTTTGAATTCGGAAGATTGCTAAAGAGTAATTGTGTATTTCCGCCACAGCTGGATTCAGTCGTTCTTTCACAGCCTGACTTTAACGAGACCCGAGCAGCTGTTGCATCAGTCAGATCAGATGGTCTCCTTTAGAAGTTAGAAAGTTCTCAAGAAATATCTAAAAATATATATTTCCAGTGTTGAAAGTTGTGAAAAGAAAAACTCTAAACTGAAGTGGGAATATTCAGCTGTTGAGTTTACTGCCAGTCAGTATCGCAGGTTCAGAAGAAGAAGTTCAACATTTAGGGAAATGCATCTATTCTCTTATTTTGCAGCTGGTAATATGAGAAGATAAGTACCACTGTGGTGTATGTAAATTAGATAACAGACTGCAGCAGCAGCTGTTACCTTAGTTTGATGCAAAGACTGAAAACAGGGAATGTGTTGATAACTAAAGCTGCCTCTAAAACAAATTGGTTTGGGTTGTCTGGGGGGCTGTTATGAGTTTCTGCTGGTTTCCAGCAGCCTCACAAGATTGAGGTCACAGCTCCCAGCTAAGAAACACTCAGGCACGTAACCCCTCAGTAAAACAGCAAATTGCTGTTTTTTCTCCTCTTTGGTTTTTGCACAGATTAAACAAACTGATAAAATGTGTTAGTTTGGGTTCTTTAGGACTGCCTATATTCTCCTTCACTAAGCTAACCAGCTGCTGTTCATTGTGGTGTCGCAGGTAAGCTCTACGATATCTTCTCATCGTGCTGTCGACAGGATAGTGTTTGTGGATTTCTAAAATGTTGAACTATTCCTTTAATAATGCATCAGTCCGTTTGAACAAATCCTACCTGGCTTGCATTTAAAAAAAAAAAAAAGCTTCAGAAGGCAAAGTCTGACCCAGGCTGTTCCACCTTTCCATTCACCTGTCCCTGCTGTTATCTACAGACTCCAGAGTTCAGCCCTCGGCTGACCTTAAGGAAGCGTCTGGTAAACCACATCCTGGGCCTCAGCCCCAGGCCTCAGAGCATATCTGTCCCCATCGACTACTTAAACTGTGCATCTCCTTGCCTACCAGGCAGTGGCAGAACCCAAAGACCCCTCTCCTGGGCTTGTGTATGTAGCCGCCCGCAGTGTTAAACTTTTCTCCAGGCTGGTTGAATCACTTACAAGGTCACATTTCAGGCACTTGCACTTAAGTGATGAAGGCTGTGGATTCCAAAATTCTGAGCTGTGTTATTTGCTTCCACTGCCCTCCTCATTAAGCTTCAATGATGGGTGAAAAGAAGTAGATTAGTGGCCCATAATTCCCTTTGGCAATAAAGCTTTGTTTCCTTCTTTCACTAGGAGTTGTGGTGGTGGTGGTGGTGGTGTCTCTTATTTGTGACATGGCTCCTGGTGTGTGGATAATTCTACAGATAAACTTCTAATGATTGAATCACAAAAATGCACCTTTTAATCAGAAACTGGGACATCGGGACGATGGATTCTTATTGCACAATCTGTTGATCAGAAAGTTTGTCACAGTTGTCAGTCAGTTTAACCACATCTGTGTGTTTCCATGTGTGTTTGGTTTCCTGCTTTGGTGCAACAGGAGGCGGTTGACCCCAGAAGGCCCATGGTGTCAGGAAACCAGATAATTGATGCTCGTGGGAGGAAGTTCACAAAAAGGGTCATTGACATCCGAGAACTGAATGAGCAAGCCAAAGTCATCGATGACCTCAAGTAAGACTCCAGCTTTTTGTAACTGTTCTGTTTAAAGAGTTGCAACAACTAAGTGACTAGCCGTGTCCTCTTCTTACGAACGCAGGAAACTGGGGGCCAGCGAAGGAACCATCAATCAGGAGATTCAGCGCTATCAACAGCTGGAGTCTGTGGCCGTCAAAGACATCAGGAGAGATGTCAGAAAGAAGCTGCGTCGCTCCAGCATGAGGGTGAATCCCCCGTCTCTTTACCTTCCCCGAGTAGAAGTGCATTCGCCACAGCACCTTAACTTAAAATAGCATGAAATCATGCTAGGGTGTTAGTCATGTTTATCCTTTTATGGACCCGTTTGTAGCTGTGTTTGTTCTTTCCCAGGCGGCCTCTCTAAAGGATAAGTGGGGTCTTGGCTACAAACCAAGCTACAACCGCTCCAAAAGCATCTCAGCGGCAGCAGGCCGGCCACCTCTAAAAAGGATGGACAGACAAAGGTAACAAAGAAGGGCAGCAGGAGGCACCTTCCCTGGTATCAGATTATCATAGAAATGACACCATTAAGGGAGCTTCACTGTAAACAAACAGGACCATGTGACCTCTGTCTCACTTCTCTGCTGCTGCTGCTGCCATTATGTTTTTCAAACATTTTCCCATTATCTTGCTGACAAAGAGGGACAGAGTGACTCACAAATTAGAATGTAGTGAAGAGGAAGTGCTCATTGCATTTTGTTTATAGTAATTATGCAGATTATCTCAGGATTAATGTAGTATTGATATTCAGGCAGTTCAGACCTTTCACAGGAGAAAAATATTTACTCTGGAGGGGTCAACAAATGCTCAACAATGACTTGAAATGAATCGTACTAATAACAGGCCGGGCTTTGACAAGTGTTGGCTGATTAAATGCCATATGTTCTGAAACAAAATCAAATAAAAATGAGATCCTCACAATGTTGGCTTCAGTTCCAGAATCGGAGATGTGGATGCAGATTTCCCAGATATCCGTGTGGACGTGTCCTCTCCGGCACCACGGGTCACCTTCAACATCCAGGACACGGTAAGCCTGCCTTCTTCATGTGTCAGATATCCATTGCTGTAGCACATTAATAGATTGCATTGTACCTCTTAATTGATTTATTTATAAATTAAAGCATTTCCAAACAAATCAATATTCTGTTTTTTGTTTTTTTAGTTTTGTGCAATTTTATATGCGATCATCTGCATCTCATCCATCATTTACATGTTTGTTTGTTACCATAACTGATCTCTGTTACAGCTGATTTGTACAGTATGTTGCAGTAGAAACAGAGGGATGAACTCTTGTTTTAAAAATAACTCTTCTGTCCAATTAAAGATTAATAATCAGGCTTTGGAGTCTGCACCTGTCAGTCCAGGAGATATATTCAAGGTATATGGTCCAAGAATAAAATTTAAAAAATGAAAATACATAACCAACGCTGATCAAAAACTTCTGTTTCCTTCTCTCCTCTGTGATTACCTTGACAGTGCTGACAGGATTTTGAATATGCAAAATCAAAACAGGATGATAAGACGGGAACTTTCGGCTATATGCAGTAGACATTCATTTGCATAATAAGTTAGATTTTGATTTATTACTGGTGCATGAGGATCATCCGGATTTATAATAAAACCTACTATTCCCTTAGCTGCTGAGTGTGAGAGTCAGCAATTCATCCCTGCTTTTATTTAGAATGACCTCAACCCAAGAAAGTTCTCAGAAAATCAATTGTTTGCAGAATAAAAACACTTTACAGTTGAATTGCTGCTTAATGAATTATAGTTTCACACCCCACACACACTCATCCTGTCTTGAAACTGCATAAAATAATCCAGCAGCTTTTTTCTTTTTTTTAACCTTAGTATATTGAGTGATTTCTAACAACTATGCATGGGTGGCCACTGAGTCACAGTCTGTCGGCTTTTGTTTGTCTCAACAGCAGGTCCTTAATCGCCCCCAACAATACCAAAAACTTCACGAGGATAAAATAAATAATACGTTTAATATAAAGTCACCAGTTTACCTTTTAAAATGCCACAATCACAAATAATAACTCAGACATTCTGGGGAAAAGAATCCATTCTCTTTAACCCCACATCCCTGAAGCGGCATTTGTGGCTCATACTGTGAAGACGGCAGTCATGTGTGTTGAGGAGAATAATAACTATATAAGAAAACTTGCTTATTATTTGCGGGCGTGACTGCAAACATAAACTGCAAACAACTTTCATAACTGTGGCTCCCAAACCTTTTTCAGACAATCCTCTCTCTTCAGAAGCCACAAGAAAGTTCCCTCCCCCTACCCGACTGTTTTAATTACTTATTAACAATTTTTTTTAAAAAGTCCAAGTGAAATTTTAGGGTTAAACAGGTGGTCACAGGCATGTGTGAACGTCACATAATCCATCATAAAAGATGATTTTATTTAAAAAAAATCATTTATTTTTACTTAATTTTAACAAAACCAAGAGATTGAAGTCTTATAATGAAATGGTGACCTTATTATGTAGTTGCCAAGCAACCTGTAGCCACTTAAAATATTCGTCAATAGCGTAATCAAAATTCCTTTGATGACATGAGTTATTTAATCTCCCAAAGGAGCTTTCGTTGGGTTTATTTGCTCAGCACTGTAACTGAATGGTGATGAATCTGTTGTGCAGTTGTGTTATTTTCTTGGTGAGTGTAAATCTTTCTCTTTTTTTTTTTTCAATAAAATCATTAACGGTGAAATTGATAACAATAATCCTGATATTAATTAAAAAATTATAGTAATCTCTAACTCTTTGATGAAAGAACAAGACTTGCTCAATAAATCAATACCACATTCATATAAAACTCTATATTGTCCTATAAGGAGTATTTGTGTCGCAGATGGATTATTTCTAATTTAACTGATGCTCACCTCTGTCAGTGTGTTTGGGATCTGTTGACCCTACACAAATGGGCTTTGTCCCTGGCTGTCATAAGGATACTTCTACACTTTCTTGGGCATTTTTCTGTTGTCACCATCTTGAGACGGGGTATGTCATCTACTCATCCTCATCTTCTTCCTTTGTTTCAAGCTGTCATTCCTCTTCACAGAAAGTGCATGACCTCTGAGCTCCTCGGTGAACCGTTGCAGGCAGTAGTGTTCTGCCTCTGGACCTGCAGAAGTAAAAGATTAAATTTGATTTGAGGAGTAAACACAAATTTCAGAACTGATCAGTTAAACTAATTAATAAGGTCCAGTCTACAGAACACTACTTCCTTTTTTGGGTGGATTTCTGCTGAAGACATCAGCTCCAACTCTCAGATTCCCTGGATCGATGTCTCCACGTAGGAACAAATTTAGACAGACATTAAACCATTTCCTGTGTGAGTTTGACCTTTTGTCCTTTTCTAAAGTTCCCTGAGGAGTCAGAGGGGGACCTGTCGACAGTCTCCATTGACGATTCATCCCATCCTCATCACCTCCATCTCCATCCCCTATCTGTTGTCGATGGTCATCACTCAGTTTTCAGTGCCCCCGCCACCCCTGCTGTCTTCTCACCCACACTTCCCTTCCAGCATGACGACATAAGGCGCGATGACCTGTCCTCTTCCTCCTCGGAAGACTCGGACAAGGACGACTTCGAGCATGACAGACAGCAGAGCTATCGAAGGCCTGTGTGAGTTTATTGCGTTTGTCAGTGCAGGCGTACTTGTTATGACAGTTAGGAAAAGAAAGCGCCATTAATTTCTTTTTTGTCTAAAAAAGAAAAGCTTTTCAATTTTCAGCATTCACTAAACGGTGCTGTCCTCCCTGATTCTCAGCCAAACGTCTCAGAGAAAGTCCTCGGGCTTTTCTGCTGTGAGTCAGTTGTTCAGTGAGCGCTGGCCAGGCACTCCTGCCAACCGCAGCTTCAGTGGCCCAACGACGGAAAGAAACATCGACTTTGAGCTGGATGTCCGTGTGGAAATCGACAGCGGGAAGTGCGTCCTTCACCCTACTACTCAACAGCCCGAGCACGAGGATGTTTCTTTGAGGAGGTGCAGTAAAAAGTTCATTTCTCAATCTGGGAAATGCAAACTCCTATTTAAAGTTGGTCTCACATTTCCTCCCAAATGTAGTATTAAGCGTAGATTAAATCAGACTGTATATTAGCAGAAGTACCTGAACAGCTGTGATGATTTATCCTCACTGGACAGAAGAAATGAGACATTCTATATTCAGATCAGTAATTTGGGTTTTATAGGAGCTGTGAGCGCAGCCTCCGAAACCTGGACCAAGAATCTCCTCCCAAGAAGAAGAAGCTCCAGCCCAACTACCCCTCTTCCAGCCATCTCCTAGCTGGAAAGAAGTGTCCCTCCACTCTGCCGACCAAATCCAATGACTTGGAGACTACAGTTTTCTACATTCCAGGAGTGGACGTGAAGGTCAGATTCTCCTACATCATCCAAACTGCCAAGGGTTTCTTTTGTGCTTTAAATAATTATTTTTTCCTTTATTTTTCCCTGCAGTTGCACTACAACTCAAAGACCCTGAAGACGGAGTCACCCAACGCCTCGCGTGGATCCTCTCTCCCTCGCACTCTCTCCAAAGAGTCAAAGCTGTATGGTATGAAAGATAGCGGCCCTCCAAATCCTCCCAATGCTGTCCAAAGCAAGACTAACTCGCTCCTACCTCCCCCGCCCCCACCTATTCCATCAGGTACTGAGCATTCCCTCATTTAATTGCATGCCCTTCTACCATCCATAATCGCCGACACTAGAGTGCCACGCCTCTTCGATCCGATGATTTAAATCTACACGTGGACCGTCCAAATCAAATGCATGCGATTCCATCCCTTTTTATTTTTTTATTTTTTTAAAGGCATGGATCTAGAGGGCACCCTTTGATCAAACGGGTTCATGCATATTGATGCGCCCCACAGAGGGAGAGACTCAAAAAGACAGTTTAAAAGAACCTCTGTTAATATGATTCCAGTTTATTTGAAGTTCAAGAAACAAACTTCTGAAAGTGCTGTTAGAGTGTGGAGATGACTTTAACTTTCATGTGTCTTTGCAGCTAAAGGTAAGAGCAGTGGAGGGGTAAAGACGGCCAAGCTGTATGCCTGGGTGGCCCTCCAGACCCTGCCAGAGGAGATGGTGATCAGCCCCTGTCTGCTGGACTTTCTGGAAAAAGCACTTGAGACAATTCCTATCACTCCAGTGGACAGGAACTACACAGGTGTGTTTTTAAAACCAGTCCTTTGGGACAGTGTTCTTGGAGGAATTGTGTGTCTTGATATTCATAGTAAACTTCTTCTGATGCCTTTCCATCAGCTGTGGCATCCCAGGAGGAAGACATGGGTCAGTTTGATACAGTGGAACAGCTCGAGGAATCGACCACCTCCCTGGTTTCCTCTTCAACGTCGGCATACTCCTCCTTCCCCGTGGATGTGGTTGTCTACGTCAGAGTCCAGGTACTGATGAGCTGTCATTCGTGCAATTTCTTCAGAGCTGCTTTGGAATTTAAGTCGACTGTTTATATAAATAATAATTAATGTGTTACATGTAAGAAAAAACTAAAAGCACAAGGAAAGTATTATGACAAATAACAATTACAAGTCATAAATTTACACTAAAATGAGAATTTTAGTGTATGAAAACATCTACTGTCTTCTGTTTCCAGCCCTCTCAGATCCGCTTCAGCTGCCTGCCAATGTCCAGGGTGGAGTGTATGCTCAAACTGCCCTCGTTAGACCTGGTCTTCTCCTCTAACCGTGGAGAACTGGAGACCCCGACAGGAGCCCATGTGACAGACGGGTCACACCAGCCCTCCTCAACTCCACCCGGGCAGCATATCCCCAAACCACCTCCCAGCAAAGGTATCTAGAGCATGACTTCCCCGTTTATTTTGGCAGAATAATGGCGCTCTAATGTGTGCAGAGATACGTGAACGAAACAGTCTTTTAAAGTCTTTCGCACACCGTGAGAATATCTATTAGCTGCCACTCCATGGCATGTCTGAGCCCTGTGTGAGTTAATGTTGCTCGCAGCATGTTCTCCTGCATTCATTACTCTTCTCTCCAGTCTGTCTTTATGCCAGATGATGCATGTTAAGATGCATCTCAGGTCTTGGAAATCTGTGAGTCACTAAATGCACAGGTTTGATAGCTGGTAGCTCACTCCTTTCCATCCTGAAATTGTGTTAGTGCTAATGCATTAGAGGATGTTAGACTTATATATATCACAAGTGTATAGTGCTGTTAATGAGTGTGTGACTGGATGATTTCTTTTGTCTCTCCTGCCCCCTTCCAGCATCTCCGTTGTTGGGGAGCCCTCTGGGCAGAAGCCGTCACAGCAGCAGCCAGTCCGACCTCACCGGGCCCCCGAGTAACTCCTCGGGCCTCAGCTTTACAGCCTGCATGTCTGACTTCTCCCTCTACGTCTTCCACCCCTACGGCGCCGGAAAGCAGAAATCTGCAGTCACGGGGTTGCCTCCGGGCCAAGGGCCGTTAGGTATGCTAAACATTTGTGTTATTCTTATCTGTTAAAGATACAGGACTGCATTTTATCCACTAATAAATGCACCTCTTGTAGATAGGATTGATGTAAAACAATTACATGCCAGCTGATCCCATCACCCATATCTCCTCCCCCTCCCGAAGGTACCGTGGATGAGGAGTCGACTTCAGTGACAGGAAGGAAAGACTCTCTGAGCATCAACCTGGAGTTTGTGAAGGTCAGCTTATCGAGGATGAGGCGAACAGGAGGCCCCACTTTCATTGAGAGCTTTATTCCTCCTAAAGGGGGTAAAATGGACACCACCCTCATCAACATCTCAGGTACACGGTCGTCTCCAGAGAAAAACACCTGTCCATTAGACAGATAATAACAATATTGGGAAGTTGACACAATTCCTGCAAAAGTTGAGGTATATTTATCAAATATATGCTTTCTGTTATGCAGCACAAAGTTATACAAAGTAAAAAGTTGTCAGTTTATTTTTGGGTTTATAGAAGAGTTTGCAACAGCAAAGGAAGGTGTTTGTCAAAGTGCAATGTTCAGGGGGGGACTTGTTAAAAATGGATTTTAGGGCAGAATTATCAAAAGCTGATTTGACTTGTGATTATTTTCAGCATTTTTATGTTCTCATGACTGCCCACATAAATACACTGAGCCATTTTAAGATGGCTGCTGAGTCGTGAGGCCTGCTTCTTGAAGGACTTTGCTCCAGCATGGTGCTGTGTTGATTCTGCTTTGATACTGAACCACGCAGAGCTTTGAAGATCCATATCTTCATGTTGTATCTGTCGTCTGCTAACGTGGGGGGACTGTCAAATATACTGTATGTTGAACTACTGGAACTGAACACTGCTAAAGCTGAGGTTTGTGCTGTTGTCAGTCCTTTAGCTTAGTTATGGTGTATATATAGAACTGGTTTTGCTGTGTGTTTAAAAATGATTCACTCTTTGCACTCTGCTTTTCATCAGTGCTTCTTTTTTTTTTTTTTTGTTACTTTTTAAGCCCCGATTTTCAGCCCATCACCTTTTCTTCTACGTCACAGTGTTGGCTTGTTAGAGGATGACGCACAAGCGAGTCAGTGTTGCTAATCCGCTGGTTAAAATTCCCACAATCCTTCTCTGTGCACAGGGAGAGTGGTAGGGAAATGAACACTGACGCGGACCATAAATCAGCTTTTAAGTGCATCACTTAAATTGCTTTTAAGGTAAAACATCAATCATGCAGTTGGGGGTGACATTTGGTAAGCAGCTGCAGTTTTTTAGAAGGGTTAACTAAACCTAAATTAAATTCTGAAAATAGGCGTAAGGCAAAGAATTTTAGTTAACTGGAATAAATCCGGTTGCATGTGTCAGCACGCACAGCCTGAGGAGTCCTGGGCAGATGTGCTTAACAAGACTGGGACTCAGTGTTTTTGTTGGCCATCCTTTCTGTGAACTGTCTCAAAGTTGTCCCAGCTCAGCAGGAACTTTCACAACGTTGTGTTTTTTTGGAACTCCTGCATAGTGCTAAATATTTCATGTTCACTAAAAGTGGGAATCGAGAAGCTTGCCCCTTTCTTTCTCTCTGTAAAGCAGTCAGAAATACAGCCAGAGTATATGAAGTGGAAGTGACGTACAACAGATGCAAACCCTTTCAGAGAATCATCTTTAAGGGATATGAAACTCTGTGTTGAGTACTCAATCATATCAGCAGCACCGTGGGAATGTACTCCAGCACAGAAGCAGGCTGTTGTGACCCCAGCTCATCGGAGGGTAACTGCAGTAACACAAACAACCAGATGGAAACAGCTGAAGGCAAAAATGTTATCTTTTTATGAAAGTGATGAATACAAACAGTGAAGCCAAGCAAAGCACAAAGTAACAAAAGAAGTGGTGAAAGAGCCATGGGCAAATGGTGCTCGTCAGAACAAAGAAATAAAGGGCTCCGAACTTGAATTCCATTTAAAATTTACCAACTGATTAAAAAGAAAATTGGAAAAATAGCGAAAGAGCTTTACGCCATTAAACAGCCAGATTAAACCCAAACAGTTAGAACAAGCAACCTTTACAATAAAGTTATTCAACAAACCCTGTCCGGTCTCCAGTGCACAACCTTTGCAACATGCAGCTGCAGGTATGCACGATAAGGTGTCTGCAAACTAGTAAAGAGAAAATGAGCATCTGGAAGCACAAACTGCTGACAAGCAAGTTAATAAAAAGAGAGACAATGACGAGCTGCTCATACCAAATCAGCCTCCCTGACTGACAGATCACAGCCACTTTTCAGAGCAGGTGTTGGAAGGGCTGGTGCACAGGCCTGGGCACCAGTCCAGTCATTCAGAGGCGGGCCAGAAGCAGCAGAAAGGCAGGATGTATGGTGAGTGTAGGCACCGATCCTGGAGAGCCTGCGTGTTCAAAAAGAAACACTCCAAAACGGTTAGCCACACTGTAAAAAGAGAGTGGGAACATCAAGAGCTCTAACGCAGGGTTTGAAATAGGCATCTCACAGTGAGTGCTTGAGCTGCTGAATGGGACATTTTACAAGCACATAAATGAGACTGAAGAATACGTCTTTCCAATCTGTGAGAGTAAGTGCATACTTTTCCCCCTGTAGCTTTTAGAACTGTGGCCTTATCCTGTGCAGTCTTATAAAGAAGTCTTTCACATGCTCACTAATGTGATATTCTTCCGTCAGCTGTGTGTGACATCGGCTCGGCTTCCTTCAAGTACGACATGAGAAGACTGAGCGAGATCCTGGCCTTCCCGAGAGCCTGGTATCGTCGAAGTATCGCCAGACGCCTCTTCCTGGGGGACCAAACCATCAACCTCCCACGTGAGTGCTCAGCGGTTGCACTCGGGTGTTGTGATGGCCGTGTGTTGTTTACGTTGCCGGCTTTTAAGTTGTTGTAGAATTTCAGCTTTTATGTGGCATCTGACACAGGGAACAGTGAGCTTTTCCAGGCTTCTGTCAGTGCTGATCTTTATTTGAAATGATCAACAAACTGATGTGCTTTTACTAAAGCGAGATATTGTTGGCTTCTATATAAATCTCTGCACTGCCTCTCAGATGGGTTTCTAAAAACAAAATCTTTAACTCGGTGCAGAAATGAGTGAACATTTCTCCCCAAAAATTCTGATATGAGCACCAACATCCACCTGCTAACCTCTGTGCATTTAGCCTTTTTTCATTTTTAATATCCTGTCTCACTGGCAGTCCTTTAGCAAACATTTCCTGCAGTCACTTTACGTTGACATTCACAAAGGTGTCCTTTACTTACCTCTTCGAACCTTTACTTCGCTCCAGCTTCCGGCCCCGCCACTCCTGACTCAGCTGAAAACGTCACCCATCACCTGTCCCCCGAGTCCAGCCGGAAAGCTTACTGGAGAACGTGGGACGGCAGCACCGGGACGCAGCACGTGCCCCAGTCCCCCAACGTCTTTTCGGAGCACTCCACCGGAAGCAACATGTCCCCAGGCAGCCTGGGGCACCTCAAGTCCCCTGCACCTGGTCGCACCAGGAGCGTCTCTGACTCCTCCGCTCCAAGGAGAGGTAACGGGGAACATTAAATGTCTTTTGTTACCGGAGTACGAATCTTCACACCCAAAAATCCAGATAAGGAAGAAAAAATAACTGCAATTAATTTTTTCCTATTTTTTTTCATTGTTTTTTAGATTCAGTCACAAAAACATCGACTCCTTCATTTGGTAAAAATGGGAAGGCAGCAGGTCAGCAGGGGTCGCCGTGGGAGACGCTGGTGGTGTTTGCCATCAACCTAAAGCTGCTCACCGTCCAAATGAACATGAGCAACGTGATGGGAAACAATACGTAAGTGCATCCAACGCTGTGCAAACACGTGCTAATAATTAGGATTTAATGGTTACTCTGGTAACTCAAACACAGAAGCGATTTAAAATTATTGACTATATTTTCATTTATAGAATATCTTGGCCACACTTGTCCAGTTTCACAAATCATGAAAAAAAAACATTAAAATCAAAAGAACATAAAAGAAACTTTAGGAAAACAAACACAAAATATCATTAAAAATGAATTAGCAGGGGGATTATGCACTAAAGGAAGAAAAACACTAATTAAATGGATGAGAGATAAAAATCTTTCATCTGAAAGTATCTCATGATTTTCAATCAAAGTATATTTTTTGGCTGCCCCACTTTAACGCTTGTCGATGGCTACAACAGACTCTCATCTCATCTCAACAAGAATCAATTGCCAACAACATATAAGTGCCTCAGAAAAGCCAGGCATTTTCACAGCCACACATCAGACAAAATCAGGCCTATTTACAACTACAAGGGTCTGTATTTTCTTTAGTATCCTAACAGGTGATGCAATCATTGAAACCAGCCTTACACTTAAAGTTGCTTTCAATATAATCCTTAGTTATCTTATACCCGGCCCTGTTGCAGTCCCTCAGTTCATATGTGGTTTGAAACCAGCTGATTTAGTTCCCTCCTGAGAGCCTGAGATGTCCACATTATATTATCCTTTCCTATTATGGTATCATTAAGATCCAAGAGGAGAAAAGCTATTGGAAGCTCTCTTATAGATTGGTCTGAATCCTTAAGTTTTTTGCTCGCATGCTGATCTAATTGTAGCAATTTTTGCTAGTGTAAGATAATGACTTAAGTGAAAGATTCCACGCTTGAACAGTAAATTACTGACTGGAAAACACTCTTCATCATGCATTGTAGCTCTAAAAGCAAAACTAAAGTTATAAATTTAACTTAAGAATGTTACTGTCTAAATAAAACATAGCCAACATTGTTTATTTACCTTTTTACTGCAGTAAACAGCTGTTAAACTGGTGTACAGATGCCTCTGGGGTGCTTCTCCTGCACTTCTTATCACCCTTTTTCGTCCACTCTTATGGGTTCAGTTTAACTCTACTGCACTGCTGGATTTTACCGTTCACCACAATATGGTGTCAGTACACCCCTGATCTCTACGGTTGAGGCTGAAGTGCAGAAAATGATGCTGAAGCAGTGGCAAACACAGCACCCTCATAACTAAGGCTGTACTGTTTTATGAGCTCTGGGTCTCCATAAAGTTAAAAAAATAACCCTCTTCCACAGTGGAAGTGTGTGGGCTCCACAAACAACACACACCTTCTGCTTCTTTCTCACCAAGGCAAGACAGTACACTTCTCCAGCTCTAATTAAATCATTTATGAGCTCAGGATATTCTTCCTTCATAAAAACTTTTATGCAAGGGTGCAGCCTGGATTTAAAGCGAGAATTGTATTGTCAAAATAGCTGCACTTGGATATAAGCAAAAAGGCAATAACACATCAAACTGATGAAGGTGAAACGCACAACGACACGTTAGAAAACACAGTTGACATGTTGACTTGTGAAAATGGGTTTAGCGCTCAGAACTGGCTGTTCGTTTCTTCCTCTGTTACCTGTGTTTATTCCTTGGAAACTTCTTGTGATGAGTCATTTATGTTTCATACAGAAGCCTTCTACATTATTCAGCAGCATTTCAGGAGCGCTCACAGTTGTTTGTCCCTGCAGCTGGACGACCAGCGGGCTGAAAAGTCAGGGCCGACTTTCTGTCGGAAGCAACCGAGACCGAGAGATCAGCATGTCTGTCGGCCTTGGCCGATCCAAGCTCGACTCCAAGGGCGGGGTGGTGGGTGGCAATATAGACGTGAACACCCTGGAGATGGTCTGTAAGTAAACAAGGCATCAGCTTTTCAAACATCTGGTGTTTTTCTCCAACTCGTTAGCAGCTTTTATTCTAACAGAGTGTAAAGTGTGGATGTGGAGCTGAGCCAAAGTTCAGTGCTAGAGTTCTTAAAACACTGGGAGCAGTAATGTAATATTATGCACATACAAAAATGTTTACTCTGCTAAATAGGCATAAAATGCATTTTATTTTATATATTACATTTAATGTTTAAATAGGCTAATATATAGATACAGCAGCCACTTGGAAGCTGGAAGCAACATTTAGGCATGCAGACATAGTTAAGGCAACCTGCTGAAGTTGAACCTGAGCATCACAATGAGGATAAAAAGGGGATTTAAGTGACTTTGATGGTGGCTGGAGCATGGCTGTTGGTGTCAGACGGCCTGGTGTGAGTATTTCAGAAAAGGCTGATCTGCTGGGAGTTTCCTAAACAACTGTGTTTTAGAAGTTTAGAAAGGCTGGTCTGGAAAAAAGGAGAAAATATTGAATGATGAACATTTCTTTCAACAGGTCAAAGGAGAATAGTCAGACTGTTTCAAACTGACAGGAAGGCAACAGTATCTCAAATAAGCTTTGTTAAACAATCAAAATGTGCAGATGAGCATATATTCTTAAAGCGCATGGAGTACAGCAGCAGAAGACCACACTGGGTGCGACTTCTTTCCGTTAAGAACGATAAACTGAGACTAAAATTCACTTTTGCACAATAGACGATTGGGAAAATGTTGCCTGGTGTGACCAGTCTCGATTTTGGGATAAAATCATAAAACGACCACTTTAAAAACAACAGTTGCGGCTGCTGGTGTAATGATGTGCAGGATATTTTGTTGGCACGCCATGGACCCCTTAATACAGCCTAAGCATCATTTCAGTGACACAGCCTGCCTGAGTGGCCACACTGTGCCCATATTCTGATGGCTATATCCAGCAGAATATTACAAAATGTTATAAAATGCAGCTCTAGCTTGTTCTTAAACTTGACAATAAATTTGTTGAACTCTAAACTGGAACACCTTTGGGATGTAGAGACTGAAATCATGGATGTAAAGATGACAAATCTGAAGCAGCTGTATGAGCCCATCATGTCAGTATGGACCAAAATCTCTGAGGGTCCAACATAGTCCTAGCAAAGTGTAACTAATGAAGTGATCAGTGATTGCATATTAGATCTTTGTTCATTGAGTTTAATATCTAAGCACTGATCACTAATGCTTCTGCTTGAGATGCAGTCAGCTAAAGAAATTACTTGTTGCCTGAAATCGTCCCTACTCGGTGTCCTCTCTAGATGAACTAAATCTGCCACAGTGTGTGTGAAGCACACGTCACCTTCTCGCCTGTTCACCTTCAATAGTTTATAAATAGACACAAAAGCGAATATTTACAGCAAAATGAATCATTTTAACTTTGGTATTTTAGACTAAAAACATAAGAACAAGGTGCTGAGCCATTTTTATCTGAGAGGAGGCTTCACAGTCAATCTCAGCATGTATTTAAAGACACTGAAGCCATGAAGCTGTGGCTGGATGTGTGTGACTTTATAAAACTATTATTAGACCAAACATATTGACATGTACCAGTTGTGGTTTGTACCTACCAGAAGCCTAAAGCGTTTTCATGAATGCCAGTTGAATATCTTAACACAGGTTAGCACCATTTTTAGATGATATGCCTTGTTGGTTGTGGAGCTGTGAATTTAAGCTTTCAGGGCTGTGGAGGAGGGCAATCATGCTCAGACACCATACAAAGCAGCCATGTGTAGTGTGAGTTCTGCTATGTATGGTTGCCCCGTTGCTGTTGTGGTCCAGCAGCAATAAACAGGTAAACCAGAAGAAGAAGAAGTCAGTCCTTACTTACTAGAATCCACTGATTTTGATGTTGAGAGGTATGGGATTGCTTGTGCGCTCTCATTGGTAACTACTATCGTGTGGTTTGCAGCCCACATCTCAGAGCATCCAAACCAGCAGCCCAGCCACAAGATCCAGATTACCATGGGCTCCACAGAGGCGCGAGTGGACTACATGGGCTCCAGCATCCTAATGGGAGTGTTTAGTAATGCTGACCTGCAGCTGCAGGATGAATGGAAGGTCAACCTGTGTACAGTGGACACCAGCCTATCAGAGAAAAGGTGTGGTATGATGTCAGCGTGACTGCACTGTTCGGCACAACACGATCAATACAGCACTTTTAGATGAGTCATGTTTAGTGCCATTTATTCATTTCATTCTTGTGGCCATCAGAGATTAGCCTGCTTCACGTCTCCATGTCTCTGTACTTTGAAATGCAGATGTTTTCTCTACAAAGAGGTTTGTATTCAGTTTCTGAAGTGTTGAAACACAAAGCACACTAACTAGAGAGCACAATTTCAAAGCATCGCGGGTTATGAAGAAAAACAGACAATTTGCTGACATTTATTGCCCACGTTTCCGAATGCTCGGCAAGCCGAACAAAATTATGTCTGGACTCGAGGGTTTGTGTTTGTATTTTATTATTAACCTTTATTTAACCAGGAAAAGTCCCATTGAGATTAAAAACCTCTTTTGCAAGGGAGTCCTGGCCAAGAGGCGACAACACGTTGAAATTACAAAGTTACATACATATTATAAATAACAATTACATTTTAAAAACATTTTTCTCTGGCTCTCTCAATCTGGACTTAAAAGCATTTAATGAAATAAGATCTGCTATCTTCCAGTCTTTTTGCATCATGTTCCATGTGAAAGGGGCAGCATAAGTAAAAGCCCTCTTTCCCTCTTTGTGTTTGTATCTAGTTTGAACACAAGAATACACAAATTACACGACATTATGTCGAGAATATATGCCATTTTCTTTCATCTGTGAGCCATTTATGCCTGCTCTCCTTTCCTTTGTTTCTTGCAACAACCTTTTTCACTCATCTGCTCCGTTTCCCTCCCCATCTTTTCTCCTTCCAGTGAGATCTTCATCCACGGAGACCTGCAGTGGGACATTTTCCAGGTGATCATTTCACGGTCCACCACACCAGACCTCATCAAGATCGGCATGAAGCTGCAGGAGTTTTTCACTCAGCAATTCGACACCAGCAAGCGGGCCCTCTCCACCTGGGGCCCTGGCCCCTACCTGCCCCCCAAAACCCCCGTCGTCAACACTGACAAAGGAGCTGCAGAGCTTTGTAAGCATGCCTCGTTCCATACTGCTGGGTGAATGTTGAGCACAGTCTGTAGCATAATAAGGCGCGCACAGCAAGCTGTGCTGCTTGCAGGAAGTGAAATGATTTGTAATTCTAATAAGCTTAATTTGTAAACAACTTTTTCAAATAGTTGAAAAGGTTGTTTAGCAACTGAATGTAATCAGCCTCGCTCATGAGATAATCAGTAACGAAACAGGCAGCATACATTTTAAAGATTGAGGGCTTTATAAGGACAAAAACAACATGACACACTAAATCTGATCCTGTTAGCGCCAGCAACAAGCCTCGTGTTCCAGTCAGAATTCATTTGTCCGCCTGCTTCTCATTTTCCCTCCTAACTGTCTTTGTCACGCAGACATGGATGCGGCCCATCACCGCCACTGGCCCGGGGTGCTGAAGGTAATCGCCGGCTGCCACATCTCCCTCTTCCAGACGCCCTTGCCTGAGGATGCCGTGCAGCTTGGCGGGTCGATGAGCCTCCATGGCAATCACATGACTCTGGCCTGCTTCCACGGGCCAAACTTTCGCTCCAAGTCGTGGGCCTTGTTCCACCTGGAAGAGCCCAACATCGCCTTCTGGACAGAGGCACAGAAAATCTGGGAGGATGGTGAGACTAAATGTTCTTTTTAGGGACTCGTGAATATTAATATTATTCAGTCGAGATGATGCTCAGTCCTGATGAACAGATCAAAACTAAATATATAAAGGTGCATCTCTTTATGAATTGTTTCTGTTACACACAGGCTCAAAAGACGACTCTACCTACATCGTGCAGACACTGGATTTCCATCTCGGCCACAACACGATGGTCACGAAGCCGTGTGGTGCTCTCGAAAGCCCAATGGCCACCATAACCAAAATCACACGACGGCGACATGAAAACCCTCCACATGGTGTTGCTACTGTCAAAGAATGGTTTAGCTACGTCACTGCAATGAGAAACGAAGGTAAACATTTCAGCAAAATTGTGTCATTCATGTGTGCCCATTTGTTTAGTGGAAAGCCTCGTCAGTGGGCCGTTGATGCTCGCTTATTTGGGATCGAAAGGCTTGAACGCGTATTTAAAAAGAAAATATTTGGGATTGGAAAATACAGGGAAACAGTTGAATCTGATTACTGTGGTTTGGTTTTGGAGCTGTCCAATCAGAGTCAGCGTGGGCTGATGGGGGACCTTAAATAGCCTGAGGCTGAACTTAAAGTATCGGATAGAGCTGGGCGATAGAACGATAACGATATGTGTTGCGAAATAACTTTTCCTCGATAGAAAAGTTAAACTATTGCGATAGACCTAGTCTCTCTTGTCCTCTTTTAAAAAAAAAAAAAACAACAACAACCAACAAACACAAAAAACCCAACAACAGCCAATCCAAATTAAGTAGCGCAGAGCTGAACCAATCACAGACGCAGTGTCACGCCACGTGACTTGTTACGTACAGCACAAGTGCCAAGCCGCACATGTGTATTTGTTTGGGACGCAGCCAGCCGCCGTGCCGCCCGGTAATGGAGGAAATGAGTGCGCCGACAACAGAAAAATCAACCGAGAGCGTGAGCGAAGGTTACCGAAGAGAAAACAGATGATGGTTCCAATGCCGGAGAGATTGTCGAACGGAAGAGCCACAGAAGTTCTGTAGTGTGAAGGTATTTCGGCTATTTCAAGTCTGACAAAAAACAGAGTAGCGTGCACTGTAAATGTGCCGAAAGCAAGTCTGGAAATACAATAAAGCGGTGCATGCTCAGTCTCTGACTGGAAGCGCTAATTCGTCATTCGGCTTTTGTCAGACTAAAGTAACTGTTAAAACTGTTTGAAAAGCTAAGCTATACAACAAGGAGAGATTGAGAATTTCCTTTTAGTTCTCAGTTTATTTGATATTGACAAAAGTTAGTCAGTTTTGTCTGTTCTTCTGTAAAACAAACTAAGATTTATTTTTAGAATTAATATTTTGTTTCTAAGTGGAACTGACAATTTAGTCTGTTTCGTTTGTTCTATTTTGAAACTTAAACGCTTTAGCGGCTGCCTTTTGTGTAGTTTGCAATATTTGCCTTTATCTGAAAAAGTCTCATGTTTCTTTAGTACATCTACCCTGTTGAACTTATTATGGGAAATAAATATTTTAATCAAAACAAGCTGCTGATTATTTCACATTTTACTTGTGAGCAACGGCACATTTAAATCTTACAAATATAGTTATTTGGCTTATATCGTGATAGATATCGTTATCGCCTGAAATGAAAAAAACATCAAGCATAACATCTTATATCGCCCAGCTCTAGTATCGGATCAATTTGGATCTGTAAATCATGCAGATTAATGCCAGTAAACCCCCAGATTTAAAATAACGACCTGGAAATGTGCAGGATATGTCCGCTTCAACTCTGTCATCAACTTGGCTCACGCTGTCCTTGGAATCTGATTATTCCATGAATATGGGAGCAGTTTTCAGTTGGATATAATTGTGCCTTCTGTCTGTAGTAGCCAAGAAGAGATCCCTCCAAACTCAGTCACGACAATAGAAGAAAAGAGGAACAGAATCCAGAGTCATTGTTCTGTGCAAAAATGCATTCAGGTGTCTCTAAAACGAAGCTTTCACACTCTGAGTGAACCAAATCAAACGGGAATTTTCCAGGATCGCACCCTTTTTCTCACAGAATTGATGTGTTTGTGTTTATCTGTTTTAGTTCTGCAGGGAAACACAGTCTAGGTAAACAAAGCGAGAATCTCACTTCATACTTGGACTATAAGTTTAGAATATACTCACTCGATTAGTCTCACATCAAGTTCGGCTGCACAGAATTCATTTTTAGCCATTGGTCACATTAGGATTCTTGAGACCGAGTGAGAACAAAAAGATCAATTAATGGGACCAAATGCTGCTTTAATGTCATACGAGCATGCTGGGAGGGGGGGAAGAGCAACCACTTCAAATGTTGATGAAAGCCAGTTTGGGACTGTTGCAAATCAAACATCCTGTATTCTTTAATCAGTGACGTAAACCTAGTAGAAGATAAACCGAAAGGAAGGAAAAAATGAATTTCGTAGCCTTAAGTAGCTTCAGAACTGATTTACTAGGCTAGAAGTGTTAACTGGGGGTATCTGGGGAAGAAAAGATTGCTTCAGACTTTAACCTTTTCTTCACTCGAGACAGCTCAGACTAAAAGGAGAAATTTTCTCTTCTCTCCACCGCGCAGCAGCCGCGTCTTATCTTAAATGTAAAATAGGTGGAGATAGCATTTAACAAAGCGGAAAAGCAGAGCGTGAGCGTGACCTTAAACTCAGGAAAAGAGTTCCCACGTGTTTTATCTCCTGTCGCAGAGCTGAACTTGCTCAGGAACGTCGAGGCCAACAACCAAGAGAGCGGATCGGCTGCCAAGAGCTCCAGTCTGCTGAGCAGCTTCCGCAGCACATCCAGCTACAACCACGAAACAGAGACCATCTTTGCACTACCCAGAATGCAGCTGGACTTTAAGTCAATTCACGTACAAGATCCGGATGAACCTTCTCTAACGGGTAGGTGACAGTAACACCATAAAAACAATCTGCTAATGAATGAGCTTTTTGTGATGTTTTAGTTCACACAAGTCTGTAAATGAACTGTTGGGATCACACTCGGAGTATGGGAGTGTTTATAAAATTACCTGCGCTTCCTTAAATAAATTAATAAATCAACGAATAATCAGCTCCTCTTGTTTGGAGCATCTGCATCCCAGCTCCGCCTTGCACTGCAGGAAGTGACGGCAGCCCTTCGCTTTGCTCCGCGAGCCTCAGATTCCTGTGACCGTGAACCAGTTCTCGCCCTGCTGCAGGTTCTTGTTAGTGCCCGTCTAGCTTGCAAAGCAATTTCAGAGCAAAACCAGCGCAGTCTTGTGGCAGTGTTTTCTTTGTTTTTGTTTTTTTTAATAGTCGCAGCCCGAATCTGTTTATTCGTATTTCTGAACAAGAACTTAATTATTTCATCGTGTCTCTGGACATAATTTGTACTATTATTTGTATTTCATTTTTTGTCCTTATCCACATTTGGAGGTTGGAGGGATTCATACCCGACTCAGTTATTAATTCTAAATGAATTACTTGGTTCAATTTAGACATTAAAACTTGGTTAAGATTAAGGATTAAAACCTCCCAGGTTAGTTTTAGGGGAAAACAACCAAGGTTTAGGTTCCTGCTGCTTCTTACACATCTGGTTTTTGTAGTTGCTATGGTGACATATCTCCCACTTTGCCTGGACAACACAAATTATACTCCCTACTGAAAAACATTACTTACAAATTCATGCTGACACAAAAAAAAAAAAATCATAATTTTCTTTGTCAAAGAACAAAGAGTCAATCTGAGTAACACCGAGGACTCACACAGTCAGCAGCAATGGAAACTTCAAAATAAGAGCGAGGAGATTATCCCATTGAGTTGCATAATATTCTCAAGTATGTAGGAAACCAAAGGTCGTACTAACTCTACATCGATGTGTTTGCTGAAATTGATTTTCTTGGGTTTTTTTGTTTGTTTTTTTAAATATGACCTTACAAATCCAATCTCTGTGTTTTCATTTGTTCCAGACTCCAGCAGCAAACCCAAAGTGGAGTGCAGCGTGGTGACAGAGTTCACCGACCACATCTGCGTCACCATGGATGCCGAGCTCATCATGTTCCTGCACGACCTGGTGTCGGCCTATCTAAAGGAGAAAGAGAAAGGTTTTGTTTTTTCCATGTTACTCATCGATGTTAGTCTTTCAGTGAATAGAAAAAAAACCCCCAACAACAATGTTTATTCATTTCAACTGCCCACAAATTTATGACTCAACTAGTCACGAAAAAAACACCCTCCAGAGTTCCAAGCATTGTACAGTCTGTCAAGAATATGAGTCATCAAGCCATCGGAGGAGAAGACCACAAGATTAAGCACATCTGTCTGTCTCTGTACTTGTGAAGCTGTCTGCGTGCTGTGGGACAAATTTTTGGGAGCAGCGTGACACGCTGTTACTTTCACACACAGCAGCCAGGTCAGGGAGCCCGACGCACGCAGCATCCTAATGGGTTTCAAGTCGTCACAAAGGAACAAATTAGCACTCTTTATGCCGGCGACCTCGCTTTCATCACCACAATTAAAACAGCCGTGACTTTGTTCTGTTGATTCTGCAGCAAAGTAGAAAGAGAAGCACTGCGAGCGCTTCAGATTTTCACACGTTTGATTCATTCTGAATAATTGAAGTAGGACGCATCTATGTTGTGCTCTGATGTTGTTGTTCACGAATGTGCTAAAAGAGAAAACTGGAGCGTTTCAAAGCAGAGACCTGATTGCCTCTCTCCCTCGGTGTTCTCAGCTCTTTTTGCCCCGCGGATGTTCGCACCTCGGCCCGGCCAGAAGAGCCCCACCGCCCTGCACGATGAAAGCTCCGCGGATAAAGACAAGGACGACAGCATCAACTACACCACGGTGGACTGGAGGGAGTTCATGTGCAACACCTGGCACCTGGAGCCGACTCTCAGGTCAGCTCGGCATCTGTTTGTTATTATAAGACGCACACTTTCACATGATGAGCAGGAGTCCTAAAGCTCACTCAAAAATGTTAGAGGAGAAAATAAAAAGCATCTTTTTCTACGAGTTTGTTCTCAAAGCAAACATGATTGCACAAACCAACAAAAACAAACAATGCAGCAAAGGTTTAAAAAATTGCTTTCATTTTCTGTTTAGTTAGTGTTTGTGCTGGAAACCATCAAGAAATGATTGTGCCGTTTCACCAAGATGTGGAACAGCTGAGCCCCAATTATGGCCTAATTTTGTTCTGTTTGTTGGATTTTTGTGGGTTTTATCATCTTGTAAAGACTCTTTGAATATTTTCGATTCCACAGAGATGCCGATGAGCTATTTAATGAGCCGGGTTGTAAAAAGTAAAAGTGCAATTAGCCCATTAAAAATGCAAGTTTTGAAATGAACAGAAAGATGCGCTGTCAGTGCTTGGTTATCTAAATGTTATATATCGATTTTTACTAATATTAGTAACTCTTCTATATGTGAGAAGCAATGTGTGATGCTAGTTTAGGTGGAGCCAGTTAAAAATTAGATTCACATCAATGAATTTATAGCTGTATGATTAATAGCCCCAGTAATACAGTAGGAAAAAGACAGTATCATAGAGAGAACCCGACTCACGAACAGACGACCTCTGAGAAGGCACTTGCAGGTGATTGCAGGAAGGAAGAACTCCTTTATCACAGGAAGAAATGTCCTGCAGAGGCAGGCTCAGGCAAGAAGAGGAAAAAATAAGGACCAAACTCAAACTTCAGGAGAGAGAAGACCAAAGTTAATGACATGCAGAAGTAGAGAAGAAATGCTCAGTGGGAAGTCTCCCAGCAGCCTGAGCCTGTAGCAGCGTAACTAAGGGATGGTTAAGGGTCACCCGATCAGCCCTAACGATAAGCTTTATCAAAAAATAATGAACAGAGGTATAATTTCACAAATGGCCTGTACAGGATGAGCAATAACTTTGCAGTGCAGTATCTCTTATTAACCCCCTTAGCCTTTTTCAGATGCTAGTTCATAATTACTAACCGTTAGTCTTTTGTGAATTTGTACAAATGCAGCACAAACACTAAATAAATGAAGCATCTTAGTCCCTTCACAAAGACTTTGCTTCATTAATCCAGGAAAGAACAAAGATTTTAATTTAAAAAAAAGAATATTTTTGAATCTTTATATGAAATATCTTTGTACAAAGCAACAGCTTCCCCTCTGAGATTCAAAAGGAAGAAGCAAATCCTTTAATGGAAAGAGACGTGCAGCAACAGGGAGTCTTTTCATGCACCTTTAGCAATGCTTAAACTTCACCTCTACCTTCAGGCTCATCTCCTGGACGGGTCGGAAGATCGACCCAGTTGGCGTGGACTACATCTTACAGAAACTGGGCTTCCACCATGCCAGGACTACAATTCCCAAATGGCTGCAGAGGGGTGTGATGGACCCACTGGACAAGGTGCTGTCAGTACTCATCAAGAAGCTGGGCACCGCTCTGCAAGACGAAAAGGAAAAGAGAGGCCGAGACAAAGAAGAACACTGAGGAACTCAGTCATGCCACTGGAATCAGAGCTGTGCAAAATGTTTCAACACTAGTTTTCTGTATTTAAAAGGCCACTACTTTACGATGTCCAGCATCCTGCATAGTTGTTTACTGTGGTGCTTGCCTCTAGGGGTTGCGACTGAAGCGTTTTGCACTGCTGTTTTTCGTTTTCTGTACATTTTGAACAAATTAGCAAATGCTAGCATTATTTGATTGCTTTATGGGTAAAACCCTGCCTCTCTTACCTGTTGTAAATGACCTTACTGAAACCGCTTCAAAGTTTATTTTAAGGCTTACCAGTCGTTCATGAGAAATGATTTCTTAAACCATTGCCTTTTTCTCTGTTTCCCATGGAACACATGGTGGGTATGCTTGATGTAATTTATAGCGCAGCTTCGCGATATTTAAGAGGAATTCAGTGACGTGTTCTTCATTCTTGACACGAACAAATAAATCCTGGGAGATTTTTCTTAAAATCATCCCCTCACTCATGAGGATGATATAAGCTTGTAATTATAATTTGATCATTATTTATGACTATGTGAAATTCAGCGTCTGTATGATGTATTAGCTTGATGTGTCAAGCTTCTTTGTCTTTTTTTTAATCCACACATTAGAACCAATGTATATAGTTAAATTTCTTAAATGTGTTGATTTCGTAACTTAATAAAACTATTGCCATGAAGTTTTAAAAAATAAAGCTCGAGTCTGTTCATTTTACACAGCTTAAAGGTAGGCTACCTGTTCCATGAGCTTTAGGAGTTTTGTTGTAAATCACAACCACCAGTCCTGAGAGAAAAAGTGAGTTTTCCTCAACTGGTTATGAGTGGTAGCTGGGAAACTGATTGCTAATGTCCCAGTAATCCAGGCCTACAGATCGCTCAGTGATTCCCTGTTAAACAGCTTTCATTGTATCCTCCATCCAATGTCCACATAATGTCACATGAGGCAGCTTAATAGAAGTCCATGGGAAAATATCCCTCAGCTCTAAAATCTTTAAACAGTTTCCAGATGACTTTATGGGTTCAGTCGCCGATATTTCATATCTTGTTTCAAGACCCCAAGATGCCAGCAGGACTTGATGGAGGGATGTCATTTCTGCTGTCTTTGGTGTCTAGACCTGCCTCTAGACGGACTGGTTCACAATTGGATCCAGTTTAAGAAACAAAGCCCTTTTTTTTTACCCTTTAAATCATAGATTACATTTGGCCCGCGAAGCCATACCAAATTACTATCAGAGCTGGCCTACTGGTATTATACAGCTAATATATATATTGTTTAGTATTAAGCTTTGCTTGTTCCATATTCAGTTTTTCAGCAAAACGTGTTTGAGTCCATAAGAAAAGATTCATTCTTATATCTGGAGGAATAAATATATTTCAATAAATATTGTTAGCCCACGACTTTGTTCCAGTTTTGAATTTTGGCCCACTGTGTATTTGAGTTTGACACTCCTGCTTTAAATGAAAGGGCAGCACTGCTTTTTTTTTTTTTTTCGTGTCTAAAAGCCACTGACTCACGAGCACTTCATTCTCAGATCTATGAAATGCATCTTTTGTGTTGATACTTTTCCAGGAAATGTCAGTCAGGTGTTACAGGAGCAGTGTCTGATGCTTTTAAGTGCTTCACATGGTTTAAATCAGAGCTGTAATGGTATCTGCATTAATACATTTCCTTTCTTGAGGCAGTAATTTGCTTCACCTCTGGATTTTTGGAGGAGGTAATGAGTGCTCCTGTAAGACTCTTTGTAATTGAACTCCTACTAGTTTCCACTGATGTCTGTGAGGGGGGAAAAAAAAACCTCCCCACATGTCACCGGCTTTGCTCACCGCGGGGTTTTGTTAATACATTACTCTGACTGTAAGACCCCCTTCCCCACCTCTCCAGTGCTAATCTCTTCCTCCGTGCCTTTCCCCCCTCACCACGAGCCATGTTCCACTTTTGGTTCCATGCCATGCTTGTTGAATTTTTGATGGTGCGTTGGCGGGTGGAGCAGGGCACGCGGCAGCACAGCAAAGGGGGAAGAGAACTGCTGCGTTTCCTCTGTGATGTCTGCTGTGAGAATGCAGAAGTGTCACCTGAGGAAAGGCAGACCGCTCAGTATGAGAGCACACTCAAGTCTTTGGTCTCGCTCGCCAGGACCGGACATTATTTTTGATTTTTTATTCTGCCTACTCCACGCGCTCTCCTTTGAAGTGACTTCCGATTTGCATATCGTTACTGCATATTTCTTTTATTTCCTTCACTTCCTGGAGATACAGTATATACATATAAACATGAGAGCCAAGCAAATGACCAGTAGATGGAGTCAAAAGCCAGTCGTCCTACAAACTGAACACCTTAATGACACCTCCCTTTAGTGTACTGCTGTGTTCCTGAATTATAAAATAGAAACGGAATAGAAGACATTAAAAAGTCATGAAGTGGCCAGAGATGTCAAGCAGCTTATATTGGATCCGTCTGGCTCAGACGCTCTTTGCTGGAGTTACCAGGTCCAGGAAGACTAACAAAGACCATTAGGTCGCCTACATGTGATGACAACAATCTCCATTAGTGTGCAAAACACCGTTCTGAAAAACTAATTGTAGAATTAATTTCAAAATCACTGCCAACTCTAAGTGCAAACTTGGTGGTGGTGCAGACCAGTCGCTCTGGTTTTCACCAAACTGAGCTGGACAAAAGCACCAGGGTTCCTTTTAACCTCACAAACTGGGTGAGAAACTACATGAAAGTCGTTAATTACCATGTTTTTTTATATCTTCTGTGTTTGATCACAGCAAGAAAAAAAATGCAATTGCAAAAATTGCAAGTCATTGCCACATAGTAATGCCGGGCATCTCCGCATGAGAGCCACGCTCGAGTCTTTGTTGAGGTGCCAGAGTATGTCTTGAGTTTTGGGACAACAGGAGAGAATTCACCTAGACTAAAAGATGAAATGAGTTTTTAGCCTTGCTGTTGTTGTGCATCTCTTTAAGGTTATTAAGTCTCTTTGTTTCATTTTGTGTTACTTTGCACTGTTTTTCCATCTGTGCTCATTTTGTCTCTTTGAACCCATTTGTATTCATTTTGCAGCCTCATAATCGTTTGTAGTTACTTACCAAAAGATCTGGTGACTGTGGAGCACATTTGAGTACACTGCCGTGAACATTGCCATGTTCATGAGACCGTTTCAGTTTTATGACATTGTTCGTTGTCCTGCTGGAAGCAGCTGTCAGAAGATGTTCACCATGGTCAGCAACAGTACTCAGGTAGGCTGTGATGCCCAGAGTGTGCCAGGATAATATCCCCCACCCCATTACAACACTAGCAGCAGCAGCAGCCTGACCCATTAATAAAAAGCAGTCCAGATCCATGCATTCCTGTCATTTATTCTTTAAAAAGAAACCTAATTTAAAGTTCAGGTTGGATACAAGCTTTTCAACGTGCGTTTCAAATTACATTTCGAATAGTAATACTTAAAATATTGTGACAATTTCAATTTCAGCCTCGAGTAGTTTTGACCTTGGGAAGATGAGATGGTAAAAAAAAATAAGCTGAAGCAAAAGCAGCATACAGAATACAAGTGAGAGCATAGCACTATAAAACAAGTATATCACCTTGAGCTAGTTCAAACAGCAGCAGCTTGACTTCTTGTTTATCAGATGTCATCACATCACCTCCGACATGACTGCTCTTTATTGGATCCTGCAAGGAAGACTTTACTGGTCATTTTTGGTCTCTTGCCCCGAGCTACACAGCAGAAAGCCTGGGTGTATGTGCTTACATAAAGGGGGGGTCTAAAATTTTGACGTCAGGGCCCTTGGACTTTAGGAGGGACCATAGATACATTCATGGACAGCAGCTGGATAGCGTAGTGGTAAGACTACACATCTTTGTAGTGGGAGTCACAAGTTCGATTCCTGCCTGGGGTGTCTGTATCCAGTAGGGTCCTAGACCTAGAAAGTGCTACATATGCTACGGCAAGGAGGAGTCAGGACGCCAGAACAGTGGGGGTAATATCACAACCAGAAGAACAAAGCGAGTCAGAAGATCTTTATCTTGGAGGAAGTCTAAGAAGCTGAAGATGGAACTGGAACCTACAAACCATCCTCCTGTTGTATCCCCCCTGTGGCTGTGCTCTAGCACCACTTCTCAGGCTCAGGTCACCCTATGGATTCAGGCAGTAACAATCAACTTTGGTGGAAGATGCAGAAGGTAGGTGTACTTGTTCATGTCTTGGCAGGAAACACGTGCTTTGACATGTCGTCACCTCCTTGGCTTAGGTAGTTTATCTTCTTGTGGTTAGTGTCCTGGTGATGTTTATGAGCACTATTGGGGTCCAGCTGATCTGAATAGCTAATATAAGTAACTTGCTTTAATCAAGCTGGGGGGGTGTTTTTTTTTTTTTTTTTTTTTGGGGGGGGGGGGGTTAAAGATAAATAAATAAAATCAAGATTTTTTTTTTTTTTTTTTTTTTTAAAACCAAGTATGTTACTCAATAAGTTTGTGGCCAACAGAACAAAGAGCAAAAACCATGTTGAAAGCTTTATTTGACCTTCTTTGAGCAGGTACCAAAATCTGTCAGCATTCATGCACAAAATACTTCAACAAGCAACAGAGACTGCGATACCAACATTTTGAAGAAAGAAGCAAGTGAATACAGTGAAGAATGAAACACTGCAGCATTGCACTGTCTCTTTTCTTAGACGTGTTGACACGAAACGCTCCCCAGGTCCAAGGAGTCGGCTGCAGGTTTTTAAAAGAGATGTAAGTGTTACCAGCGTATGGATTTGGGAGCACAAAAAGGTAAAGGAGGGTTAGGCTGGGCACACATTAAGTTCTCTGCACACCTACCCTACAGATAAAACAGTGACTACAGCAGATTCAAGTCTAAGCAGACAGGGAAGGCTTTATCATTTGAAACCCACAATGCAGTAAGAGTAAAAGAAAAATAGAATAAGAAGCAAAGGATAAAAGCATGCTTTATAAACATTGATGAGATTATTCAAAATAGCAATATAAACATTAGTGACAATAATTATCAGGATCAGTTGTAAATGTTACCAGTTCAGTGTCACAACTTTTCCACAACTACACAAATAGTCCCTGAGAGCAGTGTGGGGTTGATCTTTGAAAAATACTCACAAGTTTCCCAGTAAAACTGGAAACGTACTTTTGCTTTAAATTGTGCTCGCTTCTTCTGTTTATATGTTGTATTTGTTGTAACCTTTGCTTCCATGACGGCCAGGTCTCTCTTGGAAAATTAAATCTCGATGAGACTTTTACCTGGATCCATCAGCCCAAGCTGCGAAACACTGCAATTATAAGAAGACACCCATAAGTGATTACATCCAGGAAGTGGTTTTTTGTTGCACTTTTCTGTTTTTTTTTTAATTACTGTAATTTTCATGTGCTAAGAATTTAATTTAACTGATTTAAGATCTCACTGCTTCTTACTTAAGGTTTTTTGTCTTTTTTGTGTACAAATAAATTCACATAGAAGGTTCAAACACACAGATCTGTTCATACACACTACTGACTATCACAGCATGACCAATAACGAGCCTTTAAAATACACTAATTACAGTGGGTACAGTGAGTCACAGGCTCCCAGGTGGTGTGTTTTGGTTGAAAAGCTGCTGCTGTGGCACACTTCTGGATCATCTCAACACTTAAACATTTTTTTTAATCAGTGTGTGATCAAATATGGAACTTTTCCATCTTTTAACTAGCCAGTACTGAGACATTTTTTTTGTAGTGTCTGTCCCAAATTACAGATCCTGATTCTCGTTGATGGTGAGAGAGACCAGTGAAATGTTCAGGCTTTTATCTTTAATAGTTTCTCAAATATTCGTGTTCGAGCATTGCCTCAGATTTCAATGTGTGAAAAACAGGAAGTGTGTCAATAAACAACTTTTCAAAATAATCTATCTTGAAAACTATTTGATATATGAAGCCAAAATTTCACAGCAATCATAAATGTTCAAAATTATTTATGCAAATCGATGGTCAAGCAGAAGGCTTGGTTGATTTGAAATGGAACAACCCCCTCTGTCCAATAGAGGCCATGACCCCGCCCGGAAGCAAAACTTTGTCACTGTGTCCTCTGACGGTGGTTATCAAACCCGTGCATGGAAGAAGACTCGTTTAAAGACGAAAAATACAGAAACAATGCATCAAAGTGCATTCTTCCAAGATTTATGCATTCACATGGGATGAATCCCTGTAAAACTCCACATCAAAGACGGCTCCTAGATTGCTGACTGGTAGCAGCTCTGCAGTGCAGAGCAGTTAACTAAACTGTGTGGCCCAAACACAACATGCTTAGTGCTGCTGGTGTGGGAAACAACAGCTGGGATTATTCTCCCTGTTCTGTTCTTATGCCACAACATCTGCTTTCTGTGGTTTTTTTTGTTTGTTCACACAACATTTTATGAATAAAATAGCTCACCTGTCTCTCCTCCACTCCTCAGTAGTTCCTCCCCATGCACAGTGGAGTTTTTCACTCTCAAACAGCCACTGAAATTACAAGTTGAGGGGAAGATAAACAAGCGTCTCCATAAACGCAGTTGCATGAAGCTATCATTTATTCAGACCAACAGAAACACTATTCTTCTGATTTCTTTCATTTTGAGAAGAGAGAAAAACATGAAGAGTAAAATATTGAAATAACATTTGAACCAAATAAGTCACTTCCTGCCACTGGAAATGCCTCCAGTCACAACTGTTAGAAATCCCACAATGCACCTGTAAATTTACAGGTCAAATAAACTACCACAAGCGCCCAGAACTGCTGTTTGCAGATGTTACTGCATTTGTGAAATATAGCCTGATTACTGTAAAATAATATATTATTTTATATATATATTGACATCACATCCTTGATGCCACTTTAGAGCCACAAGACCTTGTCAAAGCAACACTAACAAAACTATATAGAGGAATACCCATATTCCCAGGCACACACACTCTCACACACCTTTTGACTAGGTTGTTTCTGTGCACATTAGCCCTTTTTTTGTTTTTAGAAAAACAAAATATGCAAGAAGGATGGAATGACGGCTGAATGAGCAGAATGCCAGGAAAATCTATTCAAATTCTGTTGAATTTGCCAGGGATGTACTTAAAAATGTAAAATCTGCCAATAGACTACAATTACAATGTCACAACTATTTTACAACATACTGACTTAAATGACACATCACCAACAAAAGGAGTTGGTATCTACAGCAGGAAAATATTGATCTTTAAAGATGAGTAAGAGGCAACAGGAAAGAAGTATGTTACCCTATTTTAAGGGGAGAGGGGGTCGGCTTACCTTATTTAAAGTGAAGATCACAACATCGAGTTTTCTGGGATGCAAACATGTTAATCACCCTGTCGTTGAAGTCAAACGACACCAAGTGCTTTAGAGTCTAAAGCAATGCGGTGTCCTTCATCCAGGTGGCAGGCGATGTTAACTTTACCCTATTTCCAATGTGACTTGTGCTTCATTCGTGTTTCCTAATTTTGTCAGATAAATGCTTCAAATCCACAATTCCTTGTTGAATTCAAGCTGTGTCTCCTCCAAAAAGCAGGCATGGGACACAGTAAAGTGAATTCCTGCTTTCCGTTAGCTAGTCCTTTCGTTGAAACCACATAACACAAACTTTACGATTCTGTCGTTTGTGTTATTTGAACATCGTTTCGATGATGTGGTCCCAGTCTCTTAACCTTTTCGTCCAAAGATATAGAAGAAAATATACAACTAAGTAAATAATCCACTTCGGTTATGCTAACGCTCGTCGCTGCCGCCATATTGATTTCGCTTCCTGTCACTCGTTCGCCAAAATTCCCGCCTCTGGGCTGAACAGCAAATTAAGGGGCCGTGACCTGACGCCTGTCACTCACTAATCCATGAAGATGAATGGTAGCTGATGCTGCGGTGCATATGCTTTGAGAATTGACTATGTGCACGAGACAATGCTAACTTCCTGAATTTTGTGTTTTTGTTGTTTCCTTTATCTTTTCTGAGTTCTCTCCTTGTTACGAGAAAATATTGTTCGGTTTCTTTAAGTACCCCATGCACAGGGCAAACGAATTTTATTTGATTAATTTATTGATATTATTGGCTAAATTTCATATACATAAGTCGAAATTTTCTAACGCAAAACCATCCTTTCGGTACTTTTTAAATGAAACCAAACAATATGTTAAAACCATACAACATTCTCAAAATCAAAAAGCTGTCAAAACCATAAACCTATGTTCCCTGTTCAATATCACTGTCTATTTTGCTTTTTTATACGAATCCCCTGACATTGTGTTTGCTATTTTGTATTTGTATATCTGTATTTTGTGCTTTGTCAATAAAACGTATTAAAACACAAAACAAAAACACAATGCTAACTTCCTGGTTTGAGACCGGATATGGGGTTGTGCATTTCCGGTAGCTTTACTTTGCGGTCAATCGCTACTGCGAAGATATACTCCAAAATCATGTCCAAAACTCGAAAACGGAAAGATTGCATTAAGTTACAAAGAGCAGAAGGTGGGAACACTCACCACTGCTGTGTCATAAAAAATCTAATGATCAATTTTGACGTTTAAAGAGTTTAGATCGATCAGTTGTTTACATCACTCAACACAAGCAGAACTGCATCACTGCAGCAGAAGACACATCGTCCACATTCAGAAGCACATCTCTGTATAGTGACTGGTCTCATGATCTAAACAGGCAAATGTTCAGCATTCAAACTACAGGTGAAGAATAGTCAAACCAGATGTTTCCCTGTTATGTCGATATCAGCTAGTCAAGTACACACCTACACAGCATGTTAACAAACCGTGAAAAAAGCTACACAAAAAATGAATGATTGCTGGTAAGGGTTTCTATACATTAGTATTTACGAAGGGTATGTTGTGACTTACCTTCAAAATTACAGCGGTCCCTCGCTATAACGCGGTTCACCTTTCACCTCGCTGTTTCACAGATTTTTTTAGTGCAAGTTTGCATGCTTTTTTTTACATCACATTGTGTCCTGCGTCCTGATCGCTGCAGACGATCTCCTCCGTGACGTCTCTCCTGTACAGTACAGAATCGCTGCAGTGTGACTCTGAAGTGCAGTACTGTATGTCCACGATGTCCAGGAAACGTTTTGCACCGTCAAAAAATAAAATTGGCTACTTGATTTCACCTATCGCTGGTTATTTTTAGAACATAACAGCTGAGAAATATAACATTTGAATCCCTTTTCTCTTTTTCTCTGAGGCGCGGGGGAAAAATATCGACAAGTCGATGAACATCATTTACAGATATATTGGGTTAATGCCCGAGACATCTATAGACATGTAAATCGCCGCTTGATTCATTCATTTGCTTAACTTGTTTTAGACAGTAAACAGGGCGCGAATAGGACACCGGAAACAAAGCTCCCCACAGGAGTTTCCGCACCGGAAGTAGCATATGCTAACGTGCACATAGTCAATAAGCCAATGTAGCTAAATCCTGTGGGGTTTTTTTTTTCTTTTGACTATTTGGTGTTGTTGCTGCACTTCGTTACACCAGCGTTTAAGTAATCTGTTCTAAGATTATTTGAAATTTATATAAATATATTTATTTTTTATTGAAAAAGATAGGAGGGCTTAGCCCTGTCAGCCCATTCATACCAGCGGTCCCTGCCTGCATGTGTGGATAGCAGGGTGAACGGTGGCCTTGTCCCTTGCACACAGAGATTTCTTCCAATTTTCTGAATATTTTGATGTTATTGTAACATAAATGATTAAATAAAATTCTTCTCATAGTGATAAAACATTATTCTAAATTCATTCCAATATTTTTAGAGGCTATTTCTTTGATGCTCTTTTTATATTCAGTCTTGCTTCTAAACCTAATTAGACTTGAGCTCTTCGTTTTCACAAAATATTGAATTTCTATGTTCTCTTGGGAATAACAAATGGCCTTATTATAGTCACAGTTGCATTCTGTATTTATTTACAAGTTACGCAGCTTCACAACTGTTTTGGACCTGAGGTTGTGCCCTGCCAACAACACAGAGACCGCTTTGAACACCTTAAACTGACACAGATTTTTTTCTGTTAATAATTAGAGTTTTATTTATTTATTTCCCTCAGCCATTACTGAAAATTGCTTTCCAGGGGAAGAATATTTTTTCTTTACATCTTCAAATCATCATCTTGTTATGAGAGGCCTCATTAGCCTAATGATGGAAACAAAGAGCAAAGGCATGATACTTTCAAGGATATTGAAAACCTCTTCAAAGCTGTCTTCTAAACCTTGCCCTACAGAACAAATGTGCCCACGTGGGACAATAAAGTCAGGTCCATTAAATTGAATACCAGAGAGCGCTGTTATGACGTACAGCTGCTAACCTGTTTTAATGCAAATGTGCAGATTGAGATTTGAGCGTCTTTTTGATTGAGTTTGTAATTGCTTGTTCCACCTCATTGGCTTTACCTGATTTAATAATTCATTATAACAATATGCCTCATAAACATTAGAAGGGGAAGTTGGTAGTTGATAGTCAGATGTGGCTTTTCTCAAGTGTTCACTTACTCATTCTCTGTTTGAGATGCGCACATGGTACCTCAGGGGCTTTCCTCACTCGGTGATGACCCCACTGACGACCGTGTTGTCTGAACTGAACCGCTATGAACATCTGCGCCAGCTGCCGCATCTCTTTCATGTAAGGTAGCTTGAATGTAATGCTTCTGTACTAACGCCAAGGAAATCTGCTTTCAGGCCAACTAGCTAGTAGTAGTAGTGGCTATCTTCTGTCCCACTTATGCCCCACTGGATTCACGGACACTTGGTTTGTGGCTTTGCTGTTAGTCCACTAATAATATGGTGCCAACAGCTTTTCTTAAAGCTGCACTAATAATGACTGTTTTTACATTAGAAGTTATAAAGTCTCTTACTGCATCGCTAAAGGGGATGATGTGGATGATGATTGTCCTCCTTCAGCCGGTCCCTTTAAGGGCCACCACAACAGATCATCTGCCTCCATCTCACCCTATTCCTAGCATCCTCTTCTGTCACACCACCACCTCTACATGTCCTCCTTCCCTACATCCATGAATCTCCTTTCTAGTCTTCCTCTTTTCCTCCTGTCTGCCAGCTCTATATTCAGCATCAATATAGCCACTGTCCCTCCTCTGCACATGTCCAAACCATCTCAGCCTTTCTTCTCTAACATTGTCTCCTAGTCGTTCACCCTG
The DNA here is from genome assembly GCF_057381915.1 of Diplotaxodon limnothrissa. Taxonomy (NCBI): domain Eukaryota; kingdom Metazoa; phylum Chordata; class Actinopteri; order Cichliformes; family Cichlidae; genus Diplotaxodon; species Diplotaxodon limnothrissa. The sequence goes on along the minus strand of NC_140614.1, from coordinate 14,695,921 downwards.
AGGTGTCCTTCTTATGTTCTGATCCTGTTCATTTTGGTCACTCCCAGAAAAATCTGAGCATCCTCACCTCCTGTCTTTTGCTCAGCACCGCCACCTCCAAACCATCTGTAACCAATACGTCTACTCACCAAAGAATGAGTGAAGCAATATGGATAACAGCAGAGGACAATTTATTTAGGGTCTGATGGCAATTTACCATCGGTGTCCAGCACTTTAAAGGATTGATGGACTGGAGCACATCTGTCCTTAACATACCCTCTTAAACATCAGCTTGACACTGATATATCAAAGGAAACTTAACCGACTTTGAATGCAAATGTTTCAACCTGAACAACTTAAAACTTCTCTGGGATACAATGTAAACAAAGACAAGAAGAAGAAAAATATTTCCATCAATAGTCACTTTTCCTAACCAGGAGACAAGTGAATATATTATGTAAAGAGTCCCTTTTCTCAGTCCTGGGGTTGTAACACCACAACCTCCTCAGTCCGTAATCAGAGAGTGTCTATTTGACAATAACCAAAATGTCTTTGGATAGTCTTTGTGAATGCAAACAAAACAAAACAAAAAAAACAAATGATATTAGCTGGCCAGCAAAATAAAGAGAGTGTATGGCACTGAGTGCGGGCGTGTGTGTGAGTACTTCGGTCCAAATAATCAAGGTCCGGATGGATGAAGGGATGGCGGCCGCTTGTCCTTTAATGGCACCAGTAAGGCAGCACAGTAGTAAGGCAGCACAGCAGCAAGGCAGCACAGCAGTAAGGCAGCACAGCAGTAAGGCAGCACAGCAGTAAGGCAGCACAGCAGCGAAGCGTCTGGCAGGAGAACGAACAATAGTCCTTTTCAAGGCTACTGCAGAAGGCGATATTCCCCGCTAGCTCACCCCAGCTTGCTCTCTGGCACAGCTACAAGCCACGTGAGCTCATAGCCCCATAGTGACATACGAACTTGGCTACCAACGTCCGCTTAGCATGGCGGCTAATTGTCGAGCTTGCTAGCTTAGCCTCGATTAGCACCTTAATAACCATTACTACACATCACATCATAGCAAACACATGATAACACATGGAATAGTATAATATACATACGAAACAGATTTTTACCTGGCAGGAGAACGAACAATAGTCCTTTTCAAGGCTACTGCAGAAGGCGATATTCCCCGCTAGCTCACCCCAGCTTGCTCTCTGGCACAGCTACAAGCCACGTGAGCTCATAGCCCCTCCCGCTAGGATGTACTACCACAGTCGACTGTCGTAAAGCAGCCGCAAACCAATAGCAATAAAAAAAAACTCAAAATCATTGAAGAACATTTTATAACACCCAATATAGGTATATACATATATACTGAATATCACACAATATCAGATAACCAAATTAACACTGGGTTACATCCACCCCTGCTTAAAGTGTGACGTCCCCGTCACTATCACCCGACAGAGATTGCACTAACCCAGCAATCTGTTGTTGTAATGACAGGAAAAAGTTATTGAGCAATGCAAGTGTCATCGGAAGCCGTGGCTCTCTACCAAACATCAGAAGGAAGGGCGCTTCTCCAGTTGCGTCATGTTTTGTACAGTTATAAGCATGTACAAGGGGGCGAACATACTTCCTCCACTCCTCTTTTTTTTTCTTTTCCTCCAGTTGCTCTCTGGTACAAGCATCCAGCGCTGTGGGAGGGTGCCAGAAGGCCTGCCGTCATCTGTGGCTACGAGTGTTCGAGCCTGCACTTTAGTTGAGGTGCCGCTCATGTAACGTCTCCTGCGCATTTCTTTTAATTGACTCTCTTTCTCATGCGTTCTGATTTTAAAAAGCAGCTCTGAGAAAGTGGGAATAACATGATGTGCAGATCCCACTATTTCTTTTAGATGCAGAGTGGCAATTAGAGAGTCATCCCAGCAACCTCTGAGGAACTGCTTTAGTAGCTGAACATCAAAATCACTTCTAGGTATGCCATTACCGTCAACTACCTCCTGCAGCAACGTCTGGAGTCGGCGCAAGTAATCAGATGCCTTTTCTCCACTATTCTGATGAGTCTCTAGGTACTGGATATACAGCTCTTCACCTCCAGTGACATTGCCATAAGCCTTGTCAAGCTCATCGAGATAGTCTTTTGGTGATGCTTGAGACCCAATAGAAAGGGCCACATTCAAAGCAGGGCTAGCCAAGCTATCGAGGAAAACACGGCGCTGCTGCCCTTCGGAAAGGGTAGAGTCATTTAGTACCTGTTTAGCTCTAAGTCGCCATACCCTGTACTCTACCTCATTAGGGGGTTTTGGAGAGTTTCCTGAAAATGAGCGGAGCTCAAAACCAGAGGGAGTGTGCATGGGCGAGTCATGTTTTACAATGTGCTCCACAATGACTCTCTGAACCTCCGCTGGCAAAGGATCAACAAGCAGGGAGTCCGCATCAAGTGCCTGTTTAGCCTTGGGCACATGGCCATCATCACAGGCGGCAGTTGACCTGGGACCTGGTGTGGACTGAGTTTTAACTCCCAAGGCAGGAGTTGAGGTAGCTAACCCCTTATATGTATCATTTTTCCCACACATGTGGCTCACTGCAGCCTGATTTAAAGTCATGGGGCTCACATTATATGCTAATGCCAGTTCGTTTACTTGTTCTCTGAAACTAGCAGTCACATCATCAATTGCTCGAGCGAGGGGGACCACATCATGCGCCAGGTGAAAACTGTCAGGTCCCTGAGGACAGTACTCATCTATCTGAATAACCTCCCAACACTCCCCATCTGCTGAATGTTCTCCATCTAAGAGCATTGGGGTAATGCACTCCATGAACTGACACAAAATAGTGTCAGGGAGACTATCTATTTGTTGAATTTTGACAACGTGATCCAGCAAAGCGAATGCTCTTTGCACCTCTTGTAGTTTAATCTCGGCTTTAGCCCCTTTTAACAAAACAGTGTACTCTGGATCAAAACCATACCTGTCACAAAACTCCATTGTCTCTCTCTGCAAAGCAGTAGATGAATTCACAGATGTCTGTGCATGTGCTTCAGGATAAAGTTAGTGATGCGCTCCAGTCCCTGTTCGGGCGCCAATTTTTTTCCTACTACTCTTAGTTGTAACCAATACGTCTACTCACCAAAGAATGAGTGAAGCAATATGGATAACAGCAGAGGACAATTTATTTAGGGTCTGATGGCAATTTACCATCGGTGTCCAGCACTTTAAAGGATTGATGGACTGGAGCACATCTGTCCTTAACATACCCTCTTAAACATCAGCTTGACACTGATATATCAAAGGAAACTTAACCGACTTTGAATGCAAATGTTTCAACCTGAACAACTTAAAACTTCTCTGGGATACAATGTAAACAAAGACAAGAAGAAGAAAAATATTTCCATCAATAGTCACTTTTCCTAACCAGGAGACAAGTGAATATATTATGTAAAGAGTCCCTTTTCTCAGTCCTGGGGTTGTAACACCACAACCTCCTCAGTCCGTAATCAGAGAGTGTCTATTTGACAATAACCAAAATGTCTTTGGATAGTCTTTGTGAATGCAAACAAAACAAAACAAAAAAAACAAATGATATTAGCTGGCCAGCAAAATAAAGAGAGTGTATGGCACTGAGTGCGGGCGTGTGTGTGAGTACTTCGGTCCAAATAATCAAGGTCCGGATGGATGAAGGGATGGCGGCCGCTTGTCCTTTAATGGCACCAGTAAGGCAGCACAGTAGTAAGGCAGCACAGTAGTAAGGCAGCACAGCAGCAAGGCAGCACAGCAGCAAGGCAGCACAGCAGCGAAGCGTCTGGCAGGAGAACGAACAATAGTCCTTTTCAAGGCTACTGCAGAAGGCGATATTCCCCGCTAGCTCACCCCAGCTTGCTCTCTGGCACAGCTACAAGCCACGTGAGCTCATAGCCCCATAGTGACATACGAACTTGGCTACCAACGTCCGCTTAGCATGGCGGCTAATTGTCGAGCTTGCTAGCTTAGCCTCGATTAGCACCTTAATAACCATTACTACACATCACATCATAGCTAACACATGGAATAGTATAATATACATACGAAACAGATTTTTACCTGGCAGGAGAACGAACAATAGTCCTTTTCAAGGCTACTGCAGAAGGCGATATTCCCCGCTAGCTCACCCCAGCTTGCTCTCTGGCACAGCTACAAGCCACGTGAGCTCATAGCCCCTCCCGCTAGGATGTACTACCACAGTCGACTGTCGTAAAGCAGCCGCAAACCAATAGCAATAAAAAAAACTCAAAATCATTGAAGAACATTTTATAACACCCAATATAGGTATATACATATATACTGAATATCACACAATATCAGATAACCAAATTAACACTGGGTTACACATCCATCATAGCAAATCTCAATAACATATCGCAAGCCTTCCCTTTCACTCTTGCTTGTATCCTGTCACAAATCACCCTTGACACTCTTCTTCACCTTTCTTGTGCAATGTTTGTTGCTTTCATATTGTTGGCTCCAGGTATTTAAAGTCGTCGACCTTGACTATAAGTTGTGGATAACTTTAGGGCTTAAAATCCTCCTGAAAACTGAGGAAAATACTTTTTTTTGCGATGTCCTGCGACTTTAAACAGGTCATCCCCTTTCTATAATTTTAATGGGATTCACAGGGACTGAAAATATTTTGTAGCCTTAAGTGGCCACTCCAAAATTTGCTATTTTTGACACCTCGGTGCTAAGTACATTTTCAGTCTGAGGTTGCTGCTTGCTAAAGAAATTTCAGCGTTGTGTTTATGGGCTCATTTGATGCCTCCAAGTCAACAAAAAGGAACAAACCTACAGAGAATTATCACCCATCTCACAGACATCTCCTAGACGGGGGATAATTCACAGTCAAAGTTAACAACAGTGAGTAAGCTGCAGCCACACATTTACAGATATTTTCTGCAGGAATGAGTAGAGACCAAAGTAGCTGACGAAAGCACATTTTAACCACTGATATTAGCATTTCTGCTGCTCAGTGGACGTTATGAAAGAGCAGATGGACGTAGAGAATCTAGATCCTGCAAAGGTCAGTCCAGTGCAACTCTGAATGTGACAACACTCAGTACTAGCAGAAAATGTTTCAAACCAGTCAATTCTTTCAGGAAATTACACACCTTCAAGACCAGAAGGCATGTCAAGCCACTGACCGCTTTCTGTGGCACATGTCAGACTTATCTCTGGCAGCGAGAGATAAAGTCTGCAGGTTCATCCAGACAACCCACAGATGGCATTGACACAGCTTCATCATCTCAGGAACGCGCACACACACACACACGGGCTTGCATTGTTGTCTACAAAAGGCAATTTCAGCAGAGGTAGCCAGGGTGCTAAAGGGTGCACAACTCTTTGCTGGCAAATGTCATACGGGCAAGTTGATTCTGCTCATTCGTGTGAATCATTAATGAAATGAAGGTCTGTGGAGGGTAGGGGTGCACATCTTCACACTTTAGCTGCAGTTATAACCTTCCTCCCAAATCCTCTCTTTTTGCTGATTTCATCCAGACTGGTTGGTTTAGTTAAACATCTCTCAAGGCACAACATGAACTTTAGATATGTCTGCTATCACAGCTTGTTCCGTGACCCACGATTATTCAGATTTATGTAAAAGAGAACGTGAGATGTTTTATCCAAGGAGTATTTGCATTAAAAGCTTTATGGGCTAATCACCACTTCTTAAATAGTGGATATGAGCGATTAAGAGGGGAGACTCTTATACTCGATACTATCTCTGCAACTTCATTTAGTATTTTCGTCCGAGGAGTTCTGACAAATGTCCTTAGGAATCATTATCAAATATAGAGCTCTGCTGAGAACTCAAATTGTAATAGGTACTCCACGTGTAAGCAAAGGCCTTTAAAAACAAACAGTTTTGAGTAAATTAGATTATGAACCCAAGACACACAGGCAAGAGACTGCTAAGTCTTAATTCCTTTAGACCTTAGTGCACCCGTTCAGATTTGAGCATGAAATTTTAATGGACTCACTTAAGCACTAAGGTGGGTATCTGGCTCGGTGCAGTGCTGTCTCAGAGCCCATCTTTCTAACAGGCCGCTGATAATTTATCCTCTGGAGTCGCACGCTTCCTAAATTGTCCCAGAGAGCTCCGTCTCACGTTGTGTTGTTTTGTCCTGGTACAAACTCCCACATGGCAATAAAACTGATTAATTACATCTATACAGTTATCTTTGTGTATCTATCTATAAAGATATATATATACCTGCAGACAACATCTGAATATCTTTGACCTTTACTTTTGGCTGTGTGTTGTGATCATTGAAGATTTAAAGGTCATATCAAATAAATGTAACGTTGACCATTTGTTTCTTTAGAGTAGGGCACTGACCCCTTATTTATGTAGTATTAGCAATTGCACCAAGTCCATTTCGTCACTGTTTTAGACTTTAATTTGAACTTTTCTAACACCCATGGCTGACTTCCATTACACTTTTATTGACTTGGACCCCACAAGGGGGAATTGTATTTGGACTTCTCGGCGTATAAAACTTAAAATAATGACAAAATACACAGAAATGCTTCAGCTGGGGATGTTGGACACAAGGATTGTGTGCTTTCAAAGGTTATTTCTTGTGCCATCGAACAGTTTGGAAAAGGCAAGACAGATAGAGGGAGGCTGGCATATAACAAATCTCCCAGGGGAAAATTTTGAATTTAGAGCAGTATGAGTTCAGGGTTGCGTCTTAGCCAAGAGACTCAGCAGGACGCCACTTAATCCATCTCGGCTGACAAACACCTATCAATAATGAAAGTGCCGGAAAATGGAGTGGGTGATTCCTTTCGTCAACTGCCAGATGATCGAGACATTTGACTTAAGCAGGAAAATGGAGTGCGACACTCGTCTACATGCAATAAATGCATTTCCAGCTCTTCACATAAGCATTAGCTCAGGATCTGTCACTTTAAGTTTGTGGGGTCGGAATGCTTGTTTATTATCACTGTAATAACCCACTCCACCCAGCTTTCCTTTCAGCCTGATGTGTGGCGGGTCTCATCTGCAGGCATTGGAGAGGTGGTGTGGCTCATTTCCAATCAGTGACATTGGTAACACCTGAGTGCTCAGCGTGCCAGTGCTCTATAAAAGCTCTCAGAGCTCAGCTGCTGGGTGGCTTTCCTTCCTCAGACAACCCATTGAATTTTGTTTTAGGGTTTTCATTTTGAAAAACACATCCACATACAAAAAACCCCAATGTTGAACCCTGTGAAGAACATGCAAGAGCAACAGATGGCAATATAAAACTAACTGTACAGAAATGTCATTCTAACAAAAAAAACCAACACGACACACAGTCTGACATCAGAAAAGGAAATGACGGTGAACAAATTTGACATTAAAAGGCAATTGCACAAATGTCCACATATAAATGCAGAGATGAAGTTTCTGAAAATGTTCACCTCTTAAAAAATTCATTTTCGTTGACCTAAAGCACTAGTTACAGTGTTGTGAAAAAGGATTTATCCCTTTCCTGATTTCTTACTCTTTTTTCCCCCCCCTCATATTTGTCGCACTTAATTGCTATCTAAACCTGCCTGGCCCTGTATGAAAAAGTAGTTGCCCCCTAAACCTAATAACTCGTTGTGTCACTCTTGGGAGCAAGAACTGCAATCAAGCGTCTGTGATAACAATGAGACTTTCACATCACTGTGGGGGAACTTTGGCCCAGTCTTCTTTTCAGAATTGTTTAAATTCAGCCACAGTCGAGCGTTCGTCCAGAAAGAATGGGCTGTTTAAAGTAAAAAGTAAGTAAGTAAAAGTTTATTCATATCACTTTTCACAGACATATGTCACAAAGTACTTCACAAGAAAGGTAACAAAACATAGTACAGACATAAATACATCATAAAAACTCTGGTCTAATTGAAAGCTTTTTGAAATGAAAATGGCCTTTTAAGGTCTCCACTGAGTCCAGACACCGTAGAAATAGAGGAAGTGCAGTCTTGGTGCAACAGCTTGGAAAGATCGGTCCCCTCGAGTTCTGAAACAAGTGTGGGGGACCACTAAAATAATAATAATAATGGATTGGATTTATATAGCGCTTTTCAAGGCACCCAAAGCGCTTTACAATGCCACTATTCATTCACTCTCACATTCACACACTGGTGGAGCCACAGCTGCCCTGGGGCAGACTGACAGAAGCGAGGCTGCCATATCGCGCCATCGGCCCCTCTGGCCAACACCAGTAGGCGGTAGGGTAAAGTGTCTTGCCCAAGGACACAACGACCAGGACAGAGAGCCCGGGGATCGAACTGGCGACCTTCCGGTTACAGATACGCTTCCAAACCCCTGAGCCACGGTCGCAGTTGTGATTCGATGACCTCAAGTTACAAGAAGAGGTATGACTATGAATCAAATCAGCACTATACAGAGGGGCCTGTCCCTGTAGTGCTCTGAAGGTTAAAACTAAAATCTTCAAATGGAACCTAAATCTGATTGGTAGCCAATGTAGCAACTTTAAAACAGGAGTTATATGAGCTCCTTTTTCTGAGCAAGTCAGTAATCTGACAGTTTTGAACAACCTGGAGACGAGCCAGCCCTTTCTTGTTTAGACAGGTAAACACACTGTTACAATAGTCCAGTCTTGTAGAGACAAAAGCATGGATTATCAAAAAAAAAGCAGGTTACAGATTTAAGTTCTGCTCCAAAGAAAAAGCTTCATCAAAAATGACACCTAGATTTCTGAGGTTATGCCTCTGTGAGGGACCTAAATCACCCAGTCGCTGTTTAATATTGCACTGTCTGGTGCAATATTAAGCTGATTGTCATTAGCAAAAATATCAGGAAACTGCCGTATTATCTGGCCTAAAGGAAGAATGTAAATTAAGAACAAAATAGGTCCCAGCACAGAGCCCTGAGGAACTCCACACAGCAGCTCTGTATATTCAGACGTCATCTGGTTTGCAGACACACTAAAACTCCTAAAATCAACCCAGGTATCGTAATCATATTCAGTCCAGACTTTGACTAAACCACTTCAAAATGTTTTTTAGCCATTCAGAGGTGGGCTTGCTGGCATGCTGCATAACCCCAGTGTGCTTGAGTTTCATAGTACAAACTGATGGCCGGACATTCTCCCTTGGAATTTTCTGGTAGAGAGCAAAATTCATGATTTCATCAATTATGGTAAGCTGTCTAGATCCTGAAGCAGCCCCACACCATCACACTACCAACACCATGTTTGACTGTTCGTATGACGGTCTCTTTATGAAAGTTGTGTTAGTTTTACACCACTCAAACCTTCCAGAAAGTTGAGCTTTTATCTCATCACTCCACAGAGTTTTTCCCCAAAGTTTTGGGGCTCATGAAGACATTTTTTTTCTTAGCAAATATAAGACGATCCTTTGTGTTCTTTTTGATCAGTAGTGGTTTGCAAACTTTGCCCAGTCTTTTTCTAATTGTTGAATCAGGAAAACTGACCTTAACTGAAGTAAGTGATACCTGCAGGTCTCTAATGAAGTAGCTGGTGGGCATTTGTTCAGTGAGAGAGGTTTTCAGGAGTGTTGCTGAACCTATTAAGTTCCATCTGCTACACAGTTGTGTGTTTTTATGCAGTTGCAGCATTTCATATGTTGCCTTTGTAATATTTTGAATTAAAAATGTAGAAATTACTATGTTGTTTTTCCTTTACATTTCACACAGACATATGATTTTACAAGGTCTGTAGAATTTGTAGAGTTTGGACAGTAAACGCAATGCACTACATAGTTAAAACTGTAAAGACTGATTTAAACACAGCCTGGAGAAGGCTGGTCTTACCTATGAGAAAGCAGTTCTCGAGGAGTGACTTACTTTGGTGTACAGTGTTATGTAATCCATAACATTATGGGTTTCTGGATCAAAAGTTACTCCTAAAAGCAAGAAGGAACTGTAGAAAAAGAGATAAATGGTATGAATAGGAAGCCAGGAGAAATGCAAGAAAGCATTGGACCTTAGGGTGAACTTGGAGGAACCATGCCCCTCTTATTGTCTGCAGAGGATTACCGTCTGATTACTTTCCAATTTGAACAGAAAAGGTTTTACAGTACAGAAAAGATAGAAGCTGAACCAATTTACAGCAGATTCCTTAATGCCAAGCAGAGAATTCAGCCACACAAAGGCTGCCCTAAGATATGGAAGGATTAAAACAGCAGTTTCACCTAAATTCACTTACCTTTTAACATTGGATACCATAATCAGGGGAAAACTCAGTTCTGGGTATTGTTAAAAAACAGATAGAAAAGTTTAAGAAATCCCTTACGTGTCAAAACAGCAAGTTCACCTCACCTGCTGCCCCTGGAGGAAAACTTTAAAACTTTGCAGACAGTGACATCTGAGATGTTCCAAGTTCACCCTGACAAACACCCCTTAGAGGGAACAAGAACAACACTTTGGGAACATGTGCATCATTACTCTACAGTCGCCAGGGACAAAGGAGGGTCAGGGTGAAAGAAAGTACCCCACCAGCAGCGATCAGTGATTTAGGCCAGGCATCTGAGCACAACTGGTTTTGGTGAAGTATTATTTTCAACACCAGAAATATGCCTACATTATAAACCTGTAATGTAAAATGCAAACTTAGGAAAATGAGCACAAAACTGTGGGAACATGTGCATCATTAGTCTCCAGTCAAAAGGGACAAAGAGTGGCAGAATCTAGCCTACTGGGAGCGATCACTGAATAGGGACAGTTTTTTGAACAAACTGGTTTTCATGGAGGATTATCTTCAACACCAGATATAAGACTAAAAAAAATATATCCGCAATATAAAAAACACAACCCGAGAAAAGCAACACTTTTAAATATAATATCAGAGGAAGAAAGTCACTTTGAAGCCTTGAATTAGGCTTTTTCAGCATCACAGAAGTTAAAGATGGAAGAGTGAGATCCAGCACGATGCGCTTGGATTGGAGAGCGCTTTAAAAATAACTGATTGATGGTTGGACGTCTATTTCCTTCTGCACTGTGGAGCTTTGACCAGATGTTAGGACTGCATCACACTTGGATGGAATTTTCCCTTCAATCTAAAAAATTTATTACATATCAAAGTTTAAAGTACTGAAATGTAGAGGTGACATACAGATACCTTAGTCTTATTAAAGTCTGAGCTACAGCTTTAACAAGACTCAACTCAGAAACAGTAGTAGATGTGAAGCCTGTCTGCCTGCTTTAGGTTGTGCTGTGCAGCCTGTCATTTGCTGTGTTGGGTTTCAGTCCCCTGCAGCCCCGAAATTTCAGTAAAACAATAGTAATACTACTGCTACTCAGTACTGATATTACTTTTAGATATTGGTTTCTGCTTGTTTTCTTTACACAGTACAGTTCTTTACACAACCTCTTAGTTCTAAGACCAAAAGGTGGAGAGCACCAGGTATTTAAACCCTAGTGGAGGTTGTCCATTAGGTGGTCGTTAATCATGTATTAATCATGTATTAACCTGTTAATCAAGCATACCATTACATGAGCCAAGGGGTGAAAAGGTGTGGAAAAAAGGTGTTGGTCATTACCACCTGAGTTTTCAGGTGAAAGCACTTTGACACCTATTATGTATCTTATCTGTTGAAGTCACCTGTGGGTGGGGGCTGAGGTGCCTGGGTAGGGACCTCAAGACTGTTGCTAGCTGGTGTTAGTGATGGTCGTTCACAGTGGAAATAGATGGCCTCTTTTACTCCTGTAACCATCTGTCTTCTCTGTCCAAGATGTGAGCATTGGCATCCTTGAAAGAGTGACCTTTATCCTTTTGGTGCAGATGTGCGGCTCAGTCTTGTCCTGTCGAGGAGGCTCTTCCAAATTGTGCCATGCGTTTCTGAAATGGCTGTTTGGTTTCGCCTTGGGATGAACCAGTTTTTGTCTAAGGAGCATGGCACGGTATTTGATTTGAGCCACTTCCACCCTAGTGCTCAATATCATCTTTGCTGGTCTTGTAATGTTGTAATGTTACCTGCAACAAATTCAACAAAGGTCCCAAATAGATACCGTTGCTTTAGTTACATGGTACCAGATGCATTTAATGCATCCCTGCAAAGTTGTGGAGCTTTTGCATATTTACTAACTGAAGGAAAACACCCTGTTATCCAGGTCAGTGCTAAATTTGATTATGATTAATTGTTTTAGAATTATAGGTTTTTGCACAGAGAAGGGAAAAGCTTCTTAACTCTTAAATACAATACTGTGCTTATTTCATTATTTATTTATTCAATGAAGTAAAGTACGTTTTTCTAATTCACGACATGGCCACCAAAGGGCGATACCGATGGCTGCATCAAGCCTTCTGTTTCTATTATGTGTATGAGATAACGGATCTTCTATAAACACTTTCTAGATGAGTGTTTAGGTTTAGTTACTACTTTCAGGTAGTACTGAATAAAACACTGAGTCCATTCTGTCGCTTTTTTCACTTTACCAACTGATATTTTGCCCGTCATCGCGCACCTGCTAATCTCTTCACGTGGCCCACCCAACAGCAAGACTCTATAGAATTCATCCAGGTTTCATTTCTTCTTTCTATCTGCATTTGCGCTTTTCCTTCGTGACATTCAATCATGTCTCCTGAGGGAAAAAAAGAGGCCTATCCCGGGGTGCTCCGTGCTATTCTCGGGTTCTCTGTGGTCTGTCTTAGAGACGTGTTTCTTTTTTACTATTCCCTCTGAGAAAGAAAGTTTTTCGTGTTGTTTGTTTTGCCTCGACTTATTTTTGGAGTCCTATCAGTTTAGGTTGAGCACCAATAAATAGATAATGGTGCTCCAGTGGGCTTAAGTGGTAGTTCTTACTGAGGGCAGAGCTGCACGGGTTTTCTTTAATATAAAATACAGAAATGTATTTTAACATGTGAGCTGCTTCATCTATGCACAGCCTTTTGACCTTTGCAGTTCTGCCTCAAGAAATGTTTACCTGAAACTCAAGGCTGCACACTCAACTCCACAAGGCCTGCTGTATTTGCAGTAGCAGTAATAAGTTGGAAAGCAGATTTTTTTTTTCTCCTCCCCAAATCCATAACAGCCATAAAACATCAGATTTTGCAGGATGCTGAGTGGGAAGCCAGCCATTGAAGTATGAAGCTGAAGTAGCTTCCCTAACAATTGCACCTCTCCCAGTCCTCTGATGATACCTTTTCATACTCTGATGAAAGTGCTAGGCTGTAATATATTGCAATGGGGCGCTTCGTCATTGTTACTCTCCCAGATCCACATTAGCGCTCTAATCCGGAACATAAAAAAATACAAAACAAAAGTCTGTCACTGATTATAGGGCTGTAACCACACAGAATGAAACCCTCTCTCAGGTATTGTGTGCCCTTAGATAGTTGTGAGTCTATTTTTAACCTCTATTTCTCCTGGAAAACAGAAAGATGGTTATTAGAAGAGGTATCATATTCTGTGTATAAAGCTGTCTATACCACTGAAATCCAACATGAGTCAGGCCGCATTGGCTGGATCCCTGAGGCCAGCTCTGAGGAGCCGGTGATAAGATTGACTTAAAAAAAAAAAAAAAAAAAGCCCTTCTCTGACCCATCACCCTCCATCAGGAAGATGAGCCTTCTTTCCCTCAAGCGCGGCTTTGAGGATGCCACAGAAATTAATTTGTGCCAGTATCCATTAACAATTACCGTGCTCACACAGTCGGGGAGCCTTCACCTGGCCGCAAAGTTCAAGGACAATGTTGCTGTTTAGTGAACATAAATGTTGTTGATTGCAATATAGCCCATCATTAGAGGATCCGAGCACTAATTATGATAAATATGCATCCGTGATTTCTGCTGATTAAAATGCCTCCAGGACTCCAGCATCAGTGAACGGGTTAATGTGCTGTGGTTTGACGCAGGAATGGTTAATAGGAGGACAGGCAGCAGGTGGGGAGTCATGCAGACTGATGAGGAGCAGCAGCAGCAGCAGAAGAAGCAGAGGAGCCGCTGTGTGCTGACAGTTGGGGCTGAGCCGGGGAGAAACGAGCAGCGACGGGCGCTCCTAGTTCGTCCCTGCAGCGGGCACCATCGTGGTCATCTCAGGATACGCACGGCTGTTTTCCTGTTTTTCCTTTTTCGAAGAACCCCCGAGCTTTTCAGGCATGCTTTCTCCTTCTGTCTTCGTGGGTAAGCGGGACGCCGGTGAATAACACTTCCCTTCAGCGGCTGGATAAATGACTTGAGAAACTCTCGTCGAAGTGAGCGGACAGAGAAAGCGGTTGTACGGGAGATGAATGTTACCGGGAAACAGCAACCTGAGCTGATCGAGCGACCCGCCAGCCTCCCGGTTCCAACTTCGGCAAGTAAACCCTTTCAGTCATTCCCTGTGAATGACTGAAATCTAACAGCAGTTTGCAGTTTCCGTGTTAGGGCACTCCGAAAGAGCACTCGGGCAGTTCGTCCGCTCATGTGGAAGGCAGCTCCAAGCTTCCTTTAAAATTATACTATTTATGCTTCTTTGCTTTTAACTGCTTGACGCTGCACAGGCTCGCGTTCAGGTGTCAATCGTTTCCAAAGCGTCATGAATAGCTGTACAGTTCGGCATACATCTAGAAAACTATCGCTCTCTTACTTAAAAAACAAACAAACGTTCAACTTTTCTAGATGGCGTTTTGCTGGTCATATAACGATAAATGATCTATTAGGCATGAGCTGCTGGTATCCAAGTGCTACAGGTTTAAGAACAATATCTATGGAAACATGGCTATTTTATGTATTATTTATTGTTGCATTAGCCGAATCCAGCAAAAGACTATACTAATGTCTTATTGCTGTTTATTACATTATTTGAACAGTGTAATTGAACAAACGAGCGCGTAATCATTACATTGGCTAATTCCTAAATTAAGTCTGGTACGTAGTTTCTTCTCTATGATGAAACGGCGCGTTTGGTTAAATGATTATCCGGTATGATTTGATAGGTTGTAGCATTTATGTTGCAGGTGCACTAAGCAGCTTAGCTCTTATAGCTTGATATTATTTTTCACATTTAATTTAACTCTTTACAGTAACAATAATAAAAAACAAACAAACCAGTGTTCACGATTTGAGATGACAACAAAATAAGTTTAAATAAGTGACTGCTAATTGTTTCCGTTATAGCGCTCTCGAACCCCAGTTGTAATACAGCTATTATTATTATTATTGTTATAATTATTATTATTATTATTATTATCACCATCTTTTGTCGTGAGTTCACCGAGCTTCCTTCAGGGCTTCATATTTAGCAGGATATCATGTTTAGGCTACTTTAGCAAGAAAACAGATGACCTGACCTTTTACCAGACTTTCATATTCTGTGAGTCAGCTCTGTAAAGAAAAGTCCATCATAGGCTGCAGGACATATTACTTAACCAAGCACTGTCTTCAGAAATAGGGTTAAAATTATATATCACCACTTGCATCCACAGTTGATTTTTCATATGTGTCAGTAAACATGTTTCCATGGATACCTTGCTGTAAAGTTTTAAGTTCTTGGTTCATTTAAAAGGACAGCTTCTGGCACATCTTTACCTACATTTGTCCTTTTGTCGCCTTCGCTGGGCGTCCAGCACCTTTAATTCAATTGAAGCCACTGCCTTGCTTTCACAAAGCCATTAAATACTGGATATCTGAGCCTCTGGGGACACACAAGTCTTGAGCTTAACTCTATTTAGAGTGCGTTCAGTTTCCACACACTTCCACTCTCCATTTACCACTGAGTAATGGCTAAGATTATACAGTAAGCACAAGTAAACAGTTGCAAATTGCAAGAGAATCTCCCATTCCACAACTCGTGTTTATGACAGTGTAATGTAAAGTTTCAGGCTGGTAAGCATGGACTTAATTGTGCCTGGAATTAACAAAATGTAGTTTGGCATGTCCTTCAGCAGTTTCAAATATCAGGGTAATCTGGCTTGAATTAATGCCAAAATGTGTTAATTATAGATGCTTTATTATATGCAGTTAGGCTGCTTGGAAGATTCCAGAGACGGATTCGAGTTTGCATCCAAAGTGCTTTACCATATTTCCCGTTTTTACTCCCCCCTCCCCAATTTAGGTCATATATATTTGGATTATGTTGTTTTAAGGGGTTTTTACTCCATCTTCAGTCAAAGGGAATGTTAAACATGAAACCGCAATCATAAAATTTGGATTTTTCAAACACGGAGATGCCCTGAATTTATCTGGGTGATTGGCAATCACTGATAAATTAGATGACAGTGCTGGGAAGGCACACCTCTCCTATTTTTTTCCTTTGTTATTCCCATAGCACGCTGGGTGCATATCAACAAATATTTGATGCCCCCTAATGATGAAGCATCTGAGACGTGATTACTGTGAAGACTTGCGTAAACCAGGGTGTAGCAAAAGTAAGGAATAATTCAGGTTTGTATTGAATTGTCTGAAGGTGTTTGAAGAGTCAGTGGATACAGTAAACTGAGTCCTCCTGTCCAAATACAAGCAGCTCTCTGCCTACAGTGTGTGTGTGTGTGTGTGTGTGTGCATTAGTTTTGCCATGTTTGAATTGTATGTCACGGTATATTAGTGCTGTGATTGGCAGGCAGGGTGTTTTCCTGCCTCTGCACGCTGGGAGAGACTCCATCCCCGACTTAGTTCAAGCAGTATATTTGTGTGGTGAACACTTGAAAAATGTAACTCTTCCTACATAATTCTCTGCCTTTGCCTGGATTCTGGACTGTGTTTCAGCAGCTTATTGATGAACCCATCACTAAGATGTGCCAAAATTCATAATTACTGGATAGTTTTTGTGCCGTTTTGACTTCATAACAAATGAACTGTGGTCAGAAAGTTTAGCAAAAATCTAGAAAAGTTCAAACCATTCCTGATTTAATTTTAATAGAGCCACAGAGTCTTAATCAGATTCGGTCCGTAAACTGATCCTAGGGGAATAAATTCATGATGCAGAATGCTTAAGTAAACAACGGTCATGCTCACCCTCGTGCTGTGCCAGTTTTCTGTTTTCCAAGTTTTGGGTTTTTCTAGTGAATCGTAATGTTTGGTTTATGGGTTGTAGCCATGTGTCCATGTATCAATTACCTTCCACTTATCCAAAGTTGAGTCACAGTGGAAATGAGCTAAGCACAGTAATCCAAAAAATCATTCTTCCTAGCACTTTCCAATTCTTCCTGGTAGACCTCAAGCCATTCCCCGACCAGCTGAAATCCAACCTCCTCAGTGTGTTCTGGGTCTACCCGGGATCCCCTCACTGATGGGCATGCTTGTAAAATCTTTTGAAGGGATGCACCTGCCCAGAAGGCATCTTAACCAGATGTCTGAAGCACTTCTTCATGTTGAAAAAAGGCAGTTGGAGCGGCTCGCTTCTGATATCAGCGTTTCTCACCCTACCGCTAAGCCCGACCCCAGCATTCTTACAGAAGAATCTCATCATGGCTCCTTGAGCTTGTGACCTCATTTACATTCATTCTGTTATTACGACTATAAGTGAGTAGTGGAACAGACTGGTAAAAATGAAAGCTTCACTTTTCAACTCAGCTCTCGACCTGCGTCTCCACCTCAAGAGCCTTGTATAATGTCTGCATTGTTGCTGATGCAGCACCAACCTGCCGTCCACCTGACGTTTCACCTTACCATGGCTTTATTTTTTAATCCATAGAGAACCATGACGTCAGTGTATGATGTTGGTGTAGCTATGTTTTGGATGTTGTTTCTGGAACTGGAAAATGAAGCCAAAGCACATCTGCCTTTGACCTGCAAGTCACAGAACTTTGACATCACAGCAACATGATTGGTCTGTTGCAGTGGTGGATCTGGAGTAACATTAACTGTGATCATGGAGGAAAACCATCAACGAGATATCTGATGCACTGAAATGTCTCGATGACGTTTTTCTTTTTCACAAGTGCAGTATTGCAGTGACTGAATGAAGGGCATTCAAAACAATCCTCTGGATGTTTTCTGCCTTTTGTTCTGTTCTTGGTCGATAAAATGATCCCACACTGCTTCAAAAGGACAACTGTGTGTTTTTATGGTTTTACTGGATTGGCAATGTTTCTGAGATCATTTTTCACCAGCGTTCCCGGGGGTATTCCATGGTGGATCCAAATCTGATGTTGCTTTCATAATTAATTATGGCAAAATCCGTGAGATCACTGGCTGCAATGACAGAGACAGTTTTACAGATGGCCATAGACACTCACTGTTATACCTCTCTCCTGACCTCCTCCTGTCCATCCGCCAACAATCACAACCAAAAAATTAAGAAAAAAAAAAGTTTGAGAACATTTCAGCAGATGGATCAACTAATGGACCAGATGCATCTCAAAGGCCCTGCGCCAGCTCTTTGTTGTTGTTTTTCCTGTTTCTTAAGGAATTGGCTTTAAGATACTGTTTGTCTGAGGTACTGTTGTTAGGCCTGCCACATCATTTTTTAACAACACAAGGTACACCATGCTGACAGATGCCAAATGTTTGGCTCTTTAGGATTCATCATGATGGTGCTAATGTACTACTTTTATGTGTTTCTAGTTGTTATGACTGGCATTTTTGGGGGAAATTCAACTAAAGAAATAAAAACAAATGTTTGGGTTTTTTGCCTAATTTTTTTTATTAGGTACTAAAATTGGCTTTGTCAGGTTGCCCCTTATAAGTAGAAACAGTATTGGTTCAGTAAGGTGCTTTTTGTGGCTGAATGATTCATAAGTCAGTGTTAAGTGGTTTAAAAAAATAAAATTTCTCTGAAAATGTTCATGTACAGGGATGACATTGAAAATGAATGAAAAAGCAGGAAATGTGAAGAAAAATCCCCTGAAATATATTCAGAAAACCTGGAGACGGCTTTAACAACTTAGAGGAAAGTCTGGATTCTTGGAAGAAAAATATAAAGGAATTAAAAGAACTTTTGCACAGTACTAAACACCTTGGATCTTCTTGCACTACTGTATTTTTAGTTATTTTGGTTCAATAAAAACAAGTACAGTCACATTTTCAGAGTTCATTTAGTATCACATCTCTTGAGATGCTTTAGTTTGAACTGGCAAGTTGGAGCTTTCAGTACACTGGTTGCATCAGCTCTAAATGTAATTAAAACAGACTTTAATGAGCCATGTGTTTTGTGTGTTACAGTTTCTCATGCGCAGACTCCCCACAACAGATTCCCCCGTTGACACAATGCAAACACATTTACAAACACAGTATTGATGTTAAAATATTGACAGTGATGGAATAATTACGCACACACAGCCTTACAGGATTATACTCACCGTTAAGGATATTGACTTGCTGGTCAACATTAACATTTACAGAAGGGGAATGCTGCAAGGACAACCGAAAGCGGAGATCAGTGCAAATGGGATTAAAAAGAGGGTGACACAATGTTATTATCAGACAATCAAACCCAGGCTTGTCCCATTTTAAAAGCTAAAAAAAATAAGTGGCATTCATGTCACATAAAATTTCCAACCCCCTGTGGTCACCCGCTCGAGGGTTTCTCTTGGCAGGAACTGCAGAAGCTTAATTATACCCCAGTGGAGTGTGAAAGTCTGCTTTTGTATTCAGGAATTCAATCATATTTTAACCAAATCACTCCTGTTGGAGCATGAAACATGCATTCTCTTTAACTTTTCATTTTCCCAGAGCTACTCAGGTAATTGGAAAAGACAAAATAATCAGACTTGATATTTAAAAAAAATGAAATTCTATTTCTCTCTTTTCTTTTTTAAAGGTTATATTTAGTCTCTTTCATTGCCAGAACAATATTCAATTTTCCTCCTATCACTGCAGTCAGGCTCTTCAAAATGAATACAATAATTTAATGACCCTAGAGAGAGAATGCAAACATGTGGCACGTGTTGCTAGGACTGCTTCAGTCATTTCCACCTTATATTCTGTTTAGTAGGACTATACAAAATTGTTACACTGCGTGTAGATCCTTTCCTCTCAGATGGGTCCATGGTTTAATGTTAATCTCCTTATGGCATATGAGCTAATGGCAGGAACATGAGGATCCCATGAGGACTGTGAGATGGGCCAAAGGGCACACTCCAGCGTTATATCATAAATTAGTCCTTTTTTTAAGCATATAATTAATCCCTGTAGGAAGTGCAAAGATACATATATAACACACCATCATGCACAGCCATATTCCATTATTCAACTTAGTCCAAAGTCAGGCGTTAATTAAAGCTTTAATTAGACTGCGTTTTAATTTTTTAAATGTCAAGAGGATATGAAGTGTCATAAATCCTGATACATCAAAAACAAGTTGCGGCTGTCACTGTTTGTCTTGAAATGTTTCTTTAGCAAATAAAAGGAAACTCGTCCTCCACATTATTAATACCCACGGCGTTTCATTAGCATTTTTATTTAGATTCAAGGCAGGAAACTTATGCATTTTAATGTCCTCCACATTCATTTTCAAGCGAGATACGAAGAAATCTACCTCGTCTCCTCACCGGCTGATGGCGGATTGTCGTGGACATTTTACTCACCTCTTCGAGACAAACTGCACTGAAAAAATGCAGCGAAAGAAACAGTAGCTGGGCGCCCGAGAGTCGCCCTTGAAATGGAAATAAATGAATTATGGTAATATAAACAGTCCTACATTAGTTCCTCAAAATATACATTCACCCTAGATTATTCCTCCCACAGTAGCAACATGAAAACTTTCCACTCAAACCAAACTTTCACTGCTTTGTTTACAATGCATTTCATATCTGTGCGCAGCTCTCTGTTTTTATTTATGACTAATGAAGATAAAAGAATAAATTATACTCTCATTACCAACAATTTAAAAACCTGAAGACCAGTTGCTCTTATTTTGGGGGGGGGGGGGCTGTACTATCTAACACAGTTGGACCGTGGTGCTGTTTGAGCAGTAAAGCTCCGTGAGAGGAGCCTTTTCAAACAATATATATACAATAGAGAGGAAATGCATCAAGTGGGTCTGATTCCCCATGGAGGCACTCCGAGTGGAAGATTGAACAAAGATGATTGCAGAAGATACAACTCCACATTTCTGAGAGCTCTATTCATGTGAAGGCGGCTCCATCCTGGCTACAGCTTATCGACCCTCTAAGATACTGATACACAGTGAAGGCCTGATTTACTTAATATGCAAGCATTTTACCTACACAAACTAAGCTTAAACTTAGAAGTATCAACCAACTGAATGATGACATCAGATAGTTGCTTTCCTGCAGGTCCCTTCCCTTTCTTTTATTGCATATACTGTCACACAAAGGTTTGTGAAGTAAGGATTTTGGCTGCTGCTGTTTATTTTATTTTTTTATCTGGACAGGGCAAAGTGCTAAGCTCCCCGAGTGCCACCCACAGTGCAAGTCCAGCACATAAGCTGCAGAAGCAAAACAAGTTTCACTTTTCAAAAGTAGAAAACCTTCTGAACAACAGATACGGCTTTTCTCTTGGTTCTATTCATGAAACTCTGCTCTCTTTTCTTTTTCCTCAGTCTCTTCTTACTGTTCTTGAATGAAGTAATGGAGCCCGTTCCAGCTGTTATGCTGCCTGGCTAGCTAGCGCACAGCACTGCAGTGTGAATTTGTCCAATTATTAGTGTTTAGAATTTGTTAAACACAGACAAATTATATTATTTTGTGTCAGATTAGAACTACGAGTAAGAAGGAGTGACATTTAATACAGGTTCCCTAGCAACACACTCCACAACACTCCTGGCAGCCAATAATATAATACATTTACCCTAACACAACAACTTTTGAAATGTGCTTCATTTAGCTTTGACCAGGGCCCTATTTCAGGAAGCCGGTTTAGTGCAAACTCTGAGTAAGTATACCCTGAGTTAACGAAAACTCTGGGTTTTCAGTTTCACAAAGCGAGTTTAGATTAATTCTGAGCGAGTTACTATGACGACACACTCCGTGAAGCTAACCTGCCCCCTAGCAGGTTTACTTCAACTAACCCTGACTGTCCCCGCCTCTTTGTCGGAAACCTGACTGTAGGAAGTGTCAGACATGGCGTGCCCCTTCCTTGAAGAGCCAGTACATGTTGAAGCCCAAATTCTCCGCAGAGCTCTCCGCCGGGAGAGAGTGATTAGAGTGCGTTCGGACATTTTATCATTTCCTGATGATTTCCTGTGTGAACGTTACCGTTCTATAATTTATTTGAATAACATCCTCAGGACTAATATTGCTCATGTGACACATCGCGGACATGCTCTCAGTTCATTGCATATTATTTGTATTGCACTTCGGTTTTTTGCAAACGGGAGCTTTCTGTATAATATTGGTGACGCTGAGCACGTTTCCAAGGCTACCGTCTGTCGGGCAGTCAGGAATGTTACAGTTGCACTGAAACGTCTCCTGTACTCGTCTGTGGTGTTCCCCGGTCATAGACCCACAAGATTTATCAAAGAGGGATTCCACAAAATTGCAGGTATCAGGATGACCAAAACTTAATTCATGATGTGGTGATACTTGGACTACTACTTAAATTTTACATTTATTCTCACGGTTCCCAGGCGTGATTGGCTGTATAGATGGCACTCACATTCCAATCATTGCTCCTTCAGTAAATGAAGGAGACTATGTGAACAGGAAGTCTTTCCACAGCATTAATGTACAGGTACATAGTTCCCTGTAGCATGTCAAACTAACAAATTATTTCATTATAGTAATGGATGCTAATTTGTGTTCTCTGCACTGTGAAGATCATATGTGATGCTGCCAACATCATCACAAATGTGGAAGCCAACTGCTCAGCCTCTGTGAGTGGTGGTGGTGGACGACCTCCACCTGTTTTTCGGGCCTCCGCTTTTTTTCTGTTGGCTATAACGGGTCACATTTGAGCATACAGAGTAAGCAACTATGTACTTGTAATGTGCTCAGATAATTTCAATAAGTGCTTACAGAAAGAAAATTAATGTAGCCTCTAACTGCAATTGATTTACATCGGACAAACAGACCAAGCACTATGGCTCCTAATACAATTACACCTTACCTGGTTGGACTATATTTCTATATTTCATTTTTACTTGCTGCCAGGAACGTTTGGGGCCTGTTGGGTTGCACCTGCGCTCACATCACATCACAAAATCAAATGTATAAAATAAAAAATAAAATAAAATATAATAAAATAACGTGTTAAATGGGTGGAAATCCCTAGATCAATGTTTAAATTAACACTCACGCATTGACTCTGTCGGCTATGTTTTGCCATGCATGCTCCCTTTCTTTTGCAGCTGAGGCTGCGTTACTTTTTTCCCGTGGAATTTGCATGTTATCGGCATATGCTGCCATCAGAATTTCGGCCTCAAGCGCTGTGAAACACATTGACCGCGCCTTCTTTCCCTCCGTCTCCATGGTGACTCGCTTAATCTGTGCTCCACTAATCAGGGCTTTATGTATCCTCGTGCGCGCGCTTAACTTGGGGTTAAAGCAACTCCGCGTTGACTGAACTAATTGTTATCAGCCTTTCTGAAACCGAATATTCCGAGTTGGACAGTTCGGGGTTACCCCACCCTGAGTATCGTTTTTCACTCTGAGTTTTCTAAACCGGCTTCCTGAAATAGGGCCCAGGGGCCTAAATTAAGAAGCTCATTGCACATGTTGTTATTATTAATCTCTTCCAGTGTAATTTTCTCTCCCATTATCCCCATATGGTCATAACAGAAGGCTGCCCCTCACAGAGTTTCTTCCTGTTAAAAGGGAGTTTTTCCTTCCCACTGTCGCCAACTGCTTGCTTAAAGGGGTTGATTGTTAGGGTATCCTCTGTATTATTATTGGGTCTTACTTACAACATAAATATAAAGCTCCATGGGGCAACTATTCCTGTGATTTGGCGCTATATAAATAAAACTTAACTGAACATACCAAGAATAGGATTCCATTATCTGGATTCACTTACCCTAAAATAGTTGATCAGAAATAAAAGGTCACACAACGCTGGTGATCAACTTTCTGAGTTTACCCAGGGTTTCTCCCAGGGTGGTGTCCGCAGCAACTGACCAATCTGAAAGGGGCGTTTCACAGATCATGTGAGTCTTCTTCCACTAAAAACACACCAAATGTTGATTAAAATCTACAACGAACGCAGAAAATATAAAAGTAAATTGCAACACTGTTGCAAAAGGACAAGAAATGATCATTAATGGGGTGATTAAGTGCACAGAGTGGTAAAATAAACATTTTAATTCCAGTTCATTATTTTATCACTGTGTGGCATTCAGTGCTGCCTTTTGCTTCTAAGATGACAGCTGCACATACTGCACTGCTATGAAACTTTAAACTGAATCCATTAAAGCTTGCTGCCTAATAAAGAAGACATGGAAATCACTGCTGTTTGACACAGATCCAAATGAAATCAATTTGATGGATTGAAATGGTATTCTTGTCGGTTCTGTGTTCCAGTAGCTGCAGTTACACTGGAGGAAAAGCGACTTAGCAGATTAGACTGGCGCATAAAACCATTTTAGACATTTTTAAATGACCAAATTAATACATGCACATTCTCGTGACAATGCAATGCAAAACATGCTCCAAATAAATGTGGCACTACAAGCCCTTTTGGGACTGTCCAGAGCTCAAGATCATTTCTTGCACCGGGCTGTAAACATGCTTTTTAATGCTGTAAAGTTGGGCATTTTAACAAATCAAATCAAATCAAATCACTTTTTATTGTCACATCGGCACAGCACATGCGAGTGAAATTCTTGTGTGCGAGCCCCACAAGCAACAGAGATGTGCAAACACAACAACACAAACGAGCAAAATACAAGAATGGCCAACCTGAAACTAATAAATATATGTACAATATATAATAGTGTATGCATTTCTGGATGTGTATACTAAATATTTTCCTACGTGTGTGTGTGTGTGTGTGTGTGTGTGTGTGTATACACATTTTTACAAATTAAATAGTAAAAAAATAAAATAAAATAATAATAATAATAATAATAATAATAAAATATATAAAATATACAGAGTTGAATATGTGCAAAACAAGTGGCATTTATATACAGTGTGGAGTGCATAATGTTGAAGTTCCAGTAGTGAAGCTGAGGTGTCTATGACGTGTTCAGCAGTCTGATGGAAAAAGCTGTCTCTCAGTCTGCTGGTTCGGGACCGGATGCTGCAGAACCTCCTTCCTGATGGAAGCAGTCTGAACAGTTTATGGCTGGGGTGACTGGAGTCCTTGATGATCCTCCCCGCTTTCCTCAGGCACCGCTTCCTGTAGATGTCTTGGAGGGAGGAGGGAAGCTCACCTCCAATTATCCGTTCAGAGCACCGCACTACTCGCTGGAGAGCTTTGCAGTTGTAGGCGGTGCTGTTGCCATACCAGGTGGTGATGCATCCAGTGAGGATGCTCTCAATGGCACAGTGATAGAAGGTCCTGAGGATGCGGGGGCTCATGCCGAATCTTTTCAGTCTCCTGAGAAAGAAGAGGCGCTGCTGCGCCTTCTTCACTGTTTTGTTTGTGTGTACTGACCACGTAAGATCCTCAGCCAGGTGTACGCCAAGGAACCGGAAGCTGCTCACTCTCTCCACAGCAGCGCCGTTGATGGTGATGGGGGTGTGTACTTCTCTGCACCTCCGGAAGTCCACTATCAACTCCTTTGTCTTTGCGACGTTGAGGGTGAGATGGTTGTCTTGACACCAGTGGGTCAGGGCGCTGACCTCCTCCCTGTAAGCCGTCTCATCACCGTTGGTGATAAGACCCACCACTGTAGTGTCGTCCGCAAACTTCACAATGATGTTGGAGCTGTTAGTGGCTGTGCAGTCGTAGGTGTAGAGTGAGTACAGGAGAGGGCTCAGTACACACCCCTGTGGAGCACCAGTGTTCAGTGTGATGGGGGATGAGGTGATGCTGCCCAGTCTGACATCAGAGTCTATAGGGATTGACTCCCTTTTACAGCCAGCCATGATTACATAATTACAATCGAGAGATCTGGTTCAATGACTTGAATTAGTGGAGGTGAAGCTGAGCTGACAGCTGGTGGCATGTGGAGATGGAGAGAGGGGGATTTCAGCCACTCTTCCAGTCGATATAGGGGGAGACATTTGCTGTAGAGACCAAAACCAGTCCGTCACCCACGTTAATTTCTGCTGCAAAGCTGGGCTGCTTAACACGGTACTCTCATGATCGATTCACTTTGGAGCGAGTCTTAAGTGGCCACTCAGGGAACTGCAGTTTCTGGCACTCTGGTGTTGGCTTCACTTTTCAGCCCCGGAGGTTGCTGCTTGTTGTTGCTTGAGATCTCTGAAATGTTCATTGGCATTTTGTTATTAGGCTTCTCTCAGCCTTGGCATCACAGCTTTGGGTTGTGCGTCGCAAACTTGGGAATTCACCTCATCAATGTTACATATACCCAAAAAAATCTTGTTCTATTTTCAAGTACTCATACAGTAAATATAAAAAGCCCCTTTCTCGTCCTTGCTTTAACTGTAACCCTTGAAGTAAACAGTGTTCAGCTCAAGAAAACTCACACTTTAGAAGCACTTGTGTATTTACTGTGGTTTAGCCAACATCTCTGAATCATCACCTCCTGCTGTGATCAAAGATGCATTCAAAACATGTTCAGACATGAGAATATGAATCTAATTTATCACCATAAACTGAATGAACTGAATGACTTTGCTATATAGCTCTCTAAAAAGGGACACAATCAGTGCTGAGGTATTTACGGAGACTTTGTTTTGCAGTAACATAATGTTTCACCGTTATGTAAGACTGCGTCTTGATTGAAAGAAGTGAAAATAGTTCCAGTAATGTGGTAATTAGCAGCGTTTAAAGCCATGTTAGGAGAAATTACCAAAGTTGTCTCATTTAAAATGATGGATTATGCTCATCAGTACAGCTGTATCTCTGGGCTGTGTTTAATGGATTTTTGGGGAGAAAAAATACACATTAAAATTTTTAATCTGTCTTTTGTTTTCTTTTTTAAAAACTACAAAGTTGCCAGGCAAATTGCATGCTGGTATTTGAAAACGAGAGGTAACTCTGCCACAGTTTTTGGCATCGTTTACAAAAAAGGGCGAGCAAAAATACCATCCCAGTTAAAATGTGCGTTTGTTCTTTTGCAGCGGGGCCAGATTCCTCTGTGGCATGTGTTTGCAAATAAATGAGAATATTCTATTCTAAAATTCTATCCATCGACTTCTCCTCTTGGTTATAAATAACAGCAACTTGCAGCTCTCTGCTCGGATTTTAAAATTAACATGTTTTTTTAAAAGAGTTCCACGTTCTTGCGTGACTGAAGTTGTACAGCCACAGCCATTTCCCCGCTGACACAACCCCAGGGTAGTTTTAATTGACCTAAAAAAAAACAGGGGAACGGGCTGAATAGAGAGCAGAGTTTTGCTTTTCATCTTCTGTTCTAAATTGTCTGATTTTTAAATACGAAGATCTTTTAAAGGATCCAGATGAAAGTGCTCGCCTTGACAATAGTAGTAATTGTGACACTTGTCAACATCATGGGTTCTTGTCACACACGCAGCTCAGTCATTTCTTTTTAAAAAAAGATATTCTTGTTTTCAGACGAGTCGCCGAGGCTGCGCGGATCCAGATATTTCTAATAGTTGTTAAGTTGGTTTTTCTTCATGCTGCTTACAGTTAAATGGTGTGAACTGCTGTGATGTGGGTGTTTTTGGGAACTTTCATGCATAACGTAGCTTTTAATTAGATTTTTCAGCCAAGTAAATATTTCATATGCTAACAACACAACCTCTAGGTTCAGATGAATGTAGTTTATCGGTTCGTAGCCACAGAGAGAATTAGGACTGGTGTCAGCTCGGGTAATCAAAACACATGAGTCATGGCTGAAAATGTATAGAGTCCATGATGAGGGTGTGTTAATGGTAAACGGAACTGATGGAACTAAAGTATGATTCACCGGGGAGTGCTGTGAGTGGATTAACTCAAAAATATTTCACCACATTTTGCACTGTACGTACAAGTCTGGAGGACTGTCTCAGGCATTATATGATTGATCTATACAAAAAAGGGCATCTGGTAAGTGTGTGTGTTGAACTCTGGCTGCTGGCTGTGTTTGTATCAACTATGCATGTGTGTGTGTGTTTGTGGTGCTTTTCAAGGTTATCAGTGTCTGGAAAGTTCTTCTTCCACCACAGCTAAAGTAAACTCAAATGTCATCTCCACATTAGAAAGGAAGCTTGGAGATAGCAGGACTGCCTGCTGTATTATTAATACATGCAGGGAAATCACTCTACAGACGTCAGCTATGATTGGTCTGGCACACAGCCAAGTAACCTCATTGGACAATACAAACTTAAAAGAGCAATTGTCTACTTTCTTAAAAGAGGGTTTTGGGTAATATCAACTCTTTGTAATCTTTATTAATAATCACCCAGCATTGCACTCTTACTTTTTCAAGTACTTCTGTTGACTTCATCTGGCATAAACTCGAGCTGTGAAGGAGCTAAGATGAAAGTCAGCAACTCCAACTCTACACTTCAGTTCTCTGCCAAAAAAAAGGTGGATTGCTCCCTCTGGGAGGAAAAGATGCAGCTCCAAGCAAGGGAATTTAAGTATTTCAGGATCTTGTTCACAAGTGATTGAAATGGTGGAGCTTAAATGGAACAAGAAATTAATGTTGGGTCAGCATTACTGCTGCATTGTACCCGATCGTCAGCTGAGCCGAAGGTGAATGCTTTCGTTTGCTAGTTGATTTAAGTCCCCCTCCTCACACGTGGTAATGATGAAAGAATCAGATTGCAAATACAGCAGCTGAAAAGAGTTTTTTCCTTTTGAGATTTGGGCTTAACTGTTGCTCCTTCATGTCTAAAGGAGACGGCTGTGGACAGTCTAATCAAGATGCCTCTCGTGCATTTTCTCTTCACGTCTTTGGGGCATCCCCAACCGGGAGAAGATCCTAGGGTAGACCCACAACTCACTGGAGAGATTTTATAAGAAACCATTAATAAGAAAGATACCATTGCTGGGGAAAAACATCTGGATAAACCAACTTTAGATAATCAGGAAAAATGAGCAGATGGATAAAATGAAAAATAACTTTACATAAATGTTTGAGACAAAGCTCGACTTCCTCAAACACCGTGGTTCTGCGTGTTCACGTTAATATTAAAGTCTCAAAACTCATGTTGGTTGACTTGTCGGAGGCATTCCTGTCATCCAGGGTTAGCATTTCCTTGTGCCAGTCATTAGGATTTAATCCTCTGATTATTTTCTACACTTTTTGTCTATTTTCAATTTGGTTCACATATTCACTTGAGAATTTTTATTTTTTTTATAAAGACTTAACCATCTGGTCAGATTTGGTTTGGTTCATGAATCAGTTATTGCAAAAATTAAATTACCATCTGGCTGAGACTTAGTTTGTGTTGCTGAATATTATCTGCCGAACATCAAGGTGCTTCCTTTCCCACGTGAGCATGCTTGCATACTGATGTTTGTGTGCTTGAACCTGCCGGGCAGCTGGAGTCGTGCCGTGCGTGTATTGATATTTTTTCCTCCCATGAGCCTATGTGGGTTTTCTTGGTGAACTTCAGCTTCTTGTTGGCCTGAAATGGACTAACAACCTCTCGAATAATGTACGGGATGTTCCCTACTTTTCCTTTCCCCTGAATATGAAAACTAGAAAATGGGTGGATGGAGCTAGAAAGATTCCTTGTTCCTCAAATTCTGGCTTTAAAGTGGGTTTGGCTTTTTGGAAGCTTATACCCAAAGGTTGAAACAGAAACTTCCTGTCCAATGTTACAAAGATTTGGAACAAAGGGCTTTCAGTGCAATCTCACATGTAGCTTGGACAAGCTAATTTGTCAATAAAACTGAAAGCTGTAACATTTTGTGGATAAACAAAATAATAATTTTAATGAATAAATGAGAAATAGCTTTTTAGACATGGTAGATTTTAAAGGTTTTTAAAACTTTTGATCTTCAGTATTCAGAGTAAGTACTTGTTATTTTTCACAGATATGAAATATTGATTAAATGTGTTTGATGAATTGAAATATTTTAAGCTCTGTCCTCATTTATGGAGCTGCAGGTTTTGAACATTAATTATAGGGCTGAACGATTATGGAAAATAATCTAATTGCGATTTTTTGCCCCAATATTGCGATTGCGATGCGATATGCGATTATTTTTTAAGGTCTTTGTCTTCTGTATTATTAAACAAAGACAAGCAATACATCATATAGTATGGCCAATACTATATTACATTAATTTTAAACTGTTCTTTCCTGGAAGACAGACCTCTGTTATGATGACATGAGGTGATGCATGAATTGATGACTGACATTTTTATTTAACTTCTTCAATCACAACAGTATATTTGAACATACACAATCATTTATTTTTAGCTTACAAACATCTGAGCATAAAGTGCTGACAAGGAACCCTGGTGTAAACATTAAAATGAAAGTCAGTACAATGTGCAGATTGCAGAAATATACATAAACAAAATCAGTGGCTTTACCACACTCAGTTTTTCGACATCTGTGAACTACTAGACAGTCATTCAATTAAAAAATAATATTAAATAAATAAAACTAATAAATAAAAAATACACACATCTTACTGATCTCTGCAGTCAGTAACATTACACATAAAGTGCAAACATAATAGCAATTGTATAAACACACACACAAACACGCCTTTAAAGTTTAAAGGCGTGAAATTGGACGGTCTAGTTCTGATTAGCGTCACCGCTGTCTCGGTGGAGTTTAATAAACTCGGCCGTCTGCTTCTTGCTATCTAAAATATAACCAGACACTGGTGTAAATTCTCGACTGTCTCATACTTCTGTTTAATAAGTTTTCTGTTTGACGTTTAGTCAGCTGTGTGAAAACCAAGGAGGAACCCACCCGGGGGATTAATAAAGTTTTATTTTATCTAATCTAATAACTTTAATCTCAGCCAAACCGATTTACTCACGAACAAACAAAACACTGAAAAAAGCCCAACAATAACATTTTTAGGTTGTCTAAGTGACTTATATATTACGTTTAACCCGAGCAGCGAAACTCCGTGGTGATCTGAAAATGATGTGCCGGGAGTTGTGCCGTTCTCGGCCGCATCAGTAACCCTCGAGCTCCCGGCTAGCTGTCGAGCTGGTAGGTAGCAGACGCCTCTGAAAACGTCGAAGCACTTTTGCAAATATGGGATATCTTGATAAACCGAGCAGATATTTGATGTTTACACAACTACTTTCTCGCCTGAAAATATGTTAAAAGTTTATTTTGTGACCCAGAAAGATTAGTATGAGTAATTTTAAAACTTAGTAGCGGCCGCCATTGCTGGAAACTGGAGTTTGGCTGGGCCGCGCTATGAATTCTGGGATATGGTAGTAATTTGGACAGCCTTCGGCGCGTCGCTGTGACGTAATCGGTCTACAAATGCGGCCTCAGGAGGATGCAGCCCATGAATTTGGACATGTCCAGAGTATAATCGCAGCCTTTGCGGTTAGAAAATTGCACTTGATCATGTCGCGATATTATCGCAAATGCGATATATCGTTCAGCCCTAATTAATTAGGCTGCGGCTAAAAACTTGTTTTGCATTCTCAGGCAACAAAAGCTGATTACAGATCTAAATTGAATCTTTGAGGTTCAGTTATTTATAACTATAGTTACCTGTGAATGGGGGAAAAAAAATCCTAATTACCTTTGATAAGGGATTTGAAAGGATTTGGATTCAACAAAAAGCTGAACCCCAACACCAGTTTTTCAAGACTGGCCTAAAGATTAGGCACATATTACAAATATGTTTTATTTGTAATTGAAATACTATAGCTCCACAGGGGTAGAAATACAACGGCCTAAATCTCAGCGCACTCATAGGATGATGATAGTATTTTGTTTCCGGTGAACAGGGAATGTGCCACCTACAGAAACGGTCGATAGCAGCAATTTTTTGCTAGAAAAAAAAAGGCATC
Organism: Diplotaxodon limnothrissa; assembly: GCF_057381915.1. Classification (NCBI taxonomy): domain Eukaryota; kingdom Metazoa; phylum Chordata; class Actinopteri; order Cichliformes; family Cichlidae; genus Diplotaxodon; species Diplotaxodon limnothrissa. The sequence goes on along the minus strand of NC_140614.1, from coordinate 14,664,127 downwards.
CTGGTGCTCGTGATCCACTGAGCATATACGGTTACTTTTATGCTTCGTCTGCTTTCACTTCAGTTGTGCCAAGTACGATCTCACTCTGGTTCACTTCAAGTCTGAAAAGTGTACTTTACCCACTCCCAGTGGAGCCTGTACTGTGATACCCTGGTACAAACACCATAAACAGTTGAGATAATGGTTTAGACAGTTTGCAGCCTCGGTCTCACACAATTTAGAGGTGCTGTTTCTTCTAAAAAATGTGATATTTTTCTTGAACCCTGTTTCACAGTTTTTACTTTTTGTAAAGCAACTGTTGTGCATTTGGTCTGGCAGAGCAGCAGTGTGCTTTTGTGTTTAAGAAGCATATTCCACAGATATTCCCTGATGTCTAGCGAGCTGTGCGCTTTATGAATTACATTGTGCAATCTACTAGTTTAAAACATCTACCAGACTAGGATACGTTGTTCCACAGTGGTTCCAGCAAAAGCTCCACACTCTTCATTGAACTAAGTGCTGTTGTATTGGCAGTGAGATTTTCAAAGGGCCATGCATTGATTTGTTCCTGAAATGATTCAAAATAAGTCTCTCCAGCACTGTGGCCAATTGTAAACGTGTACTTTAGTGGTTTAGTGCACAAAACCTGATTTAAGATGTTGATGCTGTATTCTCAGCAGTTGCAAATCTTCTGCTGCAGAGACGAAACTTTTAAAGCGGAAATGTGTGTCTTGTTATTTTGAGGTTTTCTAGACTAGCCTTTAGAGAGACCATGGTCCATAACTATAATACTCAGCATTGTTTTTTGCTTTCTGAAAATGGTTTAAATTATATCAAACTGCATTAGTGTCAAGCTCTAGGTGTTGTTAACCACCTACAGTGTTGGTGGACCAAATCATTGGATTGAATAAGATTGGATAAGCAGAAGAAATTTATAATTTATAAGAAAAATAAAGTTACAGTTAAAATACTGTAAAATGCAGCAATAAACTTCAAGGCTATAGCTTCCCTCTTGGGCATTTGGTTGTGAATATTTCAAGGACATTCACACTTGATTAAGTCATTCACTCCTAATTGGAGTTTTTAATGGTTTAAAGGCTTAATAAATAAATCCTGATGCTGACTACAGTGCAGGGCTCATAGAAGTCGTGATCTAATTCAGATTGTTGGTAGTCATTAATGTTTTAGGGCTCTGTGTCATAAAGAGCTTTGACATTTTCAGCCAAAGATATTAAAGTCAGTTTTATTTCCCGTATCTGCCTGGTCTTAAGTGATACAGTTATAGTCATCAAATCAAAATGAATCAAATGTGAACTCTGCCTCTCTTCAAGTGCATCACTGATGAGTTCATCGGCACTCCTCCTGACCAGTGTGACCAATCTGTTTAATGACCAATGTCATATCGCTCTCCGATTTATTTACCCCCGAGAGCATGAACCAAGTACACTAGGACAGCCGTCAAACGTTGACTAAAGCTCATTCTTGACCTTCTGTGAAACAACTTCTGTTCTTTCACTCCGACAGCCCTGCTGAGATTTTTTTTTTTCCCCTGTTTCGCCTCGTTTTACCTGAAGAAGAAAGAAAAACAACTATCAACAAAACGCTTAAAGACCTCTGTTGGGTAAAATCTCTAAAAAGCAAGTTGGTTGTGTTGATTTTTAAAAGTAAACCTATATATATTTCTTGCCCCCATGTAGTAATACATTTGAGCTGTTCTTTGAAAGTGTTATTCATAATTAATATCAGTGTCTTCAAATGAATTGTGGACAACTGAGATCTTATGCAATGTATCTGGTTGATGCTGTGATCTCAGATTTATCTCATCTTCTGTGTGTGAAGATCACCCCATCTAAACTAATGGATAATACATGTTCACCCTCTGGCAAATTCGTTCTTTCATTTCTATGCAGACAACTTTATAGAAGTTTACCTTTGATTTTTTTTGCCCAATTTTCCTCATTCATTCGGTACTACTGAGAATATGGTGGCCTTACAAATCAAATCAAATACAGCATGGCTCTTCTGAACAACTACAGGCCGATCTCAAATCTCCCATTTTTAAGTAAAATCATTGAAAAAGCCGTTTCTCAACGTTTCTCTTTATGAAGAGTTTTGCCATGAATGTTAAAAAATGCTTTGTTTTATATTTGTTCAGCTTCATAGCTTTCAGAGTCCCCCAGTCATTATCACAGCTTGGATGTCGTAAAATGTACGATACTAGTAATCAAAGTAAATGTAACATGAATGCAGCGTTAGTGATAGAGCGTGAGGAAGACTCCCTGCCTGAACTGACTGAACTTAGTTTCAGTGTACTTCAAAGCCAGTTGACCAAACTCTGTATTTTTGCACAAAATTGCAAAAATTGGATACATTAATTATCTTTTCAAATATTGAATGATCATCATGCTGAAGTAAAAAACAAACAAAAACCACTTGCATAGCTTTTTTGTTATTTAGGAACCACAAACAAGTATCTCAGTTTCTCATTTTTAAGTGGATTCAGATTCAATAAAATGTGTCTAAACCTTGAGATAATCCAGTAAAGAGACGACTTAGGTGTTGAACTCAACAACCCACTGAACCAATGAAGGCTTAATGTGAACGTCTTCTGATATGTGCTTTTAATCTAATTTGTCTACATTGTTAAGACTAGGTTGCTGTTAAGACTAGTCTCAAGTTTTCAAGCTTTTTAAAGAAAATATATTTGCCAGGCCTCCCCAACAATGTCTCTAAAATACCAAAAAGGAAGAAATAAAAGAAACCTGCTTATTTTGCTTCACAAGCACAGACTTCATTGCAGGGCTGTTGTACTGGATTGTATTAGATGTCTGCTTCACTCTCACAGTTTTTATTTCAAAGGGGAAAGAGGACACAATTTGACCACAGTCAGCATGATGAATATGATATGCTGTCACAAGATTTTAACTCAATTCAGCTTTGAATATACTGCAAAGAAATGCGGTTTTGCAAAGCCTGCGTGATATGAATGTTGAAAGTAGTTTTCTTTCTCTGGATTAAAGACTTTCTGACAGACTGCCTAAAGAGAATATGCAACAATCTTGCGGTGTCTTACAAGATTGTTTTGTGTACAGGTGTCCCACAGGGCCGTTTTCTTTTTATGCTCTATCGTTTTCAAGCTACACAATAAGCTGGCAAAACAGTACCGCAATAACCATAACAGACTGCATGATAACTTTATGATTGTATGGCAGGGCAAACCTTTGCAGTCATTATATGACACATACTTTTAAAATTCAGATTCAGAGGTTTGGAGCATTATAATGGTCTAAATAGTGATGGTCTGAGCTGCACTTTAATGGTCCCAAATGCCTTCACACAGTTCCTATTTCCCACACGTTTACCTACATCCTGGGGAAAAAGGTCCCCATCGCTAAATACTTTAATATGCAGTTAATCCATGTTCACCATAGGAATCCACAACATCCACTACTAGACTTAAAAAGTCAATGGATTGCGTTTTTTGTGCTTTTAAAAGGATAATTCACTATTAAGATCAGACTGTCAATCCAGTTAAGTACCTCATTTAGCAATACCCACAAGTTATTTTAGCATACAACCATGGCTCATTACATGCTGAGGCTTAAGAGCAATCACTCCGGCATATTTGTTACATCTTTACTATTTACAGCAATGCGACTTGGTGAGGATATGAAAATGCCACACAACGACAGCTCAACCTTTGTGCATCCTTCTTTTCACCAGTATGTTTGTGGAAATAGTGTCTGCGCTTTAATTCTTGATGACTTTTCCATAGCAGCACCAGCATACTCGGGATTATCTTCCTTTCTGAATCCAATAATTACCATATTTTACAAAACTAACTCCAGGAAAGTTTTTACTGTGATCAGAGTGCACTTGGAGTTGTCATCACCTGCTTGTCATGAAAAGCAACACAGTTTTAAAGCGTTACTTTATCAGGTCTGCAGGATCTCTCCATGTCTATGGATTAGTTTAAGAAACTGGAAGCTCATCATTGATGGTGAATTTAGACCTGGTGGTAGGTACAGCCGTCTGAGCAGAGACACCCAGGCCTGTGAGAGAGAGCTTTTCCTACTGATAAAGACTTCTCACATGACCAATTATATTATACTAATATAGTTGTGATAGTTCTTCTTCTTCTTGTCCTTAGCGGGCGACCAGCGGCGGTGGTCTGCCGCGCAACCAGTACGCTGCTGTAGGTGCCGCAGGTTCTCTTGCTTGACCAACAATTATCTTCCACGCTTTTCGATCTAAGGCGATGGTTCTTGCCTGCTCGAGGTCAAGTCGAAGGCCCTTCAAATCATCCTGGATTTGTTTCATCCATGTCTTCTTTGGTGCATTTCGATGCACCCTCCAATCGGTGGGGCGGGTCAACTAGAGTAGGCCATGGGGGTAGCGGCTTGGGTCCATTCGACAAATGTGGCCAAACCAACAGAGTCGGCGGCGCTGGATTAGGTCGCTGATCGTCAGTTGGCTGCCGCAGCTGGTGAGGATGGTGTCATTCAAATGACGGTCGCGAAGGGAAACGCCGAGAACGCATCTAAGGCAATGCATTTGGAAAACTTCGAGCTTGCTCAGGTCGTTTTTGAGCATTGTCCACGTCTCCGCGCCATAAAGTAGAATGGGCAGGATCAGGGTTCGGTAAAGGCGGATCTTTGTCGCCAATGAGATGTCCTCGGAGTTCACATCACGCAGGACCTGTCATGGTCCTGTCACATCAACACCGTGGTGAAAAAGGCCCGACAGCGTCTCTACCACCTCAGACGCTTGAGAGACTTCCAACTGCCCTCCAAGGTGCTCAGGAACTTTTACTCGTGCACCATAGAGAGCATCCTGACGGGAAACATCTTAACCTGGTTCGGGAACAGCACCATGCAGGACAGACGAGCTCTACAGAGGGTTGTGCGGTCAGCTGAGCGCACCATCCGCTCCGAGCTCCCTGACCTGCACTCAATCTACAGCAGGCGGTGCTGGACCAAGGCCAGGAAGATCGTGAAGGACCTCAGCCATCCCAACAACAGACTGTTCTCTCTGTTGAGGTCAGGAAAGCGATTCCGCTCCCTGAAGACCAACACAGAGAGACTGAGGAGGAGCTTCTTCCCGCAGGCGATACGGTCTCTCAATCACACCACCACACAGTACTGACCCACACATACAGTTCTTACACACACACTGGACTTTCTGGACTTTGGTTTTGCACAACACTGGTCACTATATTCTTCATTTCCGGTTAATACTTGTACAGCTGCTGTTATTGTGTATATATTTATTTATATTTAGATTTCTTCATACATTCTTATATAGTTCTATATTGTGTATTGTGTATTTTGTTGTACAGTTATTTTATTTTCAACTTTAATTTATATATTTTATCTTATTCTTCCCAGTTAAATTTACCCTTCATTCTAATTTGTGTTGTACAGTTATTTCATTTTTAACCTTAATTTATATTTTATTCCTTCCTAGTTAAATTTACCCTTTTTAATTTTTCATATTTATTTCCTATCTTATTCATAGCCTTTCCTTTTTTTGTTTTCTTTAGGTCACGAGTAGTTGTCCAAGCATTTCACTACATATCGTACTGTGTATGACTGTGTACGTAGGGTTGCCAACCGTCCCTTAAAAAACGGAATCGTCCCGTATTTAGAAACAAAAGTACACGTCCCGTATTGAGCTAATAAGGGACGCACTTTGTCCCGTAATACAGTGAGAATCAAAAGTAGTCTATAAATGTTAATGGAATTAACGCTTTGTTTGAAAACATAATTCCCAGCCCCTCTCCTGCTTTGTGACCAATGAGCTGACAGCACACTTATGACAATTCGAGTATGACAATTCAGATTATCTCATTGGTCGAGGAAAGGTCGCTTGCGGAGAAAATACCGGAAGACAACAGATGACCACAACAAGAAGCATGGCCAACAGGGAAACAAACGCCGACACTGCGGTGCAAGTCTCGGATGACAGTACACCTAAAGCTGGGCAGACACTGCGATTTTTTTCAGTCACGTTATTCAGCTCTTGCTCAAACTGCACGATTGACTCGCAGGGGTTAGAAGTTGGTAGGTCACGATGCAGGTCTCACACTATACGGCCCGATGCTCTGATGCGACCTGAGTGCTCACACTGTGCCAACATAACATGAAGGTTATAACAGAAAATCTGTCGCTCGCTCTCTCTGTCTTTCACTCACACAGACACACCACCATCAACTTTGCTAAATTGCTAATGAAAAACATGATCAGGCAGCTGTGATTGAGCAGCAGTGTAAATCCAACTATTTTCACGGTTGTTGTGGTCGTGATAATTTTGTGATGCCACATCGAAAAGGCTCGGATGAGCTTTCCAAAGTTCTACAAGTGCCTCCATCACTTGTGTCCAGATCACACGCTGCACAGCCGTGCTGCGCCGTCTTTTTCACCGATGTTTACGTGTTTGCGCATGAGCAGTGTGAGCGGCTGTGGTGACACCCTCACGAGCGATTGATGATCGGGAGCTGGTCGTGAGGTGTTAATCGCTTCTCGTTACCCCACGTATACTACACGATGCACGATGAAGGCCAAAATCGGGCCGATCACCAAATCGGTCGCACGACTCAAAAATCGGCTCAAAATGGGCCAAAAATCGCACAGTGTAAGCCCAGCGTTAGAGCAGCAATGTTTGTTCCCCTCAGAGAAAGAAAAGAAAAAAGGCTGCAAAAGTACAGGGAGGACTGGGAAAAGGAAAACACCTGGCTGGGAAAGTGCACGATAACACCTATAAAGCGCACTGCACTGTGTGCCGGCGCACTTTTTCCATAGGCATGCTTCTAGTGGTGGGCACAAGAAGAACATGAGGGGCATGAAAGCTCGGGGAACCCTTAACCAATTTTTTGTCCACCAGGCCACGGCAGAAGCAGATATGGTATGTAAACACTGGTTTGTTGTTTAAACCCCCTGGTTAAGGTTAATATGGGCATGTGCGGTGAATATCAGCGCTATGTGGCCAGAAGTGTGATAATATCATTTATTTTGTGTAATAAACAACTGCAAGGATAGATGATTACAACAAATTGATGACTAATACATAAAAGTAATACATAGATGAATAATGATTATGAGTTAAGGTGCGTAATCATGGGAACAAGCGGGTTTACAAACAGGAGCAGCTGATTAGCATTAGAAAAGCTGAAATAATACCTCAGCTGAAGCCAATTGTACTAAATGCACTAAATGTGCACTGTTACAAGAATATTTTTCGTTCTATTGCTTTCTATTAATTTATATAATTTTAAGTTAAGCAGGACAGAGTTCTTTTAAAGAAAGATTTACTTATATTCTCAAAAGTTAAGCATGACAGGCTTCTGTTTAAGAAGGAGACCTGTTTTACTGTGTTAATGTTGTCATTTTGAGCTAAAAATAAATGGCTAAATGATCATTTGTTTCCCATATGGTCATATCACAAAGAATATGCATCTGCTTAAATCAAATTCAAGTCAAATGGTTAAAAAATAATTTCACACACACAAAAAAAGAGCTACCACACTGGGAAGGGTGAAGACAACTGGGTTGCCCGGCCCTGGCCACGAGGTGTCCCTTATTTATTTTTCAGGGAGTTGGCAACCCTATGTGTACGTGACAAATAAAATTTGAATTTGAAAATTTGAATTTGAATTTGAATTTGATTTGTTCTTCTTCCAGATGCGCACTTGTGATAGTTAAATTGTTAATGCTGGAAGAGTTCCTGTTTTTCACCATCTGATGGAGAAATTTGTATTTTTTTACAATGATTACAGAGTAAGAGAAAAAGCGTTTTTTGTCAATTAACATTGTTGCAATGACATGCCAGAGCTGCTTCTGTAATTTTGCACATTTATTTCTTACAATTTAAGTTCAAAGAGTCATCCTGACAGATTTGTTACATTTATTACAACAACATTTCATCATCATGTATAAAAACTGGCACATTAAACAGTTTTAAATGTCTCACAGATTAAACGTGTAGTTAAGTTTCTTTAAATCGACAGACAGAGAAGTTTCACTGGTCTGGCTCCCTTCAGTTCAAAGTAGGCTGTATGCGGCTCCATAATGTAAAAGGAGCTTGACATACCTGCTGGTCTCCTCCCAGCTGGCCCTAAACACGTCACCTAGCTGATGCCCACCCCATTTTATTTTTAAGGGAGAGCTCAGCCAGCCTATGAAAAAAGCTAATTTCTGCTGCTTGCGTCTGCGGTCTCAACCAGTAAACCGACAGTTTAGCTTTTATACTCTGCTCTCTTGAACATGACAGACTGGCACAGCGTCCGTTACTGCAGATACTTCTCTGATCTGTCAATCTCCCTCTTCCTCCTCCATTCCTGAACAAGACCCTGAGATTCTTGAACTCCTCCACTTGGGGCAGATACTCATTCCTAACCTTGAGTGGGCACACACATTAGCAATGAGTAAGCGTCAGTTAGCATAATGTAAAAGGACCCTTAGTTTTATCTTGTGGCCATTAGCATTGGAAGCCTTTTTGTCTGTTCTAAATGGACTGTTGCTTGCATAGCTCCTTTTTTCTGAGCAGTCAACGCTCGCTGAGCAAATAAAACCAGCGGGTCGAGGTTGTGTCAGCTGTCAGAATGGATTTCAACTTTCAATGGTACACTGCAAGAAAGCTGCACGGTGCAAATTATTAGTGCTGAAGATGTCAGATAATACATTTACTACCTCTGCAGTTCACCAGTGCCATTTAAATTCTTTCTTCATGATGATTTTAATTTGGTAAACAGGTTGGAGTGATAAAAGGATAATTAAGCCTCAGCTAAAAATATTCAATTTCACTTCTGAGAAGCGCTGCAGTGCATTAACACATAATGTTGAGATGGTGATTAGCATACATTGATTGGGCAGCTGTTTCCTGATACCTGAACTCTGAAGCCTGTTGTGTTTCGATCCTGTATCTACAGCTGAAGCACAAGCACTCTCTGGCAGCTGTTTCTTAAATCGTGCATAGATAGACTTGTAAAAGAAAATTGATATTTGTCACATGAATGTGTTGTGAACCTTGTACACACAGCTGCATGTGTTCAGCTTTAAACTCCTTTATTTATTGTCCCTGAAGTTTCCACACAATTACACACTATGCCGAGTTCTGTTTGCTCAAACCGACGCTCTGATATATTGCAGATTTCGTCCCTGCTGACTGATATATTTGCCAACGGCACGGTCTGATGTAATCTGGCATGTTCAAAGATAGCTTGTTGAAGAGCTGACAGACTTAAAAACAGGAGATTTCTTTGTTTCAGAAACAAAATAAACCACCAGTAGGTGGGGAAAAACAAACTGTATTTTCATTGGTTGAAGGCCAAGTTTGTATTCATTGAAACTTCACAATCTTTGTGTTCTTGTTTTCCACTAAAGTGAACTCAGCTGCAGTCTTCTTTATTTGAGTGGCATGCATGCGTGCCTTTTATGAGTTATACTCACCTAAATGATCTCTAATTTGTGAACTCTGCTTATTTTCTTAGCGCCTGTGTGGATGTCTCCACATTTATTGTGATTGCACTGAGAGTTCCTTTTGCACATCTCTGCGAGGGCCATCTGCCTACACTTGATCGTCGATGCTTCTAAATTTATGCAGGATATTATAAAGATAAATCACCTTCTGTGTGTGGAAACTGTGACGTGCACAGGCTCCGGGTTGTTCATCGTTATTGTTCTTGTCTGGCTATCACATGCATCGTATTAGCATGAAGTTGATCCTTTAACTTCCTTCTGTAGTGTAGCTTGGCTCTTTGCTCAGCGGCACACAGCTGCCATTCAAAATGAAGAGCGGCTATAGCCCCATTTAAAGTTTGGATTTTCATTTTGGAAACTTGTAAATCTTTTGATTTAACAGTTTGTGTTTTGCTATATTAAAGCGCAAAATAACTAGTTTTTCATCATTTCTGTAATGTCAGCAGCAAAATAAAAACTATATTAGACGTCTTTGTTCCTATGAGACTCAGCGCCCTCAGAACAATTATGTAAAGTTTATGGAGTTGAAATTGTTTATGTTTGAATGTCATGTGTGATCTGCAGTTGACAAGACCAAATGCATTTTTTCTGTCAGTTTATTATACAGTGTTATTATTTAGAGTTTTACAGTGCTGTCATTCAACAAGAAACAATAAGGGCTGCACAAAGGGAGCTGCCTGAGAGGGTGGGCAGTGACAGAGTAGAAAGAAGCAAGAGGTGAAGCTGGTTTCCTTTGTCATTTCAGCAGCGACGCCGGCTTTAAACGTTTAGACTGTTTTTGTGTCTTTTGAATGTAGCCGCTGCTCTCCTGCTGCAGTGGCCGTATATTCTCGCAAAGCCTTCATTTATATTCCGTCTTCCTTAGAGGCAACTGAGCTCGACCTTCATTCTCAAGTCTCCCAGCAGAGAATTGGTTGACCCCACTCACATTGTGATTGTGAGCTTTTTTTTACCCACTCTGATCACTTAAGAGTGCATCATCTATGAAAAGGTGAATGTTATGCTCTACAGGAATTTGGGCATCACAGCAAAACAATCCAGCAGCACAGTGTCTATTTTGAATTTAATTTGTGTCAAAGTCAAAAAGGACATAAAAATGATATGGTGCTGATTTAAAGGCACTTTTCCCAGTTCTCTGCTTATGATCATCATTGATGTGGGAGCCAATTGAAGCCTTAAATGTGTCGTTTTTGATCGGAGACTCATTGTAGTACAGGGTGGGCCATTTATATGGATACACCGTAATAATATGGGAATGGTTGGTGATATTAAAGTCCTGTTTGTGGCACATATGTGAGGGGGCAAACTCCTCAAGATGGCTGGTGACCATGGTGGCCATTTAGAAGTCGGCCATCTTGGATACAACTTTTGTTTTTTTCAATAGGAAGAGGGCCATGTGACATCAAACGTATTGGTAATGTCACAATAAAAAAAACAATGGTGTGCTTGGTGAAAACGTAACTTTATTCTTTCATGAGTTATTTACAAGTTTCTTATAAAATGTGTTCAATGTGCTGCCCATTGTGTTGGATTGTCAATGCAACCCTCTTCTCCCACTCCTCACACACTGATAGCAACGCCACAGGAGAAATGCCAGCACAGGCATCCAGTATCCGTAGTTTCAGGTGCTGCACATCTCGTATCTTCACACCATAGACAATTGCCTTCAGATGACCCCAAAGACAAAAGTCTAAGGGGGAGACCTTGGGGGCCATTCAACTGGCCCACGACGACCAATCCACTTTCCAAGAAACTGTTCATCTAGGAATGCTCGGACCTGGCGCCCATAATGTGGTGGTGCACCATCTTGCTGGAAAAACTCAGGGAACGTGCCAGCTTTAATGCATAAAGAGGGAAACACATCATCATGTAGCAATTTCAAATATCCAGTGTCCTTGAGGTTTCCATTGATGAAGAATGGACCCACTATCGTTGTACCCCATATACCACACCAAACCATCACTTTTGTTGTGCCAACAGTCTTGGAGGGATCCATCCAATGTTGGTTAGTGTCAGACCAATAGCGGTGGTTTTGTTTGTTAACTTCACCATTCACATAAAAGTTTGCCTCATCACTGAACAAAATCTTCTGGGTGAACTGAGGGTCCTGTTCCAATTTTTGTTTTGCCCATTCTGCAAATTCTGTGCGCCGATCTGGGTCATCCTCGTTGAGATGCTGCAGTAGCTGGAGTTTGTAAGGGTGCCATTTGTGAGTAGCTAATATCCGCCGAAGGGATGCTCGACTAATGCCACTCTCCAGTGACATGCGGCGAGTGCTAGTGTGGGCTCTTGCTGAATGAAGCTAGGACAGCCACTGATGTTTCTTCATTAGTGACAGTTTTCTTGCGTCCACATTTTGGCAAATCCAACGCTGAACCATTTTCACGAAACTTAGCAAGCAGTTTGCTAACTGTAGCATGGGAGATGGGTGGTCTCGTAGGGTGTCTTGCATTGAAATCTGCTGCAATGACCCGGTTACTGCGTTCACCAGATATCAACACAATTTCGATCCGCTCCTCACGTGTTAACCTCTTCGACATGTCAATGGCTGTGAACAAAGAGAAACTTGTAAATAACTCATGAAAGAATAAAGTTACGTTGAAACCAAGCACACCATTGTTTTTCTTGTGACATTACCAATAAGTTTGATGTGTCACATGGCCCTCTTCCTATTGAAAAAAAACAAAAGTTGTATCCAAGATGGCCGACTTCTAAATGGCCACCACGGTCACTAGCCATCTTGAGGAGTTTGCCCCCTCACATATACTAATGTGCCACAAACAGGACTTTAATATCACCAACCATTCCCATGTTATTATGGTGTATCCATATAAATGGCCCACCCTGTAGTTTGTGTTACTGCGTTTAGTCTTTGTGTGTAGAAAACTCTTACTTCACAGTCAGGTCACTTCAACAAACAGGCAATTGTTTTTCCATCAAATGTAGACCATTGTTTTTTCATTTGTTTATATGCCAGATCATCCATCAATCTTATTGACTCTCCTGGCTGAATTGTGATGAAGCTTTGGGAAGTAATGTAACTCACTCCATCAATTCAGCCCTTTCAAACAACCAATATGAGCGGGGAGGAGGTTTAGAGGGGGCATAATCGTTTGTCTATATGATGTCTTGCATCACAGATTATGAAATGTTATGACTAGACCTACAGGAACAATGTATTTCAGCCCTCTGTGGTACCATTTTCAAAATGATATAGATTGTTGGTGCTTTCATCAGAACGCAATGCTGTCTGGGCCCTTCTCTGGGGCATTTGCTAGGATTTTCTTGTTTCTCCAAATATGAAAAACATGTTGAGTTAATTCTTACACCATGACTGGCCGCCCATCCTAATACTTAGAATGTGTTTGGAATAAGAATTTTCCTGCACAGAGCTTCATTTTCCAAGAATTCGCTCAGTGTCACTGAAAGATGTAGAGGAGTTGAACTTATTTGAGAAGTAATGACGGTCACTGCAGGTAATGTGCACTTTATTCCAACGTTTACGGTGTTAGACCCAAAGCAATTCCCTAGTATCCCGTTTTCAGAACTGACTTGTATATGGACTGATGGGGCTGTTTTTATGGGTTTATAAAATGCTGTTGAAGCTTTAGTGTGTTTGAAGCTAAGCTTAGTTATAATTACTAACTTTAGTTTAAATGCACAGGTACCAAATTGCTTCTAGCTGAACTCTGGCATCGGCATGCAAACATGTTACCGCGCTGAAACACTGTCTTCCATTAGTCTCAGTAACTGCGTGTGGATGGATGCTTTTTGTTAAAGGGTTTGATTTTGGTTCAAAACTGAAATTACACCATCTACTGCCACAAAATGTTATTTCTGTATTTTCTGAATGCTTGCCAAGCAAACATTTTGAAGCTCAGTAACCCTGCTGGTGATAGATTCTCAATATCTAGTTGTGGTTGAAAAAGAGTTCCAAAATGAAAGTTGTGAGGACGTCGATCCTCCCAGCAGCTCCTGATGTTTCCACCTTTCATGTCATTGCTGATGAAGATTCATATGTTGCTTCTTTGTGCTTGTCAATTTATTTTTCCCTTTGTGTCATTGTCTTGTGTTACATTTCCCAACAGGTTTCCTGTGGTCAGAGTTGCCAGGAGAGTTTCTCTTGATATTCACCTTTTTCTCTCGTTCCACTAGTTTGTTAGGGAGTTGAAGCGCAGGACTGTCACCTTTCTTTAGACAAAGTTTAAAGTTTGTTAGATGAAGGGGTTTTGTTTTGTGTTGGGGGTGCTGTTGTGTTGTCTTTGGCTCTCCCAGAAGCCAATTTATGCATAGTTTCTGACATTGTGGCAATAAATAATTTCCAAACGACCCAAACAGCCTCCTCAAGTTTCTCCATCTAGTATTCTGTTACTTTCCGTACCAACAGATCCATGTGGGGAATGTAACAATTTGCATCACAGGGTCAGTAATTCAGGTAAGTGAGGTCACTGTAACGGGCCAACGTGTAAAGTTCACCATGCAACAAATGAAACAGAATTTAGATGCACATAAATGTAACTAGTGTAACGGTGTTGTTTCCATTTAAAAATGCTAGTTTGTATACATGCAGACGTTGCAGGGCCGTCAGCTCACTTTGAATTTCCTGTTCTGTTCAATATTTCTGAATTTGTTAAGCAACACTTTATTCTACATCAAAATGTCGACACCTGCCTGTTGTTTGTTTTTTCCGTCCATGCCATGACCAGCTTTGACCTTTGAACATTTGATGGAAATCAACAGACTGCCTGAATTTTCTGAATGAATGGTGAACGATTGGTGCAGAATTAGACATGGCTTTTGTCAAACCCAGACAGCGAGCTGATGAATTTTACAGTTAGTTTCTTTTAATGGCAAAATGTTTCCAACTGTATACTAATTCCAGTTATTGACCCATTATTGGGTCAAAACCTCTGCTTGTTTCAAAAATACTTATTTAGGCTCCTCATCTGTATTTTGTTAGTATTAATTATAAGTTGTTAGCATAAACTAAACCAAAGTGGCCAAAATTATTTTTTAATATTTCCTGGCTGCTAGTATCTTGGTCTAAACGTAGTTTGTGTTTCGAGATATAAACATAGTTTTTTACCATTTTTCAATCTCGTCATATGAGCCGTATCGTTTGAAGTGTTACAGAAGGTATTGTCTGACAGTCTTTTGCTTAATCAAAAAGGTGAATAATTTGAGATGGCTGCTTCTTTTATTTCTGTTGATATTTGCAGATAATGATACTGAACAGAAAGAGCGTTAAATTTGAGCTGCACTGCATTCAGTTTTCAGATGCTTGAAGGTTCTTCATCTACAAAGAAACAGAAAAAGCGTGAACTGTAACGTCTGTGCTTCTTTGATCTGGCTGACTGTTCTCATTTCTGTCCTCAAAGTTAGACTTTCTGGCACAACTGCCTGAACTTTTGTGTATCTCTGGTTTCATAAGGTAGAAACACTGAACTGAAAGAAAAAAATCCTTACACTAAGGTTTCACAATGTCAGGCAAAACCAATTAACCCAAAACTAGACTAGTAGAACGGGGTGCACAAATGGCACGTTGAGAAAAGAGGATTAAAATGTTCATTGTCTACGTAATTGCTCTGCTTGGCAAAATGTCAATGTTCTTCTCAACTCCAACAGACAAAATCTGGAATTGCTTTGCTGTACAATGAGGAGACCAACAATACCTATGATGTCTGCCTGAAATTGACCAAAGAGGTATTAACCATACAGAAGCTGGATGTGGTTTGCACGAGTGGAAGTGAATCCCAAGTAAATGTAAGTGCACCCGAGGCCTCCAGGCTCGCTTTTTGTAATTCATGCCGCATAACTCCAGCATACTTTTCAATGTTCACAATATCCTTTTGCCAATAAGAAACTCCCACTTTCTAAAGCACAGAACTGTTGTACTGCGAAGACAAGCGACCGGCGGTCTGGGCTTAAGCATCAAAGTAAGCAGATAAGTTTTGAGACTACAGTGGAAATGAAAGGCTTTGGGTGGCAGAGATGGCTGTTTGAAAAAGCTGTTTTGGCAGCAAATTTTACCACCCATACTCAGAAATGCACATCCTCATCTTTCTCTCCTGCTTTTCAGGGAGGTGCAGAGCACAACGTGCCAGTGGTTATTTCAAAGATTTTTAAAGATCAAGTAGGTAAGAAAGCATTTCATCTCACTACTTTAATGTGGCTTTGGAAATGGTTTTCAGTGCATCGTTGAGTTTCACGGTTCAAAGTGATTACAGACATAAATTATTATTATATTGGTACTTAAATTGACAAGATTTGTCTGTAAGATTTAAAAAAGTCTTATAGTTTGATAGCATCCTTATACTTGAGCTGTTTTTACACATGCAGTGCTTTTGATGAACTTTTTTGTTTTTAGGAATTCACCAAAAGAGCTGCATGGGAAGAATGCAAAGCCCTGAGTGTGTGTGATGTTGGGTTTTGCTTGTTCAGTTCAGATAATTCCCAGCCATAAACCACTCTGTAGATATTTCCCGTAGTGCAAAGTGCCCAAAGTGGATTATTTCCTGCTGTGTGATCCATGTGAGGCAGGATAGTTGCGGAAAATACCCCCATCTGATTCTTAAAAAATTAGCTGCACAGCATGAGTTTGTACTGAGTTTTAATTTATCAGGACGCACTGCAGTACGTATAAAGCCATTTTCACATGTGAACGTCAGAGAAGTAAAACACAGACGCGAATAATCAGTTTGAAATCTGACACACAGAAAGTCATCTACAACACATTTAGGAAACGTTACAGAACATGTATGAGACAACTGCACAGCTTTTTGATTGTATGCACAGTTTTTACATGGTGCATAGACTGTATATAAAAGATGGACGCATAACTTGTTCTTGAAGCTTCAAGCTGTTGTTTTGGCTGTTTTTGTTTTTTTGTTTGTTTTAAAAAAGATGACAAAAAAGGTCAAATGCATTTCATGCCCATACAGTAGCACTTTGTCAATCACAAGGCAGCCATGCCTCCATCACACTGTATTTTCTAAACTACTCTAAATGGGACCATAACTTTAAAAGTGAATGCAGTGTTGTATTGAAGATGACTTGATGAGATAATGAACTTATTATGAATATGTTCACTGAGAAGCATGATCATTCTCCCCACAGAGTATAAAATCTGGCTTCTGTTTGTAAACAACCTCTAAGGTCGTGCAGATCTGAGGCGCCTCAGAACCAGCTTTGCTTCATTAGGACACTGCATCCAACGTTTTTATACAGTCTATGATAGGAGTGCATTAAGCCGTTTCAAAGTTTCCTGCAACTTTTTCCTGAATCTAAAAGTCTATCGTAGCCTCTGTTGTCATGTCAGATGAACCACCCTCCATGTGTCTGTAAGCGAAATAACAAAAACAGCTAAATTACTGGCTGATATGGACACAACTATTTCTTAACTGATGTTCCAGAACTGTGGCCTGCCGGGCTGCGATGGTAAAACACAGATGAGATGGTCACAGTTGCTGCATGTGTTTTTGTCTGGCTATAATGGTGTGAAAATGGAAATGGGACTGAAAATTTTATTTAGAAAGAGGTGAGAGGCAGAGCTGCCGATGCTTGCCGCCTCACCGTGCCGAGAAAGCGATTAGCAAATGTAAATAAATATTGGATTTTTGTTTTTGTTGTCAAGATTGTGGATTTTCGTAATTATTTTTTCTCTGTGTATTCAGTGACTTTTTTCCCCTTTCCCCCCGTGATCAGAAAAAATGAAAGCTCTGCCGGAAACCCCGTTGTCCCCGTTTACTGCACCCAGCTGCACGAAACACCCCCTAAAAACTGCAAACATCTGCTCTTTGATTGCTTTAAAAGGTTGTTAAAGTAAACTTGACATGACGGGTTTTTTTCCTTTCGTTTCAATCGAATTCTCAGCAACTCTCAGAAAGAAAACATTTTTTATTTATGTGCACCTGCTGCGAGGCACAAAGTAAAAGATGAACTGTTCTAATCTCTCACAACAGCTCATCAGTCCAATAGGGCAGTTAATTGATGATAAGTGAGCATGAAGTGCTGTGGAGAAGTAAACCATCGCCAGATTGGAAGAGTAATATGATCATGCTGTTAACTAGATGGAAAATACTTTAATCATGTCTGTCAGTTAAATTTTAAGAATTGATGACCTCCAAGTTTCCCTGCGTGAAGCCATATTAGAGCATCATGTGAGCGAATCATTTCCCGGTAATTTTTCTTTTTGCCCACGCGCTTCCTAATACTTTTTCTGATGCGAGAAAATCATGTCTTGATATCCCGAGGACGTTAAGAGCCCTTTTCACACAGCTTTACGAATCTTTTCACAACACAGCTCTCATTGTTTCCTCCTGTGCTGCTGCAAATGAGTTTATTTCCTGATTAGTTTCGAATTTCATGCCTTCCTGTGTTCTTTCTGTGAGCTGTAGGATGTTGTCTGAGATTAGACGGTTGGGGGGGACACTGATTGCCATTTCCACCACATTACCGTGTATGAAATGAGCAATTATTTCATAATGTTTTCATTAACCTCTGACACTCGACGATTGACGCTCTGCAGCCGATCAGACGGGGAAGCTGTTCGTCGGGGACGCAGTGTTGCAGGTCAGTATCAGTTTCTGACTTATTTGCTTGGATGCTGGTTGGGGTCACGACCCAGCGGGGCGGCTCTTTGCATCTCAATTTCGCTCACATTTTAACGGTTATTAATTTGAAGGAATGGTAGCTGAATCTTTTGAGCTATATGATGTTTTTCAAATGAATCATTCAGCATGTGATTTAAAAAACAAAACACATCATTGCTACAGGAATCACTCAATGTATGTGTTTCTATATTTAAAAAAATATCACCAATGAATAATAGCTGATGGTCCTTAGAGTGGTAGTCATTAGTGTCTAGTGTTTAGTAATGCTATTCATTTAATCTTTTTAATAAGTTAATTTGAATCCGTCTGGCAGCTTTATTGGATCTGCTGTTTATCTGGAATATCAAGTAGGTTCAACGGACAGCAAAGCAATATTACCATTCATATTGAAAATGATTACGAATAATAATATGAATAGAACTGCCACTGCTTCCATCTCTCACCGCTGTTTCATATGTATTTGCAGTGGCTTATTTGAAGTGTCACATTGTAGAATATTGCATCTGTTTGCCTGGATGGCAGGAGACGAACAGATTAGGGGCTGGTGCGTAAACTTTGGGAGTCATGGGGAGGCTCAGGCTGGACGACTGTTTTTAGGGGAGAGAATCTGTGAAATGAGTTTAGCTTAGATTTAAAAATAAATAAATAAATGGGGAAAAAAAGCTGAATAAAAAGAGATATATATATATATATATATATATGTTGTTTCTCCAAATTGCAGCAGATTATGACAGACTTTTATAAACTTTAACACTGTGTCTCTGTGTCTTTTCCCGTCTTGTTGCAGTTTTTTGTATTTGTACTTACAGTTTTGCATTTTACTTTAAATATATTGATATTTGTAGGAATTCTGTTTGGTGATGATTGGTGTTTTTCTTTTTTCCCTGTCTTGGAGATAATTTCCATCTGCTTTTATTCTCTTTATAATGATTTAGCATCTTATTTGATCTTATTTTCACTTCATATTATTTTGCCTCTGTAGCTCAAGGCATTGTGTTTTGGGGTCAACTATACACTCACTGGCCACTTTGTTAGGTACACCTTTAGACGCTGAGAGAGAGAGAGAGAGAACACTCCTTGTTGAGGTCAGAGGAGAATGACAAGACTGCTTTAAGCTGATAGGAAGGTAACAGTAACTCAAACAAGCACTTGTTATAACCAAGCAGAAGATCACCTCAACATCAATGCTCAACATCTCCAGCCTTGAAGCAGATGGGCTACAGCAACAGAAGACCGCACTGGCAGTCCTCACTGGACTGGCTCACAAAAACTGGACAATAGATCTCTGGAAAAACATGAAAGCATGGATCCATCCTACCTTGCATGAACGATTCAGGCTGATGCCAGTGAATGTACTCAAATGGACTCCAGTCACCAGATCTCGATCTAATAGAGCATCTGTGGATGTGCTGGTATGGGAGACTCGCATCATAAATACGGAGCTGTGTGATGCTGTCGTATCTATATGAACTAACATCGCTTAGGAATGCTTGCAGCACGTGGCTGAACATATGCAATGAAGAACTGAGGTAGCTGTGAAGGCAAAATTGGGTTCTAACATGGTGTACCTAACAAAGTGGCTGGTGAATTTATGTTCTGCTAACTTGGCCTGAACTGGGACTTAGAGAGCTGAAAGTCACCGTAGCCTTGCAAAACATTTTTTGGTCATAACTCAAGAAACTCCCAAAACACATAATTAGTTTGGATTATGAAAATGTTCTTCATACATAAATATTAATCACTTTAGTGCAGGAGCTGTTATTCTGGACCTGGTAGGCCTGTCCAGAACTACACCGAGGTGACTAAACAGCACATCACCCTGCGAGTCATATTCTAGAGATGGAGGCCTGTGACACCTCTGACCCTGTTAGTGAGAATACAAGTCCTTAATAGTCTTATGTTAAACTAAATGTTTGTGTTTCATCTCTGTTTGTTTCTTTAGGTCAATGGCATTAATGTAGAGCACTGTACTCACGAGGAAGTTGTGAGTATTTTTGTATTTGACTCTTGCAAAAAGCCAATACCCTGCTCCATCTGCCCATTACTCTTCCATCCATCCTCCAGGTGTAACACCAAATCCCGCTGTTTATCAACAGGGAGGTGCGCCTCAACAATCTGAGTTGTCATCTTGGCAGGAGGCTGTTTTTCTTTTTGTTTACACTGTGACAAATTGAAAAGCCTGAAAAAGAGTCGATTATTATCAAAGCCTGCACAGGAAGTGAGGGTGCCAGTATGCGGTGTCCCCCCCCCACCCCCCTTTCTTCTACATTCACAATTTCTTTCTTTTCATTTTGATCAGTTTCCCTCTGAAACAGCATCTTCCTTTTGTTAAATATCCCCTCTGCTGTTTGCGACCATCCCTCCATCTCACCCACGCACACGCACGCTCTTCCTGTCTGCCATATCTTTTTCCTCGTGCAGCCTCATACAGCTGTTCTCTACATTCACCTCCAGAGCGTCAAAACATATAATGAGCAGTTTCTGTTCAGAACGAAATCCAGCACATTTAATAGCAGCCTGTCACACTGTCGGCGCTGACAGATGCTTGGGCTCAAGTAAAAGGGCTAGCATATAATGCAGGAGAGGATGGCAGATATGCATCGAGGGCATGCACAAGTGACCTTGCGCTTTTCGTTCATGCGTCTCATTTGCTCAAATTTTTCATTTATTTCATCAGCTGCATGGAAGAAACAGATTTCATCGCATTAAACATATGTTTGCTGTGACTGCATCTCTGAGAACATGTCACTTACACATCAGATAATGAGACATTCAGAGCGTAATTACTTTGTCGTGTCAGCTGTCACTTTGCCACCGCCTGTCACGAGCGAAAAGCCGGCCTTCCAAATCTGCCTTTTGATGATTCAAGTGGAACCACTTCAGCCAGGCTTTAACTTCTGATTTAATATTCCTCACTCATCTCCCGCTACATTTCATTTTCTCAGGCAGCATACAGCTTGACATGAATGTGGCTTGTTTCATTTATATGAGATTAAGTTTTATCTCGCTGTATCACTCGCAATCTCTCCCCCTCGCTATCTGTATCAATCTCTCTCGCTCCCGCCAGGTTCACCTCTTGCGTACTGCGGGAGATGAGGTCACCATCACTGTTCGCTACCTGCGAGAAGTTCCATCATTTCTAAAACTGCCTCTAGGTAAGCGCACGCTGATCGACGCCGTTTAAACCGGCTATAAACTTTATTGCACTGAGCATTCTTAGCAAATGAGAAGCGAACCGCTTTTATGGAAAATTGTCTTTTTGCTCAACTTGGTGCTTTAAACCTGTTCGATAGACGAGCGTTCATTTCAGAGTAATAAATTGTCATGCTCGGTGGCCCGAGGCGAGCAGTAATGTCAGAAACACCCAGAGCTGCACTTACCTTCAGCAGCTTGAAAAGATGAAAACGGAGACACTAAAATCATCCAGGTGGAGCCGATAAAAGGTGTGGAGCGAAAGATGTAGGTGAGAGCGGTGAGAAAATGATGGCAAGGAAGAAAGCAACACAAACCAAGCCTCAAAGTAAAGTGTAAATTTGGCAATTTATTGGAACACTGTGCAATACTTTATCATATACTTAACATCAGAGTGAAGGCGGGTGAGAAATGTCTGAAAACATGTTTGAGTTCTAACGTTTCATTTAAAAACAAAAACAAAAAAACAAAGCATTGCATAATAATAATAATAATAATAATAATAATACATTTTATTTAAATAGCGCCTTTCAAAGCACCCAAGGACACTGTACAACAGATAAAAACTGGAAATATACACAATGATAAAAATAGAAGATAAAAGTTAAAACATACAGCATAAATGTCATTTTAAATGTTTTCATGTTATTAATATGACAGGCAGCATTTTAGTTTCCCACCAAATTACAGTAAATCATTATCTTAACTGCCTCCCCTTTGCTTTCATTTCTGATACCAGTCAAAAAACATGTTTTTACACAGAAGTTTACATTTGTTTTTTAGTGTGTCATAAGAAAATAAAGTAACAATATAGTAATTATAAATAGATGTTTTTCACATGTGAGGCCCATGTAGATGGCTAATGAAGTGCTGGACAACAGAGCGAAGAAAAAATACAGGCCTGCAAAAGTTTGGTTATTTTAGAATTTGTTTACTTACTAACAGATTCACTGTGTAAAACAGGAGAAATATGTGCAAGCGTCAGAGCTCAACACTACAAAAGTAAGATTGTCTGTTGTATATCAGGACCGTGTAGCTGTGGTTTGATCTAATTTCAAGGTGGGGCTGTGGTGATGTCATTACTGAAATTCAGAAAAGGCAATAAACAAACAAACAAACAAACAAAAACAGAAGGGCTGTTGGTGGTTGGATTTTGTAGCGCTGAAAACAGAGCCAGCAGGGATGGCAGGAGTCTGACACAAAAAGCATTTTTTCTTGACCTCAGCTTTAATTGATTAGTACACCAACTCAAATTTGATTGCTAGTTTCTCTGATCGTTTTTTTGCTTTGCAAAAATCCCCAAACTGTGATAATTGGAAACTTCAGATATAATTGGTTTGTTTTTTTGTTGGTTTCCTGTGCTAAAAATCTAAATAATCGAGTTTTGGATTGAATGGGGGAAACAAAGATCCCGTGACCTTCGTTTGGGTTCAAGTGACATTTGATGAGCACTTTGTCTGATGTTTTGTAGAGAAAGGATTTTTAAAATCGCCTGTCCCATTGACAGTTTCACTTAGGTTTTCACAACAAGTAAACAACCCACCAACTGCCATCACATTTAAAATTCAAATACTGCTGCTCATGTTTTTACTCTCACTTTCTTAAAAAAAAGGTAGTGATATTTTAGGGCATATGCTAATTCTCTTTCTTCCCCAGAATTGGATAAAAAGATTGATGCCACTCTGCAGGCTTTATACGCCAGACAAACAGCTGTTTCTGTTTGCTGTATATATTATGTGTTAAAGCACTTTATACCGTTGTTGCCGGTAGTTGGATTTTCTGATCTTTAAGCAAATTCAGGCTAGCTGTTTCAATCAGCTCTGCTGACTTATTGTTGGGGGTTTCAGGTGTGTTTACAAATGCAGATAATTTTAAAAAACTAATACAAATCAGATGGTCGTCGGTGGTTTTGAGATGCAGATCATCTAGTTGAAGGACTGATGAGCTCATGCCATCTGTTTACTGTTCACAGAAATCTCTACTCGTCCAATCTGTGCTCAAGGTTGAGGTCACATTTGTTGTTTTATGGTCAATAAAATTTAAACAAGGAGTCTCGAACTCCAAGCCTCGAGGGCCGCTGTCCTGCAGGTTTTAGATGCATCCTTGTTCCAACACAGCTGATTTAAATGGCTAAATTGCCTCCTCAACACCCGCCCCCTCACCCCACACAAAAGAGGATTTCACACCACCTCCTCCGACCACAACTCTTCATATTCATGAAGCAGATGTGAGGAAGCAGTTTAGGAGTCTGAATGCTCGGAAAGCTCCCGGCCCAGACGGTGTGTCTCCTGCCACCCTCAGACACTGTGCAAACGAGCTGGCCCCAGTGTTTTCTGGCATCTTCAACTCCTCACTGCAGGCATGTCATGTGCCTGCCTGCTTCAAGTCCTCTACCATAATCCCTGTCCCCAAGAAACCTAGGATCACTGGACTAAATGACTACAGACCCGTGGCTCTGACATCTGTGGTCATGAAGTCATTTGAGCGCCTAGTTCTCTCCCATCTCAAGACCCTCACGGCCCCCCTCCTGGACCCCCTGCAGTTTGCATATAGAGCCAACAGGTCTGTAGACGACGCCATCAACATGGCCCTACACTTCATCCTGCAGCATCTGGACTCCCCAGGAACCTACGCCAGGATCCTGTTTGTGGACTTCAGCTCTGCCTTCAACACCATCCTTCCAGACCATCTCCGAGGCAAGCTTTCCCAGATGAATGTGCCTGATCCCATCTGCCGGTGGATCACTGACTTCCTGACGGACAGGAAGCAGCACGTGAGGCTGGGAAAGAATGTCTCGGACTCCCGGACCATCAGCACCGGCTCCCCTCAGGGCTGTGTTCTTTCTCCTCTGCTCTTCTCCCTGTACACCAACTGCTGCACCTCCACCCACCAGTCTGTCAAGCTAATCAAGTTCGCAGATGACACCACCGTCATTGGGCTCATCTCGGACGGGGATGAGTCTGCCTACAGGAGGGAGGTTGAACGTCTGGTGTCCTGGTGCAGCCACAACAACCTGGTGCTGAATGCCCAGAAGACAGTGGAGATTATTGTGGACTTCAGGAAGCACACAGCCCCACTCCCCCCCATCATCCTGACTGACACCCCCATCACCTCTGTGGACTCATTCCGCTTCCTGGGTACCACCATCACCCAGGACCTGAAGTGGGAGCCCACCATCACCTCCGTCATCAAGAAAGCCCAGCAGAGGATGTACTTCCTGAGGCAGCTGAAGAAATTCAACCTGCCAACACGGACGATGATGCAATTCTACACTGCAATCATCGAGTCCATCCTCACCTCCTCCATCACCGTGTGGTATGCTGGAGCCACTATCAGGGACAAACAGAGACTGCAGCGTGTTGTGCGCTCTGCTGAGAAGGTGATTGGCTGCAGACTCCCATCTCTGCAGGACCTGTACACCTCCAGGACACTGCGGCGTGCAGCCCGGATCTCAGCTGACCCTTCTCACCCTGGACACAGTCTGTTTGACCTGCTCCCCTCAGGCAGGAGGCTCCGGTCCATTCGCACCAGAACCTCTCGCCACAAGAACAGTTTCTTCCCCTCTGCTGTTGGACACATGAACAATAACCACATGACTGTCCCCGCCACTAACACATGACCCTACGCTGTGTCACTGCATCATTTCATGTCTGGCACTGATCACCACCTGCACTAATGTATATATCTTTCTACGTAGCACTCTTAATTCTTATTCTCATGTATATATGTTTGGCACTGATCACCACCTGCACTAATGTATATATCTTTCTACGTAGCACTCATAATTCTTATTCTCATGTATATATCTCATGTATATCTCATGCACATATCTTTCTTTCTACATAGCACTTTAATTCTTATTGTCTGCACTGAAGCACCGCAGCAATTTCCTAATGTTGTAAACCTCAACATCTGGCAATAAACCCATTCTGATTCTGATTCTGAACATGTCTTGAAGTTCTCCAGAGGCCTGGTAATGAACTAATGACTTGGTTCAGGTGTGTTGAATCAGGGTGATATCTAAAACCTGCAGGACAACGGCCCTCGAGGTCTGGAGTTCGAAACCCCTGATCTAAACTGTGATAGATCATGAGCCGGATGACCTACTACAGGTGTGCCCAACTCCAGTCCTCGAGAGCTACTGTCCTGCAGATTAATGGCTTGCTATCATGCCTTTGCCAAACTTGATGGCACGCTGAAGAGGTAATCCAACCATTTGATTCAGCTGTGTTGGTGTAGGGATACATGTAAAAGCTGCAGGACAGTAGCTCTCGAGGACTGGACACCCCTGACCTACTATATCCTTTGACGGTCAGATTTTTGTGATTTATCTTTTAATCCTAAATTAGGCTAAACCTACCTAAGCTCTTGGTCCGTTTTAAAGGAAGGATAAGAAACTGGTACTGATTTTATCTCCTAACTCTTACAAATAAAGTTCTTTAACTGTAGTAAACACAGCTAATGCATCAATGTCACAGTCTGTAACTTCCTGCATTACATCTGGGCCTTTAGATGTTGACAGTTTTGTGTTTGCAGCGAACACTCAGACTGCTGAGCCGCTAATAATTGTTCTGCTATGAATTAGCTGTAAGCAAAATGAATGAATGAACCCCATGCAATACAAATGATTTCAGTCCCCACAGTAAACACAACAATCACTTTGTACAATTTATCTAATTACGAAGAGCACACAGATGTAGAAAAATAATTAATACTAACAGGCACGCATGAATATTTATAGCTCGATAAATCGCCACATTCTCCGGAAATCAAAGTGTGAGCGCTTTGAGAAATCCAACCTTTGTATCGTGCGGGTGTGTTAACATTCATGGGAAGGCTGCAGTGCAGAGATGCTCAGGTTTTTAGCTGTAGGCTGTTTGGCCCCGTGAATTGTGGTTTTTGTTGTCTGAGAGTGAAAAGGTTCAAGTTGTATTCTCTCTAAGCCGGCCTTTGTTGTACCATGGCACAAATGACAGGCAGGAAAGGCCAGGAGCTGCTTGCCACACTTTACAGAGTGTGACCGAATCAGAAGGCAGTTCCTCCAACGCCAAGCTAATATCATATCAACGAGCAGCATTTGTCTTTTTGGATTCTGCCTGTGATCTATGCTGCATGGCTAAAGGCAGGGCAGCAGAATAACGTCAATAATAACCCTTATAGTTTAAGACTACGAGCTAGAACATGCTGTTTGAGGTTTATGTGCAACTCATGACTCGCCTTTGTTTCCAGATGAATTCAAATATTGATAGAAAAGGTGAGAAGTTGGATTAAATCTTTAACAGTGATTCTTCAAAAGATTTTTGTAAACATGAATCATTCTGCTGTTTGTTTCAGGGTCTCCGGGGCCAGATCACAGTCGAGTATCCTCCCCGCTGTTCGACAGTGGTGTACATTTAAATGGAAATGGAAACAACAAAGTAAGAAACACCTTTTTGATGTTGCACATGAAAATGTGATTGGTTTGGGTTTGATCTCTTTCCTGCTTAGTGCCAGGGTCTTACCAGCTTCTTACAGGTAACTGATTCTTTCAAGTAAAGCTACAGGTTTAAAACACTAAAGAAAGTGAATTATCTGAGAGTAGTGCGGTGATTAACACTTGAAAGATGAGAGTGCTTTTGGATCTGTGCTTCTTTTGAGGTATCCCTTCAACTTTGGCTTACTTTAGACATGGGACGGTTACTGGTGTCAGACAAGCTGCCACACATGCCAGCTGAGAGCAGGAAACTGAGGCTCCGTTTCACACGGGCTCAGCAAAATTGGGCAATAGAAGACTGGAAAAATGCTGCCTGGTCTGATGAGTCTCAATTTTTGCTGCGACATTCAGATGGTAGTGTCAGATTTTGGAGTAAGCAACATGAAAGGATGGACCCATCCTGCATTATCAGGCTGGTATTGGTGTAATGGTGTGGGGGGATATTTCTTGCGGCACTTTGGGCTCCTTAGTACTATCTGGATATCATTTAAACGCCACAGCCCACTGAAGTAATGTTGTTGACCATGCTGCTAACTATCCTCACAGTGTACCAGTCTTCTGATGGGTGATCCCAGCTGGATAACGCAACAGGTCATAAAGTTCACATAATCTGAAACTAGTTTCTTAAATATATCAGTGAGTTATCAAATGCACTCAAATGGCCTCCATAGTCACCAGATCTCCAATAGAGCGCCTTTCGGGTGTTACAGAACAGCGGCATGAAGAATTAAAGCTTTTCTGAAGTTAAAAAGGAGTCCGACCTGATATTACCAGTGTAACTAATAAAGTGGCCAGTGAGTGTAGCTTGTAATTTTCTATACCGCTGAGGCATTATGGCCATTAGCATTAGTAGCAGTTGAGACTATTAGCACTGCTAATATTGACATCTCCTCCCTGCTTCCTTCTGTTTGTGTACATTAGGGAAATCTGCATTGTTAGACTATCAGACTCTTCATCTCATCGAGACGTTGCCGGGATCACACCCAGCGATGGAGAACAGATAAATGTGTGCCGGAGCCATCTTGTTATTCCAATTAGAAAAATGAACATCTTGTGGATGTAACATTTTCATTTGATGGAGAAACGGTTTCTCAATATGCGACAGTAATGGAACCTTGATAGAAATTACACCTGAGCTTGTTTTCTGAAAAAGGTTAATCCCACATGCAATAACAAAACCCCAGTACGCCCACACGCTGTGGCTGATTTAGACCAGTTACAAAGGTCTGGTCGTGGGATGCTGGGATTTATGTGAGATCACCCAAGTGCATGCACATAACAACAATGAGAAAGGTGTAGGTTGTTAGTAGCAGTGAGCAGCTATAGGTTATCTCAGCTTTGCAAGTGTTCGATACGCAATCATTTTTTAAAATTCATTCATGAAGCGCAGGAGAAACAGGAGTTTTAATGAATACGAAGCCTCATAAAAGACTTCTGTCCTTGTTTGCGGTTAGAGGAGCCTTCATTGATGTCTCTTTGGAGGCGTATAATGAAAACGCTTTTTAAGTCTTAGAATTTAAACCTCCACTACTCCTTTTTTCTTTTTTTTGTGGGCTTTTGCTGGTCAAGAAGGTAAAAAGATATCAACTAAATCATATCATGATGAATTCTTGGCGACTAATTACTTTAAAAATATTTTTGCAATAGAGGTTTTCAGAAATGTTGTTAAGCAGGGGCAAATAACGCATCTAAATCTCAATATTTGTGCATTTCCCTGCCATCCTGTGAATATTGTGAGGTAAATCCAGGTTCTAAATTCTTGTTTCATTTTGTTAGAGTTACAGGTTTTGACAGTGAAGCTTTTGGATAAGACTTCTTTATTTTTCCATGAATCGGAAGATTCAGTCAACAGACAGAGAAGTCAATTTCTGACATGTTTCTGGAAATAAAATATTCCATCAGTCACTGAATGATATATGAACGAGTCCTCGGTGTAAAGCTTTAGATTACATAGAGGAATCCAAGTGGAAAGTTTGTAAGTGCTACTGAAGTGGAGATTTGTGGCTCAGAATATTAGAGGAAAGGGCATTTTGAAGAAAACAGCTGTTTGAAGAGGTGCTTGGGAAGAGTGTGCACGATATTGATATTTAAAAATCTAAGATACCGTACTTTCTGGACAATAGAGCGCACCTGTATATAAGCCGCATCCGCTCTATTTTTAAAAAATTTAAAAAAAAAAAGATATACAAGCCGCACCCAGCTATAAGCCGCAGATATCTATGATGAAAAAATAGATATTTACTGCATGTACAGAACAATCTTGTAGTGCAAATGTACAAGTATGTACCTGAACAGATTCTTTCCGAACAATGCCTTTTAACACGGCAGCAACTTTGCTGATTAAAACGTAACAGAACCAAGAGAAAATAACCGCTATTTATTTACCTCCATTTTTCCTGTATTTGAAACCACATGTCACTTTAATCATCTTCGCTGAAACCCATGTCATTTCATATGCATTATTCAGAGTAATCATGAAGGACAGCAGGTGGTCATTTTAAGCTTTCATAGATTTAAAGTGTTTCCATTTAAAACTCTAGCAGGTGCTGGAGAAGCCCACGTCTCTGGACGGTCTGTGGACGATCTTACTATTTGTACAGAAAACCCTGACACATACCTGCCTATGCAAAAATAATTCTGGTACAAATCTGTAACAGATCAGCTGGCTCTGTATAAAGGGTCTTTACATAAAAATGTTTAGTTGTAAACCTGTCTGGCAACATGAGCAGTTTCCCGAGAACAGAAATAACATTTTTAAAAGCTGCAAAAATACAAAATGGAAAAAAGAGGGCCTCTGGAGTGTTTTTGGTCACGTCAACGGAGATTGTGCTTGCCTCACAGAGGACTGTTATGTGAGTGATTGTTTTTGTTCTTTGAGTAGGCCTAATTGTGTGTTGTGTTTCAGATTTTTTAGTGCAGTACAAGGCATGATTTCACTTTCATGTTCACAGAATAATGATAGGAAGCCTCAAGATAGAGATTTAAGGAAAAGTAGGGCAGCACATAACTTAATGGCATGCAATGTCATTTGATTTTCTTTTTGGGGGGAAAATTAATTAACTCAGTAGCATCATATGAAATGGTTTGTAAAGGAAATGTTCTTTAAGCATGAGGTCAGCCTCAGATGAACTACACTACAAAGCAAATGCACACTCTGTCATGTGGTTTACATGACATTTTAACCTCTCTCAGTTCTGCTTAGACTTTACAAAACAGACCACTGACTAAAGCTGCTAAAGGTTCAGGTATTTCTGTTTACAGGAGGTGGACAACAAAACTGAGCTGAAAGTGCATACTAGACTTATTTAGTCAAATCCCCATATAGATTTCATCGTTTTTTTCAGGGTGCCTCCGTCTCACCCTATTCCTAGCAACCTCTTTTGTCACACCACCCCATCTGCATGTCCTCCTTCGTTACATCCAGGAACTCTGTCATCTTCCTTTTTACCTCCTGACTCACGGCTCCATATTCCGCATCGTTTGTCCATTATATCCACTAGCCTTCTGCTGCACGTGTCCCAAACCCTCAACCTTGCCTAACTATGTCTTCGACTTGAGCCGACTCCCTCATATACTAATTTCTAATCTTGTTCTCCAAAATGAATTGGAGAAAAAAAGCAATCGAGGGGGCCTACAGAAGTTATAGAAAAGATGCATCAATTTCAGAGCAATGCTATTGTGGAAAAAAGTGTTCGTAGCATGGGCACAAAAACGGTCTAACCCACCACTGGGACATTAATTTTACATTCCACATCATGTTTCTGTCCAATGTCATGGCCAAGCTAAGAGTGTGTATTTTATTTTCCTTTATTATGACAACCTTGATGCTTGATGACATCCATCAACGAAAGAGCAGTCTTAGACCTTTCGATAGTAAGAAAAAGGTATGAGCACCGTCACCATATGTTGTTTCAAAAGGGGACAATTTTCCAACAAAATTGATATTTTGTCACATAAACATTCCAAAGCACTAACAGGAAATGCTTTTGAGTTCCCCAGTTGTGAGAGAGGACTTTTATCTAGACTCACATTTTTCATTAACACTCAACAATCACACAGGGAGAAATGGTGGCGAGAGTTAGAGACTGCAATTTCTTCACTGACAGCACCCCCAATAAACCCAAATCCTGTGCAGCCACCAGGGGCACGGTGGGGTGAGGAGCATGCTGCTCCTATTTTCTTGTCAGAAAAGACATTGCCTTTATTTGAGTTCATATTGCTCTTTACTCTTACATTAAATGGCTGCATTCTGCTGAATTCACTGTCAAAACTCAGCCTGGAAATGTGGGAAAAGTTAAAATCGTGAAGCCAAGTTGAGGGAAAGTTGGTACACAAACAAATTCCTTACAGAGGAATTGCAATAATACGTGGCAATGATGAACACCAGCTCATTCTCCTTGTGGAACGATGTCACGTACGAGTCCATTATTTGTTTTAACAACAAAAACTTACCTTTTAATTTTTTTTAAAAAACTACATAATTTGGCTTCAGCTGAAACTGATTTACAAGACTTTTTTTCAGTGCCTTGCTTCCAGCATTGTGCAGCAGTGCTGAGTCACTGATGCACATAATAATAATACCTTAAGCTACATTTTCTAGGATTGCTCTGTTTTATGGTTGGTGGTTCAGCCAATTCTCCATCAGTCCATCAGACTGAGTAAAATCAGCTCTTAGATTATTTTGAGACTAATTTTACTTGCTTTATGAAATCCCACTCATCGTTTCTTTATTTATATATTACCCCTCAGCCGGCCAGCATGGACAACCAGTTTTGTCAGTTAATTGGATAACTTGAATGAGGTGATGTAGGATTATCAAATTGAGACTTTGTGCATCTACTCAGAGACTGAGGGGTAGCACTGGTGGCCACCAGTATTTTATTAAATGATCTTAAGCAATAGTTCTCCAGGATTTCTGAAGAACTGTCTTTGGTCATTGACTGCTTTTACACACATTTATAGTCCAGTCCTTGTACCTTACAATTTCCAGAGCAATGTGGTTTGTTAAGCAACTTACCACTGAACTATTAATCATTCAAGCTGAAAAAAGCCACCCAACTCAGGGGACAAATCAGTAGTTTGTCTCTGAATGATGGAGAACTTGGCAAAAAACCACCTTTAAATTTTATCTTCAGGCACTGAGTTATTACCGACCTGTCAGTAAAACACAGTTTGTTACCACTTCTTTAATTCAATCTATGAAAAGTGCTAAAGATAATGGCCTGAAAGGCATAAATTATTATTTCTGCACCAACAAGGTCAATCCCAAAAAGCTATTGGCCAAAAACGGCATTTCTAAGGATCGCGTGTGTCCTTGAGGACCTGAAGAAGTTTGTCCAGTAGATCTGCAGGAGTAGTAATATTTTGTGCTCATTAAAAATGTATTGTGCCATTCATTGTAGTTTTTAAGTCTGAGAAACTCACAAAAACCCATGTATCAAATATGATATGCTTGGCTTTAAAAGGTTAAGCCTGAAAGAATACAGAGGAAAGGCTGAGGTATCGCAGTTTACACAAGAACTGAAGTGAAAATCAGTGGCAAAAAGGATTTTTTAGGGACTGGTGAATCTGAGTTTTAAATTTATTCATTCAAATAGTCAGAGAGTTACAACAGATGGTGTCTACAAACATCTGTAAAACACAGTGGACACTCTGTCATTATTTTTAACAACATGTCAGGTAGTGATTTTGGGGCTCTCGTCAAAATTGATGGACTTATGAACACAGAAAAATACAGTCTGAATATAGTTGGTCATACCAAATAATGCCATTCATCCTCATTAGAATTGCACAATTAGTGTTCTAAATTGCCCATAAGTGTTAGCATCTATGTGTTAGCGCTGCGATGGGCTGGTGAGCTCTCCAGGGTGTACCCCGCCTCTCATCCTATGGCAGCTGGGATATGTTGCAGAATAAGCCTAGAGAGCTACCAAAAAAATCATTACCAGTAAAACCTACTGGTTGGAAAAAGCCACACACAGGGAGAACATGCAAACTCCACACAGAAATCACTGCAGCACCCTTCTCCTTCCTCTTTTTTAAATTCATTGTTTTAGTAGAAGTATGGTTTAGACAGTCAAGACTCCTTCAGGATAATTTGCTGATTTTTGCGCCCTACATTGCTGTACATAAAATATTTTTCTGTACTAAAATGCTGATAATATATTTTAAGCTGAAAGGAGAGAGCTGTGCCTATATATTTTAGTAATGTCCTCTTAAATTTACTGAGCTTTGTCCTCACTAGCCTTTCCAATAATTATTCTCAGTTCATGACACTTCTCAAATATCAGTATCCGTGATGGAATGACTGGCTGTGGCTTTAGGTTCTGTTCCAGCTCCACAGAAGAGGCAGGTGCTTTGTCAGTGTAATCCATTCTGACAGCCTGATAGTTTTCCATTTCCTACCACCTCATCTACTCTCTGCAGAGCTCCACTTGAGAGTTAAGTAACATGTTGTTCGGGGTTGACATAATTGGAGCAGAGGATGATAATTTCTTTAGAAATGTTGCTATTACTGGTGGCGAGCTGACAGGGGTCTGCATGCGACATGTTGCAGTTCAGCAATGATGTGTCTCAATGTGCAAAGGTGGGCATTTTTTCCTCTGCCGTTCACTCTCGACTGCAGTCCACCTAGCGGCTATTTAAATGCTCCATCTTCAGCCATTTCAAAGTCAGAGGAAGGCAGGTAGGCGATTTGGTTTCTCGCATTGTGAACACAAGCCTTCCTTTACTGTGCATGCAATGATAAAGTGGGACTACATCAGATTATTTTTTGGAGTTTTGGGATTTTGTGCTGACGGATAATCTTTGGCTTCAGGAACGATTCACTGTTTGATGTTCACTCTGCTTCACTCAGTTGATCCTCAAGCTTGTAACTCTTTAGATAATGAAGAACAGATGGATTACACATTAAGTATAGTGTGATTTGCATTTAAATGTGGCATACTTCCAACTGTCAAAGCTTTTGTCAACATTTTTTGCTGCAGGACTATTTAGAATAAATGACTGTTGGTGCAGCAGATCAGTCAGAAGCTCCATTAGAACTTGAAATTCTGAAACAATTTGAGGCACCATCAGGCCGACCCTCCTGGGTGATAAGTTAGCAGCGATGCAGGTGGATGCTTCTCTGGTGTCCTGGATTGTTGATTACCTGACAGGAAGACCACAATATGTACGTCTCCCACAGTGTGTGTCTGACAAGGTGATTAGCAACACAGGGGCACCACAGGGGACTGTCCTCTCCCCCTTCCTCTTCACCCTCTACACCACAGACTTCAGCCACTGCACAGAGACCTGCCATCTTCAGAAGTTTTCTGATGACTCTGCGGTGGTTGGATGCATCAGCAGGGATGATGAGACAGAGTACCGGGCTGTGGTCGACTCCTTTGTCACGTGGTGTGAGCAGAATCATCTGCAGCTCAACGTGGCAAAGACCAAGGAACTGATCGTGGACTTCAGGAAGACCAGGAAACACTTGACCCCTGTTTCAATCCAGGGGGTCAGTGTTGACATTGTGGAGGACTATAAATACCTTGGAGTACACATTGACAATAAACTGGACTGGGCTAAAAACACCACAGCACTTTACAGGAAGGGCCAGAGTCGTCTCTATTTTTTGAGGCGACTGAGGTCCTTCAACATCTGCCAGAAAATGCTGAGGATTTTCTATGAGTCTGTGGTGGCCAGTGCGATCCTCTATGCTGTTGCATGCTGGGGGAGCAGGCTGAGGGTCGCAGATGCCAACAGACTTAATAAACTGATCCGTAAGGCCAGCAATGTTGTGGGGATGGAGCTGGACTCCCTCAAGGTGGTGTCGGAGAGGCGGATGCTGTCCAAGATAAAGACAATGTTAGATAACACCTCCCACCCACTCCATGACATGTTGGTCAGTCACAGGAGCTCGTTCAGTGAGAGACTGAGATTACCGAAAAGCACCACTGAACGACACAGGAAATCATTCCTGCCTGTGGCCATCTCCCTGTACAACGCATCCACTTAACACACTGTTTGCTGCTACAGCTACACATGTTTCTTTTCCAACTATTTATTTATAAGTGACTTATGTATGTATGTATGTATATATATATATGTATATATTGTACTATTCTTAGTTAGCGTATTGTCTGTCTTGTCTTAATGTTGGTTTAAAATGGAGCACTGTAACAAAAAATAATTTCCCCCAGGGATCAATAAAGTATTCTGATTCTGATTCTGATTTTAATTATGTTACAGTCTGGTGGTTTTTTTGCTGCAAAAGCACGATTCTTACTTGGATACCAATAGTAATGATAGACCAAAATTAAAAACAGTAGGAAACATTTGCTTCAGCAATTTTGTCATAAGTGTTTGCATAAGATTAATATTCCTAAATTGTTACAAAATCTAGACTATACTTCAGACAACCCCAGAAGAACTGTTGAAAAGATGGCTTGAAACTGCACTGATCAGTATAGCCAATGAGTTCTTCAATGATCTAACGTCACACTGCACTGTGAATGGTGACATTGTTACCAAAAATTGAGACAAAGAACACAAAGAATTGTGTATGTTAATACTGATGTACCACAGGGATCTCTACTGAACCACTTTTGTTCTGGGAAATGCAGATCTCCATGCCAACAGCACACAAACAGTCTTCTCTTCTATTCCTCCTGACTCCTCCCATCTTATTGGCGAGTTGCTTGTCAGAATTTGTAACACTGCCCGCATTTAAAAATAAAGATCATATGTTTTATTTGACATAGTCACTATATATCAATGGTTCTATATTCATGACAGGAATTGGTGTTCAGTTGCTAGATTCCTTGCAAGCTTTTGTATGGACAAACTCCCACAAACATTGTTAGTTTCTTCCTCCAGTTAAGGGTTGTTTGGCTTTTTCATCTGTATTGATTTTTAACTGTTAATGGGAAATACATTTCCTTAAAACTCCCCAGACTTTATTAAGATTTTAAAATATGAAAGTTGGTGATCTTAAATTGCCCCTAAGTATGAATGTGCGTGCCCTGTGTTAGGCCTGTGACAGACTGGCCTAGGGTGTGGGTCTAGGGTGTACCCTGCCACTCAGCTATACTTAATACATAGACTTGATATCAGCCTCTTGGCTGGGATAGGCTCCAGCCGTTCTGAGAGAAAATGCCTTGTCAGAGGTCTGACGAGATGGGCAAGACTGCTTCAAGCTGAAAGGACATCACTTGTTACAACGCGGGTATGCAGAAGAGCTTCTCTAAAGAACCAGAACCTTTAACCTTGAAGCTCGTGGGCTACAGAAGATAACACCAGGCGCCACTGCTGTTAGCTAAGAACAAGAAACGGAGGCTAAAAATTGACATAATTCAACAGCATACTGGAAAAATGTTGTTTGGTCTGATGAGCCTTGATTTCTGTTACAAAATACAGATGGTGGGGTCAGAATTTTGAGTAAACTATATACACAATATGAAAGCATGGATCCATCCTGGCTTGTACGAACAGCTCAGGCTGCTGGTGGTGATGGTGAAACCGCACCACCCAGTAACATAGCTGAGGAGTGCATTTCGTTATAGGTATAATGCTTCAAAGGTATGCGGTATACAGCAATCAGCCATCATCGTTTTTCCTTAAACTTTCGTCATATAGAAAACTTAAGCACAACTATTTTGAATACACATTTCATGCTCGTTCCTCTTCTGAACAGACTAATTCAGAGCGAGCTGCACTGACCATTATGGTAATGCTGAATTGCTCTGGAGTCCATTATAAAGTAATTTGAAGACTCGCCTAATGCCACGTTAAATGCCACCATCAACACGTATCCATAACACACATTTCCTTTTCATATTAACACATTGTATTATTGTTATACACCAGGCAGTTTTTAAACAGCAATTTTAGTTTTATTTGCCTAATTTTGCCTATGAATATCTAAATGCACTTCTGTATTTGCCAGAGGCTTGTATCCAAAAAATCCATTAAAGAGAGCTGAGAGAGACACGGTCAACATGACTGAAACCTATCAATTTAAATGGCAAGTGTATTTCCCCTGAAATTACTCCCTAACACCTCAACATTTTTATAAGAACTAATTTCATTCTGTCATTAATCAATGTCAACAGGACGTTTTTCTTTGATGTGAGACCATTTTCTGCAGATCCACTTGTGTTTTTGAGTATGTGTGAGTGAGGTGACGTTTTTGTAACTTCTCTCTCTTGTAAACGATGCTGCACATTTCCATTAACACAGCTGTAATCAGTATTTATCTGGGCACACTGGGAAGACTAACCGTTTCCCAGGTGAATGCTAATAAGATGATAATAGAAACATACTTAATCTACTCCAGCTTCTTTTTAGACACCAAAGAATGGCTGTTACCTGATTTATCTAAACTTTGTATGTAGCCTGATTGGTAGAATGTCTGTTTGTCCTGTTTGCTCTGTTCCTAAACGAAATGAAGCTTTAACTCTTCAGATTTTATACCTGGTTTGTTTAGTTTTATCAGACTGTGCCATGTTCCTTTGTTGTCTGGAGTCATGCTCTGCTGCAGACCAATACAATTGGACAAAGATTCTTTTCCAGGAACAGTTTTTGGTTTAGTTACAAACTTTTTTTAAAACCCAACTACAAGGCACTCTTTGTTAGTTTCCTGTAATGCTGTGGTCTCTCTGAATCAAGGTCTGAGTGCACAACGTTTGTTGCTTTCCTTGTAACTGAAGAGAAACTTTTTTTTAACTTGTCATTTCCTCTCCAGGCACCGAAGAGACCAAACATGAGTATTTATACTCTCACCTGTGTGGCCTGTTAGAAAGTCCAGAATCCAGTCAGCAAGAACTTAACCAAGACTGATTACATCATGTGGTTTAATCGTGCTAAATGCCAAAGAAAAGCAGCAAGTTAAAAATAGTTTGCCGTCTTCCACTTATCTGTTGGGCCTATACAAACACTGTGGAGGGTCCTGTTCTCTTTAAATTGATGCCAACACCTGCTTAGTATTCCACAAAATCATTGACCACAAACACAATTGCTATACTCATAACAAAACAATTTCAAAGTGAATATTTTGAGATAAATGAAAGGTTTTTCTAACTGATTTATTCAGTTTCAGAACTGAAGGGAAGGATTTATGATGCGTGCTGAAGTCAGAACGTGGTTTCATTACAGAAGTGAGAGTGCAATATTTACTCCATTAGCAAAATATGGACATTTTTAGGTTCTGCTGAGTGATTTTTTTAGTTTCAGTACAGTTATTCTAAACTTACTCACTGTGCACGTAGTTTACATGTAGAGTCTATACACAAGTTATTGATTATTTTCATCATGTTAACTGCAACAGGAGGTGATTTCCCTGATTACAGAGGAGATTTCTGTTAATATCTGGGGCACCAGATATACTTGCACCACTTACATTGAATAATTGGGTTTGATTTGGAAAGAAAAACTGTTGCTATTTGTATGTTTTTTAAGAAAACACCTGGAGTCTGTAACTTCAGTATATCGAAGTTCAGACATGCTTGGCGTAAGCAGACAGTGAGAACTTCAGACAAAAATAGCTGATTAGCCCTGGTTGAGAAGGGAATTC
This sequence comes from Diplotaxodon limnothrissa, assembly GCF_057381915.1. Classification (NCBI taxonomy): domain Eukaryota; kingdom Metazoa; phylum Chordata; class Actinopteri; order Cichliformes; family Cichlidae; genus Diplotaxodon; species Diplotaxodon limnothrissa. Next base: position 14,625,841 of record NC_140614.1, on the reverse strand, counting down.
TTTTGCATGTAAATGGTGCTTGTGTATCATCCATCAGTAATCAAAAGAATTTGGTCAACAGAAGCAGAAAGCTCACGCATCGTTCATGTATTCCACGCAGGCTCCATCACCCCCTTCGCCCTCAGCTAATGAACCAAAGTATGAGAAGCGCTGGCTGGATGCCGTCTCCCTGCCCTTGTTGATGGCCAGAGTCTCCAGATACAAAGCTGGCAAAGATAAATTAAGGTAAGGGTAATCCAGCATGATATAATTCACCTCCAAGGCGCACAGTTCACTGAGCGCAGTTGTTGGCTTAGCAAGCACTTTTCATTTAAGCGGGACGATGTTAATGCCAATATCTATGCACAGGCATAAACGGCTTAAAAGGTCACCGCAGCTACGAGGCTGTGGCTCAGAAGGTGTGACTGAGAGGACACTGGTCGAACTTGTAAAGGCTTTTGATTATTATACCCGTCCTTTTTTGTATTGATTTTCTTGTGCAATGTAATTTCACAACAGTTTTTTTTCCCCACAGGCTTTTTCAATCAGGCTTTTCAGTCATTTCGAAACTGTAGTACAAAATAAACCTACGAGGCCTGTTGTTTGATATTGTTTCACATTTGACAGTCATAACCTATAGATCCCAAATGGCAGGCTTGTATAAACTGCTGAAATGCATTGATTTTTTTCCCCTTTGTGTAGCAACCATTTCTTTCAGTTCTCTTTGTGTTTCTGTGCGTTTTCTGTCATTTGAAGCACTGATTTATTTGGGTTTCTGTTTTTAGAGCCATCTCCTCTCATACAGTGGGGCAAAAAAGTATTTAGTCAGCCAGCGATTGTGCAAGTTCCCCCACTTAAAATGATGACAGAGGTCAGTAATTTGCACCAGAGGTACACTTCAACTGTGAGAGACAGAATGTGAAAAAAAAATCCATGAATTCACATGGTAGGATTTGTAAAGAATTTATTCGTAAATTAGGGTGGAAAATAAGTATTTGGTCACCTCAAACAAGGAAAATCTCTGGCTCTCACAGACCTGTAACGTCTTCTGTAAGAAGCTTTTCTGTCCCCCACTCGTTACCTGTATGAATGGCACCTGTTTGAACTCATCATCTGTATAAAAGACACCTGTCCACAGCCTCAAACAGTCAGACTCCAAACTCCGCCATGGCCAAGACCAAAGAGCTTTCAAAGGACACCAGGAAAAGTATTGTAGACCTGCACCAGACTGGGAAGAGTGAATCTACAATAGGCATGCAGCTTGGTGTGAAAAAAATCAACTGTGGGAGCAATCATCAGAAAATGGAAGACATACAAGACCACTGATAATCTCCCTCGATCTGGGGCTCCACGCAAGATCTCATCCCGTGGGGTCAAAAGGATCATGAGAACGGTGAGCAAAGATCCCAGAACCACACGGGGGGACCTGGTGAATGACCTGCAGAGAGCTGGGACCAAAGTAACAAAGGTCACCATCAGTAACACACTACAACGGCAGGGAATCAAATCCCGCAGTGCCAGACGTGTTCCGCTGCTGAAGCCAGTGCATGTCCAGGCCCGTCTGAAGTTTGCCAGAGAGCACATGGATGATACAGCAGAGGATTGGGAGAATGTCATGTGGTCAGATGAAACCAAAGTAGAACTTTTTGGTATAAACTCAACTCGTCGTGTTTGGAGGAAGAAGACTACTGAGTTGCATCCCAAGAACACCATACCTACTGTGAAGCATGGGGGTGGAAACATCATGCTATGGGGCTGTTTTTCTGCCAAGGGGACAGGACGACTGATCCGTGTTAAGGACAGAATGAATGGGGCCATGTATCGTGAGATTTTGAGCCAAAACCTCCTTCCATCAGTGAGAACTTTGAAGATGAAACGAGGCTGGGTCTTCCAACATGACAATGATCCAAAACACACCGCCCGGGCAACAAAGGAGTGGCTCCGTAAGAAGCATTTGAAAGTCCTGGAGTGGCCTAGCCAGTCTCCAGACCTCAACCCCATAGAAAATCTGTGGCGGGAGTTGAAAGTTCGTGTTGCTCGGCGACAGCCCCAAAACATCACTGCTCTCGAGAAGATCTGCATGGAGGAATGGGCCAAAATACCAGCTACTGTGTGTGCAAACCTGGTAAAGACCTATAGTAAACGTTTGACCTCTGTTATTGCCAACAAAGGTTACGTTACAAAGTATTGAGTTGTATTTTTGTTATGACTAAATACTTACAGTGGGGCAAAAAAGTATTTAGTCAGCCACCGATTGTGCAAGTTCCCCCACCTAAAATGATGACAGAGGTCAGTAATTTGCACCAGAGGTACACTTCAACTGTGAGAGACAGAATGTGAAAAAAAATCCATGAATCCACATGGTAGGATTTGTAAAGAATTTATTCGTAAATCAGGGTGGAAAATAAGTATTTGGTCAATAACAAAAATACAACTCAATACTTTGTAACATAACCTTTGTTGGCAATAACAGAGGTCAAACGTTTACTATAGGTCTTTACCAGGTTTGCACACACAGTAGCTGGTATTTTGGCCCATTCCTCCATGCAGATCTTCTCGAGAGCAGTGATGTTTTGGGGCTGTCGCCGAGCAACACGGACTTTCAACTCCCGCCACAGATTTTCTATGGGGTTGAGGTCTGGAGACTGGCTAGGCCACTCCAGGACTTTCAAATGCTTCTTAAGGAGCCACTCCTTTGTTGCCCGGGCGGTGTGTTTTGGATCATTGTCATGTTGGAAGACCCAGCCTCGTTTCATCTTCAGAGTTCTCACTGATGGAAGGAGGTTTTGGCTCAAAATCTCACGATACATGGCCCCATTCATTCTGTCCTTAACACGGATCAGTCGTCCTGTCCCCTTGGCAGAAAAACAGCCCCATAGCATGATGTTTCCACCCCCATGCTTCACAGTAGGTATGGTGTTCTTGGGATGCAACTCAGTATTCTTCTTCCTCCAAACACGACGAGTTGAGTTTATACCAAAAAGTTCTACTTTGGTTTCATCTGACCACATGACATTCTCCCAATCCTCTGCTGTATCATCCATGTGCTCTCTGGCAAACTTCAGACGGGCCTGGACATGCACTGGCTTCAGCAGCGGAACACGTCTGGCACTGCGGGATTTGATTCCCTGCCGTTGTAGTGTGTTACTGATGGTGACCTTTGTTACTTTGGTCCCAGCTCTCTGCAGGTCATTCACCAGGTCCCCCCGTGTGGTTCTGGGATCTTTGCTCACCGTTCTCATGATCATTTTGACCCCACGGGATGAGATCTTGCGTGGAGCCCCAGATCGAGGGAGATTATCAGTGGTCTTGTATGTCTTCCATTTTCTGATGATTGCTCCCACAGTTGATTTTTTTCACACCAAGCTGCTTGCCTATTGTAGATTCACTCTTCCCAGTCTGGTGCAGGTCTACAATACTTTTCCTGGTGTCCTTTGAAAGCTCTTTGGTCTTGGCCATGGCGGAGTTTGGAGTCTGACTGTTTGAGGCTGTGGACAGGTGTCTTTTATACAGATGATGAGTTCAAACAGGTGCCATTCATACAGGTAACGAGTGGGGGACAGAAAAGCTTCTTACAGAAGACGTTACAGGTCTGTGAGGGCCAGAGATTTTCCTTGTTTGAGGTGACCAAATACTTATTTTCCACCCTAATTTACGAATAAATTCTTTACAAATCCTACCATGTGGATTCATGGATTTTTTTTTCACATTCTGTCTCTCACAGTTGAAGTGTACCTCTGGTGCAAATTACTGACCTCTGTCATCATTTTAAGTGGGGGAACTTGCACAATCGGTGGCTGACTAAATACTTTTTTGCCCCACTGTATATGTAGAATATTTCTGCACTGGGGGAAAATTATCATTAGCATCTTCACAGTAATTAGGAAGTTGTATCGTGTTGAATTTTCAAGTATCTACCATAAATCCATTGTTAATATGAGAGACTTTTTTGGGAGTGTCCCCTATTTGTGTAAAGTGATGGGTGCAATTTGCATTTGCTGCTGCTCATCGCAGTCCCAGTCACGAGGACAGCAATCTAAGCAGAGATGCCAAACCTCCACCTCTCCAAGCCACCTACTCCAGCTATTCTTGTGGGACACCGAGATATTATTATGCCATCCGAGTGACACAATCTCTGGTGTGTCCTGTGTCCGCCCGGGGGCCTCCCCTCAGCAGGACATGTCTGAAGCACCTTACATAGAGGCATCCGGAAAGCATTCTGGTCAGATGCCCGAACCATCTTAACTGGATCCTTTCAGCATGCAGAAGTATCCCCTCGTCTGAGCCCCTCCTCTAGCATAGAGCTCAACACTCTGTGTCTAAAGAAAAGCCCAGACAGTCTTCGGACCAAGATCCTTTTTTCCTCTGCTTGTATCCATGATATAATTTTTTTCGGTCACTACCCAGAGCGTGTGGCTGTAGATGATGGAACATGGATGCACCGGTAAATCAGCAGCTTCGGTTTAATGCCGAATTCTCTTAACATTCAGGCCGGTACAACATCTGCATCGCTGCACCAATCCATCTGTCAGTCTCCCCCTCCCTCAGTCCCTCACTCATGAACAAGATACTTGAACTCGTCCACTTGGGGCAGAAACTTGGTCCCAGCCCAGGATGCATTTACCACCTTTTACTGCCTGAAAATCATGACCATAGATTTGGAGGTGCTAATTTGCATTTCACTCAAATGCAAACCTCCCCATTGCAAACTGGAGGTCATCATCCATGTAAGGTAATTAACTAGCTTTAGCCACAGCAAAGTCTGGATATTTACATGCATCATATGCAGATATCCATATTATTTGTAGCCTGTAAGCAACAAATAATGTGAAACTGCCCATACAAACTTCTATTTCAAATCAATATAGCATCTATATCAATTTATCAAGCAATATATCAATTAGTATATTAGTGTAACATAGTGTCAAATCACAAATAAAATATTCACAGCCCTTTGTGTTAGGTAAAAACAGCAGAGTCTATAAGTTTGAACAAGACAGTTGTCTATTTAAAGAATAAAATAACTGTCTGTTAAAATGATTATTAGAGATATTGATAAGAAATGAGCTGCTGTAGAAAATGCAGATACAAAGTTAGTCTGGTACCACGAGTTTAGGTGCTTGAGCTTGTGCTCTAAACAACTATTAGTTACCTTTTTCATGAACAGGAAGCTTAATAAAACCTCTAATTTCTTCCATTTAAATGGCTTTTCTTTCAAATTGGAAATTATTTACCTTAGTCCATTTTCCTTATCATTTCCTCCACTTGTGCTGAGCACTAGTCCCCACAGGGTGTGTCAAACTGCAGAATTCAGAAATTGCAGGTACTTAACGATAAATAAATGATGGGACTCTGCTCTGCTCAGTTAATTAAAAATGTTTATTAAACTTGTTTATGGGACTCCACATTGGTTATTATGTCGTTTCAAGCCTTAGGCAGCAGCGAGTGATAAGAAAATTATATAAAAGTGCTACACTGTGGTTTTTCCCTCCCTCATGTTCTCCCGTGTTACAGGAAGTGGTCGGCACATAGTTTAACAAAACTTTAGCTGGGCTGATTCTCACATAATTTAAAAAGAAAAAAAAAATCCTGCACTGGAAAACAAAAGCATGCTAAAGTAGTAACGGAAGCACTCGAAATGGACAACCGTATATTGAAAAGTATTGAAAAGCTTGAATAAAGTGTTTAGCATCTTTCCTAAATTACTTATTGAACATTGACCTAAATAGTCTCTAATGTCCTGTCAAGTTACTAATTCAGTGATTTCCAACATCTTTGTTTTTTTTTTACTCATCCTAACAGATATACTCAAGGTCGTCTCCATTAGCACCAAAAAGGTTCATATTTAAATGTGTAAACCTTATTTTATTACAGAAGTGAAATAATTTAGATGACTAACTACTGTGAGTCTAAACTGCAGCACATAATTAATTCTAACCAAATAAGATGTCATCCATGATCTATGTAGTAACGCTTATCTAATCCATCCTTTTATATTGTAAGTCAGTATGAAGCTCTAGAAAAGAGCCACACCAGCTATCATGCCGAGTACCCACAGACCTGTGGGGGCATTGTTAGGATCCGGAGTTGCTGCTGTTGGTCAAGTCCGAGTTCAGCAACACTAAAAAAAATTGGGTCACCTGACTCCTGACTGAAGATCAGCAGTTTTTTTGCTTGCTGATGGCATAGATTCATGGCAGATTTCATCATCAGGCTCCAACTGTGACATTCAGGGAGACAAGTTTTTTTTTGTACACATGCCCACCACAGTCCAAACTGTAACCTCAGTGGCAATCTTTAGGATGTGCTGCTGAAGACTTTACTCAGTGGTTCAACTCTCCAATCATTATCAATACTTAAAAACTACTCGGCAAAAAAAAACTCAAACTGAAATAAATCTGACATTGGAGAGGCGAGTCAAGGAGGCCATTTATGTAAAAAGGAACAAGCCTCTCTAAGAGTACATCTTTCAGTGCAGTGATTGCAGCCATTTCCCAATTGTTTGTACTCATGGACATTGATTAATGGTCATGGCAGTTTGCATATCAACAACGATGAAATCTCAATGCTCATTGTTATGCAGCGGCGCTGGTTTGGATTGTTATGCATGTGTATTGTTTATAAGGCTGGGGAAACCTGCAGTCAGCTGGGACTGTATAAGTCACTTAGATGAGTGAGGAAATGTTTCCCCCCACTGAAAATGCTGCATCCAGATAAGCAGAATCAACTTTCTGGGATTGCATAAGCTTATTATAAACAATGCTACGGTGAATGCTCGCCTTTAGCTAAAGGCGGTCCACCAAAGTAGTCTTGTGTATGACTTCTTTTTTTTTTTTTTGGCCGGGCACTGTATATTGAGATCAATGCATTACAGTATTAAAGGAGACAGATGTTTAAAAAAAAAAATCAATTCATCCATCTGCCCTGGTGGGAAGTCTCTGGGCTCCCTGTGAATGACCAAGCTCTTTTTCCTAAGGTGAGTTTAAACACTCCAGAGAAAGTTCATTTGTGGTATACACCAGAAATGGAGAATTATTTTGTCAAAGACATAACGAATATTATAATGAATTCATTTAAAGGAATGAGGACGCTTTCATATTTACACTGTAAATGTTGCATCTAAGATTTGTCTGTAAAAATCTTAAGGATGAAAGACAATTTGACATTTCAAAGTAAAAAATATTTTTGTAACTCTAAGATATCCTTATTAAATATATTCTTTATTGAAGTATCGCTTGATCAGTCCAAAGTACAGAATCTGCGGCACAGTTCACAGCAGGAGGCGATGCATCTGGAATTGCCCTTTACTCCTAAATTTTATATTTGGATGAAGCAACAGTCCTGCAATACTAAATCTGTCAAATGCTTAGTCCAATCAGCAGTCCAATGATTGGTAAGTAGGACCAAAGAAATGTATTGAGGAGATCTGGAGCTTGGTGACATTGAATGTAATAACCTGATGCTGAATCTGAAATACCAGAGTCCAGTCAATAGGGAACCCTGCAGGCAGTGAGCAGGTCAATATCAGAGTTTGCTCTGAAAAAAAATGTGGGTCTGTTAGAAAGCACAAATATAGATCGGATCAGTGTGGATGCGAGGGCCACAGCCATGCTTATATTATCCACCTCACATCTGACCTTATTATTCATTTACACACATTTACAACAATAAACATGCATATTGCTGTTTTTTATGTTAATCATTTGTTCCTATCAGTAATTATCATGGCCATGGAATAAAACACATTCAACAGCAGAGAGCTGACAGGGGTTTGATTTGAGTTAGTTTAGCTTTGTGCTTAGTTGCGTTTGCATTTTATTTACACTGTTTGTTTTATTGGGGTTAGTATGCGAGGTCTCTCAGGTCATTTTGACTGGATAGTTTGTGCCTCGTTGCCAAACTCCAGTCGATGATAAATAATAAAAGACTGACTACCAGTCTGGATCAGGATGTTAAAGTCAGCAAGTTCTCACTGGCCTGGTGACCCATTATACAGGGAGTGCAGAATTATTAGGCAAGTTGTATTTTTGAGGAATAATGTTATTATTGAACAACAACCATGTTCTCAATGAACCCAAAAAACTCATTAATATCAAAGCTGAATGTTTTTGGAAGTAGTTTTTAGTTTTAGCTATTTTAGGGGGATATCTGTGTGTGCAGGTGACTATTACTGTGCATAATTATTAGGCAACGTAACAAAAAACAAATATATACCCATTTCAATTATTTATTTTTACCAGTGAAACCAATATAACATCTCCACATTCACAAATATACATTTCTGACATTCAAAAACAAAACAAAAACAAATCAGCGACCAATATAGCCACCTTTCTTTGCAAGGACACTCAAAAGCCTGCCATCCATGGATTCTGTCAGTGTTTTGATCTGTTCACCATCAACATTGCGTGCAGCAGCAACCACAGCCTCCCAGACACTGTTCAGAGAGGTGTACTGTTTTCCCTCCTTGTAAATCTCACATTTGATGGACCACCGGTTGTCAATGGGGTTCAGATCAGGTGAACAAGGTGGCCATGTCATTAGTTTTTCTTCTTTTATACCCTTTCTTGCCAGCCACGCTGTGGAGTACTTGGACGTGTGTGATGGAGCATTGTCCTGCATGAAAATCATGTTTTTCTTGAAGGATGCAGACTTCTTCCTGTACCACTGCTTGAAGAAGGTGTCTTCCAGAAACTGGCAGTAGGACTGGGAGTTGAGCTTGACTCCATCCTCAACCCGAAAAGGCCCCACAAGCTCATCTTTGATGATACCAGCCCAAACCAGTACTCCACCTCCACCTTGCTGGCGTCTGAGTCGGACTGGAGCTCTCTGCCCTTTACCAATCCAGCCACGGGCCCATCCATCTGGCCCATCAAGACTCACTCTCATTTCATCAGTCCATAAAACCTTAGAAAAACCAGTCTTGAGATATTTCTTGGCCCAGTCTTGACGTTTCAGCTTGTGTGTCTTGTTCAGTGGTGGTCGTCTTTCAGCCTTTCTTACCTTGGCCATGTCTCTGAGTATTGCACACCTTGTGCTTTTGGGCACTCCAGTGATGTTGCAGCTCTGAAATATGGCCAAACTGGTGGCAAGTGGCATCTTGGCAGCTGCACGCTGGACTTTTCTCAGTTCATGGGCAGTCATTTTGCGCCTTGGTTTTTCCACACGCTTCTTGCGACCCTGTTGACTATTTTGAATAAAACGCTTGATTGTTTGATGATCACGCTTCAGAAGCTTTGCAGTTTTGAGACTGCTGCATCCCTCTGCAAGATATCTCACTATTTTTGACTTTTCTGAGCCTGTCAAGTCCTTCTTTTGACCCATTTTGCCAAAGGAAAGGACGTTGCCTAATAATTATGCACACCTGATATAGGGTGTTGATGTCATTAGACCACACCCCTTCTCATTACAGAGACGCACATCACCTAATATGCTTAATTGGTAGTAGGCTTTCGAGCCTATACAGCTTGGAGTAAGACAACATGCATGAAGAGGATGATGTGGACAAAATACTCATTTGCCTAATAATTCTGCACTCCCTGTATAATTTTTTTAATGGTTACTTATTGTTTTTATTCCATCTAAGAGAACAGTGCCATCAGCTACGGATTGACTATTAAACATTCCTCGTATTATTATATTAAACGTTAACTGGCCAGGCTGCTAGTGTGGCCGTCTTCATTCAGCTGACAGATGCACACTGTAGCCCAGGATTAACACTTGCATATGAAAATACACTGATAGGTCATTCATGTCTTTGAATCAAAAATCTGATTCAGGGTGAATTTCTAACTTGGTAAGTCGCTCTGATAACCAGTTTTTGAGTTTTACTGACGTCAGAAATCAGAATAAACTTTGCCCAAAAGTAAACTGTCAAACATCAGTAAAAACCTTTCAATGAGATTAAGAATGCTTTGTCCAGATCTCAGCTACCTCTTATTTCTGACTCTCTGAGCCCTCTACCACTCATAAATGTATTTTATTTTTAATTTAGCTGCACAAGTTTCACTGTGCAGAATGAAGTGCAGGTCATCCAAACAAGGTTGTTCTGTGCTTAACTAAAAGTTGTTTAACTACGAGCATAATGTGTTGGAGCCAATCATTGCTCAAAGGACATCTTGTAACCAACAGCTACAGTACACTGTGTACAGAGAGAGGTGTTCTGCACTTGCTAACATGAGTTCTTGCAGAAGAGCAAGACTTCCAATCAAAGCAGTTCTGTCCATTCGGTTTTTCTTTTTGTTTTGGGGTTTTTTGTTAGGCTTTTTTTTTGCTAGGTGTATGAGGAGTCAATAAAAACAGCGAAAAAGCTGCCAAATTCACAACAGTGAAGCGTGGTAATCACTGCTGTAAGCGAGAGAAATGTCAGGTGTCCAAGCCTTAAAAAAACAAATATCCAAATCCCCAAATTAAAAGCTGAATTAATTATCAGAAAATTAACATTTGATTTGATTAAATGAATAATAAGGTGCAGCACTCATTTTTCAGTTTGGCTCACACAGACCTGGATGGGGATAGCATATTTAATATTATCCTTATTATATTTTTACTTTGTTACATGCATATATCCTGTAATGCAAGAGTAGGTCCTGAGATGATTTCTATAAAGCTTTTCTAATATCTCATTCCCACTTGGAGGATTTTCCATTAGTGTTGATGGAAAGGTGTTGACTCATGGTCTCATTTAAAGTTGATGTGGACTCTGCACACTGCGGTCGATTTGTATCTGAAAGTTTAAACAATGCTCTAGTGGTCCTTGTTAGTACATGCTGTATGCTTCCAGTTGGTATGCCAGATACTTTTTCGAAGTTTTACTCTCAAATGCTAAATTTAATTCTACTCTTAACAAAATGTTAAGAGCAAAGAAGAGCAAGCCTTGTTTCTTTCTTTTTGAAAACATTTTTTCAGTAATACCGAGGTGTCAGAGATGTCCCTCATCGTGACGTAATGGCGTATTATCAGCCTTTTGTTTAAGCTATCAAAATGGATACATTTGAAAGGGAGGAGACCTTGCAGATTAGCAGGGCTTTGTCAGCCACACTTGTGTTAACAGCTGGGCTTTTTAAACAATTCTAAAAGCAAGCAATTATGTACTCAAAGTGTTATGCATCAAAGTTTCATCCTTGGCCAGTGTGAGTAAGTGCACTTAATAGGTTTGCAAACAGTTTTTGAGAAGGTACTCAGAAACATCACAGAAATAAAGGCAGTAACAAATATTACAGTGTTTTATGATATCATTTAGAAAATTTGCATGAATTGTCCCTTTTAATTCCTTACATGACATAAGAAGTGTTTATTTTCCAAAGAAAAGATGCCAAGCAGTGTGCAAACCTACTTTAGGGGCTCAGAAGCTAAATACAGGTGCAATTGAGTGACACTGATGCAAAGATGTGTAGTTTGTGTGTAGAGAATTGTTTAAGATCCTGATGACACAGCACCATTTGACAAGGCAAAAGTACAGGTAATTACAGCTACAGTTGTTTCCCTTACACTTACATATAAAAGAGTCAGTCAGATAGAAAGTTAATGCAAGATTATCTGGCACAGCTTCCTGGTGTTGTGCAGCAGACAACCATAAGAACAGCACGAGCTTGTGCAAACAGTGCACTCATGGGTGCTGGTGCTCACTGCTACTTGCTAATCAATGCAGAAACAGGCAATCGTGTGTCTGTACGGGGAAAGCAAGACCTCGTGGTGGAGGCGCAACTGCTCACTGTTTGGCATTAAATTTTTTGGCTAAGATTCTTCTTAGTAGTTTCCAAAGGGGAATGAAAGGTCACTCAGGTGAACTGAAGCTTAATGATCATTTCTGTGAGAGGGATTTCCAGCAACCACGCTGGGACGGCGTCTTTTTGCACATTGGAAATAAAAGATATCACTACTGAATACCCAAAATATCTCCAAGGTTCAGAAGTTCATAATAAAAAGGATGCACTAGACCAGCGGTCCCCAACCTTTTTTGCGCCACGGACCGGTTTATGCCCGACAAAATTTTCACAGACCGGCCTTTAAGGTGTCGCGGATAAATACAACAAAATAAAACTAGTACTGGTACCGAAAAAAAGAAGACTTATTCATAACACACGTGAAAAGACCAAGTTAACGATAAAAACGATAACAAAATAACGCTGAAAACCGATAAAAACCCTGAAAACCATACATTTCACACCCGAGCCTCAACTCTCGCGGCCCGGTACCAAACGACTCACGGACCGGTACCGGTCTGAGGCCCGGGGGTTGGGGACTGCTGCACTAGACCACCGTCTTACCCATGCAACACTGTAATGCACACGCCTGACACTGAGTACATAACCTTGTCTTTATCACATCACCAACATTAGTAGACTAAACATATTGCAAAACTACTATTAAACAAATGGATGGGCTCCAGTTGTTCAGTGAAAGTAAATCCAGCAGAAAATACATGCACCAAGTTAAAATTTTCATATATTTTTAAGCACCGTAGCTCAAGCTCAATTCCAAAGAGATGAATGTGTTCCCAGTATACTTTCAACTCTGTTATATGCTCACCGTTTGTGCAATTTACACTTTTAATATAGGGGCACACCAGCGAAAAGTAAGGCTACTGTTAATTAGATAAAATTGCCATGGATTTCATGCCTGCACGCTACCAAGAAAATGACTATGTAGCCAAATGACCACTAAACATATTGACTGGTAGTTGTGGGAATTAAACTGGGACAAAAATGGGGGGTTTAATTTCGTGAAAATCACAACTTTAATTAAAGGAATATTATATTGCACTTTAATGATTCAAGCTGGGTGTTTGATCAGTGTCATGGATTCAAAGTTGCACTCACATCTATGCATTTCTTGGTAAGAAATCAAAAGCAAACAAGTTTCTCTCATTCATTATGCCGAGAATGAAATGCCCCAAAGCCTGCTCATTTCCCTGCTTCACTAATCAGTAGCCATGGCACATTTCCCCTCTCTCTGCCACTTGTACTATATTGAAACTAATGGCTTGATTCCCCCAAAAACAGCTTCTTCCTGTATATTCTTCGTGTGTTATCCTGCGTGTTGACTGGATGATATGTCCATGCTCTGTCTCAGTGGATTTATTACTGCCTAGTCCAGCAGGCAAGACACAATAATTTGTGCCGCTGGGAATGGCGCAGATGTATGAAAAAATGCACTCTCCCTAGATCCCATCTCTCAGCAAGGATTTTTTTGTTCTGCTCAGTGAAGGTGGAAGGGCTTTAGCAGCTCCTCCTGACAGCGCTGTTCTCCCTACATTGAGCCGCCAGCTGTCCGTTCCTTTGATTAAGCTCTGCATTTTCAACTCCTCATTCACTGCCTTTTCTCTCTCGTATCTGCCCTTGTGCTGCATGGCCTCTAAAGTTTTACGTCATTTGAAAGAGATCTAATTGATATACCGTTTTATTTATTTATTTTTAAGGTGAGCTCATCAGCTGCTCATTTATCCATGCAGTACTCACTGAAATGCAACTAGATGCATTTGGCAATGCTTGCTCGAAAAACAAAGACTTTCTGAATATCCATTAGTGATGCTTCACAGTTACACAAACCACAACACAAGGCAAATTTGGGTCAGGCACTGGGACAGAAAGAATTTGCACCCTTGTTAAATCAAAAAAACCGACATTCCAGTCCAGCCAAAATCACTCCTGGAGAGTCACTGGGTCAGTACACAGGCAGCGGAACATACGATTTTAACAAGCCTGTTGCAGATACAGTATAACAGTCATGCTCAGATTTGTTAGGAATGCTGACTTTGTATAATCTAACCTCGAGTAGCTGCTCTGTCTGTGCGTGAGGATGGAGTGTTTGGTTTAGGAGCTGCCTAAGAAGATTTCCCTCTTCACACTGTGCGTTGGAAGCATTTTATTGTTTCTGTGTTTATCAGCCTTCATCTCACGTACCTTAACAGCATCATACTGCTGCTGCTCAACACTTCTCAAAAATTCAGGTTTTTTTCCCCTTCTTTCTAATGTTGTAGATTCTCCACTGCAGTGCCTAAAATTGCTTAACCATCTCATATAACCGTTTTTCCATGGCAACCATCTCCGAAGCTAAAAGTATCAGCATCGTACGAATGCACTGAAATTAAGTGTCAAAGCTTTGCATTCTGCTGATGAGCGTGATTCGCCTCAGATGACCTCATCAGAACCCCATCAACAGAGAAACTTAATTGTATTTGTAAAAGAATGCCCTTGACTGCAAACCACTCCAAAGTAACAAAAGAGGTTTTAAATACAGGCCTAAATAAAGGAAAGGAAATGAAGGGACACGTGAAGCAAATTTTTACTGTTAATATTCTCACTTTACTCTGTAAATGGTTTGTGATTGGTGGCTTTCTCAACCTTAACTGCAGTATGTTACATTTTCACATCTATTAGCTGGTTGGCCGTCATGCCGGGTGCTCTCTTCATCCTCTGGAGTATATTTGGGTTGGGTAGCTGGTAATCTGTCCAGTAGACCAATTCCACAGCGGTCATTTGACAGAAAACCTGAGCCCTAATAATAATAATAATTATGATTAGTATTATGACTATTATTACTGTCAACACTCTTATCTCGTAAGGGCTGCTGTGAATAAAGCACATAAATATGAATCTACAGCTAGCTTGACTGATTTGGCAGAAGCAATGGGAAAATGGCACAAAGTTACCACTCCTAGCTAAGAAATAGCTGGGAATAAAATTTCTAACAAAATGAGGAAAAAAGTATTTTAAAAAAGAAGTCCGTTTTAGCAAAGTTTACAATGAAAATGGGTGATGGTCCTGGTGTTTGAATTTTACCTATGGACAGAGCCAGATTGGTACTTTGTGCCCATCTCCAGAAGGTTGTTTGTCCTCTGGGCAGCTTTCTCTTAGCGGACCTCTCACCTTTTCATATTGTAGCAGCTAGTAGCAGTTTCTTTAAACATGTCCATAAAAAGATAGCTGCTGCTTGCGTCACTCATTGGTTTTGAAGCTTTAACCTGAACATTACAGTCATCAACATTTTATTAAAGTTGGGCGTTTTTACATAGGAGCCATCAGATGATAACCCTCCACTACATGTAATAATGCATCTATTAAGGCTTACAGACTATAAATTCACAGTTTGACGACTCAAGCTTCACTTGTTCAGTATCAGCATTGATCCTCTCGTCTCTGTCTTTACTCTACCAGGTTCAACTGTTTTGAAGTTTTTGCCTTGGATGGAGCCAGCACCAATATTCTTCAATTTTGCACTGCAGCAGAAAGCACAGACTGGCTCCAAGCAATATCCACAAATATCAATGACTTGACGCAGGAGAATGTAAGTGCATTTCTAAACATTAGAGGCTTGGTTGGATCTTCCTCTGAGTGTGTACTAAAAATGAAGGTGAAAAGAGTGATTCGAATGCTCTCGTGTTTCCATAAAGTTTAAAATGAATGATTTACACATGCACATTAATAGTTTCACAACGGGAGGAAGGAAGGAATCACAAAACTTGACAAAATTCAGGTTGTGAATTATTTTCCACTTTTGATCTGCTCAGTAATAAAAGAACCCTTGAAACTGTTTTGCCCACAGTTGTTCCCCCCATCACACATTAAAGTAGTTTTAATAGACCCTTCCTGGCAAGCACTCATTGACTCACAGTGGCACCTCTCCCCCTCTACTGACAAAAAAAAAAAAAAAAAAAAAAAAAAGATGCTCTTCGATACCTAATTAATGGCTGCTAAGTAGTCATTCG
Organism: Diplotaxodon limnothrissa; assembly: GCF_057381915.1. NCBI lineage: Eukaryota > Metazoa > Chordata > Actinopteri > Cichliformes > Cichlidae > Diplotaxodon > Diplotaxodon limnothrissa. Next base: position 14,610,153 of record NC_140614.1, on the reverse strand, counting down.
GCGCGTGCTCTGCTCGCTCTCATTTCCTCCTATTTCACTTTGATTATCACGCTGATGATGCGAATAGTTTTTGGTGAGGATGAAGACTTACTGTAAGCCCGTGCTCATCGATGGCACAGCTGCCTTTTTTAAAAAGTGTGATTAATTCATGCCTGCATTCACCTAATTACGGACGTGCAGCGTGATTGCTAAATGGCCAATCAGGATGTAATTGTGTTGCCACCTTGGGAGAGAGCGGAACTTTTGTTTTAATGACCTACAACCTTTAAATAGACTCTTTAACACTCTTGGGGTCCGTCGCAGACATGGTGGAAGACTATATGATGCTCTTTGATGTTCTTTTAGAGGAAATAGAGAAAAAAATATAAATATTTGGGCAGCAGCTTGCTGATATCTAATAATATGAAGATTTCAGGTGACGGTGAACTTTTCGAATGTAGCTCAGGTGGAACAAGCAAGTCGCGAGCCCCATGCTGATTGTGATATGCTGACACACCAGGTGTGCTTTCAGTGTGAAAATGCTTTGCAGCATTTTTCCTGCTGAGTGATAACCTCTGTGGCACATTTGGAAAATGCTTCTCTTTTTCTGGACCTATATTTTCTGAAGGTGGGCTTTAATTGACATGCACTGTCATCCAATGACTTTAAAATGGGTCTGCTATTTTGTGGATTGGTGGGGAGCCAACATGTCACTCCAGAGAGGCGTTTTTTCATTTTCCTTTATTTCACTGATTTCATTTATTGTGTCCATGAATTTATTAGATTCATTTGCAGGAAAGCATGTTTCCCAGGCAGTGCTGCCAACTTCAGATGTTTTTATTACCTCATTAATACTTTATAATACATTTATATTTGCTACTTAATTTACATTTGGTTTTTTTTGCTTTCCTGAGCAGTTTGTGTGGTGTGGTGGTGTTCACTGCCCCGCTAGAGAAGGCTACTGCCTTCATGTAGTTCCATGGGGCTACATGGACTTTAACAGTGTTTACGATGGCCATATGTGTCACAATAACATTTATATTAAAAGACTAAATGAGTCACTTAACCTGTGGTTTTAACAAACAAGCTGATTTGTTTATTTATAATAAGTTCTGTAGCATTTAAGTGGTTAGACCTTAGCTTCTCTTGACACGCAGAATGTAAATAGACATTTAAAACTGGTTAGAGTTTGTAAAAATGCACAAAAGCTTTTTAACTCTTTGATTCAAAGCTATTAAGGGTTCAGAATGTTTTTATGTAATCTGAAATGTAAATATGTTTTCTAACTGTATATCTGTTTAATTTCTGTTTCTTTTAATAGATAAAGATCATCAACAAGTACTGCTCTTCAGATAATCAAGTATGTCATTATTTGCCTAACTTGACACAAACACATCATTTTTGTATCTTTTTGAGAACAGGTGCTTAATTGCCAGAAGACCAACAGGCCAATTAAATTCCTTCTGACAGCACACCTTCAGACCACAAAAGAGGCGAAAATCAAACTGAAAATGCCGTCCAACTGCTTGGACGACACTATCAATGTGTATCCCTGCTCTATGAGCAGAAACCTGACATGTGTGAAATGGCCTGTTGAAGTTAACTCAAATATTTTCCACTGACCATATTCTGGGTGTGAATATCTATTTTAGTCTCTAAAGCAGAGGTCTCAACTGCAGACTGCAATGTTTTAGAAACGGCACTTCTAGCCGTTACATTCATCTCACTTAACACTCGTCCAAAGCTCCTTTTGAACGGCCATAACAGCGTTTCTAGTTATTGTCGTGGCCTTTTTTTTTTTTATTGTTGTCAAGTTTTCAATTTAGTTACTACTGGTGAGCACATTCCTAGGAGTATACCAATGTATCCCATGTTGGCAGTAACTTTATACACATGTCTATTTAAGTTTTTTGTGAGAAATGTTATAAATGTGTTTAAAATGGCATCGTCTGCATACGACTGCAGCTCTGTGCAAAATCATCAGGGCAATATGAAAATTCAATTCAATTTGTCAGGGGAAAAAAAGTAGAACTTGCTCACTCAAAACTTTACTGCAGGATGCTTTAGATAGAACGTATTGCCAGCAAACAGTCAAGGCCCGAACTTAGAAATCACTGGACGTTGTTAACCACAGGATACGGGAGTGTAGCTGATAAGCAGTGCTTGGGATTTTCTCTGCTTTCCTCTGCTTAGATGAGACTTCCAAGTCAATCTGGAGTAGATAAAAGGAAATTGTTGCAGTGCAGCTGAGACTGCAGAACTGTATTGAAAAGTATCGTTTTAAATGGATGTTTTCTGAGCTGCGTCATTGGGTCCCCCCCCTATTCACTTACTTTGTCAGTGCACTGTAGACCATTCTTTTCCATTTTCTTAGTAAGAACATATTTTTCATTGTGTGTGTCTTTTTGTGTATTATCCATTTATTTATTTCAAATCAAATAATGAAAATGTATCCTTCTGAATCTCTGCAGATTGTTCACATGGGCTGGGCATGCGAATGCCCCGAGGGTAGCGCTCCCGGTCGATCTTCAACATTTGAGTTCCTGGCACTCCGAGGACCATATTTTTATATCTTCAAAAGTCCGCCGGTAATTTGTTTTTTCAATTTTCCTATTCAATATGGAGAGGAAATTGGTACATTTCTGTGGTGGGTCAGAAACCTGACTAGAGTTGGGCAGGTTTATAAATCATTTCTTCTAAAGTGAATCATAAACAAAATACATTTCTACAGCTGGCTTTTAGAAAGGAGGGGTTGTGGTATGGTGCATATGTTTGGTGTGGTACTGGATACATGTAATTAGCAAAGGCAACAGATTAAAAAATAAGAACTCTGTCCTCATGTTCTCAGTAGATGAAAAGCCTGAAGTTTTGAAACATAAGAAAACAATTTGCCCACATTTTGTGTTTAATATTGTTGTGAGACCTCTGTGTCATCGTGTAATGTTGATACTTACAGAATCTTTTTTTTTTTTTTACAATAAACATGTAATATCAGAATAACAAATGACAGTTGGCCATTATATTGTTTATAGTGCAATTCCTCTAGTAGTTTATATCGGAGGTACAGAATGGAGCATACGAGCTTTTATTCTGTCCTTCTCTGTACCAGAAGTTCTGTTCACTCGTTGGTATAAAAACCACTGGACACTAAAGTGTCTTTTGTCCTCCTTATATAATTTAGAAAGTGTTTCTGGTTAATCACAGTTATTCAGTGGTTTTTCTCCCGAGGTAGTGTGTGCACATTAATTGTGAGTTAAGTTTTCTTGGCCTTCCTGCTGGACTGTGTCTTTGTTACCCTTTACACAACTGTACACAGGAGAAGCTAATGTTCTCTTTGATGGTTCGTTAGTGTAGCAAACTTTGGTGTGCATGTATTTGCTCTGTTTAAATTCAGATTGTCAGAGACTTTTGATCTCTTCTTAGCTGCAGTTTGAGAACAGAATCCAAGCGTTTCCTGACCATTTTATAAGGAGGCACGAAATAATAATAATGACTATTGACGACAGTGGCTGTAGGTGAACAAATACAGTGCAGCATTTCTTCATAAATATTTTCATTTCAAATTGCTCATTATTGTGAAAGAGAAAAAATACTGTAAGAGGGGGGAAAAAATTTTGTAAAACGCTTGTTTTAAGTCATAAAGAAAATTCTCTTGCTTGAACAAGTTGCAGCAAATTAAAGTTTTTCCAGGCTTGAAGTGTGCCAGGCAGGCACCTGTAAGTGCAAACGTCCCGAAAGGAACTCCAGATATTGCAAGCCTTAGGTCTGCTCACATCTACTTATTACAAATACTGGATAACATGTCAAACCCAGCAGACCAAAATAATATGAAGGGTCTTACAAGAGGGCGACCCCCATCACCAAGATCTGCAAAAGCAGATCTCGTATCTAATCTTGTGAAGCCATCTTACACTTCCTGAGAAAACAGCATGCGTGTTACCCAAAAGTGCAAACCCCCCCCCCCCCCCCCAAAAAAAACATCTCATGCATGTTGAGTGCTGCTCTTTTATGATTGGTGAGGACCATTCCACATGTAAAATGCAGTGGTGAGTGAGAAAACAGTTATGATAAAAGCAGGTGGAGCAGCTTCAAGCTGAATAGCAAAGCAAATATAGAAAAATAATTATATTCAAGAGCAGATAAAACTGTAGATTCCTCAAATATCTTACATCTCGTAAAAGTGTGTTCTCAAAAACCAGTTTTAGACCGTTTTTCCTTGGTGGGTGTTCCACATTAATATTTAAAAATGAGTATAGCATTCAGCTGGGCTCCTAATAATATATATTAACAGTTTAAATGTTACAGCCATGAAGAAATTTGGATATGAATGGTGGGCTGAAGATTCTCTGGTGACTTTATTAATAGAATGCACCAGGTTTTATTTTAGTTTGGAGTTTAGTTTAATTAGAGATGTGTGAAATGTATCAAAAGCAGGCTGTAGATTTGCAAAGAAGATGTTAAGGAAAGAGGTAGTCGCATATAAAAGTAGCACCATCTGTGTTAACTTTAGTTTTTGGTGCCAGAGATAAATTTTATGGTGAATAAAAAAAGGTCCAAGACTGGATTCCCTGCTGAACACCTGTGCAAACTACAAGGACATCTGGGCTGAAGTCTTTGGAGTACAAATTAAACATGGCCTGTTAATCTGCACTGACTGAGCAAAGCTTTTCTAGTAGAGTGTCACGATACTGAATTAAATGCTTTTGAGAAATCCACAGAATAAAACAAAGAACCTTTAAGATGGTTATTAGTCTTTATATACGCTTACCTACTGCAATTAACTTAAAAATGAGCTATAAGAAGAGCAGTTAGCCCAGCACAGAGGCAAAACAGGGAGAGGTCCAGTTTAAACTGAAAACTTTACGACATATCTTATATCCGCTTATCAATCCAAAAAAAAGAAGAAGAAAACATTAGAACATATAGAATTAAAGATTTTATTGTTTTAAAATATCTTCGAATAAAATTAAATGATAATTGAAAGAATGGAAATCAGATTTAGCTTTTCTAATAAGTACAAGACAGTTTTTTCTTAGTAGCTGAAACTTTGCAGATAGAAGATTGTTAGATATTCAAAATCAGTCTGTTCTGCAATGAGAGCATTGTGGAGGAGAACCAAGGATTATACACAGATATATTCTGAAAATTTTAAGGCGGCATGATTAAGTACATATTAAAATTTGTGACGTGATGAAAGGTAGGTCATGATTGGAAACGTTTTCAATTTAATTGAGGTCAGAGTGCTGCTGTTCCTTAAAAAAATAAATCTTTTCATTAAGATATTTAAAATTCAGTTTATTTATAAAATGTAGCAGGTTGTTAGTCTGAAGGTCAAACATTTTTCTGTCACATGTAGTTGGGCACTGGTAGCTGATGTATCCAGAAGAAATTGCACCAGTGGGTTATTTAAGTGGGTTATTTGTTCAAATATGATCTATCATGGTTGATCTAAAAGGAATGCATTTATTTGGACATGTAAGGCTACAAATCAATTATTATATAATAATCTCTTGTAATGTTGTTGTAATGTAGCAGAACGTTTAGAGAGCAAATCTAAATTCAAGTCACACTCAATAACTTCCTCAGAACTAACATGTAATGGCAATACTTCGGCAGTCTCTGACAGGGCTGAACTGCTTGCAGCAGGGAGATGATGAACTCCAGTAACAGTAAAATGTGCACTACCTCCAGGGGAGTCAATAACAATATATTCAGTAGTCTGGTAGCGAAGCAACATTAACAAGGCAAGCCTCTGTGTAGAGCCTTTGACACAGTCATACTGCACCTTGTTGTTTTCCTGTCAATGCCAAAGACATGTAGTAATCCAAATTTATGTCCACATGATTGACCTGATTAGGCAAGTTTCAGTAAGGACAAAAATTCTCTTATGTCAACAAAATGCAATTTTTGGAATTGTAAGGGGCTTCTTATGTTTAGATGTAATATAGCTCACTGAACTGTACTGAGAGGTCATTTCAGTGGAGATGTGTTCTCTCTCTCTCGGGAGGCTGTGTATTGATCATTGAAAGATTATTTAATTTAACTATAGATAAGGTGGGTCAGAAGCTAGAGCGGATCAGGGTAGATGAGGATTCCTCCATTCTGCATGTCAAAGTATCCTTGAGTAAGGTCCTGGATCTATCAGAGTCGTGACTGGGTGAATGAGGCTTGTAGTAAAAAGTACTGTTAAACTAGGAAAAGTGCTAAACAAGTACCAGTCCACTCATCTGGATTAATAACTACCTAACAGCATTTCACTTCAGTAATTTTGCAGGAACACTCATATCAGTTGCCTTTCTTCTGATATGCAGCCTTCTTCAGTGGCCAGCTGTATGGACAGTATGAGTCCTGCTAGCTTCCTTTTATTCCCCTTTTCCCGCCAACTGGTACTCAGCTGTATGAGACACTTTTCATATTTACAGCTAAATCAACAAGTAGGTCTGAGAGACCATTACCTGACCATGAGATGAGAAGCTTCTTCCTCCCACACGCTGAAGACATGCATGTAAGGTTATTTGGTGACTCTAAATTGGCTACATATGTGAGGTTGATGGAGTGAAATGTATAGAATAAAAGTGCTATATGAATGTATGCTTAAAGTTCTCTGAGGGGTCAGTAAGATGACAAAAGCATTGTATATATGTGGATATTACATAGCTCAACAGCCAGTATTGCTGCCTCTCTGTACTCATTAGCACACTGACAGCATTTCCATGTACTGAATATCTTAAAGAGCTCTGCTAACCTTGCCCTTGCTACTTGACATCCCACTGTCCATTTGCATATGTGCAAGAAATTAAGCATTTCATCATCTATGCAGATGCTTTCTGCAACTCACGTAGGCACACTGTTGCATTCCTTTTGACTTCCATCCTCTGCTCGAGTCTCCAGACTGGCTCTGTTTCTGTGTCAGGTTACACGGCTGTCTGAACAGTGCATTTTTACAATTCCCTCTGCACACTGATGCTTTGTGTTAACATTAGTGATGGTCACCCCAGCTGTTTGTTGAAATGGCAGGAACAAGAGCCTGGCCTTGTTTAAACTACACTTGCTGATACCATCAAACGGGCCCTTTGTTGCAACCTGTGCATCATTGTGCTTGAGACATCACTACAGGAAAAAGAATCATAACCATCAGAGATTTTTAGTAACACTGGGTGAGAGGCCTCTGGTCTGGTATACTCAACCACATACATAAGCTACAACATTAAAACTTAATCTGGCACAACCCCCCCATTCCCAAGAAAACAGATTTAACCTGGTAGGGCATGGACAAAGGACCTATGGGGGTGTCCTGTGAAGTTCTAGGATATTGGTTTGTGGGTTCTGCAGCTGGGTCGTACTCTTAGCGTGGGGGATTTTGCTTGGTCTTTAGAAGATTTGATGTCCATTAAATGGCAGAACCTAAAGTTTACCAGGAGAAGGTTATAATGTAATGAGATCATTAGCATTATTAACTTCACCTGTCAGTGCTGATAATATTTTGGCCAGTATAATTTTTAAACTGTTCTTTAAAGTGCTGCAGGAAAGTCTTTTACAAAGAGTATGCCAGAGGCTAAAAAAAAAATTGTGACACAGAAATGGTGTTTTTGAAGGTGAGCTTAGGAAGAAAAAACCCCAAACCTTTTTGTAGCTTTTCGTAGTTTTTAAATAAAGAGAAAAAGCTACAGGCTGGGAGCAGGCGAGAACTGCAGTACACTACACACAACGCAGATCAGTTACAAAAATGAAAAGGGTTTTTTTGGTTAAGATATAGGCCAGTCATAGGACCAACAAATCATGTTTACAGGATGAGAGCAAAAGAAGTGAGCAGCTGTACTTTTAATGAACAATACTAATGGATGTATTGTGAAGTCACTGAAGTTATGGTTCCTTGAGCTAAAGACATTATGCAGCTGGTGGGCTGTGAAATGCCAGACGTGTCCTCTAGCTTGTGTTGAAAAATGGTAGTAGCCAATATCCCAGAGGCCGAGAGGCCTTGAATATTCAGCAGTATGTTTTTATTAGTATCAATTATCATGTGTCAAAAAGAAGTCAACAGTAACAGCTCAGCAGAGTAAGAGAAAATTTACTTTAGTACTTCAACAATGTTAGCTGTTGGAAACCAAAAAAAGGCCTTATTTTTATTATTTTAAATCCAAAATTTTCCGCATATGGGATAAAACATGGCCGAATGAATATACCCAAACCAACAGTGTGTGATTTTGCACCACGACTGTCATTTCACCACCACGTCCATGACATGACGCCTGGCGCGAACAGTAAGGAGTCTTTAGGGATGTTTACGGCTGTCGCTACGTGTTATTCAGTCATTTAGATTTTTCATGCAAAGCTGATTTTGTATGGGATGTTTTGTTGTTTTGTTATTTATAGGACCAGTACAACACAACCTATCGTAAAGAAGACAAAGAGGCAGTAGACATTGTTCATTGTGATTAAATAAGTGGAAATACACTGAGGAACGATTTTAGAACAGTCCATCCATCCATCCATCCATTCGCTACCGCTTATCCTTTTCAGGGTCGCGGGGGGTGCTGGAGCCAATCCCAGCTGTCATAGGGCGAGAGGCGGGGTACACCCTGGACAGGTCGCCAGTCTGTCGCAGGGCCAACACAGAGGGACAGACAACCATTCATACTCACATTCACTCACAGATTCACACCTAGTGGCAATTTGTATTATCCAATTAACCTATCCCCACAAACTGCATGTCTTTGGACGGTGGGAGGAAGCCGGAGTACCCGGAGGGAACCCACGCAGACACGGGGAGAACATGCAAACTCCACACAGAAAGACCCTGGCCTGATGGTGGAATTGAACTCAGGACCTTCTTGCTGTGTGGCAACAGTGCTAACCACCGTGCTGCCGTGCTGCCCATTTTAGAACAGTTTCACAACTAATTTTGTTTACCTGGGACATAATGGATCTTTCTTTGATCTTATTAGATGCTATCACACTGGAAAATTATTTTAAATACCTAAACAAAATCAATCAACAAATTAAGGATTTTCTTTATGCACAAGCAAACTGAATGTTGCAGAAGATGCAGCAGACATTTTCATGAATTCAGTAGTTTAGTTTATTAAGATCCCCGTTAGCTCCTGCAATAGCAGTACCTACTCTTCCTGGAGTGTGACGAAATTTAATAAAAAAAAAAAAAATTTCATACAAAAAAGACGTACTACATTAAAAGAAAAAAAAAAAAGGCTCAAAAACAAGAGAACACCACAATTAAAACCAATAGCTCCACATTAAATATCTGTAAGAATCACAACTCACTTTTGCTTTTTAAATGATCAACTGACCAACATGCTCATCACACAGATGTCTGAAACCTAACAAAAAATAACCAATTCTACTGACTATTCCCGTGTAATTGTAATTTTTATTTATTTATATATATATATATATATATATATATATTTATATATATATATATATATATATATATATATATATATATATATATATATATATATATATAGTTTCAATTTTTTGCAAAAAGTTGTGTTAATTCCTAAGATCAAGAATAGTCCTCAGAGTAGTCATTTGAGGATGACTATTCTATCCAGTCTGTACTTTGGAGTCAGACGTATAAATATGTTTAAAATTTAAATGATAAAAGCTCCTTCTAGGATAATGCTGATTGTTTGTTGTTGTGAAACTAAACCAAACCAAACTAAACAAGGAGCTAAACTTAAGTTACATAAGATTATTTACTCAATTGTACAGTAACTCCTAACATAACTCTTGCATATGTGTCTCTGATTTCTAGGAGTTGGTCAGTTAGCTTGATGCTAACACCTAATGAAAGTACAAATCTAAGACTAGTCATGAAATTTAGTTAATAATGTTAAATATTAAATCATCAAAAATACTTACTTCAGGTAATTCTAAAGCTAATGTTGAAATAGCATAAAGAAAAAAAAGGATGGATTTTTGCTTACCAAAGAGGATTATAAACATCAACTACACTACAGATATTTAATATTATTAGCATACGTGTAACCTTTTCAGATGACTGATCATCAGGCTTATAGTGTCCACTTGGCAAAAAAAATCAAATGACCGCACTTTGTGCATAACATTGTATCTCAGTTTAAGCACACCCCAAATAAAGCTCCCAGCCTTGCGTTGGACATGCAGTAAGCCTGTATGTCTACTAAATTCAGCCGTCACTTTCATTTTAAATTTTTCTTTCTGTGGCCATAAAAAAATATTCTCAGTTGGATTTTTTACAAATCCCAATTTAAATCTGAGGGATTATTTAAAGTTGTTATTTGTGAAACAAAACCTGGAAGTCCTAGTTTTTAAAGGCTCTGGTTTATTTTGCTGTAGTCTTTGAAATCTACGCGTTACTTTCATGATTTAAATGTTCTCCCCGTGCAGAGTGCAGCAGGATCAATCCATTTTGCTCCCTGACACTGGCAGTCATCCAGGGCTTCACAGAAAGCAACAAAGTGACCTGCCTAACTTTCATTTGCATTTATTATGTGGATGAGGAAGTGCTGCTAACAAGTGCAAAAAAGCTTGTTTGTATACGCTTCCTCTTCATCTCATCCTCCTTGATGTTTATTTCTCAGATCAGTGCTGCTGACTGGGGACAAGCTGAAACAACATATAACCTCTATGAGGTTCTTTTCAAGGTTCACAAGGTAAGTTATGAGAAGGATGCTGTGATGTGCATCAGGGCTGTTCAAATTTTGATCACTTCTTTGCTCTCTTTAAAGATGTCAGTTTTCCTCTTTGAGCATGTCGTATAGTGATTCAGGGAGCTGTCTAACCAAGGCATGTACACAGAGAAGGTTCATCTGTTTAATCTGCGAATATAGAGAAATACTAGTGATTCCTTCTACTTACATCAGCTGTAGAAAGTGAAATAACAGCGTACCTTTCCCCCAGTATGTAGTAATTACAAGCTTGCATTACAGCTGTGGATGGCAGAGGACTGCTGGCTCCAGGCAAGGCTCTACTTGGGACTGGAGCATTCTCCTGAGCAGGACACGGAGTCTCTGTGCTTCAGTATTCTGGTCGGCCACGGCCAGAGCCACACCTTCAGGGTAGAGCTGGCCACTGACCTGGCTATCTGGGAGAAGTCCTTCCAAAGGGCGGTCTTCTTGGAAGTGCAGCGAATACAAGTGAGTACTTTCATATAAAATGATCTCGGACCCTTTTTGGGTATTTTCTGTTTGAATATTAGTTCGAATGGAGTGCCTCTAAAATAAAGCACCTTTTTCTCAACTCAAAGGAGGAACGCGAAGTATTGAATGTTTGTGGAAATTAAGACCACAGCACAACTGTGTTTCCGTTGGGCTTTAGAGCCAGAAGGAAGATAAATAGCATCAATAATCTTGGATGATGACTAAAATGTACTCTTCCAAATGCAAACATGACAGTCTGAAAATGGAGCTTTATAATCCTTTAATACCAGTATTATTGCATAGGAACATTACAGCACAATTGCATTTGTGTGTAATATTCCTGTACAATCGTGCACTGGTCCATTTAACATAACAGAACAGCACAAAAATGTTAACATAAAATTTGAAAGCCATTTAAATCCTTCTGTAACACCTATATGATATAGCTATGGTTATTGTCATTGCACCTTTTGTTTTGAGGAAGTGACTTGCATTCATCATTTACTTCCTGTATTTATTAAAACTGTGTATATTATATTTGATACATGAGTTTTTGAACACCTCTTAAAGAAGAAGAAAAATCTGTGTTGATTGGTTAGATGGAGACAATGAGCTGGAAAGGATGTGCAGCAGGTTAGGATGATTAAAGACAGAGATAGAAATGGATGGAGTTAAGTTAGTGGAGTGCAGAGAATTAGTAAGGTGGAAGCGAGGGTAGCTGTGTAAAGGAATGAAGTGTGGAAAGCCGTGTTTATCCAGGTGGCATACCTGTGATGGTATGAAGATGTCTTGAAGAGAGGATGTGGTGTTTTTTAAACTCGAGTGTTTAACACAATCTTGGACAAAAACTGGTTCACCCGAAAGACAAAACGCCAAAACACAAACTTAACAATATGGTGTATGCTGTACAGTGCAGCGAGGAATGCTCAGACCTCTACATTGGAGAGACCAAACAGCCACTTCACAAGCGCATGGCACAACACAGAAGAGCCACCTCCACAGGACAAGACTCAGCTGTCCATCTGCATCTTAAGGATAAAGGACACTCTTTCGAGGATGCCAATGTTCACATTTTGGACAGAGAGGACAGATGGTTTGAAAGAGGAGTGAAAGAAGCCATCTATGTCCACTGTGAGCGACCATCTTTGAACAGAGGCGGGGGTTTACGACACCAACTCTCTGCCATCTATAATCCAGTTTTGAGATCCCTTCCCAGACGCCTTAACGCCCACTCACATCCTGGGCCATCTGACCTCAGGAATTCGCATGATAAGGTAGGGCCAGGTTTCACAATGAACACACCCGAAACACTGGCGGATTGGGACCCACGCCCAGTTTCACACCTTGGCTCAGGCGATTAGAGGATCATCAGGGGGTCCTTTTGTCCCTCTGTGGGGGGGTCACTCCCACTAGGTTATATCTGGGACTCTCCACCATTTGACCTTAGAACTGAAGAAACTTCTCGGATGAGAGGTGAAACGTCTTCAAGCAACTTAAAGAAGTCCAGACGCTTTTCTTTGCAAGCTCCTTTGACAATCTTGGAGATTGAGAAACTGCCAGAAGAGTAGAAGAATGAGACCAATTTTCAAGAACAGGGTTGATGTGCAGAGCTGTAGTAACTAGAAAGAGATGAGGCTGATTAGCCATGAAGAGTTGTTGAAGCTAGGTTAAGTGACACTCGGTGACATGCGTTAGGGCTTCATGCTGAGAATGAACACTACAGCTGTGATGTTTGCTTGATGTTTGATGATGGAGAAGAATAGAGACGATCAGACAGAGTTGCACTGTGCCTTTGTAGATCTAGAGAAAAGCTCTCTGAACCCCTTTTGTTTGCAGTGGTGATGGACAGGTTAACAGATGAGACGAGACAGCGGTCTCTGTGGACTTTTACAGATGACACTCATGAAATCTGTAGTAAGAGTAGGAATAGAATACATGTGTGTGAATGAGAGGTAGGCAGGTGGAAAGGTGAACATGCAAAGTTGGATGAATTTAAATACCTGTATTCAACCAGCTGAAACTATAGACAGTGCACAGGAGAGGTCAAGAAGAGAGTGCAGGCTGGGTGGAGCAGTTGGAGACAAGTCTCTGGGATGATTTGTGACAGAAGCCTAGCAGTGAGTCTAACAGCAGAAGGAGGAGGCCGAGTTGAAGATGTTAGGATTTTCATTGGATGTGACCAGAATGGACTGGATTAGAAATGAGTACATCAGAGGGACAGGTCAGGCCGAGCAGTTTAGAGGCTGAGATGGTTTGGACATATGCAGAGGAGGGATAGAGGATATACTGGACAAAGGATGCCAAAGATGGGCCTGCCAGGTACACCACAGAAGATTCATGGCTGTAATGAAGGAGGACACGGTAGAGGGTTGGTGTGACACAGGAGGGATAGGGGTGAGATGGAGGCAGATGATCCACTGTGGCAACCTCTAAAGGGAGCAGGCAGAAGAGAACATTTGGAAGACGTCTAAATCAGTAAAACAATCAGTACTTTTCTGTGATATAAAAATCTAACACATTATCTCCCCACTGGTGAATTACAGGCAATTACAGGCGTGTCTTTTCTTTTGACTAAGGAAACCTTTGTTAATTCCAGTTTTGTTATGAATAACCATTACTTGAAATCTGTCAAAAATGTCATATTTGTAAGTTTTGGTTTTTTTTTAGTTTCTGTTTAAATATACAAAGACATTTACAAACAGTTATTTTAATAATAGAATTTCACCAACATGATTTGGTGTGTCGGGTTTGACGCGGTGAGCAGTTAAGAGTTTTCGTGGCACAGATAGTGCAAATAAAATTAGAGATTAGATTTGGGTCTGAGGGAATCATTATTCAGTCGTATGGCTACACCAGGCTTAACATGCCACAACATTTTTGAATTCTCTGGTTACAGCTCAGAAAAATGCCAGAGGCCTTACCTGCTTCAGATGAATTTGTCTGGCTTGCAAATGGGGCTTAACTGGTCCCCTGACAGTTCCATCCAGCCCATTCCTCCTCTCAGTTTGACAAACATGCACTGAGTTTCGTATCTTTCCCTTGATTTAGGGTATCAAATAGACCGAAATCCCTCATGGAGGCTGGTTGTCATCAAAGTCTGAAAAAGTTGGTCTTTTAGTTTGTGTCCAACGAGCTACATGATCGTTACACATCGCAGGGCTTGGTGAACAAATGACAGCTGGGACAAAAAGCTTTAAAGGTTTTTGAACTGTGATTTCTTCTGATAATAATAAATAAATGTTTCCTTAATTCTTGCTAGGAGCAACGCTTGAATTTATTTTCTGACACGAGCAGTTTCTCTCGTATTTCAGGCCTGCTTATATTAATCACAGTGGTGTCTGCCTATGCAGCTACCCTTGGAAACTATTGTGATGATTGTCAAACCAGCGAATCACTTGTCTAGTTGACAGATGTGTAAAACACTTCTTAATTATAATAACAGATCAGTTCATTTTTTTGGCAACTTACAAGTATATGGATGTAGAGCTCATTGTAATTTGCTGTCTAGGCCAGCTGCCAATAGTTTGACTGCAACTTAAAATTAATAATTAAAATACATTCAGTTTAAATGTTTCATCCTTAACATACATAACAAAATGTTACAGCATACAGCAGGAAAACTCAAACCTTACTGTTTCAGACAAAGTGATATCACACAAAAGGGGAAAAAAAGGCTCAACCAGAAATACTTTGGGTGTAGGACCTGACAATGAGTCACACGAATTCTTTGTAGTGCATTTGAGCTGGCGCTATATAATGCTGCATCTTGGACACCTCCCAATGTTCAGACAAACCTCCCAGTGAAAGACACTTTATTTTCAGTCTTTTTTTGTTTTCGTAGATTTTATTGGCCTGCATGTTAATTTAACACTGATGTTTAGGAGTTTAAAGCCATCGCCAGGCCACAGAAGCTCTGTGTTTTTGTGCTCGTTCTGTAGTGAAATACTTCAGGGGCAACTTTTGATTTTTCAAACACCTGCTGGTGTTTTGTCGTTCTCTTTGTGGTCGGCTCTGCTTCATCAGAGGGCAGATGTTTGGAGGTTATTTCTTTGATGCTGGCTAACTAATGCCAACTGTGAGCCGCACTTCATATTTAAAGTGGATTCACTGAATACTAAACCCAGATCCAGAGAAAGCTGCAGCTACCTCAGGTGAGGGCTGAGCGCATTTGGTATTTGGGCTGATTTAGCAGGGAAATAATGTGTTTGTGTTGCCCTGAATGCATTTCCATGTGCCTACCAAAAATATATATATATACACTGCGTGTGTGGCAATGATGGAGAGAGGGAGCTCTTTGATATTAAAATTGTGCCGCTTTCATTATCTGACTGGATATAACCCAACCCAAACAAACTCTAGGCCCAACTGCTTTTTAATAAATCTTCTTACCGTACCCCTAAAATACTACTTCCATAATCAACACTGTGTGTTAAGTTACCTCAATATTTTCAGAGAAATGCATATTTCGCCATGTGTTACAAAAAAAAAAAAAGGGGGAAATTGGATAAAATCAGGGCAAAAGAAGAATCTGCAAACCTGAAAAAAGAAACTACCTGCTGTAGATGAATAGTATCTAAAAGTCATGTTTTTAAGAAATAGAAAAAAATAGAGATACAGCTGACCCTTCAGTTACTGTTAAATTATGTTGCTGTCATGAAGCCATTCCTATGAAAGGTATGCCAAACACAACAAGTGGACTGAAAAAACAGCCGTGAGGAATCCTGATTTGGAATTTTTGGTTCAAAATTGTCTTTCACAGTGAATTTCCAAAGGTTTCATTTCTCAGCTTAATACCAACACAGTGAAATCACGCCTGGGTAAAAAAAAACCCAGAGTGGAAAGTCATGGATTGTCTCCCCCAGAGTCCAGACCTCAACATTACTGAAGCAGTGTGGGATCATTTTGAAGCAGAATGGAACAAAAGGCAGCCAGCATGTAACCAAAGAGAAGCTTTGAATGTCCTTTGAGAAGCCTAGAGAACTGTTCCTGAAGACTACTTCAAGATATGAACAATAAAGGTTTCGGGCTGTATTCTTCAACACAGTGTAAGGTATTGACTTTGAAAGGTTAGAACTGTACAAACTTTTTTCTCTCATTCTGTATTTCCACGCATCTTTCTACACCTATTTCACATTTTCCAAGCAAAATACAAAGAAATGAGGGGCGGTTCATGACTTTTGCACTTTGCACTTTTTTGTCAAGCTTGTTCCAAAAGTGAGTCAGTCCCCATTGTTAAAATGCCCTTTGAATAGTCACGATCTTTAACAATAAAAAGCATTAAACAGCTTCACAAAAAGGAGTGTCCCCAAAATGACGATCAGTTGAAGTATTGACATAAATTAGCAGATTAAATATTAAATAAATGTAGCTAACTAGTTATTACAATGCAGCTTCAAAAGAATCCTAATTTGCACGAGGGTGCAATTTAATGTTTGCTTCAGACTTTTGTACCTGAGATCAAAACACAACACAGAAAAGCAGAGATGGGCTTTTAGCTTTTATGTGACACCGTTTATATGCACATATATTGTCTTTGTTTTTTGGTTTTTTTTGAAAAAAAAAAAAGCCTTTTAATGTTGGCTCCTTTTTCACATGAACAAAAGTAAGTTAATCAATGAAGGTCAAATGAATAAAAAGCAATTAAGCCTAATATTTGTTTCTTGTGATAAATGTGCTGAAGCCTAAAAACTCATTGATAAACCTGAAGTCTCAGTTCAGTATTGTTAGCGTGTTTCTCTTTTCCCTCAGTCTTTTCAGAAGCTAATGTGCTCAGTCGGGTTTTATCCGTTGATGGCCAGTTCAAGAACCTTCAGTTTTTATTTCTATTAAAAGCTTTGTGTTTAGGATTGTTGTTATGTAGGGAGAACAAGGGCCAGCCAATGAGACAGAGTTATTAACAGCCAGGGTAAACTAGAAGTGAATAGAGCCTGTTGCTGTCATTATGTGCTATGAATCAACACTGGGAAACAAACTAATCCATGTACCCGAGCAGCCGTAAGGGGCCATGATGGGACGTGATTTGCTAAACATTTCATGTTTCACACGTCTGCTTCTAAAGCAGAAAAGTGAAGCCAACCCAGTTCTTCATCAGTGTTACACTGATGTCAGTGACTCGGTCCCCACTGACCCCCATGTTAAAGCGCCCAAACTCATAAGACAGACAAACATGAATATTTTAACAGGATGAGCAAGTTATCAGTTTAGTTTTGTTTTTCCTATGAAGTAACTAAAGTTATGGTGTTATATGATTACCTGGCACTGAATCTACCAAGGAAGATCACTTTTTTAAAAATAAATAAAAATACTGAAATTAAGGTTCAACGTCCGATCCACAGGCCAGTCTGTGACACCCCATTGCCTGTCTTGGTTTCACACCTGTTTTAATCATGGCCACTTCTCGTCTTTCTCCTCACTTTGACTTTCTACCGCTACATTTTGGTAAATGCCAATCCAGCCTATGGATTCCTCCTTGCTGATAAGAGATTTGCATCTTGCAGCCTCGTCTCTGGGAGTCTGCTGCCCGTTCTTTTGTCTTGATCTTGTGATATTTTCACACCTGTGCTTTCTAGACTGAGAGTGACGTCCTTGACTGTCGTTTTGAAGTTCTTCTTCACAGCTCCAGGGATTTTTCTGTCATCAGCTGAAGTTGTTCGCTATGGGCAACCTGTCCTGTGTTTATTTCAAAGTCTAGCACTGGGTACCTTTTCCTTCAGATCTTCCCACACTGCTGTTCTTTTTTTTTTTTTTTTTTCTAAATGACATCAGAAACAGCAGTATGCGACATTACGTGATGGCAGAGCTTCAGTTCATCCTTTGTCATTTTTTTTTTTTTTTTTTTAAATAAATAGGACAGGGGGAATGAATGAGAGAAAGAGGGGGAGAGAAAGAAAGAAAACCAAAGGGGAGAAGAGACGGTGAGAAGGGGGGGGGAAGAGAGAGAAAAAAAAAAAAAGAACTCCTGGGTCACCTGTATGGAGAAAAAAAACAAAAAAAACAAACAGAGGAGACAGCAAACAACAAAGAGCAACATAATAATAGAGAAAACAAAGCACCATCACAATAAACTAGCTAGTCATAGATATCAATATTTACTAAATAATAAACGATATTGTGCAGCACGCAAAATAGACAGCGCACAGTGTGCTTTGAGGTAGCAGCCAAGAAAGCTTTAGTCCGCGTCTGTGAATACCCATGTGTGCATACCTGTGTGGATCAGCATGCTTGCATTCCAAAGGTTTCTCCATGTAATGATCTGCTAGGGAGTGTGGGGGGGCCACAGCCCCGTCCTCCAGGGTGTGAAGCGGGTATGGAGGAGATCAAAACTCCAGACATCCAGAGGCCCCCAGAACACAAGAGACCAAGGAAGACCAACAGAGGGGCAGCCGCGCCACTGTCCCAGTAAGAGCTGAGGAGAGTCCCAGATGAGGGCTCGCCCAGCAGCCGCGGAGCAGAAGTCAGGGGGAGTTGCAGTGACGCGCCCGTGAGCTCCGCCGGCCCCCAGCTGTGCCTGAGTGACCGAGCCCCAGGCCGAGAGGCCGGGGGCACCCCACCTCCAAAGGGGCCCGAGCGAGCCCCAGGCCCCAGGCCCCGACAAGCGGCCGCCAAGGAGTGAGCCGGTGTGTACCCGGACGCCCACCCCCAGACACAAAGAACCACCAACACACCGACACCTGAGGGAGTCCGCCACCGGCAGGGGAAGTGGTGGTGGGTGGAGATAGGCCTCCAAACCTTGGAGGGCCTGAGGTGTCCCCAGAGAGGTGGCGTCTGATACCCAACCTGACATATAGACACAGACATACAGGCACACACAGACACAAACATCCATTCCCACCCTCATGCTCTCATATGCACTCACTCCACACTCAACCAACGTGGAGACAGACATAAAGAGACGCTGTACACACGATCACACTCCCCAAGCGTACTCTACAAACCGGGTCTAGGTACCCTTGCCCCTGGAGGGGGGAATTGCACCCAGACCCAGGTGGTGTTACCCTTTTCCCTGCGGTGGGGAGAGGCAGACCACCCCGACTCCGCAGCAGCAGGGAGGCCCCACACCCCAGACCGCAGTCGGACGGCCAACTCCTCCTACTAGCCCTCCCGCTCCAGCAGGCCGCAGAGAATGGGGGTGGGAGAAGACTCCAAACCTCCCTCCACCCGCTCATTGTAGTGTTGATGCATGTGTGTTCTAAGGTGCAATTAAAACCCAGGAGGGCATGGAGCTACCTGCCAAGGAGCAGCAGGTAAGCGCATAGTCCCTCCTGCTAGCCCTCAATGACTAAGTGTATTTAAAATTGAGAGGTGGGCAACGACGTCAGGGGTGAGGTATACACCCTGATGGTAATTTGGACTCCGTGATTGTGCCCACCCCCAAGATCCTATATGTATGTGTAATGAGAGTGTGAATAATGTGAATGTCTAAGTTGTGGGATAAAATTGAGGCAGAGGCAGCCAGAAGGGGACGGGGGGGGTAGCCTCCTCTGCACCCTGGTGACATACCCCCACTCCAAGGCCCTGCATGTGTGGGTGGTTGTGGTGGAGCGGGAAGAGGGAGGCAGCTGGAGATGGGGAGGGAAGGAAGGGAGGGGCAGGTAACCCCTCCCTGGGGCCAGCTCCCCCGCTGACCCCAGTAGGCACTCCCACCCTCCGCGACCCGCCAGGGAAGGGGGGCCCAGGCCCATCAGACCGGGGCCCAGTGCAGTAGCGCCCTCCGGCTCCACAGAGCCCTGGACAGTCCACCCAACCCCACCACAGAGAAAACTGCACCCACCCCACCATCCACACATCTTCCAGACTACATAAGACGGTAAACGCCCAGGCTGAGATCTTCCTCCACCTCTCCTGTATCTCCCCCTCCTGCAGAGAGTTCCTGAAGAGAAGAAAGCTCCTGCAAGATGTGACCATCCCCCCCACCAGTTGAAGAGCCCCCCAGGCGGCTCGACGCACCGGCGGCACCCTGCTCCAGGGCCGGGCCCCCATGCACCCACCCGCCCACAACCCCGGCAACACACCAACCAGGACCCAAGCCCCCGAGGCCCGGCCCGGGCCCCAGCCCAGAGACGGAGCGCCCCCAGAACCTCACGCCCATCCCGGACCCACCCAGGGGCAGCCAGGTTGCCAGGTCAGTAACCCACGTCCGTCAGCACAGACCCTCCCCTAGCCCCGCTGCACGCAGCCGCGAGGAAACAGTCACCTGAGAGCCAACAGAGCCCCCAACCGGACGTGACCGCTACCCCGGGTTGAGCCCCCCAAGGAAGATGCCTCCGGGGAACCCCCCGACGCCCTAAGCCTGTCCCTACCCCCTCACCAATCACAACAGTGAAGGCGGGACCAAACTATGACCCCCCACCCCCACTAGGTGATGGAGCTGATAAAAGGGGCCCAGAGCAATTGATCTAATGTGGTGGCAGAGGCTGTGTCAAGACTAATGTAATCTAATAGATAATTTCTATATTGGTTAGAATTAAGATTATTTTTATTTTTCCAGTTCATGAGGACTGTTTTCTTGGCTATGCATAGGGCAGTGAAGATCATATGGGCTATATTCTTTTCTGAAGTGACATTATCTAAGCTGCCCAGTAGACACACTAAGGGGGAAGTTGGAATGTTACATTTCAGACACTTTGATAAGTCTTCACATATCTCGCGCCAAAACTTTTGCACTGGTGGACAGAACCAAAGAGCGTGGATGTAATTGTCTGGTGTATTGCCTTGACAGTGTGAGCAGTTGTTGGAAGATGTAAAGCCCATCTTGAACATCCGATGACCTGTATAGTGCACTCTATGAAGTATTTTGTATTGTATTAATTGCAGACTGGGATTTTTAATTAATTTAAAAGTTTTTAAGCAAATCTGAGACCAGAAGTTTTGGTCTAAGCTGACTGATAAATCTGCTTCCCACTTTGCAGTAGGAAGGGATATTGATTCATCTAATTTAGAAAGTGTTCTGTATATTTTAGATAATAATTTGGGGGATTTAAGAAAATGTGCCGCACTTAGTGGTGTTTGTAATTCAACTTGACTGAGGTTAAATTTCTTTTTTACTATGGATTTAATTTGTTGATATTCTAAAAACCTTGTCTTGTTGATCCCATATTGTTCAACTAGTCTGTCAAATGGAATAAATTCGGTTCCCTCTAATATATGTTCTAAGTATTTAATTCCTTTACAACTCCATTCTGGGAAATTAATCATATTATTGTTTTGTAATATGTCAGGGTTATTCCAGATAGGTGTACGTTTGCATGGGATTAATGAAGACTCCGTTATTTTTAGAAACTCCCACCATGCTGTTAGAGAAAAGCTGATGTTGATACTTTTAAAGCATTCATGTCTTTTGATGTTTGAGCTAATAAATGGTAGGTCTGAAATCTCTAGATCCTTGCATAGTGCCTGTTCAACATCTAGCCAGGGCTCAACTACTGTTCTTTATATATTGTTATGATTCTGTCTTTTTTGCTTTCAGACGAGCTGTGTTTCTGTCAGTCAGGTTTCTGGTCGTGTTGTATGCCTTTGGCTTTAGCTGCAAGAAACTCATCTGCTTGTTGTTTTTAACGAACTTTCACTATTTTGTGAAATAGTAAAATGCATGGAAATCAAAAGTTGATAGTTTCTCCTTTACTGTCATTTTTGTTTTGATTTTAAAATCAAAACAATAATAAACAGAGTATGAAATGCCTTTCACCTTTTGAGGGCACTTTAGTTTTGAAGTTAGATTTTTTTTTTTCTGATCAACACCCTGGTGTTAGTCAACCACATTATGTGTTAAAAAAAAAAGTAAAAAAAAAAAAAAAATCAGCACTGCTCATTTCTGCTAATTTAATGCTTCAGCAGTGAGAAGTTATTTAAAAGTGATGAAGTTCAGTGTGATTTTCACTTAGTCTTATTAAGAAACTAATTGCTTCTAAAACAGAACGACTAGCCAGCACTCCGTTTTCCATAAATGTTATTGTTACTTTCAGCGCATTTATCACAAGGAACCTAAAGAATTAGTCTTCACATCAATGAGCCATTAAATTGCCTCTTAAGCAAAAATGTTTAAAGTGGAAAGCTCTTGTGGAGAGTGCTTTGTTAAGAAATCTGTGGTTGTAGCTGTTTCATGTCCATCAAGAGGTCTAAACATAAATACTCCACAGACAGCTTAAGAAGCCAGGAGTCACCCAGGACGCTCTTCCCCTGTTTTCTCAGTTATGTTAACTTTCATAATTTAGTTTAATTGGCTTCTAATTTTTTATCCAGTCAGCACGTGCGAGACCACATAGATCCCAAAAACATTTGACGCAGCACTTTGCCTTTCAATTTATTATGCCAGCATCTTATTTGTGTCCGCTCTCTCTAGTTTGTTTCACTGTAGGATCTTTACATTACAATATAAAGCACTTTGATGCAACTGTCCTTGTGATTTGATGCTATATAAATCAAATTCAGCTAAATTCAATTGCTGCATAGCTTTGTGTAATGTCCTATGTAGACTTTCTAATAGTTGTAAGTCAGATGGCTCAAATGTGGCATGCTAACAAAATGGGAACAGAGGACTTTGTAACTTTACAATATTACTTTTGAGAACAGGGCACCTTATTGGCACCAGTTCTCTGGTAAGTGTGGATTGAGCTGCACGCTGTTGGTCTGTGAGCAGATTTCCCACTAAAGGATGTCTGATATTTTAGTCAGAAACAGACTCCATGAGAAGCACGCTGGAGGTCATTCTGAATGACTTTGGCAGAGCTCGTCTTCACAGAAATGAGCCGATATGGGTCCTGCTGCTGGGTTGGTGCCCTACTATAGCTCTATCTAGCTTTTTCTGTGTAATGGGGCATTTCCTCCACATGCTTTAGACTGTGCTGGGAGACACAGCAGACACCCCTTACAACAGCATGTATGCATTTGCCATCCAGGAGGAGTGGGGCTACCTGTGCAACCTGAATGGGCAGGAGATACCATCTCATGCTACTAGTAGTGACAAGGACGCCAGCAAAGATAGAGGAAAATCAGTCAGGAGGGATAAGCAGAGAGCAATGGTCTGTGGACACCACCTGCTAAACCCTTTCTGAAGGTTGTCTGGTTGTTGCCTCTCCAGTGCACACTGTCACTTTCTTTTGCAGCAAAGCCGGTGTAAAAGGAAGTGACAGCAATAGCTCATACTTGCATTATACTCAACCGTATGTCGAATAATTGCACGGTGCCAAATTTTTGGGTTGCATAAAAATTCACCGTTTGTAATGAACAAATTGTCTGACACTAAATTTTCTGGCGAATAACAGATGCTTTGGGTGTAAATATTAACAAATGAATGTGTGAGGGATATAAGGATATTCCTCTGGGATTTATAGCGGCTGGAATTGTTTGGCCATTGGCGTCTTTGTGTTGGAGTATTTTAATTGTGTGAACTGTGGCAGGATTCAGTGTGATATCTGGCAGCAGCGCTGTGAGAAATTTCCATCTTTTGACACATAATTCATTTTAAAGTTTGAATTATTTAGCCAGTACCTATTCTCTTTCTTTTCTGTTCTCTGCTTTGATGTTCGAGCTGAAAATGAAAACGTGGCTTTTCCTTTTTTCCTGCATATTTGCGTAATTTTCTTTGTGTAAATGTCCGCTCCTTAAAAGTCAACAGCTGTCAGCTTCATCTTCAATCATGAATTCAGAAAGCTTCTAAAATGGGAGAATGTTGATTGAATATTAATGCGTTTGATGAGAATCAACTTTCTGATAAATAATAAAGAATCCAAAAAAGCATCTTATGAGATGACCTGCATCTATGGATTCTACTGTGGCCACTTGAAATGTTTACTTCTAGTGGGTTAGAAGCTGTGGATGAATTTAAATGGAGACCTTTTTTTATATATTTGGTCTCAGGAAAAAGACAGAATCAGCAAAACTAAACAAATTTAAAATCGTTATGTGGAACAACCATCAACAGCAACGTGAGCACAAAAAACGATAAATGGCTTCTTCCTTGAATCATACACAACATTTATTAAATGTGAATTTCATTTCTGTAAATGTGGAACTTCAAATAAATCATGAAAAGCAGATAAAAGACCTGAACAGGGGAAATAACTTCAGTAATGGCACAGTGAAGATGATAGTCTCAGGCAACACAGAGAGGGAGACAGGACCCAAAGAAATCTTGAGATGCTGCAAAAAGGTATGTGCAAAAAGGGTTTGATGGTGTTGATGAAAGTAAAATGCGAACAAAGTACAATAAAAACAGTCTTAGCCTATAATTTAAACCTTCACTAAAGCTTCTGCTTCACTAGAGAAATTGACAAAATATATAATAAAATCAGGAAAAAAAGGAAATGCTGAATTTTTATATTCTTTTTCACCATTCAAAGTTAGATTAATGGGTTTTTTTTTCCCACCGAGTCAGACATCGCCTCCTTTCCAGTAGTTAAATGGGGCACAACTGGGAAGTTAGGGCCTCCAGGTGTTAGTACAGTAGTTTTTACTTAACAGTACTGGGTGAAAATGGGCGGGGTTTTTTTCCTTTTCTTTACATCTTTTATGGATTCTGAATTTTGGCTTCGGGGCCCCATCGGCAGGGATTCTAACAGCACTGACTGAAGTCACACTGAACTGGACCTCCAGAACTTTTTGGAATATTTTTCATGGACTTGCCCGATAATACATACTAATAATACCTCTGATGACATTCTGTTTCTTAGTTTCTTACTTAGCATTAATTAGCAAATTTGTGTGCTTTGTAGCCACACAGTTTATGATTACAGCTTGCTTGAATCCTAAAAGTCACACTTGGCAACTACTGGCTTCAAAAACATAACATAGCACTGACCAAGCTTTAAAATATCGAGTCCTCTTGCTAGGCCATTGCAAAAAGACTGACATCAGACTCATGTATTTGTAATATAACTTGCACACCTCGGTGACATGTGCTTGATCAGGATTTAGTAAGGCAAATAAATCAAAGAATGTCACTGAAGTTTAACACGTTAAACCAGCCGTATGCTTCTGCTCATTATTGAAAAGGAAAACAGTATTAATATTTAATTCAAATCCATCCCCTCATCTGTACTTTTTAAGATGGAAATTGAGCTGCGGCTCTGAAAACATTCCTCACGTCGCAGAAAAGGAACGCAGGATGGAACGAGGCCACTTGTTCGTTTTTGTTTTCACCACAGTATAAAGCCCCTTCTGTGAATCGTTTGTGCCGCATTAAATTCACAACTGAATTATCCGAGGACTCGCAGATTTTTCCCCATTTGAACATTATTACCACAGTAATTCCCAGTTTCTTTAATTCCAGCCTCAGATTGAGGAAGGGGGAAAGAACATTTGATTCACCTACTGCAATAAGCACAATCACAAGCACAGATGTCGAGTTCCTTGCTTAAAGCCAAAATGCAGTCGCCTCTGCCTGTATCATTTAGTTTCTCATGGAACTTTAAAATCTTCCACACAGCCATGTCCATTATACTCGAGAATTAAAAAAGTATGGCACATGTCAGGTCAGACTTTTCATGAAACGGCCAGCGGTGCCTTTAATTCTTCTACATTCCCACCCTTTCACCTCTGAAGTGCGGCCAGCCAAAGATAAAGGCTAAAAACACTATGAAGCCTTAGGGCTTTGGTGCGTGGGGCCCTTAAGTAGGGACATTTATAAATATTACAAAGCAGAGCACCTGTCAGAAGCCATTTAAATCACACAGTCATAATCTAAAATCCTTTCCGGGTCACCATGGGAACCAGGCATAATTAAATGGCATCTTATTTCACTTTTGAACAGCAAACCAAACGTGGGTATAATACCAGCAAGCAGCATCTTTGACTCGACAATCTGAAAGTCTTGGGAAGCATGTATAATCCTTTTATGTCCGGAGAGCTCATGTGGTCACTGAGAGTTTAGAGTCATAATTCCACAGGACTCAATTACATTCTCCAGTTAATTCGGCAGATGCTAATTCCTAAGTCCAAATCACTGTAGAAAACCGTCTTACATAGAGCAGCAGCATAACATTTTTATTCTGCACAAGGGAAGCTAAAATTACTAATGTCTCTAGCAGTTGTGCTGCTGTTTGCCAATATTCCCTTTTGGGAATGCGATGTGGTTTTTGTATCAAAGAACACCCTGGTAGCTAGGGCTGTAGTGTCGGGATCAGCTGGTCTGTAGGTTGATATGCTGCTATTTTTCCTTACAGAGAAAAGAGTAATACTATTACTAGTGCATCTCATCGAATTAGAATATTGTTCAAATTTCAGATAAATATATGTCCCAAGATCACAACTCAATAATTGTTTGTTGCTCCTTTACCATGGATTACTGCAGCATGCCATGGAGGTGATCGACTTGAGGCACTGCTGAGCTACAGCTCATCTGTCTTTTTGGGTCGGGGTTTCCTTGTTGATGATGGACAGCAAACCATTTGGTAGTAGTTTTGGTGCTGAGAGCAAGTCCTGCTGGAAAAGGAAATCAGCATCTCTTTAAGGATTGTTAGCAGATGGGAGCACGAGGTGGTCTAAAATCTGTTATCACTCTGCTGTGTTGGATTTGATAAAACACCAGGAGAGGACGTGGCACACTGGGTAAATTTTACCCTGGACTTCAAACACCTTGGATTCTGAGCCTCTCCCCTGTTTATCCGGTCCATCCGGCAAAATTTTCCCTGAAAAGGTGAAACTTTGGACCACTGAGTTCCTTTCCTCCTTAGCCCAGGTAAGACACCAATGAGGTCTGTGATTCAGGAGTGGTGAAGTTAGTAACAGTGTAGCACCTTTCCCGAAGGCATCTGTGTTATGATGGCTCCTGATTTACGGACACCTGTATCAGTTGTAAAACTCTTCCTTGTTCTTGAACTTTTCTCAACAATCCTCTTAAGGCTGCAGTCATCCTTTTGTTTTTTGTTTTTTTTAAAACCACACTTCTCTCTTCCATTAATATGCTTCGATACAGCGCTCTGAGCAAGCCAGCCTTTTCAGCAATGACCTTCTGTGGCTTACTCTCCTTGTGAAGGATGTCGATTGTCATCTGGACAACTGTCAAGTCAGCAAGCTTACCCAAGATTGTGGTTTCATGTATTGAACAAGAAGCACTCAGAGCACAAACCCTCAGCCAAGGCAGGTCAGTCTCTGGGCAGTATTTGCTTTTTAAGATTATAATGTTGTATTTTATATTCATTGTCCTTCTTTTGTTCTTTTTAAACACAGAAGTTTGTAGCGCAGTAAAAAGTGTAAGGTGACATTCAGTTCTTTCTCTTTTATTTTTTTGGACGCACTTTTGTGCTGTTGAGTGTAATCCATTATTTTTAGCACATCTTTAAATAGACTTTATGTCAAAGAAGCCAGTGGTGTACTTGTATTTTGTTAAAATGGGTGGCCAAGGAGTTGAGTGTAGCAGCTGCTTGAAAACAGAAATTCCTCTCATCAGTGAGATCTTAAGGGACATGGGCACAGTTTGATACACTGTGTCGCATTGTTGGTCCAAAGATAACGAGTTTGATGGCTCTGAGTGGATTTTTAAATAATAAGAGTGCAGATTTTGGCACTCAGTGTGATAATTTGTTTTTATTATTACAAACAGAAACAATCAGTTTTGTTTCATCATTTATTTAACAAAACAAGTTTTTATTATGCATATTTTTTCTTCAGAATAAAAAGGTCTCCTGAGGGTTGTAACAATCCCATTATGTAAGTATTGTGTAATCCATTTGCTTAGATACTGAATGTGAATGAGTGTTGAATGGGCAGGATCTAAACTACGTCTTTGATGGTTGTCAGAGGCAAAGGTAATTTCAGATTTCTTAAGACTTTGTTTCCTCGTATTTTCATAATGACTGATTTCCCTGCTTCTCTAGGTGAAAACGTCATGGGTTTAATTAAAATAAACCCTCTCACTGCGTTAACCATATGTTAGCAAAATGAAAAGGGAACCCCGAGTTCTCAGAATGACCAGTCCCACCCCTACAATTTGCCATGAAAATATAGCTAGCTCACACTTTAAGTGCCTTTGTAGTGAAGCTAAGTTTTCTCTGTGGACCAACATATTTTGCAGCGAGACAGGACTCTATACTTTTCACAAAGCCTTGAGGAGTTGAGGGAACTCTTCCCTTTAATTTATTTCAAGTCAAAAGGCTTTAACTTGGAACAGTGTAAAGAAATATACATTTTGGGTCAATAAGTTTTTGCCTTGCATTTCTACCTAGCTGAAATAACCTGAAATTTGACCCTAACAATGTTGATTCACAGCATAATGGACCGATGGCATTAACCACAGCAGCTTTGCAGGCTTATATGCTACTCTTTGTTCAGTGTCACCTCACACAAACCATACGCTCTGGGGTGTTACTTCTGAAACCGGTATTAGCTGGATAAACCACAAAGATGAGATTCATTTTTTTATCTATACAAGCATTTCGAAATGGGTTAGTTCAGTTTTACAACAGAATACTTTGAACAATATGAACAAAATTGGTGGTTTGGCAAATCTGTGAGCTCTCTGAGCTGCACATCATGTTGCACCCCTAAGCCTTTCAGAAGGCTGCATCTGGACCGGTCTTCAAAACACTGGATCAGACGCTTCCAAGTAGAAAAACCCAGTTCAATGCTCATGGCAGCCACCATAAATGTGCTATCAGTCACAAAGAAGGGAATAAATGTATGGCATCAGGCCTTCAGCATGTATGCTGGGGGGGTGGGGGCATAAAATCAACTGCTCCAACCCAACAATGTTTGTATTTAACACTTTTTTGCACTTTCCATGTTCACATGTGCACGATTGGAGAGAGCGCTGAGTTAAAGCACTCTTGTGACCCCAAACACGCTGTCATTGTAACAGGGAGAATCACTGAACAAAATATTTAATTCATGCGTTTGACTTTGCTGCTACAGTTAGAAGATCAGAGCACACGGAGCTCATGCGAGGCTCTGTGGGCGCTGCACTATCCAAACAGGCCAGACTGTAATGTCTTCAGGCACTGTGCATCGCACAAAAAATAAAAAGCCAACAATCGAACCGTGGGAGATACAGACTGGCTCGGTTAGAGGCGGTTCACTGTGCTTTATAGAATATTGCGCTTAAAATCAACTTTAAAAGATATTGTATTACGATAAAATAATATCGCACTCTGTGCTGTTTTAAAACAGGCATGTGTTGTTAAAATTTGTTAAAAATAAAATCAATGCAACTATTTATAAATATGTTTCTGATAAAAAAAAAAAAAAAAACCCTTACAGTTGTTAGAATTATAGCTTTGCAGCAGTAGCTCATCCCTGGAGGCCAGTGTAAATCTTGCATTTCTCAGGCCACCTTGAGTCAACCTTTCTACAAACATAAAGGTCAGAGACGTTATAGAGGTTTAAGTAGAGGGAGATAAGAGATAACAAAACTTATCTTATCTCTTATGGTTTAAACAGCACATTTATTGGCCCCATGTGTACCTAAAGTGTTGATCTAGTGTTACGTTTAAGACTTTTCTGCCTACACCACTTTGTGAAAGCGAGCTATGGAAACTATCAGAGTTTAGGATTATTTCTGTGGCACTCTGGACTTTCTTTGGAAGCTTGGTTACTGCTTTGCGTCTGTGGTTAGTCGGTTATTTGACATGACTGTGCTGCAAAGCTATTCAACGATGAAGGTAACAGTTTGATTGGCTGTTTACTGTTAAATTGAACCAGAGGACTGTTGAAAATACCATTTCAGAGGATGAGTCCTCAATGTCGATGTTATTTGTTGTGTACTGCTCATGTAGAACAAACCATTAGCTCCAAATTTAAGACCTGTTTTACAGGGTTTCTGTGCTGTGTTATCTGGAAATATTGTCTAATCTTGCGCATTAATCTCGAACAGATTCTATCTATATCCACGAAGACTGGCAGCAGCAAAAGAAATTAAAGAATGATTTAGCCTGCTGATTTCATCTTTACATACAAATATTTCTCATAAAAATAGAACTTTGTGCTGTGTAACCTTGTGTTATGTTCAGTTCTCAAACCTGGAGAAAGGCATCAGGCCAACTCTGGCTCAGAAACGGGCACTGCAATGTTGAGAAAAAGATAATAGTCAGCCAGAGGCAGTTTTCAACCAACTCATGCAGATGTTATCTTTGCATTTTAAAAGCTTAAAAAAAATCTACTTGTGAAAAGTATGTAATTACTGTCAAGAAATGTGAAGCTTGCGCTGTCTGCTTCTGTCTGAAATCAAGGATCCATTGTTTCAGAAGTAACTTGGACATAGAAATTGTAACTAAATAAGGAAGACGGCACTCACCAGGCAATTATTTGCATTGAAATAACGCATGCAGAGAACAGTGAATATTATATGCAGTAATCCAGAAGGGTCAATTACTGATCATTCATTCATGCATGTTAAAGATCCTGCTGTATGCAGCTGATAGTTGCCAAGTTTCAATAACATAATGGTCTAGTATATCATTATTATTATAAATAAGAATGTTAATGGCAGATGATTTGTGGGTGAAATGTGTCCTATTGAGTAGAGCCATACAAAGATTAAATTGTTAACTTGGCGGCGGGTGCTTAAGATGCAGGGCATTAATTTGATTGTCCAGGTTTCGTGTCCTCTATGCAGCCTGTGCTACATGATCGATGTGACCAGTACAGTAGGCTGACAAAGGGGTACACAAGCAAAGGGAAGACAGTCAGAAAGTTCTGTGAATGTTAATGTATTTTCTTGCATTCAACATCAAAAGGCATGGACACATTCGTACATTAACTGGCCGTGTTTTTCCAGCACAGAAGCAAACCCAAACTGCAGGACGGATGAAGAATAGACCTGATTTCATTCTCTCTTCTTTGCTTTAACAATATCCCGTTCCTCTGCTGTGCCAGACATTAGCTTCAAAGGGGAGCGATAATATGCAGGGGTGTTTGATGCTGCAGTCACACAGTCAGCTCTTTGCCAGCTAATGATTGGCTGAATCCGCTCTTGATGTAACATCAGTGTCAATTGTCAAATTGCGAGTGACATTCAGGACAGCCTGAAATCCAGGCTAAACAACTAGACTGACACACATCTCTAACAATGCAATCTGATGTCAAACCGCTGATTGATGCCCAACATTTCTGCATGTATTTGAATGGCATTATGAATACAGGTAATCTCTCTTTGGCCGTTTGGACAGGGCATTGAAACACTTTATATACTCAATGCTTCTGACCAAGCTGAGGCTGCATGGGCAGTTTCCCTCCCTATTAGTATGAAACCAAACATAAATATGGTAATGTAGCATTTTTTCAGTCTTTAATGATGCAATTGAGCAATTGAAGCAATTGAAGGCTTTCAGGAGCAAAGTGAAGGAGGAGATGAAGGCAGCACAGCGGGAGGTGAAACGCTGCCTGAGGGAAGCAAAGGACACCTACAGGAGGAAGGTGGAGCAGAAGTTGGAGAGGAACAATATGAGGGAGGTCTGGAATGGTGTGAAAACCATCACAGGCCACAACACCAAGAAAAGCACAGTGGGGGGGACTGTGGAGAAGGCAAACGAACTCAACAACTTCTTCAACAGGTTTGACCAGCCCACAACCCCCCCACCCTCACCTTCACTACAGAGTCCAATCCCCACTCTCCTACCTCCCTCGCTTCCCCCCCTTCCTGACACCATGACACCCCCCTCCTCCAATCCCTCTCTCAGCAGCAAGACATCTCCCCCCCTCCCCTCTTCCCAAACATCTCCCAGTGTCACAGTGGATCAGGTCAGGAGACAACTGAGGAAGCTTCGCCCCAGAAAGGCAGCAGGCCCAGACAAGGTGTGTCCTAGGATGCTAAAGGCGTGTGCTGCTGAACTTGGGGAGCCGCTACAACGAGTCTTCAACCTCAGTCTGCGACTGGGGAGAGTGCCCGCCCTATGGAAGACATCCTGCATCGTCCCGGTCCCCAAAAAGAACCGGCCCAATGAGCTGAATGACTTCCGACCGGTGGCACTGACGTCACATCTTATGAAGACTCTAGAGCGGCTCTTCCTCAACCTCCTCCGACCACAGGTACAACATGCCCAGGACCCACTACAGTTTGCATACAAGGCGGGTGTCGGAGTGGAGGATGCCATCCTGTACCTCCTACACAGAGCCCACTCACACCTGGATGGGGGAAAAAGCACGGTCAGGATCCTGTTTCTTGACTTTTCCAGTGCCTTTAATACCATCCGGCCCTGTATGCTTCAGGAAAAACTGAACAGGATGGAGGTGGACCCCTGCCTGGTGGCTTGGATCTCCAACTACCTCACCGACAGACCACAGTACGTCAGGCTGAAGGACATCACGTCTGACACAGTGGTCAGCAGCACAGGAGCACCACAGGGAACTGTGCTGTCCCCTCTTCTCTTCACCCTGTACACCTCTGACTTCTGCTACAACTCTGAATTATGCCACATTCAGAAGTTTGCAGACGACACAGCCATCATGGGGTGTATCTGGGATGATCAGGAAGAGGAGTACAGAAGTCTGGTGAGGAACTTTGTCGCATGGAGTCACACAAACCACCTGCAACTCAACACCTCAAAGACTAAGGAACTGGTTGTGGACTTCGGGAGGTCTAGAGCAGGTCCACTGCCGGTTCAGATAGAGGGGGAGGAGGTGGAGGTGGTCAACAAGTACAAGTACCTCGGGCTGTGGGTGGACAATAAACTGGACTGGTCATGCAACACAGAGTACCTGTATAAAAAAGCCCAAAGCCGACTGTACTTCCTCAGGAGGCTGAGGTCTTTTAACATCTGCAGGAAGCTCCTGAGGATGTTTTACCAGTCGGTGGTTGCTGGAGTACTTTTCTATGCTGTGGTGTGCTGGGGGAGCAGCACAGCAAAGAAGGACTCATCCAGGCTGGAGAAACTGATCAGGAGGGCTAGCTCTGTGGTCGGCATGAAGCTGGACACTCTGGTGACAGTGGCAGAGAAAAGGACATTAAAGAAACTGATGGACATTATGGACAATGCCAGGCATCCTCTGCACACGGCCATTAACAACCAGAAGAGTCTGTTCAGTGACAGGTTGCTTCTCCCAAAGACAAGAACTAACAGACTTAAAAACTCCTTTGTCCCACACGCCATCAGACTGTTTAACTCCTCTCTGGAGGGGAGAGGGAGGGGAAACAGGAGGACAAAGGAGGGAACAACTAAGCTGTAGTGCCTCTTCACCTCACTGTGCAATACCTTTTGTGCAATACTTTTGTAAATAGTCAACGGTGCAATAGACTCAATACTTGAAATGTGCAATTCACTTGTATTTTTATTTTTATTCCTATTTATTCTATTTATCCCCTTCGTATATTTTATTTATATTGTCTCTGTATTTATATATATATATATGTGTGTGTGTATAACTCTGTAACTTCTGTCGGTGCTGTGCTTTTTTGGAAATCGAATTTCCCAGAGGAACCCACCCGAGGGATTAATAAAGTTCTATCTTATCTTATCTTATCTTATTGTGGGACACTGTCCTTTGGGAAGCCAATGAAAGTGATGAAGGGTTTCAATTTGCCTGTGAATCTCTGTTCTCCAGCCAATTAGGCGAGCCTCCTGTGGTTTCTGAGGAGCACTCAGCAGAATCCAACGTATACTAACCTTCAAACTGACTGGATCAGGGCATTACATAAACACTGCTGATGGGTATGAGTACAGGGTATAACAGACAAAGCTGCCCAGCGTGTGTCCTCTAACACATTTTTAATCTTTTGGTTATTTGGAGGTGATGAAACCCATCATGGCACCAATGGGGGTCTTTTAACTCAGGATTAGCAGTAAAGTTGTCATATTTCGGGCGATTGTGGCTCAAGTTGGGAGTTCGCCTTGTAATCGGAAGGTTGCCGGTTCGAGCCCCGGCTTGCACAGTCTCGGTCGTTGTGTCCTTCGGCAAGACACTTCACCCGTTGCCTACTGGTGGTGGTCAGAGGGCCCGCTGGCGCCAGTGTCCGGCAGCCTCGCCTCTGTCAGTGCGCCCCAGGGTGGCTGTGGCTACAATGTAGCTTTCCATCACCAGTGTGTGAATGGGTGGATGACTGGATATGTAAAGCACTTTGGGATCCTTAGGGACTAGTAAAGCGCTATATAAATACAGGCCATTTACCATTTACTATTTCACTTGTGCTGTATGCTATAAGCTGAAATATCACCAAGCATGTTAGAGTCATGGGTTATGCAGAACCTGTCTTGCTTTGGCCTGTCCACAAATACATGACTGTTTTGGTAAATATGGTGTTGAACAGGGTTTTTCAAAGGTTTTCTTTGGACATTGGCTGTTTGTTCCCTCATTTTCAGTCCACCTCTTGTACTTGACCATTTTTTGAGAAAAGTTTGTTTGTTTGTTTACTTGCCTGAGCTACTGAACCTCAAGCATAAAAAAGCAAAAACACAGTATTTTTCTCATTTCTTTACTTGACTATGCAAAAAAATGCCAACGATAACAGTTTGACAGGCACAAAATAGTAATTTTGCACCATCAGTGTTACTCCTAAAGCTCTATTAGCCGGAAACATGGCATATCTTGACATGATGTGAAGCGTTTCCTTAAAGAATGGCAGAAACTGGAAAAGTGGTCAGGCCTAAAAGAAACAAAACAAAAGAAACCCCAAAACATATGAACGACAGCAGATGAAGTTACGTCCCTAGGAAAAAATAAATAAATGGGAAAAGATAAAGCAAAGACCTGACACAGAATCTGTGAAATGCATCTGACCATTTACTTTTCACTGAAACTCATCAGAAATGCTTTAGTGTCGCTGTCAAGAAGGCTTTCTTAAGGAAAGGGAACAGGAAGAAAAAGGCGATGTATCCCAAATTACACAAGAAGTGGACTGAAAATCAGTGGCAACGGGAGTGATGCATCTAAATTTGAAATTTCGTGATTCAAACATCAGCATGTCTGAGGTCAAGAGAACAATACAACTCATTGTCTAGAAGGGGTAAAAAAAAAAAACAAAAAAAACAACTTAAAGTTAAGTTTCCTTGCAGGTGATGAATATTGCAAACTGTGTTTCCCTGTAGGTGGTGCACTTGTCCTCTTTAAGTGCATTGTCTTTCATATTTTTTGTCTACCTGCTTCAAGAACTTTTCATCTGATCATAATTTCCACAATAATAACGGTAAAATTTTGGGGGACATTTTCTGTTGCCTGATATTAACCGATATCGGCCTGTTGACATAAACGATGTACAGCGGGGAGTGGACGACGTTTCTATATGGTCTCACGGCACTTTTATGTTGGCTGAATATTTAAAACATAAAGAGAGTTTGAAAGCAATAATTAAAAAACCCAGAACAGCTGCACTGTATCAGCTGTTCAAATTTTACATTTGGGTAATGACCCAGGATTTGGCATTTCTGAATATTTTTATATTAAGCTATCAAAATAATCAAGTGTTACTTTA
Source organism: Diplotaxodon limnothrissa (assembly GCF_057381915.1). Classification (NCBI taxonomy): domain Eukaryota; kingdom Metazoa; phylum Chordata; class Actinopteri; order Cichliformes; family Cichlidae; genus Diplotaxodon; species Diplotaxodon limnothrissa. The sequence continues at coordinate 14,574,702 of NC_140614.1, read as the reverse complement.
GGCACCTGATGTTGATGATAACTGATTTATACATTTTCTTTCTTAAAATCTTGTCAACTTGAGAAACATGTCACCGAGGATTTTCAAATTAACACTTTATGTGCAGCTACGACATTCAATACAGTCAAAGTGTTGGTGAATGTTACGAGTTACTTTCCTCAGTGTGGGGTTAAAAAAAAAAAATGCTGCAGGTCACTGAAAAGTCTTTTTTAATGAGCATGAATTCTTAGAAAAATTTGTATTTTTGTTCTTAAAATATTTTTTGTTTACTTTCTGTTTGCAATTGCAGTGAAGTTTTACATGTTTATCTTCAGTTTGTGTATTTGCATGTTAACATTTGCTAATAAGCATCAAATAAAGCTAAGGCTTAATATCATTGAGTATATAGCCATAACCAATTAGTCATGAAAATCCACCCTGAACAGCCTTTATTGCAAATCCACTCATTGTTTAGATATGTTGTTCTAAAAGCCAACTAACCCAACCCGTTTCCCTTTTAAACAGTGGAAGTCTTTGAGAAGCAATAGGCAGTGACACATCACATAAGCAGCTTGACACCAGCCCATGTGCCTGGCTGTCGTCCAGCACGTGAAGTTCTTCTAGTCACTGATGTGTAGAGGGTGGGGTCAGTTCAGGGTGGATTCCATTTGTTTTGGTTACAATAGAAAACACCTGTCACCACCGCCTTAGCTCGGTAATTTCTTTATTTAACAGCTTCCTGTTAGAAGGCATGCAGCCATTGAATAAACAACTTCGTGTTCAGTTTCATATAATGTTAGAAAAGTTCATCTTGATTTAGTGTAAGTAGCAAATACATTTCATGCTCGTCAGCAAACATGGCAGTTTGTCCTGATGGTGTTCCAAATTCTCACAAGCTCAGACATTTTTAACATATCTGCTTGTGAGAACAGCTTGCGTCAACACAACCTGTTCTCCTCGATCTCTGTGTTGTACATTGTGTGAGGGCAGTACACTGTGACATCTCTGTTAGGTGTGGTCACTTAAGTACACTTACCCTCACAGTGACACAGGGTGTGGTCAGATGTGAGCTAAACGTTGCCTCAGGCTGGAGCTGTTTGTGGTACGTATTTAGCACCTTTTCAGTGGTTAAGAAAGTGCATCTGCGTCCTTCACAGTCTTCGTTACCACCCTTCTTTTTCATCTCCTCGACACCCTTTATGATCAATTATGACAGACACAGCAGATCTTCACACTTGTGAGCGTTCCCTGTGTCCTGTGTTTTCTTTCCCTTCTACACACATGCTCCTACTTCTGTCAGACTTAAAGAGATTTTCTTTAAAAATATTTCATGTTGCTAATTCCCTCAGAAAAATCCTTTCCAATTAGTGAAGTGTAGTCACTGCTCACCGTGTCACAACAGAGTCTTACATTTGGTGACAGAAAGAACTTAGCAGCTGGCCTGCTACTGTGGGTTTCCTTTTTTCTTCATTTTTTCACCCCATTCCTTTCACAGCTGAATTCACGACACCACTAAAGACAGGGCGTTTGAGGTCTGTGAGCACAAAACACTTTCAGTAAAAGGACTGTACAGTCCCTTGCCACATTCTCTGCACACTGCACTGTATAATTAAAAACCACCATGCCCCTGCTGTCTGTGGACATAAAACGAAAATATAGCACAAATACAAAAATCAGAATACACTTCTTGCCATTCCAACTGAGTGGACCGCACAATCGAAAAATGAAGTCGTGAGGCAAGAGAAGCCTTTTGAGGCATAATGCTCCGCAGAGGCTGAAAAGCTTACACATCAGTGCTTTCAAAAGATTTGCGTGAAAAGAATTGGAAAACACATGCTTGTTTGTGTTCCAGCAGGAAAATGAATGTTAAAAATTTATACCTTTTAAAATAGATTTCCCGTGTCATGTGTCTTGACATTATCAGAACGCCGCACAGGATGCTGGGTGTGCCAACAGCTCAAGACCAAAATTAATAAATAAATACATTTCAAAAACAGATTTGCTCTTCTTATCAGATATTGCCAGCCTAACATGTCAGACTTTCACAAGAGCTCTACACATGGGAAATGCCTATGATGTATGACTGATGAAATATATAACCGTTTTATACTCACAATGAGTCCATCATACAATTAGAACATGCTGTTTGTATGAGGATCCAAATAACAGCAATGTTTCATTGGCGTACATCTGCTTGTTTTAACATTGTGAGTTTGAAAAAAGTCGATTAAATTACACTAAATGTATTTTTTCTCATACCCACATAATTCAAGGATCAAGAAAACCTTGCTTATAGTTCACTTTACTGCTGTAGACTCTTCACCTTACAGTATATACATTCAACGGCATAAATGTTTGTTAGGCATAACTGTTCAAATGCTTGTTACACAAATGAGCCAATCCATTGGCAGCAACTTGGTGTGTTTCTTTCAGAAACAGCTCATTTTCTGGGACTTTTCCCTACACAGCCATTCCTGTGTTTACAGAGAATGGTCCAAACAAACAAAAAGAGAAAAAAAGTCCCCCAAAAAGGAAATATCCAACAACCACTTGCTGCAACCCAGCCATGGTATGCAGAAGACCATCTAGGAATGAATAACACATCAAACTTTGAAGCAGATTGGCTGCAGCAGCAGAGGACCACACAAGGTGCCACTGCTGTTAGCTAAGAACAGGAAACCGAAGCTTCGATTCACACTGGCTCACCACAATTAGACAATAGAAGACTAGAAAAAGTAGTATAGTTAGTCAGTCATATAACTATAATCATATAGTTAGGGCTGGATCAGGTGTCCCTGAATCCTCCCTAATGTTGGGCATACACTGTGCAATTTTTGGATAATTTTTAGCCGATTTTTGAGTCGTGAGCCGTTTTGGTGATCGGCCCGAGTTTCGCCTTCATCGTGTATCGTGCATGGTGTAGTATACGTGGGGTAACGAGAAGCGATTAACACCTCACGACCAGCTCCCGATCATCAATCTTGGTCGTAAGAAAATCAAACCTGTTTGAAATCCTGTCGGCCGTCTTGAGGGTGTCACCGCAGCCTCTCACTCTGCGCACACGCAAACACAGAAATGAAAGTGAAGAGACGGAGCAGCACGGCAGTGCAGCATGTGATCTGGACACAAGTGATGGAGGCACAACTTTGGCAAGCTCATCTGAGCCTTTTCGATGTGGCCTCACAAAATTATCACGACCACAACAACCGTGAAAATAATTGGATGGACATTGCTACTCAATCACAGCTGCCTGATCAATGTTTTTCATTAGCAATTTTGCAAAGTTGATGGTGGTGGTGTGTGCACGTCTGTGTGAGTGAAAGACAGAGGGAGAGCGAGCGACAGATTTTCTGTGTCCATAACATGAAGGTTACATGCACAGTGTGAGCACTCAGGTCGCATCAGAGCATCGGGCCGTATAGTGTGAGACCCTGCATCATGACCTACAAACGTCTAACCCCTGCGAGTCAATCGTGCAGTTTGAGTTTTGCTGAATGGAAAAAAACCCAAATTGCACAGTGTTTGCCCATCTTTAGTTATGATGCAATAGTTGTAGCCTTTTTGGGGATTCCCATGATGCATTGTGTATTTCTGCTTTAGTCACCTTTCTCACTCACTATGTGTTAATAGACCTCTCTGCATTGAATCATGCTTGTTATAAATCTCTGGCTCTCTTACACAGCATGTCTTTATCCTAGCCGCCCTTCCCTGAGCCTGGTTCTGCTGGAGGTTTCTTCCTGTTAAAAGGGAGTTTTTCCTTCCCACTGTTGCCAAAGTGCTTGCTCATAGGGCGTCATATGATTGCTGGGTTTTTCTCTGTCTGTATTATAGGGGTCTACCATATAAAGTGCCATGAGGCGACTGTTGTTGCGATTTGGCGCTGTAGAAGAAAAATGTTGAATGTTCCGATGAGTCTCGATTTCTGTTGCGGCAGGGTCAGAATTTGGATGCGGCCCATATCACAGGCACCAGATCTCAATCCAGTTGCACACATTGAGGTGTGGTGGAGCAGATTTGCTTCATGGAACATAAAAGTAAAAATTGTACTGACGTGATTGCTGTTGTCAGCTGACATCGAGAAAATAAAATTAAACTGAATCCATACTCTGAACTTTTATCAAATACTCTAACATTCTTGTACACATTTCTTACAGTGGACATTTTGGCATGTGACACTTGGGTGTAGTGAATGTCAGTGAATGCAACATTAACCTTGAACATGATCATTCTGGCACAGCTAAATGGAACACAGCCATTGCTAATTGGATTAGTTACACCTGTGCTTTTCAAAGCATAACAAATCAAAACAGCTGCTGGAAAGTAAAGCATACTTTGTGTTGTCATAAAAACAGTATAATGGAGGGTTTACACAGATGTATGGTGAATGCTAAGCAGGTTATTTATTTATCTATACTACAAATGTATTCAGGGTACTGCTGTGAATGCATGCAAGACTACCATTCCTCTCTGGGTTTGATGCAAGGCTGTGGATGCTAATGCAGAGCGGTACTAAGTACCTTTGTACAGCAATGTAATGCACAAAATGTGTCAGCCAGTTTGTTAATGGATGTCAATTCTCTCTCACCAGTCCAAAAGCTACATGTGCAGCAGCCAGGGGAATGTGCTGTGCTTCACCATAGATTTTGCATCAGGCTTCACCTGCTCTGAAAGCACTTCAAAGGTGACATTTTACCGAGTTCACAATTCTTGTTGGCATACTGCTTCAACTGTTCTTAGTTTTGAGATGACAGTTCAAAATCTCCTTACTGATGTTTGCTTAGGCTCTAATTGTAGCTATTTGAGGGGAAAAAAATGCTAAATTTAACATTTTGCACAAATTAATTTCTTCCATTAAGACCTTTATTTCTTCAAGAATAGTATGCTCTTATTAAAATGACAGTTTGAGTTTAATTTAGCAGCTCTGCACTGGTTAAAATCCATCATAAAATAACTTTAAAGATGGTCCGCTGTGTTTCCTCAACTGCACATTAAAATGACATTTCCTGATCATGCAGCCTGTTGTGCTCATTATTGAAACCCCTCTGCTGTGTTTTTTATCCTTCCCTTGTAGACAATACTGTGGCGATACAAGTTCTCTCAACTTAAAGGCTCCTCTGACGACGGGAAAACCAGGGTAAAGCTCCTTTTTAAGAATCCCGAAAGCAAGCAGATAGAAATGAAGGTAATAAAACATTTCTTGCCCCAATTTAATAAAATTAAATGTACTTGTTTAATTCTAGTTGGATTCTTTTACACTAGTTGTGACTCGAAGTGCGGGATTTCTAATTAGTCTCTGCCTCTGTAGCACCGTGCATAAATCAAATAGTCAAGATGTGATTAAACTGCAGACTTTTAGCTTTATTTAAGTGGTTTAACTCAAATATTTTATTAACTGTTTAGGAGTTACGGCCATTTTTATACATGTGAAACTCTGAAAATGGGAGCCTAAGTAATTGGACAGACTTGTAAGGACTCAAGGATCCTTCTTCAATACTTGGATGAAAACTCTCTGAAGCCAGTGTCAGAAGTCTAGAACCCGTGAGCACAAACTGCTGTGTTTCCTGCAGCCACTTTTCGTCCGTCTAAAGGTTTTTTTTTTCAGAACCTTGCAGGTTCTTTTAGATGTTTTCTGACAAACTGTAATCTGGCCTTCTTGGTCTTGATTGTAGCCGGTGGTTTACACCTCTGTATTTACCTGAAAGTGTCTCTTGATTGCAGACTTTGACAAGAGTGAGAGCGCTCTTGTCATTCAGGTATTTCAGTGTTGCCAGTTGATTCCTTCGTTTTAACAGTGAACCAGATTGTTGATTTTTTTTTAAATGCATTATTGCCTTACATTTGTTAGACCTCTTGAATTTAAGCTGAATGACTGAACTTTAATCACATCAATCCACTCTAGTGAATTACCAGAAAAAAAAGTCATTGTCTAAATATGACCTGGCTGCATATAAATCATGCTGGAAGAAGCTAGTTACCCTGACATACACTGTTATCATTCTCTTGTGCAACTCCTAGTATTGTGACAGATGTGGAGAGTGCAGATAGCATCAGCCACAACTGCCAAATTAATTAATAAACCACAATTACCTGTTAACTTTTTTAAATACTGTGATTTGGATTGTGAACATAACGGACTAATCAGTGCGTCTCTTGTCCTTGACGTGTGCTTTTCAGGAGCTGGAGTTTGCTAATCTGACAGCCGTCCTCCACTGTATACATTCTTTTATCGCTGCCAAAGTGGCCTCCATGGACCCTCTCTTTATGTGCAGTCAAAGCTTCCTTGGAAATTACACGAACAGTTAAGAAGACACGTCCTCATCGTGATGTGCACCTGAGGCAAATCAGCAGTATTTTATGCACAGAGCCCATTGATATGTATATCTTGTTCTTGCTATTTTTGTATGGACTTCTGAAAAAGACATCTTTGTAAAAGACTCTTGAGGTGGGTAATGTCAGATCTACTGAAGGAAAGATGAGGTTTCACTTTTAGACAACTAGAGATATCCAGTGGGAAAAGATATACAGTCCTTCCATTCTTCTGTTTGCCCCCCCCCCCCCCCCATTTGATAATTATTCAGAGTGAAACTTAACACCTATGATAAAAAAAAAAAAAAAATGTAGCTGCCGCTGTGTTTAACAGAAAACCTAAAAATGAATTAAAAATAAAAGAAATTTCAGCTGGGTAAATGAAGCGGATATCGTCACAGGGGGATACAGGATTAAAACAGGCCTTTGACAGGGATATTTCCAACAATGATGAGAAAGCGTATTCTTTTTTTTTTTTTTTTAAATCCCCCCAAACTTCCTGTGGTTTACCTAGTAATGTCATGTCTGAAAAGGTACCGCAAGCACCTTACAATAAAAAGCAAAAATAATAGCCTCCAAATAACCACCGAGTTGACTCGACAGCACTCTGATACGGGCCCAGACTAAAATTAAAGAAACTTCCCAAAGGCAGCGCTGGTGCCAGGCTTCAGTACTTCACTGGTTTGGAATAAATTGCAAGTTGTTTGTGTTACTGTTTCCATCTTTTGTATCAAATAAAAAGGCAAACGTCCAGAGTGTTGCATTTCTCTGGCAAACAACATTTTAAGCTTCACAGTATTGTTAGAGTCCTTTTTTTTTTAAAATTCTTTTTCTGAATCTCATCCTGATATGGTGAAAATACTGTGCATCTTCAACTTTCTGTAATGGTTTTAGTGTTAAATAACATGTTTGCTGTAGTTTCAATAAATCGCTTACAGAGTTCAACTTACAGTATATATCCAAGGCATGTTAAAGCTCCCTGTGGGTCTACATGTGTCTACTTTCACACTTTAGAATCTGCTAGCCCAGCTGCTGATTTCTGTCTTAATACTGCATTTGTGCGCCAAAAATACTTTTTCTGTCTTTTCCAAAAACAAAAAGAAAACGCTGCACAGGTAGCTGCGTTTTATTGGAAGAGCCTGTTCCACTACTTGTTTTCAACTGAACTGGGCTGCAGCACAGTCTCATTAAACTGAGTAGTTTAATTCTGTGAGTTAGTAACTTGGGTCTTTTCACCAAGAGGTCACTGATCAGAGAATACCAACAAGTACAAGGTCAACAGACAGCTGTTTACAAACTGTTCCTTTAGCCTGTGTCTCCTGGTCCTTGAACTTTAACTCGGTACAGTTGTCTTTGCTACCCACAATAAACCAGGGAATAGTAACCCAGACGTTTTTGTTTTGTTGGTTTTTCTTTCTTTTCTTGTTTATGTGAAGTTATCTGGAGTTCTCCAGCCAGCATATTAATTCATTAACAGGTTAATTGAATGATTTTTGTCATCTATGGGGCAGAGTTAATTATTCCCATTGTCCTTTTTGCTGTTCTGCTTCCACTGCTCAAACTGTCACACCACATCTCCAACTCCATACATATTGGTCGAAAGGTCACAAGCAGTTTGAACCCAACAGGATATGTTACTTGTGTGCCATTGAAGAGAAAAGCTTGCACTGGCTTCTCACAGGTGAGTGATGACAGCACATGTACTTTTTTTCCCCTTTCTTTGAAAAGAAAGAAAGAAAAAAAGAACAGGTGGGGCCTGTCCTGGAGGCAATGCTGCGAGAGACTAAACCTTTCTATGTAGGTGTTCTTAGTCTAAAGTGGTTGAATTGAAGGCAGTTGGGCTTCTTTTAGTCTCTTTAAGGTTTTTCATCTGTTTTCCAAAAGGCCTTCAGTTTTCCACAGTGGTAGTCAGGACATGTCAGGTCATGTTTTTGTGCTGCTGCCCCACCCTTCCTTTTATGATAGTAAATAAACTGATTGTTGTTAGTGACTTTTGTGTTTTCATTGTGCATCATAACGACAAGGCTATGGGTGTGCTCTTGGGCATTTAGTTCCACAGTTCGCTTATTCTTAATTAACTGCAGGTGTGGCAAATATTTAATACATGTGGGCAGGATAATAATCATTTTTCTGTCATTTTCCTGGTACATCATCCTTGCCTCAATATTAACAACAGCCAGCAGCTACATTATAAAAACTAGCTTTCTGCTGCTGGAACGCAACTAGATATTCTTCTTTGTTGGAATTCCAAATATTGTGTCGTGTATGTATGACGTCTGTGTATTCCAGTTCAGTTGCAAGTGGATCATTATTTCATTTAACACTGCAGTGTTCAGTTTGATCATCAACGCAACGATCAACTTGAAATGCTGCATTCCTACGTAGGTTGTAGCAGCGGTCGCAGTGTGAGGACTTTCCCCAAATTTAATTAATAACCAATACAAAAGCCAACTTCCAAGATCTCCTACTACTGTGCTAGCACAGCAATGTAAAGACACGACAGGAAAGAAAATAAAATAGGTGGACAGATGCCTGTATGCAGGTTAAAGTGATTGTAACAAGGATAAAACACAATGTTGGAATGCCACATTACAGCTAGTTCTAGTGAAGTATTCCCATTTTTTAACATGACACCCATTATGACACCTGTGTTGCAATATTTCATTCTAGCTAGCAAGACCTATAACAGCACAGGTTGTTCATGTAAATTTTTAAACAGATAGCCTCCAGGTAAGAAAATTCACAGTCAGCAAAACATCAAGCAGCAGAAAAAATTACAGTACATCCACAAAGTAAATTCCTTCTGTCAAAACCAGTTTTGTCCTTGAGAATTTCTGCAGTAACTCTGCACTTCCCACTGAGCATGTGCAGAGTAAGTAACAGTTAAACCCTTATATTCCAAGGCACAGAAGTGAGTGTTTAGGTTTGGGCCTCACAGTGTATGTCACACACTCATGTAATGATTCATACTTTTGGCCTGAGCTGGATTGACACAGATTGTTAGTTGATATTTTTTCCTGCGTTTTTAGATTATGGCAGTGATACCGGTGGTTGCGCTATACATTTTAAACCTGGTATCATATATTGTTTGATAAAATATTCAAAAGGACCCTATAATAAGAACTTTTAAAGGAGCAAATATTTATTATTTTTACTAACATACTACTAGATAATTACTAGAAAAAAAATCCAAGGTCCACACAGCAATCGATTAGATATTAACATCAAACTGTTTTATACTGAATAAAATAAATAAATAATATTCGGTTTTACGAAGATGACACGAGAGATTTTCTATTATTATACAGAACTGAATGAAAAATGTACTTTCACTGGCCGTCTGTAACCTGTGGCTTGGGTAGGCTGCATACTGATGTATGCTGCTTCAGTTTTGACTGTCACCCTCTGTAAGTGTTTTATGTATATATGCAACTTACAGGTAAAAATAAACAAAAGGACTGAGTTTGTGCTTACTGCTGGACTTTTATTCTAAAAAGATGTGAAAGTGGAAACTGCAGAAAGCAACAGCGGTTAGAGATGGACTGTCAGTAAAACGGAATAAAAGATATTAAATGGGATATTTGCATGATAATACATCAGGCTATGGTGGAAGGAATGCACACGCTTCATCCTCTACAAGCTCTGATTTATTTAGTGAAAGGTTTGGGCTTAAACAGCTTGAAAGATAAAAGCAGCCACCGTGTTTAAAAAAAAAAAAAAAAAAAAAAAAAAGAAGAGGTGAGATGATCTCCAGCTCACTGCTGAAGTCACTAAACACACAAACGGCATCACGGAGTTACATCAGCAACATGTCAAGCATGAATTTCTAGCACTGAGCTCAACTTTCAATGGGCCGTGACTCTCACAGTTGGCTCCACTTGCAGCATTGGAAACCGTGTGCTAACTGGAGTATTTGTGATGGAAAATTTTCTGGGAAATTTTGGAACTGCTGTCGTGACCTTTCTGTGTCACTGTTCCCTGCAGACGGAATATAAAACTGAAAATATACTCAGCAGGACGGAAGGAAAAAAGGAAGCAGGGCCGTATATCTGCCAAAAATGACTGCAGCTATTATTGTGTACTTTTTATTACAACAATAATGTTTCAGAAGGAAAAAAAATAAATAAAAAGGTACTGACAAGCCCTCACATGTACGTAGATGACCTTAATATTGCGTTTCTGGAAGTCTGCTAGGTTGAATGTTGTTTAAGCAGCCAACACATTCAGCACAACAGCTTTGCATGGTATTTTAAAATATGGATTAAATGAATAGCATCATTGTAAAAATGTTTATGATATTAACAGCACGGATCTCTACTAAACTGCTAATTTTGGAAATTGAAACTCATTTTAGAGATCTTATTTAAATAAGTGGTTGTTATTGGGGTTCATATAGCCGAGTTTCACTTGCTTTTCTGTTTAAAGGTGCCCTGTGGAGCTGGCTTCATGAAAAAAGAGATGTGGATACATCCATTTATAATGGTTTAAACTATTTATCTTATATCTATATCCTCTTTCATGTTTAATTGGTGAGTTTATTAGTATATTAGGTTAGTAAATTAGTATAAGAAATAAATGATACAGAGTGCTCTACATTTTTAAAGTAAGTTGCAAACAGTTATTGGGCATTTTATCCATTGACTAATATAATCATATCTTTCTGCAAAAAGTGTAGTCACCCTCCAAAGTTTTTTAATTCAAAAATGTGCAATTCTTCATTTTTCACACCAAGAATGTAGAGACTGCCTCTGTGCACCACCACAATTGATTTTAAATCAAACAAAGATGTGGTTGAATTTTATTAATAAAAATTGAAAGAGGCTAAAAAGAAATCAGAAATTTGACTGACAAGGGGTTTCATGACAAGGCCTGTCACCCATTTCATGCCAAATAAAGTAGACTCTGTATCTGAAGTTGACTCGAGGTGTTGGATTTGCATTTGTACTTTTCAATTTAATTTTGAATATGAAGTCCAAAAAGAGGTCAGTACAAGGAAAGGAGGCTATCATTATCCCGAATAAAACAAAATAACCAGAGAGGGAGAGCAAAATCTTTATTAGTGGCCAAATCAAAAATCTTGTCTTCAAGAAAGAACGCAGTAAAAGGCCTGAAACATCACGGAAGTTAAGAAACAACTTCACAACATCTGGCCAAGCCAAGAAAAGAACACTCTCGGATATTATTGACAAGGTTTACAATGAAGAGATGCCTTCAAGAATGGAAATATAGAGAGTTTATAACAAGGTGCAAACCATTGCTTCCACTCAAGAACAGGAAGGCCAGAAAGATTTGTCATTAAACCTCTAAAAGAGTCTGCACAGTCCTGGAAAAATGCTGTAGACAAATAAAACCGCGGTTATCTTGTAGCAGAATGATGGGAGAGCAAGGAGCAAACCTGATTATGATCCACAGCATACCACCACATTATCTCTCAAACACAGTGTAGATACCGTTATGGCATGTGTATGCATGGCTATCAGTGGAAGCTGGTCACTGGTGTTTACTGATGATGTGACTACTGAAGCAGTGCAGGTGTATCCTCTCTGCTGAGATTCAAACCTGATTAGGAAGGCACTTCATGGTGCATGACCCAAAACAAACCCGAGTCTCTTGAGAAATGGGATACTGTTCAGCACCCAAGTCAGTGACCTGATCTCAACAAAATAGAACAACTTTTCAGTTATTATATACAAAACTGGTGGCAGGGAGACCCACAAAAAAGCAGCAACTGAAGGTCACTGCAGTAAAGGCCTGGCAGAGCATCTCAAGGGAGGAAACGTCAAACAGTCCCAGACTGCAAAAGATTTTCATAAATAATTAAAAATAATCCTTGTATTTAAAGTTCTATTAGTCAATTACTTTTGAGCAACGTCTCTAGCAGGAGAGTTTATCTTCACTTAAAATGAACACAAATCACTGAATTTTCAAGCCGTTTGTTACAAAAGATGTAAAAACAGAAAGAAAAGAAGAAAGGAGAAAAAAAATGTAAAAACACTTCAAGTGAGAACAAGAGAAACACCAAGTCTCTGAGTTACTCAAGTGTGAGCTGGTTTACTTAACCATGGCATTGGGCTCCCAGGTTTCTCAGTATACAAGTGCACGCTGCACCACAAACACAGCTCTCAGATCTTGGATTGTTGGTGACAGTAAGAATGGCATACTTTCATTGCCTTTGTCTTGTAATGATTTCCTGCATTTCTCTTCCAAGTTTTACAGCAGATGATGTCAAAACACTGACCGGTAAGTATATTTTTATTTGTGCATTTTATGTATTTGCTGAAACTGTCATGAAAAATATTGGATCATTTATAAATATTAGATAAAATTCATGAATTGAACTGGAAGAACTGAAACGACTGATGTTCTTTTTGGGCACGGCTATAATGTACGTAATGGAATAAGAAAGCACATTTTATGCAGCTTTCAACTTCTTCAGCCTTACAATTAGAGTGAAACCAAGTATGATTTCAGGATAATTTCAGGATTTGGGGTATATGAAACCAGCTTCTTCTCACCCAGAAAATAGATTTCAGAATATAATTCATACTGCTCACTGGTGCAATACATTTATTATGAACCAGCCTGTGCAGAGATATTTTAGGCAGTGTCACTAGTTATTACTGAGAACGAGGGTTAAATGATATCAGTATCAGGACATATTGTTACTTGGTACTGAAGTATAGTTCTTCAGATAAGAACACAGTGAACACTATCACTGGGTGGATAAATAGTCCTTGAGGGCTTCAGTGGATGCAAAGTAAATGGTGCTAAATTGTCAGGTCATTGTGCCCCAAAAGGCACCGCTAAGCCTGACCATGACTTGAGCTACATGGACTCTTTGGAATAACACAAGTTACTCAGAAATAGGTTCTTTGGTCTTTTAAGTGCCCTTAAATGAATTCTAAGGTCAGTGACTATGCAACAACATCAAAACATAGCTCTCAAGGATGGGATGCTACTTGGCCAGCATGGTGCTGGTTCAGTCCACGTTTCTATTATTTCCCCAGTCATCTCATTAAAAACCTCCATCCATACGTCTTTGTAACCTCTTATCTAATTCATTCGCTCAATGGACGAGAGGATTGACACCATCACAAGGCTAACCCAGAGATCCTTGAGAGGGAGCGTTCACACATCATCCCAAGAGTTTCATCTTGTTTTTACTTCTGAGAAATCATTTAAAGATTACTCCTCCCTTGGGGTCACTATCAGCTTTCTTTCACCAGAACTTTGTCTTCATGTAGCAAATTCTTTGTTGGTGCTGAAGTTGCTTTTCTCCCTCAGAGAAAAGAGCTGGATGTGTTGGATACAGTTGATCTGGTTAAATCAAAACTTTAGTAATGTGCCATGCACTGTCCTCTTAGAAGTTTCTATTCAAGCAATATCACAGTGCATGGCACGTTACTAAAGTTTTGATTTAACCAGATCTACTGTATCCAACACATTTTTCTTAAGAGAAAATTATTTTTCTCTTATTGTATTTTTTTCTTCAATTTTTTTCATGCACTGCTTAAATAAGTTGACTGGATACAGAAATATTTAGGATTCTGCACAGAGTCATTTACATTGTGGGCGACCGTGGCTCAGGGGGTTGGGAATCGCATCTGTAACCGGAAGGTCGCCGGTTCGATCCCTGGGCTCTCTGTCCTGGTCGTTGTGTCCTTGGGCAAGACACTTTACCCTACTTGCCTACTGGTGTTGGCCAGAGGGGCCGATGGCGCGATATGGCAGCCTCGCTTCTGTCAGTCTGCCCCAGGGCAGCTGTGGCTACAACTGTAGCTGCCTCCACCAGTGTGTGAATGTGAGAGTGAATGAATAGTGGTATTGTAAAGCGCTTTGGGTGCCTAGAAAAGCGCTATATAAATCCACTCCATTATTACATTAAAACAAACAATGTTTGTTCACAGTATAAAGTTCAAGTGAACACTTTCACCTTTTGTTGCCTTATTTTAATCATTTAAAATCAAATGATTTAATGTGTATTTTAATATTTTGTTAATACCAACATTTTGAATGCTACGTTAATAATAAAAACTGCAAATACTGGACAAATTACTTGATTTAATATCCATCCATCCAGCTTCTGTTTGTCCTTTTAAGGGGCGCTGGAGCCTATCCCAGCTGTCTTAGGGCGAGAGGCAGGGTACACCCTGGACAGGTCGCCAGTCTGTCGCAGGGCTAACACTCACATTCCCACCTATGGGCAATTTAGTGTTTCCAATTAACCTATCCCCACTAACTGTCTTTGGGCTGTGGGAGGAGAGTACTGGGGGAGAACCCACGCAAACCACCAAATACCAGACAAATTACTTAATTTAATGTTCCAAAATGGCATCTATTTATTTTAAAGTAAGTTAGTTAAGTAAGTTAAGTATGTGAAAAGCAGTGAAAATTCACTTGTAACAACTAGAAATATCAACCTTTTTAAAAACACATGTGGATAGTTCTCAAGTTATCAATATTAAAATTTTGAAATATTAAAGTAAAGTACAGACTCAAATACCACATAATATTTAAAAAGTACTGTACATTAGTACAAAGCAGTGTGGCAGAAGTGAACAAAACAATCTGCTGTACTTTGTGGCTTGTGCTTTTATTATGTTTTTATTCTAATATGCATTTTATATTACCCCTGTGTATTAGTGGCATTGACCTGTGAGTATATTTGATACTTTGCTAAGGCCTTATAATACTCGTGTTACTTCTCTGTCTCTTATGTTAAGCACTTTGGTATAACGCTGGTTTTTAAATGTGCTCTTTAAATAAAGATTGTTGTTATTGTTGTTTAACTATATTTTGAAGACTGGCTGTAGCTTAACTACCTTCATATGTTGTTAGTGAGTCAAACAGTTTAGTTACTTTTTACTTGTGGTTGTTACTCAGATTACTATCGGTTTTGCACTGTAATAAGAAACTACAGATTTTCACTTGTACTTTACATTCCCCATCCTTGAAACCCCTTTGACCATTCCCCTTCCATTTTTTCTTTAATCCTGACCGCTGTGCAGGAACGCCCCGGTCATGCATTCGTCACTGAGCCACTTGAACTTTGTGCAGTGGAAAAGGACAAGTGTTGCTCGGTGCTTACGCAGCATTAACGTCATCGTGTTTTAATGCCCCAGATCTCTCCCTGAGATCTCCGTGTCTTTAGTCTGCTCACATAAATACATGATGCTTGAACAGTTTCACTGATAAACTGAAAATGAAACGTCACATGTGAATTGTCAATTTAATTATTGTTTTTGTTATTCCTTTTTCTAGTTTTAGTTCAAACAGTATATCTCCTTAGTCATGTTTTGGTGTTCAACTACTCCCAGTGTGAACTACTTTGTAGCATCTCAGAAACAAGTTACTTTGATCCATGTATATTTAATATCATCATTACAGAATAAGAACATGATAGATGAAATGATATTTTTAAAATGTCTCATGCTGATCAAAAAATACATTTTCCAGCTTCATCCATCAAAGAATTACTTATTTCATCACATCAAGAAAGCCTTTATGATGTAGATGAAGACTTACTCGACGTCAGGCAACGGTAATACGCCTCAGTTTTACCTCAAATAATCTGTGCAGAAAAGGATCAAAGGAACTCTAACTGCCCTTTTATCTGTTTTTCTCGCTAGGTGGACCAAACCCTCAGCTTCCCAACACATGCTTAAATTTTTTCGGCAAGCCGACCCGGAGACGAAGCACATTTCTAGGGCTGCAGAGGTTTTCCAAAAGACTCTTCGTGTCCTAAAGAAGAAAGTGAAACAGAGATATAATCAGGAGCTCACAACACCCGGTAGAATTACTTTCTTTTAGGAAACTCGGTTTCACCTTGGATGGAACATTTAGAAAAGTTTTCATTACATTTTTAGTCAGACCACCTTTACTAGTTCTGTCATTGTAAAACAGTTTAACCGGCCACATATGATCAGCAACAGAATTTCAATAATGTTTGCTCAGATTTAAAAGTTTCATATCAATCAGTCCAACTCTGCCTGCTTTGTTACTCTAGCTCAAGAACAACTGTTGTCATGGAAACATTTGAAGCTGATTGCAGAGCTGTCAAAATGTCCTCCTACAAGTCCAGCCACCTGTCGGTACACCCATCTCTACAAGTATCGACTGATATCAGGACTCTGCAACAACAGGTAGTTAAAATGACATCTGAACAACCGTTTCCCCTAAATGAAAACTTCATTTCATATCCAATGTAAATTTTGTCTTAGCAAGCACATAATTAGGCCTCCAGGCAAAACTACAGTATGTCAGGATTAGAAAAGCCATTATCTGTTTTGATAGTTTCGATGCATACAGGTAGCAAATAAATGTATTAATAATCATCAGCATCATCTTAAACTTAATGAAATATATTTAGTTATGTTCACTTCACTGCATGCTGTTTTTAGTAAAGCATTTCTCAAACAATTAAAAATAAAAACTTCCTGAACTAGTCAACATTCTTGAATATTCAAGTACCTGTCAAGTTTCAAATGTTGATTCATCAATAATTTGTATATTCATAATTTCTCATTATTTTTAATTACTGAAATGCAACACGAGCCACGATCTCTTCCTCGCAGGGGAACAGGTGAACCTGCTTCCTAAGCTAAGCCCCTTCAAAAACTTCCACTCCTCCACTGCCCACTTGACTTCAAAAGCATGTGAAAGCCTATAGTTTGCCCATTTTAAAGACCCCACTTTACAGCTTTAAAGAGTATATTTTCTGCCTGGTGCAAGGCAGTCTTGCCCTCTGTGGGTAAACTCACCCTTTAGAACCCTTGCACAGGGGTTATTTAAAAAAAATAAAAAATATATATATATTTTTTTTATAATGGCCAAAAAAAAAAGGGGGGGGGGGGTGACTCCTTGTTACTTTACTTTCCTAAAGAGATCAAGAAGCTGGAACTATGAAATGTTTGTCAGCCGCCAGCTGATAAGTTATCTTGTTATCTTGTGTGTGTGTGCCAGCTGTTGACGAGGAGGCAAAAGGCAACAAAAAAATAAATACATGACAGGTTCTTGCAATCCTTTTTGGTTTTAAACAGTCATTTAAGAGCATAAAAATGATGCTGTTGCAATGATCCTAAGTCAATGTGCAGCAACGATGATGTTTCTCACAGGATCATAACCACAAACTAACCGTCAAAACAGATACTGTCATTTCTGTACATTTAATTTATATGAATGTACTGAATGCACCATTTTAAACCTTAATAATCCAGTAAACTGGATGATTCTTTCAGTAAGGGGTTATACAGTTTTGCATGGCAGTATTTTTGGACACACTTCATGTTTCTCTTTGTCAGGCAAAATCCTCGCTGGGGAGCAGCCAACACTGCCTTGGTCAGATGGCTACCAGCTGAATACGAAGACGGGGAGAGCGAACCAAAAGGCTGGAACCCAGAACGGCTCCATAATGGATTCCAACTTCCCCCGGTAATCTACAAAATACCGGTCCAACAGACACAAAAGTCTTGGTGGATAAATTACAGAAATGTAGAAATGAAGCCGGCTCGCCCTGCAAAACCCTGAGTTAATGTAGCATTTCATTTATTTTTCCTCACCTGTTTCACAGCAGATAACGTCCACAGCAATTTAGGAAGAGCACAGGAGAGTGTGAGATGACATAGATTAGAACCGCATTTATATATTGCATCTAGCGTATACACTACATCCATAACCTAAAAACAGTTGGTTTCTTATCATGTGGATAAACATATTTTCTTCCAAAAAAGCAGATGAAACCGTTTTGCTCACACTTGAATTCAATTTTAGTCCTAATTTATGCATTCATTACACAGAGTGAGGGCCTTTAGTTGGAGAACTCATCAAATATGCATCACTTGTATCCAGCCAACAGTTTACCACCATATCCGACTGCTGAAATTTACTACAGTGTTTCAGATAATAAATCAGAGTCCTAATATTCCATTTCTTATTGACTCACAGTGAGTGAACAACATCTTGATACTTCATGTGTTGCATTACTTGAGCACTACAAAATACAAATCCTGCTTTGTCTACAGGCCCGGACAGTCAGCAGGGAAATAATGACGAGTGCTTCTAAATGGAAAGATGATTCCTACTCTCAGCTGCTGGCGGACTGGGGCCAGTATATATCCCATGACATAACCCTGACGCCTCAAAGCACCAGCACCGATGGGTCAGATGTGGACTGTTTAAAAACGTGTGAAAATGTGCATCCGTGCTTTCCCATTAAGGTAAACAGAGAATCCATCATTTTCTTTATTTTTGTTGCTTGCACTTGTTTGTGTAAAAAATAAAAAAAAATAAAAAAATCCCTTTTTTCCTGGACTTTTGCACAATAGCAGCCCAGTGAAGCTCACCCAGTTTGATCCTGAGATAATCACATATTTAAATACATAAAATAACACAGTAATAGGTTCATTGTAGTACTTCCCAAAAAAACCCATTTACATTAAAAACAAACAAACTTTAAAATCTCTGTTGCTATGAACTCCCTGGTGGTGGTGATGGACAGAGCTGTGCATCCTTGTTTGAAAAGTTCAAGAGCATGGTGTTAATGTTTTTGTCACCAGGCCTGTTTGTACTATAGGACCCTCTGTACTTGTATGACAGCTAGCTTTAAACTATGGAAAAAATGGAAGCCATGGTAATCTGGAGACCGAGTGCATGAGAAAAATCTCACACCATGCATAGATGTTACAGCTAGCTAGATGACAAGCGGTCACCTGCCCAGAGTTATAAACTTCTCCAACTGCCTTTAGTTATTAGCAGGAGCCCAGTCAGTCCTTTTTAATGCCATCCTACTTTGCAGGTGACATCTGACAAAATGACACCTTTCACTCTGGGATAAGGCATTGCTTTATATTACATACGTTTACTTTTCCAAATGTGAATTGGGCCTTCAAAATTCCATGACAAAGACGACAACAAATACATGTGGTAGATCAGCAGTAGTTTAAAGTTTACCGGAAGCACTAAATGATCAGTAAATTATTCTATCCTCTCTGCAGATGAATGATGGTCTACAAGGCTGTATGCCATTTTTTCGCTCCACATCAGACTGCTTTGTCAATTTTCAGTCTGGTATAAGACAAGCCCTGCAGCGACAACAGCTCAATGCCATGACTTCATTCATTGATGCTTCTGCTGTCTACGGCCACAATCAAAAGCTGGAGAGCTTCCTTCGTGACATTCCTGGCCGTAATGGAAAACTTGCTGTCAATGCCCGATTCAAAGATCCAAAAGGAAGGCCTTATCTCCCATTTGTAACCAAGCTGCCATCAGCCTGCCACCAAGATCTGCAAGGGGAAAGAGTTGAATGCTTCAGTGCAGGAGACAACCGGGTCAGCGAAGGTCTGCCTCTGACTTCTTTGCACACGCTGTGGCTCAGAGAACACAATCGAATTGCAGAGGCACTGAAACACATCAACGGTCACTGGAGCCCAGAGATGATATACCAAGAGACTCGTAAGATCATAGGTGCACTGCACCAGGTAAGTGACAACCAAACCCAACTGAATCAGATGTAAAAAGTGACACAAAAAATTCAGTTTCAGTTGACATTTCATGTGATTCATGGAACAAACTACTGAATTTAAAAGAAAGTATCCAAAATGTTAATTTACTAGCACTCAAGTAGGCACACAAAGGTAATTAGACTGATTAATTTGATGAATTCATTAGGCTAATATTTTGGATTCTGCTCAGATTCATTTATGCAAAGTCTGCAATCTGTCATTTCAGAATAAAAGTTGCACATTTTGAAATGTAGCAGCAATCTGCAGCAGAAAGGCAAAAAAGCTTTCAGCACTGTAAACTCTGTATTTCCAGGTTGCATCACACTTTTTCTCTTTCAAGTTTTCGCACTCTCAAGGCTACTTTGCAAGTACTTGCGATGAGTCAGCATCTCCCATGCAAACTGCAGTACTGTGCAAGTAACCAAAGCAGTCACAGGAAAGTTTGTGTCACAGCACCTTCTCTGTGACCAGATTCACCTGCCTTCACATGAGGTTGATAGTCAGCAGTTTCCAGCAGCCACTCGCCAACCGGTCAAGAAATACATTTTTCCTAGTTGACCAGTGGTTGCCAACCGTCTCCAGGCCTGTGTGACTTTTTATATTGCCAATTTTGTTTTTATTATAAACATCTCAAGTAGGCTAATAGTGATTTTAGTCATTTAAAACTAAATCTAAAATTTGTCAAACCCCTGTCCAATTCAATTTCAATTCAATTCAATTTCTTTATTGTCCCACAAGGGGAAATTAGTTTAGCAGCAGGAGGATAAGAACAAACAGCAGGAGGATAAGAACAAACACCCACCCTAAAGCTACTTTCAGTTTTGCATGCTTGGCCGCTCAAGGAAAACAAACATAATTCAATTTCTGCTATTTAATGTTTAACATTAACTGCCTAGTATTACCACAGAAGAAGCACCGTTTGCATTCACAGGCACGCTAACCTTTGAAAAAGCTTCAAAAGGGTACTAGATCAAATTTGAGAGGGATGGTTTAGAAATGAAACGAAATGCAGGTTGTGCTCTAATCTATGTGAAGGCAAGACCACTAAAGTTCTAATGGATTCACACGTAGTGGGGCGTTTTAGACTTTAAAATCTGGACATACCATCCTCTATCACCAGCGCTGTTAAATAAGCGTAGCTACGACACTAGACGCAGAATATGATGAAAATAAAAGCTACTGTGATTCGCAGCTATAAAGCTTCTGCCGAGTAACACAAATGATGCCTGAGGGGGAACAAACTAATCTAGCATTTATGAGCACAGTGATTTCAGAGTCTGCAGATGCGAGTGTGTCACAATTACGTGGGAGAGCTGATATGAATGAGATGTATAAAAGAAAAGAAGCGATTCTTTTCATTTGAAGTTACTCGAGGTTATAACAGCATTGACTGTATTGTGTCTGAAGCTGCTGTGCACATGGAAAACAAACTCTGGTATTTCTGTGATGCACAGAAATTGCAGGCATACAATAAAACAACACACAACATGTACGCTCTTGTGACAATCTACAAGTATAGAAACTTATATCCTATACACTTTTTAAAAATAAAAATCTTGTATCCCTAAAGCTGAGGCAGAAAAAGTGTCTTAGACAACATTGTCTCCATTTACTGTGTTTTTCACTTTATCATGTCATTTCATCTGACATTAAAAAGTGACACTGTAGGTACAATAGCAGTATGGGTCTGTAGCAGTGAGACTAAAGGATGGTTCAGGGTCGCCTGATACAGCCTCAACTATATGCTTCATCAAAAACGAAACCTTAAAAATAGAGAGGGTGTGTGTCTCCTGAAACCAAACTGGGAGCTGGTTCCACAGGAGAGAGGTCTGAAAGCTGAAGGCTCTGCCTCCCAGTCTGCATTTAGTGAACCACAGTCTAATTCAGGGGTCCCCAATCCCAGTCCACGAGGGCCGGTGTCCCTGCAGGTTTTAGATCTCACCCTGGGTCAACACACCTGAATCACATGATTAGTTCATTACCAGGCCTCTGGAGAACTGCAAGACATGTTGAGAAGGTAATTTATCCATTTAAATCAGCTGTGATGGATCAAGGACATCTAAAACCTGCAGGGACACCGGCCCTCCTGGACTGGGATTGGGGACCCCTGGTCTAATTATTCAAGACCTTACTGAAGAAGTAACAAAAGCACAAACTAGATTTTCAACATCACTTAGAGGATTTTCTCTTTTTCACTGATCAGATAAAAGAAAGCAGTCCTGCATTGTTTTCAAGATGAATGTTTTAGCACCATGTATAAGAATGACAGTTCCCTCTGCGAGCTGAGCGAGACATTATGAAGATAAACAGTGAAAAGCCTTCTCTATGGGGAAAGCTCTGCTGATTTAATGAATTCAGAAGTTGTCCGACCCTGACAGCTGCTGTTTTAAGTCTGATGACTGTGAGGATCAACCAGCCATGGAATTCCCTGCTTTGCTGTCATTGCTGGTGATGCTGCAGTTTTCATATCTGAAAACTGCAACTCCTAAGCCCATAAATTGGTATAAATTGGCTGCAGGGAACCATTTTATCTTAAACACTGTTCACATTAATATTATACATATTTGCAAGTCTCTGCTTGTAGTCGCTAGAGACAGAACAACAGAAAATTATCATGTGAATCACCTTATTTTTTTTCCATCAACACCTTTACCCAGCAGTTGTTTTAAAGCTTCCTCTAAGAATCTTGCCCAGCACCAAACAGCTAAGAAACCTAGCTACCATTAATTTGTGCAGAAACATGTCCCCAAATAATTACTGTTAATTATCTGCCTGATTTCAAATTGGAAACTGACGTATCCACTGAACTGGTCAGTGTATTTGTAGCACTGTGTCCCTCCAGCCAGTAAATGCAAGCAGCTACATTTCCTCAGTTTTGCTCCAAACAAAACACGAGTCTGTTCTTTCTTTGTAGGTTCTTGATAATGAAGTAACAGATGGCATCACAGCTATGATGGCTCTCTCATTTTATTTATTTTTACGTGTCTTTATTATCCAATAGATACGCTTTTTACTACTGCTAAAGATGAGATCACACATTTTGTGGCAGGCCAGGCTTCAGAGCTTAGCAGAAACTGTTACCATCTCAGTGGTGTTGGGTGCAGGCACGTTGTGCACTACAATGACTGATTGGACTATTCCTTTCAGCTTCAGGCAGAGGGCGATTAATGATGAAGGAAGCGTGTGTACATTCTTCGTGAAAAGTAATGAAGAAAATGTTTTATGATTGAATGCAAAGGATTTGTTGCTTATACCGAAGGGGAGCGGTGACCCTGGCGCTATCTTAAAGTTTCCCCAAACATTTTATTAGCAAGGGGAAAATAAGTCAGATTTTGTGTGCTGACATTTGACTACAGCAGTGGATTAGAAACTAGTATTTTCAGGTGACTCAGGGACAATGCTAGGGGAAAGAGATTTACAATATTAAAAAGAGATGGCCTAAGGTGGAAGGGTTCTTTAAATAATTTGGGAGGGTGAAGCATAAAAGGCAGGTAAAGGATTTACATACTGAAGCTATGACCAGCTTGGAAAATCCCTGTATTGGAAGCAGAGTGAAAAGTGAGGGACTATCTAGTCTGACCAGCCTGCAAACCAGCAGAATGTAACGTTATCTATTTTAACAAAAGGGGGAGGAAAAAAGAATTAAAGTAGTACAGAAGGGGGGGGGGGGGGGGGGGGGAGTAAGAGAATTCAAAACTAAACTACAAGCACTTTTTAATACATGACAGATTTGTTGACTGTTTTTAGCAAGGCCTGCAGACTAGGAGATCTGTTTTTTCAGATGTAGAAAATGTAATCCCACAAGCATTTGGAAAGTATGAGGCTTGACAGCAACAGCTTGATACTGATGGAGTAACTTTGAAGTAATTAAGGGCGACTGAGTAAATACCTGGTATGATGGTTTACTACTTGATGTAAACTGATGTTGGAGCAACCAGTGATGACTTAATGTTTGATTAATGTTCTCAGTGTTTGAATCAGAGAGCGTACTTGTGAAGAAAGGTAGGATGAGATCATTATGAATTAATCATTGTCCAAATGAGTCACCATTACAGTATCTCCCAGCTCTAGTAAATATCATCATCCACCATCTAGTCCCGGATTAGGAGTCGCTAAGTTGTGATCGAATAATTATTTAAAGTGAAAGGAAACATGTAAAGGAAAATTCATACAGACTTCAGGGGATCGGGCTGCTTTTACACTCGACTGTATAATGCATGTATGAAACGCATGAAAGCCCAAAGTTCAGAAGATGGACTACAACATACGCATTTTTCCTTACAGCAACAGTTTTACCTGTTGTCCTCAAATATCACTTCATTCCAGAGATTGGACTAAAAAAATGCAACATATGCCAGAAATAATAAACTAAAAACAATATGCTTATTTTTCATGATCTAATGCAACTCCATTCTCCTTTCCTTGTTTAAGATTTCTACAAACAATGTAAAATTATTTAGATCAATCACCTACCTCAGCTGATCTGAAGGGACATCAGAAGTGCAGAGGGAAGGTGAACTGACACTCTGAGAAGGGAGACTGAGACGTTGTACACACAGGAGGGTGACTGTGGTAGTGGACATGTGTGGGGGAAAATCACACAGCTGAACTGAATCTAACTGATGAGACAAGGGAAGCAAAACTGAACATAACAGAAGGGAGACTATCAAAATAAAACAGGAAGTAACAGAATGCAGGAATGCATACTTGAAAAAAAGATAGTGAGTGAAACGAACATAGTGACAAGAAAGACTTTATACAGAAGACAGAGCACAAAGATGAGACTAGAACAGACAGGATACGAAGGGAACGAAAGTCGTCAAATAAGGAACTGAAGAAAAGTTGAAGTCAGAATCACCAGGAGAAAATATTCTCAAAGGACTAAATAGAGAACTGCAAGAGATAAGACTCAGGACCGTGAAATAGATGAACTTCGATCAGTTAGTACGCTGTATATTCTGGATTTAGAGAACTTATTAACCACTACTTTCTTCATGCAAGGCAGCAACTGGACAAGTAGCAGATTTTATTACAGCAGCATCACGTTGGGTTTAACAGGATATTTTTGAAAATGGAAAACATATCAGCAGGTTATGGCATGAAACAGAAAACATGCTTATATTTAAGATTGACATGATCTGCACCACTTCATTTTGTTTACTGTTTTCATGAATTAGAGCAGTAATTATCTGCTTTCATTTCATAGGAAGGATAGTCCAGTGAATCTTTTGGTAAAAGATGTAATAAAGACCCACCTTTCCTTATTATTTAGAAATTTTGACCAGCTTTTAATTGTGAAACTTTCCTAAGCAAATCTGACTATTCATAGACATTCTCAGTTTTCAGGAACTGGTGTAGTTTTTGTGCCTTTTTCTGGTAAAAATGTTGACGGTTAATCAGGTTTTCAGTCTAATGAGTTGTTAATTAGAGAAAAAAAACAAACATGTTTGCTTTTTTTCCACAGTAGACATTTTCTGTGGAGCCAACAGAGAAAAAACACAGATGAAACTAATTTTGTTAACAGTGACTCATTTCCATTAAGCGTGAGCTCTTGTATGCAAAATAAAAATACTGGAACTTGATGTAGGCGTCGTTAACGTTGTCAATCACTGATCAGGTGAGAAAGAAACCAACCAAAATAAACAGATAGGAACTAAACAGGGTCACTCGAGATGCAAGAGTGTTCGAGAAACCATTCAGTAACACTTGTCTAAACAACTTACCTGCCACAGCTATTAACTTCTAATTCTTAATAATAATTGAGGCATACATAGCAGCGCCACTGAGAAGGATCTTTAATATCAGGACTGAAATGTCTTCCTGTAATGTGGAAGTTTGCTGTAATTGTGTCCCTCTGGGGGGAAAAGCATCTAACTGCAGTCCTTTCAGCAGCTATCAGCTCCTTGTTGTGCTTTTCGGTCCATATGGTTGAATCCCAACAGCTCTCACGAAGCCCTCCACCCCCTCCACCCCACTTTAAAATCCTCCTGCAGCTGTTCCCGACAAACAAGCTCACACGGGGTGAGTGTTTTTTAGAATGCTGTTTTCATTTTGCATTATTCTTGACAAGCTACTGTAAAAGCACAACTTTAATGCTTTAAATTATGCACTACATCAGTAATTGCTAACAGAAAAACCCACTTTCAGGCCAAAGGTACTGTAGGTAGCAATTAGGCTGGGAAGTGTTTTAAGGCGGATGCCAGTTGATGCATACCTGCAGACGTAGTATGTTTCTGTGGCTACACTGTTTATGTCAGAGTTATCAATCCAAAAATATTGGTCAGTTGCCCCCTCCATTCTAACTGTACTGGAATACTAATTATAAAAATCTAATTTAACTGATTGGCATAGAAATGGAGATTTGTTTTCTTCTGGTTGGACATCAACAGGAATGCGAGCAAATATGTTATCGAGCAAATAACAATGTTTACATTGTTTGACCGTGTGGCTGTCGTACTGCATTGCTCCTCCTACACCGGGTATGCTACAACACTAACAGAGACTGGGTGTGTTTAAAGTATATACAGAAAACATTTCTTTGAAGATTACACATTTTAGCATGGAGATAAAAATCAAAGCCAGAAATGCACACACTCACAACGTACTCTAATTAGAAGAAAACACTTAAATAGGTCACCATATGGAAACAACTTAATGAAAAGCTTTACACCCGAGTCAGCAAAAGGTTTGTGTTATTATTTTGTATCATTAAATATTCCCATGTACTAAAAAAGTAACATAAAATCTGCAGCTCAGGCTGTGAGTGAAAACAGTGGGGAGCAGGCAGGTGAAACTACTTTGTTTCCAGTAGACTGTTTGTGGGCAGCCATTTCAAAACATCACTCTACAAGACTTGCAGAACAAACAGACTGAAAGGTCAGAAGCCATTTCAATACAGAGAGAAAGTCTATTATTTGCAGGAAACAAGAAATGATCAGCTAACAACATCTGGTTTCATTCTGACTTCAATTACAGTGCACAGTTGTGAAGGGCTTTTGCTTTTCCAGAAGTGTAGAGGCAATATCATTATGTTCTATTTAGTTGTAAAATGGGAGAGACATAGCGGGAGAATTATTGTTAAAAAGAAAGGAGAAAAAAAACGATACAGTTTGAAGGGCCAGACCTGCTTCGCCTAAAGTGCTTCAGTCCATTAAGTAAGAGCCTCAGCTGTTGAACAGCATCACATTTATGAGCTTCATTATCTGAAAAATGCAATTCAACTGCAAATCATACAGCGTGCAATAACAATTAGAAAATAATTCTGTGAATTTACTTGTTATTTTATTAAAGGAGCTCTTTTAAAATTCCGTACTGCACTTTTATTAAGGTTTGGGGCTTTCTCCAAGCCAGAAAAATCAAAGGCCATCCCATGATAGCCTGGCTTTTAACCCCTAGTACAGTATGGATTACATTTCCAGGAGCCTTCTTCTTATAATGCAGCTGGGTGAATTAGAAGGTGAGGAATAAATTTCAAGCAAAAAAAAAAAAAAGCCTGGCATGTTGTAAAGGAGATAAAATGAAGTGTGTGAAAGGTTGAACACAAGCACAAGCTCATTAAATGGAATACTAAACCCAACACTCATCAGCCACAACATGAAAACCACCTGCATAAGATTCTATACGTGGCCTTCACGCTGCTAAAACAGCTTTGACCCACTGAGGCCTGGAAATGAGATCCATTAAGGTGTTTGACAGTTGGTCCTTTGCAACCTGTGAATTGTAAAGTGGGCCCTCTGTGGATTGAGGGTTCAAACCTTGGGATATTTCCTGTTTTTAAGTAATTATTTTGCAGTTTTGTGATGTATCTGCATGTGTCTGCAATGGAAGGCTGCCTGAGTCACCATGGAATGAGTAAACGGTTTGCATCAGTGTTACCAGCAGCACATTCCAGTTTAATATGATGATGAATTTTATTAACTTCACTTGTTGATAGTTTTAATGTAATGTCTGATCAGCCTGTCTGATCTGTAATTGGTGGACTACAATAGTCTAATATATGGTTTTGGTTACTATCCTGTAATATATGACTCACTGGGCTCCTGTACTTGGTAGATACTTCAGTTTCTTGTCTTGAACCTGAGGAAAGTTTTTTTTCTCACTTTTCGGTCATGCTCAAAACCTCTTTGAATTGTTTTTCCAGGAGCCAAATTCCAGATGTGATGTGGCCTGAGTTCATAAAAAATCTTATATGAATTTGAGCTGATTTTCTGTCAGTTGTCACTGTGACTTTTCTCTGACTTTTCTTTTTTCCTCCTGTTTTTTTCTGTTTAGGCAGTACAGAGTTTAGACCTGCTAAACTCTGTATTGGTGAAGGTTGTGTGGGCCACATAAACCCTGAGGGGAATACCTGGTTTTTCCATCTTTCCCATTGTGCTCTAATCATTTCATCTAAAAAATGTGCATAAAATCCAAATTGGTTATTTTACTGTGTGTGGTTCCAGTGCTTCCTTTGCAATAAATAACTAACTGATGTAAAAATGATGGACGATATCTCACTAATGTATGTGTTGGCTTCCGTGCATTTTTGTGTGTGTGGGGTTGCACCCTTGTGACATGAGTCGAGATTCGGGTGCTGAAGTGAGGCATTTATAAATAGTGATGAGGACAGATGAAATTCTCTGCAGTAAACCGTGAGGAAACAAGCGTGCAATCACAGCCAGGGTTATTATACAAGTAGACATTTCACTGGTAATCCTACAGGGATTCCTTTAGCTGTATGTATATACACATTCACAGATATCATTTCAGGTATTCAAAGAGGATATTTTGTATTTATTTGTAAAGTATGCTTCTATTCAAACTCAGTATAGACTTTAGAATTTGGTGATAGACACATAAAATCTTTTGCGCTTTTTCCCTTTTTCTGATGTCCATCCGTTTTCTTTTTTGATTCCCAGATCATAACCCTAAGAGACTATGCTCCAAAAATCATTGGCCCAGAGTCCTTCAAACATTACATTGGTCCCTACAGGGGATACGATCCATCTGTGGACCCCTCTATCGCCAACGTGTTCGCCGCAGCCGCATTCAGGTTCGGCCATGCTACCATCTCCCCAATCCTCTGCAGACTGAATGAGAGCTTCCAGGAGGATGAGCGCTTCCCCCACTTGAGACTGCACAATACTTTATTCAGTCCATGGAGAATAGTCAAAGAAGGTCAGTGCACTCGTATGAGAATGGAAACCAATAACACATCCTGCAAGCACAGTAAACACACCGAAAGAAAGGAGGAAGAAGAAAAATACTCTTTTTAGGTCAGCTCCAGAATCAGCTGCATACATGCAGTTTAAAAAAATTTACACAAGCAGGATCAGAATTTTTGTTTTCTATAAAAAACCCAGAAAATGAGCGATACAGAGTGCACCCATTCACAGGAAGAATAATCGATCGTACAGGCTGTAGGGACCTTTTTTTTATTCATTGCCACTTCATGTTTTAACCTATTCTTTAATTTGACCAGAACATTAAGGTTATACATTTTTTCAGCAGAACATTTTGGTATTGTGACCATTATGATCAAACTAACTGAAAACCCAAACAGCAGCAAAGGGACACATGTATTAGTGAGTAGTGTCAAGTTTCCACTTGGACGTTTGGTCCAGCCGTGTAGCTTAGCTTTCCGACGTTTGCATATATTTTGTTTTGCCACATTTCTTTTATTCACTGTTTTCCTCAATATTAAATAACAGCAAGAAGACTGTAAATCATTCTGATGATTGTGATGGGTTATATGAGAGAGCAATTGTATGTATGTTAAGTCTTTAAATCTGAAAAAGAATAATATGCTTTGTCTAAATTATTAAGTAAAATGTTGCAACCAGCTTCTTTTCTAAGCCTACAACAATTATATTCATTCCCACCTGTATTCATGACCACTGGGGAATGTGGGTTCAGTGTTCATACTTGGATTAGAGCTCTCAAATTCTTCAGAAAATATGTTGTTTTCTAGCCACTAAATACTTCAGTGGTCAGCTTATTCAGTGGTCTGTGTATACTTGTTTTTTTAGAGTTTTTTGCCTGCTGGGAATGAAAATGATACATTGAGTCTCAACAAAATCAGAAATGCCACGCACAGTCTTTCTGCTGTTCTCTTCATGTCTGCATGCTACTCTGGCTTTCTCCAGTATCCCCCCCCCCCCAAATGCATAAGGTTAGGTTAACGACTGATTCTACATTGGTTGTAGATATGAGTCAGCGCATGACTCTCTGTGTTGATGCTGCAACAGACTGGCACCCCACCTCTTGCCCCCTTGATAGCTGGAATAGGCTCGACATGTAGCTCCCTTGTGATGTTGAAGTGGATAACCTGAAGTGGATGGATGGATCGATGAACAACTGTGACACACTCACCTTTTATCATATCCTAAAGATCAGAATTTCTGGGTCTACTTACAAAAGTTTGAGGTGTTTTCATTTTTACTTTAAAATACTTTTCACTGTATTTCCATACAGTGAAAAGTATTTTAAGGTCATAGCTGTGTGCAAAGTGTGAAAAACAGATCCATAATAATTAGAACACTTACTTGGCTGAAATTCACATTGAAGATCATGTTCTCTGGCATGTGCAGACAGCCTCCAGCATTCCTGTACCATGCTTTTGGAAATACTGTTACAACCACATATGCTATATGGTGTGCAATTTTATCCTGGAAGTCAAACATTCTGTTCTGTTTCAAACTAGCTCAAATTTTGTGTGAAGGATCAATTTCCAAACCTAGATTGAGCACATCAGGTGAGTAGTGAGATCAAGAGTATGCTTGTTTATTTTCTTTCTTTCCCTTAGTCTTCATCAGGCTGTGCACCATAAATTCATCCCCCAGGGTGGGAATGCCGGTATCAAATTTGACTGTTATGTCCTGAGGGAGAGCATTCAGAAGAAACGATCTGAACTGCAGTGCTTGCCAGAAGGACATCTCATGCTGGCTCAGAGCTAACTGAAAACACAGGATGTTTTTTTTTTTTTTTTGCCCACACCAACAGAATCTTCGCTCACCACCTGGACCACTCGTCGGATTTGGCTCTCTGCAACTTAGTCCACTTCTTGAAAATGAAAAACAAGTTGATGGGTCACTGTTTGGACACACTGGAGGAGATCCAGCGTGTATCACGGATGGAGCTTGATGCACTGACAGAATGCGACTGTGAAAAGTGTCATTTTTTCCCCACAGTGGCTCTGCGATCGACCTCCACTTGCCATCGCCATTCCATACGTCATCATTCATCGTCTTTTGAAGCAGTTAAAACGATCTTTTAGGTTGTCAGAACGTTGCAATTGGTTCTCATGAATCTCATTTGATATTTTGTAATATAAAAATAATGAGAGATATTTAATCCACTTTAAAACTTCAACATCCATTTTTGAAATAAAAAACAAACACAAAACAAATAGTTATATATTATAATATTCATACTATATTATATTATGGCCAATTCACAATAATATTTATAGTACATTAAAACCATACTGCACAAAAACCTATTAACAGCAATTCACTGACCCAGAAAACCTTGTGTTGCTTTTTCTTACTGGGACCCATAGTGAGCATCTCCACTGTGATGCTCACTATGGGTGCGTCACAGCAGAAAGACTGAGATGACATTTCTCAGCCTTTCTGCTGAGAAATGTCATCTGGGTAGATTGACTTTGTGGATCCTATTATTTCTACTGCCCTGACCCCATGACATTGTACAATAAAATGTGGTCTACTTAGCTCTTCACCAGCTGGTCTCACATTTAAATGGATTATGCTACCTCAAATATTATCTTGACACCAGTTGGGATGTTTTGCTGACCTCCAGTGGCTGAAGCTGTTACCTTGCTGCTTCCTTGCTGTGTTCAGTTGCTTTACAACTGAAAACCATGTTTATTACTTTTATAAAACTATAAAAATGTATTGTCATGATAACCAGCATGTTCATCCTCAACAGTCCATTCATTCTATTTGCTGAAAAGAAATGTTTGGACAATGGAGGGCCCCTGGGAAGTACCAAATCCAAGCCCGGGAGTGATTTCTGAGCAGCAACAATGAAAGCATCCAGTCCAGAGAAAACAGTACCTTCCAACCATATGTTGTTTTTCTTGTCATTGTGGTCAACCCCTGGATTATAGTCGGGCTGTATTCCAAAAAAATCAATGAGGTTTTCACAGTTTAATAACATTGCAATATATTATCTTTTTAACAGAGAAAACAACAAAAAAGAAATACAAAGTCACAGTCTTAACAGCAACCCACAACAACACATGAACTATAAATAATAATTAATACTAATGACTCTGGAAAAATAAGTAATAGGCTTTTGTTTCTAGGGGGGATTGAACCAGTCCTGAGAGGCGTAATTGGATCTGCAGCGTCAGCTGTTAGCGCAGACATGCTGTTGGTTGATGAAGTAACAGAGAGGCTAGTGGTCCTTGATACACTGAAGCAGATGGACCTGGCTGCGCTGAACCTGCAGAGAGGACGAGATCACGGCCTCCCAGGTAAGATCTTGGCTGAGAGTCAGATCTGTCATTCAAATGCCATTAGATTATCCTCGTCAAATCAAAGCGACAGTAACCACTCCACACCCTGTTTAAAAAAACAAACAAAAAAACCCCACATCATTTGTCCTTCCCTTTGTCAACAAACTGTGTTTCTTAGTGACCATTGACAAACCATTGACATATTTAATGGGTGGTCATTAATATGAGTACTCTGTTGTTGCTTCCTGGTTCCTTACAGTGTGGACAATAAGGAATGAGCAGTGCTGTAATAAATTACTTTTTAGCTTGGAGCTATGTAGGCCCACAAGGACGAAGTAGATATAGAAGTGAAATTTTAAAACTAACAATACAAGAACAACATGAATTTTGGTATTTGTTTAAAAAGAAAAAGAAAAGAAGTGATCTGGCAAACAATCCTGCTTTTCTTGATTTGTTATTATAAAGCTGACAGATGAGTCATAAAGCCTGATAAGCACAAAAACATTATCTACGCTGATCCAAATCAAACACATCACTCCCCTGAGCATCCCAGAGCATTTCACACTGATTCTGGGACGCTATTTGTGTTCATTTAAAGGAATAATAACACAGTATGGGAATTAAATTTATTTAATCTCTCACCAAGCATGCAAACAACATGATCAGTGACTGATGTTGTCCTTTCTCCTCATTTCTGCGTTTTCTCTTCTTACCGTCTCTCCTGACACCAGGAGAATAAAAACCAAGGCAATCATAAAGCTCTATATCACCGGAAACACCTGTGCATTATTTACCCAAGCTTTCATGCCCAAGCCAGCTCTGCCTTCTGCTCCTGTCAATGATCTTGTTTCAGTTCTAAAGTTTTGACTGTATTAATGCCATTGCTCCCACAAAGATCAAAGTTATCCCTGAAAAGAAAAAAAGGCACCATGGAGGAACGCCAAGCTGGTAAAAGCTCAAAAAAGAGAGCAGACAGGCAGAACGCAGGTGGTGGAAAACAAAACTTCACGTTCATTATGACATGTATAAAAAAAGACTGCAGCTATAGCTTGAAAGTTAAGTCCCTTTTTTTCTGAGATTGGTAATCAATATAACACACACACCTCAATGCATGAAATAGCTGTGCATCTTTTTTAAAGTTGACAGTCTGTGAGGATAAAGTTTGTATTCATATACACTGGTGAAAATAACTATTTGAATTTGTAAGTTTGCCCACTTAGAAAAGAAAGAAATGAACTGTCTCTAATTTTATGGTAGTTCTATTTTAATGGAGAGAGTCATTGAATGAAATAAGCATTTAATCCCCAAACAAAACATACCTTACTCTACTACTTTGTGGGGAAACCCTTGTTGGCAAGCACTGCAGTGAACCCTTTGTTGTACTTTGCCACCATTTTTTTTTACACAACTCGAAAGACACTCTGTAAAACTTTTAGGTTTCTTTGCTTCTGTTTGGCAACTCAAAGCTTCAGCTTCTTCCATAGGATCGTGTTCTAATAAAGTAAAGGAGGTTCTTGTCGATAATTATATGGTACATGGACCTGTCCACTGAAGCAGCAGAAAAACAACCCCAAAGCATAATGTTCCCGACTTTGTGCTTGATTGTGTGGGTGGTGCTCTTTGAGTCATACTCTCTTATGTCAAACGGGTCGAATTGATTGCAAAGAGCTCAATTTTAATTTATCTGACCAAAGCACTTTCCCCCAAGCCTTCTCTGTTCACTGGCAAACAGACAAACTTAAGATGGGCGTGTAGATATGGCTTCTTTAGCCAGGGGAACTTGTCGGCAGTGCCTTATCAGTGGTGTTCTTGGTGGTGACGGTGGTCCCAACTGCTTTCAGATTATGAACAAGCTCCTCCTGTGTAGTTTTGGGCTGATCCACCACCATCCTCAAAATTATGAAACAAGACCTTGCACGGAGTTCCAGATTAAGGTCTGTCGATGGCTGTTTTATATTTCTTCCATTTCCAAACAACTCCACCAACAGTTGTCATCTTCCCAACAAGCTTTTTGATGGTCTTGTTGCTTTGTGAGCATTTCTCTAAGTGAGCAAACTTGCAGATTCAAATAATCCCCTCACAAGAGGAGTCATGAGAAAGAAAGAAAAAAACCCCCCAGAATATCACAAGAAAACGGCAATATAGAAAGTAGCACTGTGAAAGAATCCTATACAGCCAGGTGCGTTTGAAGCATTAGTGCAGAATGATAGATGAGTTCAATAGTGTCATAGCAGCTAGAGTCAGATTTAGGTTATTGTGTGCAGTTCTGTTCAGATCCCTTCATGTCTTAAGGGAAGTAAATGAGAGTATGGTGAGTCGGGTTAAGGTGGAAAGACTGGATTTGATCTCCTGATTTTTTTATTCTTAATGTCATGCCAAATTTCCACAGCCATTGCTAAATATGAAGAATGGTCACCTCTACTCAACAGGGGACACATCCATTATAATCACATGGGTGCCAGAAAAAACAAAAAAAAAGCAAAAAGTGTGGCATCCAGGCTGTGGTTGCACAGTTTGTTTATGGGGAAGAACTGTACCAAAGGGTGAGCTGTAATCAGCAAAAATGATCTTTTGATTCATTTTCCAGGTGAGAGAGCACTATCTGCTGTAGAGATCTGTTAGGGCTGCATATATACTGTATGGAAGAACTCGCATGAGTTTTTAGCCTTCTTTTATGCTGCTTGTTTTACAGCAATTTGATGTTCCAATTTAAAGTCACTGTCCACAGCAGCCCAGCAGTGGTTGATTGTGATAAGCACACATTAACCAGGATCCACCCATCCATGAATGAACCAATCTACATAGCATATATAGCTGTCATAGGGAGAGAGGCGGGGTACATCCTGGATAGGTTGCCAGTCACTGGCTTCCTGCATCTTGAGTTAATAAATAATTAAATCAGATAGGCAGTTTAATAATCATATCAATCAGGTGGATTTTACTTGCCCTGCAGTCTGGCATTTCTTCCAGCTTCCATGATGACACGAACTCAGGAAATCAGAAAGTAATATCACCTGATTCTCTCACCTGCACTCTACATGCTTCCCTTTTTTCTTTTCATTCGTTTTTGTCACAGTACTTTTCTTTAACATTTAGCAATGATGTTAAAGCTATAGAATGGGAAGCTAGCATCAACTTAGTTACGTTTTTACATGACAGGAAATCTCAAAGGGAAAATGACTGAAAATATGCACAGACTGAGTCTCCTGGAACACAATCTGTTATTCACTTAAAATACAACGTCTGTACTTGAGGGGAAAAAGTGCTTTGCGATAACTTGAAAAGGGACTAAGATGAAAGTGAGAACAAATAATTTAAAAGGTATTAATTGCTTCACAAGTAATGTTTGACAAAATGGAAATTGAGCTATTCTTTTCAACATTTTCAACAGTTGATCTGTATATGACGTGTTCTCAAAGTTATCTGGTTATTTCATATTTCATGCCTTTGAAAAGAAACTGAATGCTAATTTTGTGATATAATGCTGCATGAGAATATATTTAAAGCTGTAAAAAGTGCTGGTTTAGATTCACAGAGCACCTATGCCTGTAGCAGGAAAGCCTGTGGCATTCGTGCTCACTCATAGGTCAACGTTTTTCTATTTTTTTGCAATGCATTCTATTGACTTTCCATGCAAGTTTAATCTTTTTTTACTGTACTTAAATCTTTTGAAGCATTTTGAATTGCCTTGTGTCTGAAAGGTGCCAAAATCTTGCATTGCCTAGTTTAACTCCACTGACTTTACACATCAGACTCTTGGGAATAGTTATTACCAATGTGAAAAAAGCTTTTTGCAGTTCCAGTGCAGCTGTGCTAAATCTCATATCCAAGGACCATGCCTTTTCCCTGGAACTTTTAGTAAAACGGTTATCAAGACTATCTTTTTCACTCTCTTTATTTGTATCTTTATATGTCTTTAACTTCTAGTCAATGACAGCATTAATTTAAGCAAAAGCTTTTTTAAAAAATATAAAAAAAAAATACGACATAAGAAAGACAACTTTGTGCACAACTAAAAACAAGACAGACCATCTTAGACTTTAGTTTTAAATCAATGGGTTGTTTTCATTTGGTCAAGCTCATATTTTTGTGTCAGAGAAATCAGAGAAACGATGCTGCAGTGAGCTCTAGCAGTTCTGCTGAATGGGTTTTATTTGGACAGCTGGCGTCCCATTTCTTCCTGTTTCTAGCTAAGCTTTAATAGCTTCCTGTACGTAGTCTTCATAAAGAGAACTCTTGACAAGACATCCAAATTTAAATGAATATATTCACTTTTAAATGACACTGTGCTAAAATTCCTTTTCAGGATACAACGATTGGAGGGAATTCTGTGGATTGCAGCGCATTAAGACATTGGATGATTTGTCACTGGCCGCGGGAAACTCCAGGGTTGCTAAGAGAATACTTGACATATACAAACATCCCGACAACATCGATGTATATCCAGGAGGACTTGTTGAAAGGCTTTTGCCTGGCTCAAGAACTGGTCCTCTCTTTGCTTGCCTGATTGGAAGGCAGATGAAAGTGCTCCGTGATGGTGACAGGTACGTAAGATTTGTCTAGGTTGAACATTCAAATGAAATCAAGGCTTCAGTGAAACTTGTGTATTTTTCATTTTCAGGTTTTGGTGGGAAGCTGATGGTGTGTTTACCCAGCAACAGAAGGAGGAACTTTTAAAATTTTCTCTATCCCATCTGATCTGTGATAATAGCGACATAGGAGAAGTTCCTCTTGATCCTTTCAGATTGGGGAAGTATCCATCTCATTATGTCTCCTGTGATCAGATACCCTCAATAAATTTGGAAGCTTGGAAAGACGAAATGGGCGAAGGTCAGCCTGTGAAATTTTTGGCAAATCTTTCGCCTATTATTTAAAAAATCATTGCCTTAAATTGGTTTCCTTTTTTCTGCCACATATTAACGAGAAACATTTACCCAATTCCAGACTTAAAACGGTGTGGCCTTCCTAAACAGATCAACAATGGAGATTATATCTTGTCCTCTACATCTCGAAAACTGGTTGCTCTATACTCTTGTTACCATGGTTTCACATTAAAGGGTGCCGCTGTCATAGTTTGCATGGGCAATCGATGGTGTAATCAACCTCCACAATGTAACAGGTATGTAAACTATTTATGAACTATCTACTTGATGTTTACCTGCAGTACTTTATGTGAGGGATTCACATTGAAATATACTTTATAATGCAGATCCACCTTTGTAGGATTTGGTTGAGCACCACAGACATTCCCCATTTTGCAGGGTGTATATGCTTGTGCAGAACTACTGTCTGAGTGGTGCTTTACTGCTATCTGCTGGTACTAAAGGAGAGTGAAGTGTTTTAGCAGGGTTTCTTCATAGTTTGAGCCATTTGCTAAAGATCACTGACTCAATACGCTTGTAAGCCTATACACACTTATTATTATGTTAAAAGTTCGTTTAATGCTGGGAAAATGTTTGTGTTTCTCAGAAGATGTTCTTACTATAAAATACGCAATAAGATACCATTATGAGAACTGCGTCAACATTAAACCTCAATGATCAAAAGGATTAATTTGATTGGAGGTTTACACTGATAGATTGTCAGTGTCAAAATGTAGGTGGGTCTCTCACTGTTATGTCAGCAATCTTAAACATTCAGGTTGTTCTCGCTTAGCTCATTTTTATTAAGCTGTTCTATAAGTGTATTCATGCATTATTGACATAAAAAATGATGAATGGTTTCAGGTTGGTTTCCTCTTAAGTTGGCAACAGCTGATATCAAATAAACCTGGCTCCAATGACTCTTTCAAATAAAACCAACCTGTGAACAGATGTATAATAGTAGAATTTTGCTTGATCCCTTATAAGTATATCAATATAGACCATTTAAAAATATACACACTTATTATTATGCATGTAAACAGCATAAAACATTCTCATTTACATGAAGTCAGACTTATTAGGAAAATCTGAGTTACAGGAAAACTGTAGGATAAGTGACAGAACTCAAAACGCAGGGTTTTTGTGATTTAAACTTATACTTCTCCTTTTTCTATTTAGTGAATTCGAGGTCAGCAGCTCATTAATGTAGCCCAACAATTTTTTTCACAATATGTTGGGCTACATTTCTGCCCTCTAATTCAAATAAGGTGACTTCAGATTACAAACAAAACCAAACTAAACTGGGCCCTGTGCTTCGTACGTCGCTTACTACATCCAAGATCAAATGAAACATCCAAGATCAAATCATCGCGCTAACTCTGAGCTCGCTATTCCGGTTCCCCGAACACACCTGTTGTTGACGATTAGTATAGCTGGATGAAGTAATGTGAGATCACTGGGTGGCCCAACAGGGGCTACGCATCGATAGTAGAAACATTGATCGGCAACCCTTTGATTGGTCGGCGAAAATGTCGAAGGAGCGCGCTCGGTATTTTTCGGCAGCAGAGCAAGAACTCTTGAGTGAGGGATTTCAGGAGTTTCAGAGTTTAATTAAAACGCAAGGGAACACTGCAAAGGCTGCAAAAGCAAGGAGAGAGGGCTGGCAGAAAGTTGCTGACAAATCAAACTCGTAAGTAATTCAATAATAACAATAATAATGGAGTGGATTTATATAGCGCTTTTCAAGGCACCCAAAGCGCTTTACAATGCCACTATTCAGTCACTCTCACATTCACACACTGGTGGAGGCAGCTACGGTTGTAGCCACAGCTGCCCTGGGGCAGACTGACAGAAGCCAGGCTGCCATATTGCGCCATCGGCCCCTCTGGCCAACACCAGTAGGCGGTAGGGTAGATTTATCATATCACACCATATTATCCAATATTATATTACATTATATTATATTATAATATGTTATATTATATCCCCTTTCACATTAGAGCCACAACAGGACCCACTAGAACATGGGAACAAGTAAAAGTGAAATATAAGAATATTCTACAGAATGGTAATATTTATCACTTATATTGCTTGTCGTCTCTTGGAAAGAGACCCTGGAATACTCTGTTTGTTTGTTCATAACAGCAACCAAGAAAAGGGCAGAGCAAAAAAAAAGACAGGTGGTGGTCCTGCACCCCCTCGTCAACAAGTTGGTTAAGTGAATAATACCCTCACGGGAAAATCGATATCTCTCTATGAGCACACTGTCGCGCTGAGCTAAAGGATCCTGTCTGTCCCGCAATATACGCTGAATTCTGAGGACTCTCCTTATCAATCTTGCACCTTCCGCAATGGGTTGCTCGCGTATACGGACAGGACATGGCTGCGACAGACTTCCCAAATCCACCTTCGCTTTTATAGCCGTGGTCTCTCATCTTGATTACACGAAGTAATTTACAATTACTACTCTGAAATATGAATTACATCTGTAATAATCACATACATGTAATAGAATGTTAATAGTACATTTCCCTTTTTTAGGGAATGACCTGTATGTATCTGTGTGAAATCAATAAAAGTATCAAGTGCTGCATTATCTTTAGTTACATTGATGTTATTTATTTATGGTGAAACAGTGGTGGAATATCGCTGTTGCTTTCGTATGAATGACGCGGACATACCTGCGTGGCCGCGATCTAATCCTGTTTACATAAAGTAAACCTGCTCCCCAGCAGGTTTACGCTTACGGCTCTGTTGCTATGACAGCAAGTCCCGGATGGGCTTCGGGGAACCGAACGATCCAAGATCACGCGAAATCGTCAACAATCTCATCCAGCTAACTCACTTAGCGCGGTACGAAGAACAGGCCCCTGGTGGCTAAAATGACATAATGCTAAACTTGAACCTTTAAAACAGGACTTCACAAAGTAATGGAGAACATCCCAATGGCTGTGTCAATCATTATTTGATTGGCTGTTTCAATGTCATACTGTGAACCCTGTACTTGTGTTAAGATAACCAGTTGCCATCTGCTAATTTTTATAAGACTATGTTTTAGGCGTACAGTTTCTCCCCTAATGCTAAATAAAAGTACTTTTCCTGTTTCTCATTTATTAGTTTTCTTTTGTATACGTCTCATTTAAATATTTCAGATCATCAAACAAATTTTTATATCAGACAATGCCAAAGTGAGTAAATACAAAATGATTTAAATGTTGACTTCATTGATTAGGAGAAAAAAGGCTGTCCAAACCTACCAGGCACCGTGTGAAAAAGTAAATGACCAGCTAGTTAAATCACGAATCAACTGTGATCAACAATGTTTTTTAGAAAGCTGCATTAAGTTTCACTTGCCAGACCTACACCTGACAACTGCCAGACCTGGTAAACCAAGAAATCTTTTAAATAGAACAAAATGCAATATATCATTCCACGATCTGAAGAAGCTTAAAAACAGGTGAGAAATAAAATCACTGACATCTATCAGTCTGGAAAGGGTTACAAGAGTGCATTGATAACTTATCCATAAGGTCGCAAAAGAACCCAGAAAAACTAAAGAACTGCAGGCTCACGTCAAGTTCAGTGTTCCTGATACAACAAAATAAAAAAGAGACTCAAAAATGGCATCCATGAGCAGAACCAGGTAATAAGTTTAGGGGGCAATTACTTTTTCACATATGGCCAGGTACGTTTGGAAACATTTTTCACTTAATAAATTACATCTTCACTTAAA
This sequence comes from Diplotaxodon limnothrissa, assembly GCF_057381915.1. Taxonomy (NCBI): domain Eukaryota; kingdom Metazoa; phylum Chordata; class Actinopteri; order Cichliformes; family Cichlidae; genus Diplotaxodon; species Diplotaxodon limnothrissa. The sequence goes on along the minus strand of NC_140614.1, from coordinate 14,533,863 downwards.
AGCTGCATTTTATTTTTATTTGAGTTACTTTTATCTAATATTAAAAACTTCCAAACAAATATAAAGTAAGAAATCAGTACAGAAGGATACTGTGTCACTGCGCTGTGTTGCCTTTCATGTTAAGCAAATGCTTTAACTAAAGTGGTTACGGGTGGGCTTAGGTCAAGTACAATAAACATCATCTCAATTTAATCTTAAGATAGCTTTACTCTAATCAAGGCAATGTGAATTTGATTTGATATGATTAAATTGATTAACATGACGAGATTTAAAACACAAGATAAAAATAAAATAATAATAAAGTACAGAACTTCTCCAAAGCAGTAATAGTGAGCGTCTTAATGCACGAGTTCCTGGACAAAATTTCATATTGTGTTTGTCGGTACTTGAGACTCTGTCGATCAACTGAAAGAAATATTGCCTGTCACATTTTTCATAACTGTCAAGAAAGCGAACAATGCCATATGAGTTTCAGTTTACTCTGGTAAGTTGGGTGTGCACAGTAAAACAACACTTGTCTGTCTTAAAGTTATGCTAGCAGGGGTGTTTGCGTTTTGATTGACTGCAGTGATTTGGGGCCTGTTCTTCGTACCGCGCTAAGTAAGTTAGCTGGATGAGATTGTTGACGATTTCGCGTGATCCTGGATCGTTCGGTTCCCCGAAGCCCATCCGGGACTTGCTGTCATAGCAACAGAGCCGTAAGCGTAAACCTGCTGGGGAGCAGGTTTACTTTATGTAAACAGGATTAGATCGCGGCCACGCAGGTATGTCCGCGTCATTCATACGAAAGCAACAGCGATATTCCACCACTGTTTCACCATAAATAAATAACATCAATGTAACTAAAGATAATGCAGCACTTGATCCTTTTATTGATTTCACACAGATACATACAGGTCATTTCCTAAAAAAGGGAAATGTACTATTAACATTCTATTACATGTATGTGATTATTACAGATGTAATTCATATTTTAGAGTAGTAATTGTAAATTACTTCGTGTAATCAAGATGAGAGACCACGGCTATAAAAGCGAAGGTGGATTTGGGAAGTCTGTCGCAGTCATATCCTGTCCGTTTACGCGAGCAACCCATTGCGGAAGGTGCAAGATTGATAAGGAGAGTCCTCAGAATTCAGCGTATATTGCGGGACAGACAGGATCCTTTAGCTCAGCGCGACAGTGTGCTCATAGAGAGATATCGATTTTCCCGTGAGGGTATTATTCACTTAACCAACTTGTTGACGAGGGGGTGCAGGACCACCACCTGTCTTTTTTTTTGCTCTGCCCTTTTCTTGGTTGCTGTTATGAACAAACAAACAGAGTATTCCAGGGTCTCTTTCCAAGAGACGACAAGCAATATAAGTGATAAATATTACCATTCTGTAGAATATTCTTATATTTCACTTTTACTTGTTCCCATGTTCTAGTGGGTCCTGTTGTGGCTCCAATGTGAAAGGGGATATAATATAACATATTATAATATAATATAATGTAATATAATATTGGATAATATGGTGTGATATGATAAATCTACCCTACCGCCTACTGGTGTTGGCCAGAGGGGCCGATGGCGCAATATGGCAGCCTGGCTTCTGTCAGTCTGCCCCAGGGCAGCTGTGGCTACAACCGTAGCTGCCTCCACCAGTGTGTGTCATGGTCCTGGGCCATGTGGGCCCAGTATTCTTAGTTCTTTGTATTTTTGTATTTCGTTCCTTATTTAGGCCATGTCTTCTGAGTTGCCCTGTTGTGTTGTTCCCTAAGTGTTTTCCCTTCATGGCTCTCTCCCCCCTGTGTGCCCTCTATGTATTGATGAGCCCTCGTCTCCCTTTGTGGTTGTTTCATGTTTCCCCAGCCCGTTATGTCTGTGTTTTCCCCGTGCTCTCTCTCCTCCTGTCGGAACCTCTGTGCCTCTACATGTCATGTTCAGTTCACCCCGCCCTGTCTCGTTATGATTATCAGTGTCACCTGTGTTCCCCGTGTGTGCCCACTTTCCTCGTTTACCCTCTGTGTATTTCTGTCTGAGTCTCCCTCTGTTCGGCGTCGTGTTCTCCCTCATGCTGTGTGTGATTCCCCCGTGTTTCCTGGTGAGCTTTATGTTAGTTTTTCCCAGTTTAGTATCTCCCATTATCTTTTGTCAGCAATAAAGCTGCTTTTTGAGTTCATCCCCGTGTGTGTGAGTTTTGCATTTTGGGTCCTCCTCCTGCCTGCCACATAGCCGAGCCATGACAGAAGAACACGACCATTACATGGACCCAGCAGACAGTGAGCTGTATGAGCGCCAGAAAGCAGCCATTGCCCAGCTGGAGGAGGAGCTCCGGTGGAAGCCATGGCACGCTCCAGATTTTGAGCACATATTCCGTGGAACTCGGCTGGCTTTTGGAGGTCCCCGAAGTTGCCAAAAGCCTCCGCCTGTTGCCCCGCTCGCATCCAAGCCTGGGCCGCTTCAGGTGGGAGTGCTCAGTTTTTCTTCTGATGCTCACGCTCCAGCCTCTGCATTGCCGTCCCGCAAGTCAGAGGCTCAGCTGTACACCCCGTCATATTCCTCACCTCAGAGGAAGCGGCGCTCATGCCGCCGTCACTTTTCACCTGCTGAGCAACTCCCAGTGGTGAGTTATAATGACTGCCTTTTACACATTTCACCTGAAGCCATAACTGAAAAGAACAATAAACTCACCCCAGACACTGTTGGAATCTCCTTTTTGGATGATGAAATTAACTGGGAAAAACTAACGTAAAGCTCACCAGGAAACACGGGGGAATCACACACAGCATGAGGGAGAACACGACGCCGAACAGAGGGAGACTCAGACAGAAATACACAGAGGGTAAACGAGGAAAGTGGGCACACACGGGGAACACAGGTGACACTGATAATCATAACGAGACAGGGCGGGGTGAACTGAACATGACATGTAGAGGCACAGAGGTTCCGACAGGAGGAGAGAGAGCACGGGGAAAACACAGACATAACGGGCTGGGGAAACATGAAACAACCACAAAGGGAGACGAGGGCTCATCAATACATAGAGGGCACACAGGGGGGAGAGAGCCATGAAGGGAAAACACTTAGGGAACAACACAACAGGGCAACTCAGAAGACATGGCCTAAATAAGGAACGAAATACAAAAATACAAAGAACTAAGAATACTGGGCCCACATGGCCCAGGACCATGACAGTGTGTGAATGTGAGAGTGAATGAATAGTGGCATTGTAAAGCGCTTTGGGTGCCTTGAAAAGCGCTATATAAATCCACTCCATTATTATTGTTATTATTGAATTACTTACGAGTTTGATTTGTCAGCAACTTTCTGCCAGCCCTCTCTCCTTGCTTTTGCAGCCTTTGCAGTGTTCCCTTGCGTTTTAATTAAACTCTGAAACTCCTGAAATCCCTCACTCAAGAGTTCTTGCTCTGCTGCCGAAAAATACCGAGCGCGCTCCTTCGACATTTTCGCCGACCAATCAGAGGGTTGCCGATCAATGTTTCTACTATCGATGCGTAGCCCCTGTTGGGCCACCCAGTGATCTCACATTACTTCATCCAGCTATACTAATCGTCAACAACAGGTGTGTTCGGGGAACCGGAATAGCGAGCTCAGAGTTAGCGCGATGATTTGGTCTTGGATGTTTCATTTGATCTTGGATGTAGTAAGCGACGTACGAAGCACAGGGCCTTGGTTTCAGTATTATTCTGTGAGACAATAAAAATAACACCATGTTTTTGTTTTCCTTTACAGGGAATCAGCCCTAAGATGTTAGCGATGCAACAGAATGGGAAATGCTACATGAGTTTATAATCAAGTTCACATGATTTTTCTTTGATTTTATTATCTGCAACCTTTAACTTTGGAAAAAAATACTAATATTTATGTACTTATATATGTAAACATTTCTCTTCACGCATGTGATTTTTAATTTTTATTTCACAAAAGGTAAGAAAAAAAGTAAATTCTTGTATAGCTCTGTGATAATAAACGTCCACGCACACAGCGTTACACCTGTGGTGTTTTTTTCAATTTGCAGTCTATTTCTGCAGCAGATTTTCAGTTGCCCTCATACCACACACAGATCTCTATTCAGGTCCCGGCGGCATACTTGAAAGGGAAGAATTCAGATATGTGTGAGTCAGCCTCCCTCTCCTGACACCACACCCTGAACACACTCTCCCAAGCACCTTTCAAGAAACATTACAAAGTGCTTCAAAACAAACTGCTAGAATGTAAAAACTAAAGCAAGTTCATAAAGATGAGTTTTTCGCTCAGAGGGAGAGAGTGCCAGTGTTGCAAAAGCTTTGTCTCCTTCGGTGTGATGCATAGCCAGTAGGGCCCTGATGACCATGCAGCACTCTAAAGGCCAAAATCCAATTCCAAAAGTGGAGTCTGAATTTAAAGAAGACCCAGTGCAGCTGGAGTGTGACATGTGAGTATTTAAAAGAAGTCTCGCAGCAGAATTCTGAGCAACACTGCTAACACAGTGGATGCAAAACAGCCTTTTCCCGTAATGGGGAATAAAATACGATCCTTTTCTGAAATCTGTCCAAATGACTCATACAAGCCACCTGTTTCACGTACTGAGTGCCAAAAACGTGTTGGCTGCGCCGGTCTGCCTTATTGTGTGATGCCACTCAACACAGAAAACCCTTTGCATGCTACCTAGAAGTGCAAGAAACAAAGCTGTGAAAAGTTTTATTATTCTTTCTGTAACTCTCTTCATCGCGACCTCATCCAACATGCACAGAAAAGTCTTCTACATTTATAGAAAGTAACCAATATTGGAATTTTGACTGATATCTGGTTAAAATGTAGTAAGTTCAACTAAATATGTTGCACCAGAAAAACACCCACAGTTTAAGCAAAAGACAAAGACGTCCTGTATAATATAAACATTTACTATATATTTTATTTTTTTCTTTTATGTAACAAAAAGCCTGCTGAGCACAGCATAGTGCAGACATCTGCACTATGAAGAACATGCCAGGAATTATCTGAGTGGCATTTTACTTTAATGACAGTTTATCCTTCACATGATCAAGAATCATTAACTATGACTTCAGACATATGTATTTAAGTTTTGTTTTGTTTTAATCAAGTATTTCTTACAGTTATTTTTAAAAAAGAGTTGGCCCATTCACATGGCAAGAACAAAGGCGCTGATGTTTTTGTTTTTTATAATATTACTAGTATTAAACTACATTTAAGTCCCCAACAGATAAGGATTGTATGAATGAATGTTCAAATGTTAAAATTAATGACAGCACAAGAAGGAAAAACACTGAACAAGCACAGCTCGGTTGGGAGGGTTGTCATGAGAAAGCTTCTCTGATACAATAAACATGGCAGCACTGCTTAGGTTTGTAAAGCAACATTTGATAAAACCACAAGACTTGAAGAGTAATCTTTTTTTACAGATGACACCAAATTGAGGATGTTTGGTCATAATACACAGCACCACATTTGGAGAAAGCCAAACACCATGCCAACTGTCAGCACAGTGCGTGGAGAAGTAATGATTTGGACCTGGGCATCACCTCGCAGTCATTGAGTTGACCAAAATCCCTCTGCATATAAAAGTAGCACAAGGTGACACTTTTGTGCCATTAGCTTAGCTAGTTTCAACAATGTATAATTCACAGCGATTTTCTTGGCACTTAACACCAACACTGCATTTTCTCTTCCATGGCTGCTGTGTCTGTTGGGATGGTGTTAGTTCTGTGTGGCAATGTCCTGATAACACAATGAGCTTGCATCAAGACGTTAGGCTAACTGCCCTTTCTAAATTGCCCATATGTGCAGATTCGAGTGTGCATCTCTGTCTCTCTATTATGGCCTTGTGACTAACTGGCAACCTGCCCAGTGTGTACTCCACCAATCACATTGCGTTACATGTGATACCTTTCAGACTCTCCCACAACTTCAAGAATAAGTGGTCACGAAAGTGGGAATAAAATAATTGGCACATAATTTGCCCTTTTCAGGTAATGAAGTTACAGGCAAGTCTTACTGATAACAATACAGGAGCTGTCTATATTCAGTTACCTTGCAGCCTCTATGAAATATTCTTAGCTTCGTCTACACCTCACACCTGATATCTGAGGGATCTCATGGTCAGTGAACAGTTATATTATTTCAATATTTGTTGCTGTTATAACCATTGTATCCTTCTTGGAGCTCTATTTTATTATTCTGTAAGCAACTTTGTAACTATATTTTGAAAAGCTTTACACAAAGCTTTTTAGTATATTAAGTTGTAGATCTCAAAGCCCACTAGGCCATAACTGTCTTCACAAATTATTAATCTCAGTGAGACCTACCTGAATAAATAAAGGATATAGATATTAATACTTTGACATTACTAGTGGTAACACTGATAGACTTTTTCACAACAGTTCATCAGGCAAAATCCCTTCTCTCAGATAAGGTATTTTGGACACTTTTGCCTACTGCTCTGCTTTCTGACTTTCATGGCTGCAGACACATAGTATAGACAGATGCCAGAGAAATACTTCAAGACCACCAATCAAATCTATTGATTGTGTTAGACAGCAGAGTTTCAGAGATTACTCTTTTGGGGAATATGCAATAAAAAATGAGAGACCTTGTGAAACAATCCTTATCATTTCTAAAGAGGTGGCGAACTTTTGTGGACTCCTCCTGTCTTATGTGACCATTTTTGTTTGTGTTATAAGTTCTGGTGTACTCCTAATGTAGGTATTTAAAACTTTCCTGAGGCTGCTATATGAGTCATCTTGTTGAGCCCCATCAAGGCAGGGTTTCAATTTAGAATTCCTAACAGCATCTGGTTCCAAGGATTTACCTCAGTAAGTAAAGACACAACACAACTTCCTTCAACTTCATTCGCTGACTTCATTAAACAATCAGAGTAAAAAAATGTGCTGGGTGTGTGTGGGAACTAAAACACTGGTCTAAAAATAAACACTTAAACACTGGTGGAATTATTCTGCGAAATTATAACTACAAACAGGTCAAATGTGCAGTAGGAAACCTCCGTGGTACATCTTTCTTACTGATTTATATAAGTCTTATTTTCTGACACCAAGTGTGAAATATAGTGCCTTTGTCTAAATAGCTATGTTGCTGTAAGAATATCTACATTCCTCTGGTATTTTCTAAAAAAGTAAATTCTAAAGTAAAATGAGTGATTTTTTTTTCTGTCGTTGCTGTCATGTTAAAAAGAAAGTACAGCGCAACCAAAAAACATTCAAGAACATTCAATCCTCCTAGAAGTTTTTATCTCAGCAAATTCTTCCCAAGGTCAGACCATGCAGAGTGCAGATAATACGTAAGTTCAAGACTGTACTTTCCTCAGTTAGCATGATAAATGTTTGAGTTCATGACAGTACAATCAGAAAAAAGCCTGAGCAAGTATCGGAAGGCTTGCCAGGAGAAAGGAGGATTTAAGTTTCTAAAGTTGATAAACCACAAGACCTCTGTAAAAATTTTGTCTGGATAGCTGAGATGTTTGGAGAAAAACAAACATCCCATACTGTCTGTAAAACATGGTGGTGGAATGTCTGTTTTGTAGTCACAGGACCTGTACAGTCATAAAGTAGACCAAGAACTCCTATGTATACTGTACCAAAGTGATCTAGAGTCAAATTTGAGGCCATCTAAAGCTTGGCTGAAATTCTATCATGCAATAGCAAAATGATCCCAAGGTGTCGTAATTATCCAGAAACTGTCCAGACCTCAACCGGATTCACATGCTGTAGGAGGGTCTTAGGAGAGATGTGGATAAACAAATGCCTTCAAACTTTAATGAACAGCATTTTAAAGAAGAGTGACCCAAAAGTCTTCTACAAGAACATGAGGAACTAACAAAGTTATTTTGCTGCTGAAGGCCATAAAACACACTGTTGAGTGATGGGAAGTACCTTCTTTTGCTCCTTCATTTTGAGACATTTTTTGTTTTTTGTTTTTTTTTTGTTTTTTTTGTTTTTGTTTTTTTTTTCTTTTTTATGACATCAGAAACAGCAGTATGCGACATTACGTGATGGCAGAGCTTCAGTTCATCCTTTGTCTTTTTTTTTTTTTTTTTAATAAATAGGACAGGGGGAATGAATGAGAGAAAGAGGGGGAGAGAAAGAAAGAAAACCAAAGGGGAGAAGAGACGGTGAGAAGGGGGGGGAAGAGAGAGAGAAAAAAAAAAAAAGAACTCCTGGGTCACCTGTATGGAGAAAAAAAACAAACAAACAAAAAAAACAAACAGAGGAGACAGCAAACAACAAAGAGCAACATAATAATAGAGAAAACAAAGCACCATCACAATAAACTAGCTAGCCATAGATATCAATATTTACTAAATAATAAACGATATTGTGCAGCACGCAAGATAGACAGCGCACAGTGTGCTTTGAGGTAGCAGCCAAGAAAGCTTTAGTCCGCGTCTGTGAATACCCATGTGTGCATACCTGTGTGGATCAGCATGCTTGCATTCCAAAGGTTTCTCCATGTAATGATCTGCTAGGGAGTGTAATGATCTGCTAGGGAGTGAGAGACATTTTTTGTTAAGTAAATGATACAGTGTAACACTGATAAGTGTAGAAATATGTATCCTCTATGGAAAATGTGGCATTTTAGGTAATGGATCTTACATAGAATTACCATGAATGATGCTTCCACAATACAAATCTAACCACTAACCAATAGAAATGTGGCATGAAATGACATGCTAATATATTCAACACTGGCCCAATGCACAAAAAAGCTTAACAAACCTAAATGAGCTAGATAAGAGGAAAACATATAAATATTTGTTTAGGATGTCAAAAAGAAGATACTCTAGTCACTTGTAGCAATGAGTGGTTGGGTGGGAAAAATATTTATTCCACAGCTGGTTGCAGCTGGTTGTTTGACAGTCACTGTGAAATCGATTGCTAAAATAGTAACTAAGTCTCAAGACAGGTCAATGACTCCCAGGTAACCACCTGTTGTGCTAACGTGTTTGTTTATCCACCTTGAGGAATCACCAGTTGAAACACTTTATTATGATTATTATTTATTAAAGCACTGAACAATTAAAAATTATCATGTACATGGATCTCTTCTGTTTAGAAATTTGTTAGGCTGTAAAAGAGTTAGCTGGAGTCAATCTTTCCAGAAGAGAATAACCTCAATTCACAGATTTTTATATGAGAATTTGCATCTATCTGATCAGTTAAAACCGATGAGGAGAAGCTACTTGCTTTGCAGGCACTGAGCTATGGGAGGTGGCCGTGACCGGTACCAGGCGCCAGTTATCGTGCCTTCAGCTGCCCCCGCACATTCTTTTATAGTAATATGTCTGCAGGTTTCTAAGTAATTATTCAATCAGTAAAAACTTATAGATTCTACTAATCCTAAATAAAGATCAAACCCATCAGCTGCTAGAAAATATTCATACTCTTTGGTCCAGTCATGGCAGGCCTCAGTTACACAGACCTAGAGACCAGTCAGCGACCCTCTATCCTTTATTAGTCTAAAGAATATAAAGTATGAATTTCCTTACTGGTTGGCAAATGGTTGCAGGAGGTTGCTGGCATTCACAGGTGGGAAACTGTTCACAAAGATGCATGGGCTGTTTCTCTGAAAACCAAAAACTTTAACAGGAAGTTGTTGACTATTCTCTAGAATTGTGTGACTGATGATGTAAGAGTGGACTAAGCCAGCGGTCCCCAACCTTTTTTGCGCCACGGACCGGTTTATGCCCGACAATATTTTCATGGACCGGCCTTTAAGGTGTCGCGGATAAATACAACAAAATAAAACTAGTACCGGTACCGAAAAAAAGAAGATTTATTCATAACACACGTGAAAAGACCCAGGAAAACCGAGTTAACGATAAAAACGATAACAAACTAATGCTGAAAACCGATAAAAACCCTGAAAACCATACATTTCACACCTGAGCCTCAACTCTCGCGGCCCGGTACCAAACGACTCACGGACCGGTACCGGTCCGAGGCCCGGGAGTTGGGGACCGCTGGACTAAGCTATCCTACAACTGTCTATTTGTAGATGGTAGACAGTTGCAGGATAGCTTAGTCAAATCTTATATCACTTTGATGAAATTATTCTTGTTGGGTTATATATATATAAGTATTTCAAAGAAAAACAAGCTTTTACTTGTACAGGTATGTTGGGAAAGTCAATGATATCCATTCAATTTATTCATATGACTGTAGCTAGAGTATAACACTGCTCCAGTAGGCAGTATTACAAAAACTCCTTGCAGCCGTCTCACTTTTCTGCATGGCACAACTGGTTTTGTCACATTACCCACAATGCATCATTGTTGCTTAACACTGAATACAGAACAGTGTGCAGTGGCCAATGCAATCTCTAGCCTTAATAAAGCTGTAGTTCTGCTTTAATCAGTTCATGACTTTCTTAAGTTTTAGCATCAAACCTCATTCCCTCACCCAGCATTAAAGTCAATGATTAGTTTCATGGACCTGCTTTGTTTTCCCAAACTAATGAATCGGTGATGAAAAAAATATCTCACATATGTAGTAAATACTCACATCAGTCAGTCATATGAGCATGCACATAATCCCATTTGGAGTTTATATGACATGCTTTCAAGAAAGCAAAAGATGGAAGATGTTTCCACCTTCATGCTGTAAGTATGAATAGGTGTCAGTTATTATCCATCGAGAGTTTACTGACTAAAACAGTCCACTGCAGATTGCAACTAACTGGTAAAGACGTACCTTTTTCTAGAACTTATAGAAGTTATTATATGAAATCTAGGTAGAGTTCACGCAGGATATTATTTAGATATCTATAGTGAAAGGCTTGCTCTCATTTTAAATAGATTGTTTTAAATAGATGTTTTTTTTTTTAAATTTTCCTTTCCAGTCACCTTTCTCACTCACTATGTGTTAAAATACCTCTCTGCATTGAATCATATCTGTTATTAATCACTGGACGCCCCTCCCTGAGCCTGGTTCTGTCGGAGGTTTCTTCCTGTTAAAAGGGAGTTTTTCCTTCCCACTGTCGCCAAAGTGCTTGCTCATAGGGGGTCATATGATTGTTGGGTTTTTCTCTGTATCTACTGTACAATATAAAGCGCCTTGAGGCAACTTTTGTTGTGATTTGGCGCTATATAAATAAAATAAAATTGAATTGAATTGAATTGAATTGAAAATTCATCTAAATCCTTTACCTACTCTGATGCATGCTCATGTAGCTGAGCACTTGAACACAGTTGAGTGCCACTGCCAGAAAGATGGAAAAATACAGGAAATCTTTAACCTCTCATAGCACCAGCAGTAACTTTAGATTTAAGCTCCTTATTGTATCATATTTTATTGTATCATAATGTTCCATACAATATTGTATTTCATTTACTGAGCAATTTTGTTTTTCATATTTTTCACAACACAATATATACACAACACACAAAACAGTAATTTCCCAACATTGGCCATACAGGGAGTGCAGAATTATTAGGCAAATGAGTATTTTGTCCACATCGTCCTCTTCATGCATGTTGTCTAACTCCAAGCTGTATAGGCTCGAAAGCCTACTACCAATTAAGCATATTAGGTGATGTGCGTCTCTGTAATGAGAAGGGGTGTGGTCTAATGACATCAACACCCTATATCAGGTGTGCATAATTATTAGGCAACGTCCTTTCCTTTGGCAAAATGGGTCAAAAGAAGGACTTGACAGGCTCAGAAAAGTCAAAAATAGTGAGATATCTTGCAGAGGGATGCAGCAGTCTCAAAATTGCAAAGCTTCTGAAGCGTGATCATCGAACAATCAAGCGTTTCATTCAAAATAGTCAACAGGGTCGCAAGAAGCGTGTGGAAAAACCAAGGTGCAAAATAACTGCCCATGAACTGAGAAAAGTCAAGCGTGCAGCTGCCAAGATGCCACTTGCCACCAGTTTGGCCATATTTCAGAGCTGCAACATCACTGGAGTGCCCAAAAGCACAAGGTGTGCAATACTCAGAGACATGGCCAAGGTAAGAAAGGCTGAAAGACGACCACCACTGAACAAGACACACAAGCTGAAACGTCAAGACTGGGCCAAGAAATATCTCAAGACTGATTTTTCTAAGGTTTTATGGACTGATGAAATGAGAGTGAGTCTTGATGGGCCAGATGGATGGGCCCGTGGCTGGATTGGTAAAGGGCAGAGAGCTCAGACGCCAGCAAGGTGGAGGTGGAGTACTGGTTTGGGCTGGTATCATCAAAGATGAGCTTGTGGGGCCTTTTCGGGTTGAGGATGGAGTCAAGCTCAACTCCCAGTCCTACTGCCAGTTTCTGGAAGACACCTTCTTCAAGCAGTGGTACAGGAAGAAGTCTGCATCCTTCAAGAAAAACATGATTTTCATGCAGGACAATGCTCCATCACACACGTCCAAGTACTCCACAGCGTGGCTGGCAAGAAAGGGTATAAAAGAAGAAAAACTAATGACATGGCCTCCTTGTTCACCTGATCTGAACCCCACTGAGAACCTGTGGTCCATCATCAAATGTGAGATTTACAAGGAGGGAAAACAGTACACCTCTCTGAACAGTGTCTGGGAGGCTGTGGTTGCTGCTGCACGCAATGTTGATGGTGAACAGATCAAAACACTGACAGAATCCATGGATGGCAGGCTTTTGAGTGTCCTTGCAAAGAAAGGTGGCTATATTGGTCGCTGATTTGTTTTTGTTTTGTTTTTGAATGTCAGAAATGTATATTTGTGAATGTGGAGATGTTATATTGGTGTCACTGGTAAAAATAAATAATTGAAATGGGTATATATTTGTTTTTTGTTAAGTTGCCTAATAATTATGCACAGTAATAGTCACCTGCACACACAGATACCCCCCTAAAATAGCTAAAACTAAAAACAAACTAAAAACTACTTCCAAAAACATTCAGCTTTGATATTAATGAGTTTTTTGGGTTCATTGAGAACATGGTTGTTGTTCAATAATAAAATTATTCCTCAAAAATACAACTTGCCTAATAATTCTGCACTCCCTGTAGATATTATCTTATCTTACCTTACCAATGACCGGCTTGTGCTTTGAAGATTGTGATAGCTTCTCCTTAGCTTTGTGCAGTCTTTCAGTGTGCATTTCAGTGAGCATTTGAAAAATGTAGTCTTTTGTAACGCTATTCCTGAAGGTTCTGCACAATAGATATAACATAAACATCAAAACCCTCTCAAAATTTTCACAACTCTTTGCATCTCCTGGGCAACAAACGTTATCACTGAACATCTGATAACTATACGATATTAATAAGCGATGGCAATGCAAAATTTGTTTTTCTAGAATGTACCAAATTTTCAATGTCTTGATGCATGCTCAATCATCCAGGTGAGGAAATCCCAAAAACATTAATTCTGTTCATCTAGACGTAACGTTTTCAGCGGGAGAAACGTTTCTTCACTCCTCCAAGTTACTTCTTGAGTCTTAGCTCACTCGAGGTTTCCCCAACCTTATAAACAGTACCTTTGCAAAATGACTGAAACTAGCACCACTGAATGAAACATGGGCAGTGAGGTCAGATTCTTGATCATTAATATGCAAATTGTCATAACCATTGATCAACAATAACGTCACAATATGACGTTTACAATTCTGGGTTCCAAAGATTATACTACCCCTTTTCCCTACTTCTTTTTAGACAATATGTGAAAATGTGTCACGGGGGTGAAGAACAGTAACACTTTCAATAATTTAGCAATGACACAACAGTAATTGCACCTGAAAAAACAAGTTTAACTGTGGTTTTGCTTTTTAGGCGTGTCCTATTTTAACACATTACAGTTACTGGCATCAAAGAATACGTGCTACGTTGGAATGTTAATAGGTGAATATATCTGAAATGGTGTCACATTTTGTCACCACATAATACAACGCTGCATTTTCTGTACATGCTCTGGTCACGTGTCAGATTGATTATTACAATTCTATCCTTCCAAACGTCTCTATAGACATCAACTGGTGTAAAATGCAGGTGCTCATCGTATTACCAGACCTTTCTATAGAAAATATTAATACTGTCTTTCAACAGGTTCACAGGCTTCCTGTAAAAATACTGCATAAATGTTAAGATTCTGTTTCTTACTTTCAAATCTCTCCATGATCTCGCACCTCCATATATCTCTGATCTTCTGCACATGGCCACTCGTTCTTGTACTCTGAGATTTTCCTTTTCGGTTGCTCTTGTTATATTCCCTGCTCGCCTGACTATCTGAACTATGAGCTTTCAGCCAAGGGGTGCCTCATATCTGGAACTCTTTCACACCACATTTGCATTATTGACCCCCTATCTCCAAAGCCAGTGTTAAAACACATCTTATGAAGCGTTCCTATTCTCTTTCATTCTGTATTGCTGACTTTTTAATTATATGATGTTTTCCAACTGTTGGAGCCTCTGGAATATTGTGATTTTTGTATTTATTTCCCCAAAAGTTGATTCTGTTCATCTGGAAGTAGTGTTTTTGTCATAGTTCGGCTGTGTGCCGGCAGGAATTGGACCCAAACGCAAACTCAATGGAGACAGGACTGAACTCAAAATGACAGCTTTTATTGCTGAACACAAAAACTCTACAAAATCTAAACTGGAAAAACTCTAACAAAACACACAGGGAGCTACAGGTAGAAACACACAGCATGAGGGATGACACGACACTGACTCAGAGAAACACAGGGTTTAAATACACTGGGGAGTAACGAGGGGAATGAGACACAGAAGGAGGGCACAGCTGGGAGAAATCAGGACTGATGAGACAAGCAAAGCAGGACACATTCACATAAGACACGGACCTTCAAAGTAAAACAGGAAGGATCACACAGAGACGCGAACTTGACACAGTGGAGACAGCAATTAAGAAACACAGAGACATAAACCATAAGGCAGAGGACTCTAAGAACCGAAAGACACAGAGGGGAAATCAAACATGCAGACACAGACTTACACAGAACAGAGGGGACACAGAGAAACATGAAGGGCAAGGGATCGAAACTAGAAACCATAGAATAACTCACACAAGTACAATAATACAAACATCACAAAGAACTAAAAACGCTGGGTCAGGAGACCCAGGACCGTGACAGTTTTCAGTGGGATAAACATTTCATTACTCATCACAGTGACTTCTTTAGGTATTTAATTGCTTGTAAGGTGTCTTTGAGTGTCTTGAAAAGCACTTTGGTCTCAGAATCTCATCTCTGCTTTTCTGGTTCTGTTGGCTTCATGATGGCCTCCAGCTCGCACTGGAACGGTTTGCAGCCGAGTGTAAAGCAGTGGGAATGAGACTCAGCACCTCCAAATCTGAGGCCATGGTCCTCAGACGGAAAAGGGTGGAGTGCCCACTCCAGGTCCAGGACAAGTTCCTGCCCCAAGTGGAGGAGTTTAAGTATCTCCGGGTCTTGTTCGCGAGTGACGGGAGAAGGGAGCAGGAGATCGACAGACGGATTGGTGCTGCAGCCGCAGTGGACACTGCACCGGTCTGTTGTGGTGAAGAGGGAGCTCAGTGTAAAAGCGAAGCTCTCAATTTACCAGTCAATCTATGACACTACCCTCACCTATGGTCACGAGCTGTGGGTACTAACCGAAAAAAAGAGATCGCGGATGCAAGCAGCGGAAATGGGCTTTCTCCAAAGGGTGGCTGGCCTCTCCCTTAGAGATAAGGTGAGAAGTTCAGTCATCCAAGAGGGGCTCAGAGTAAAGCTGCTGCTTCCTCCACATCGAAAGGAGTAACAGTTTTAATAATTTAGTAATGACACAACAGTAATTGCACAGCTTCACTTTACTTTCGGTTGTAAAACCAAAACTTGACGATGTTACTGTTTTATTGTAAATTTTGTGAATGGTTTTGTTGGGATGTATCAGTATAACTTTCTGACCAGTTTTATAGTCAAAAATATAACAATGTCAACAACAGGTCCAAACGACACTGATGTAACCTACGTAGATTTTGCATAACATTGAAACTCACAGAGGTGGGACCAAGTCATTGTTTTGCAAGTCTCAAGTAAGTCTCAAGTCTTTATCCTCAAGTCTCAAGTCAAGTCTCAAGTAATGTCAGGCAAGTCAGAGTCGAGTCTCAAGTCACTGGTGTAAAAGTCCGAGTCAAGTCACAAGTCTGAAACTTTGAATTTCAAGTCCTTTCGAGTCTTTAAAAAAAAACAACGAAAAAATAATGTTGCAGTTATATGCTAAATGTAAATATTAGACCATGTAATTTTAAAATCTGTGTTTTTCTCAACACATGACAAAATAGTGAACATAGAAAATATACACAAATTGTGAAATTGCACCTCTTTAAAATGCAGCTCAATTAAACCTAGCTCCAAGAATAATTTTCACCGACAGTTCTGAGATAAGCTGCATGTTATTCTTGGATGCGGTTATAGGACCGGCTTTAAAATCGCATGACAAAAATATCATACATATTAAAAAAAACTGCATCACCAACGTAGCCTGGACAACATTTGCTAGTTAGATGAAGTCAGCTATCTCATCGTAGCATATTTATATGCATATTTATAATCATACGGTTCTTGGAGTGAGTGCATACACTCATGAAGTTTAGTAACTTCAGGTCACTGCAACAAGCCCAGGTACAGTTTACCGACGGATGGGTGCAGGACCTTGAAATGCACCGTGTAGAACGAAAGACCATCGTACGTATCATAAGTTTACCAGTCTCACAAACTGTCGTCATAAATACACATTCCTTAACCGTTTATTAATAGGATCTTTGAGCTCAACGGTAATTAATTAGTAGTGGAAATAATTTCTGGTAGCATCACAGAAATGTAGCAGTGACAATAATACTGTATGCTGTAATCGTACTGGGCAATTGGTGATACAAAACAACTGTTTTATCCTGTGAATAAAAGTATATGTTTTTGTCAATGTACCATAATAACAGAAGCGAAACGCAATATTGTGTCAGGACAATTCACTATTTATGCACAATAAACACAATAAATAAAGGAGCATAGCGCGACAATTTCTGTTCAGCGTCAGACTTGCTTGTAACCTATATCACCAATTATGTTAAGAAAAATGACGTATTAACTACTAAAAAACACTGACCTTCGTGTAAATGCTTGGAGCAGACTAACCTGTGAGCTGGAGTGTTCTGGGACGTTATATTTGATCTTTGAATGGCTGCGATCCAGGCCATCCGTCGCGTCTTTGTTACTTCGGAAACATGGCTTGAACAATTTCTCTTCAACGACGTAATCCGATAACAACCGATCTCTTTACCCGTCGGCTTCCCGTGGCTGTCATGCGACCGGCTATTGCAGTTAATAATACAACGGCTTCTTGACATTTTTGTGTTTCTTTTTATCGCTGTATAACTGATTTTAATTGAAAGCCTGCGTGCGCTAGTACCGCTTGCCACGAGTTCCCAGAATCCTTTGCGGTTCTACCCGTGAATGACGTCACATTTTCAATCTCTATATAATATGCATGTTAAATTTTATATTTGGGGTAAAATATCAAGTCTTTTCAAGTAAACCGGTTCAAGTCCAATTCAAGTCCCAAGTCATTGGTGTAAAAGTCCAAGTCAAGTCACAAGTCTTAGAACATTTTTTCAAGTCAAGTCTAAAGTCATAAAATTAATGACTCGAGTCTGACTCGAGTCCAAGTCATGTGACTCGAGTCCACACCTCTGGAAACTCATCAACCCGGTTGTACTAGTGTTTGTTGAGCCCAGAAGCAAATTCTTTACGATCTTCCAACTACTACTAAACAACTACAGTGACTGGGCAGAAACAGTGATGTGTTTCAGCTTTTAAGGAGTATGTTTGGTCTCAAGAAAAGTAAAGCCAAAATTAAGGAAGGTGTTTTTGAAATCTTCTCCTAAAGTCCATGAACTAATGCTTAATGAAGAGTTCAAAAGAAAAAGCCAGCTGAATTAAAAGCTTAGGAAGCATTCAAGCAGATAGTCCAGAATTTTCATGCCAATTACAGAACAGAGATTTATGCTAGACTAAAAGCATATAAGGTACCAAATCTGGGAAATGTCAGTGATAAGGACACAGAAATGAGGATGTTTTCAGGTAACGAGATTATTATTTGAGATGCATGAGATTTGCCTAGGTGCCTAGGTGAAGGAAGTGAAAAGCAATGGAGGCTAGATTGTATTCCCTGATTTGGTCTTCAGAGTTCATGCTTGCATCCAAATTATTGCCAGTACCACTACAGTATATGTAAACTCTAAAAGGTAACGATGGACTGCCTTCATAAGGGGTAACAATTTTATTACTCAGCAGTTGCTGAGTAATGTGAGACTGAGGTGGAAAAAAGGAGGTCTAGGTAACCCAAAATCATATCCTCTTTGTTTTCTTTTTAGCCATAAACATTGATTTTGCCAAACTTTATCCAAAATCATAACATTTCCTTTAACCCCGTTGTAGGTAGTTATAACCAAAGCATTTACATATCAACAGTCCTTAATCATATTTCGCAAATTCCATGTTCTGTTGACTGAATAATGATCATCTATCCAAAGTGTAGTCCATACTGTTTGTGCACAGTGTTTGGCAATGTGTTTACCCAATGGAATCTTTTAGAACATTCTCAGCATGTTTTGCTTCATCTGCTCTAATTTTCTTTTACTCCACCCAGTGTATACCTGCTTCACCACTAACAGCGATCTTCAGTCTTCTCTCACAGAGTGAAGGAGTTCGAGAGGTGAGTTCAACCAGTTAAACATCTTTCTATGGCTTATCTCGCTTTCTGATATACTCTGTTATTAATTTATAATCACTGTACAGAAGTAAGAAATAATCCATACTATTTAATCTTGCTTTTAGCTTTGGAGGGATTAAAAAGAAAATGTATGCATTGTGTATGTATAACATGTCATTCAAACGTCATACTTTTATGTTCTTTACTATTGAGTTTCTGTATCAAAAATTCTTAGATCTAATGCAGTGCAATAATTAAAATGCCCTTTTATCACTTCATTTTTCTTTTCCAGTATCACTTTACATCTTTATCTAAAATAAAAATTAAATAATCTGAAAATCAACTGAGGGGCAAAAAAAAAAAAGTGAGAACTGAGTTCTCACGATGGGTGGCATAAGAATGTCAGTGCAAGTTCTGCTACTGTCATCTATTGGCATTGGTAAGTATCTCTGAACATTCAATTAGTCATTTAATAGAATATATATCCTTATCTAACACTTTTCTTTTTTATAAAAAAAAAATCTATAGTATGTATGTCAGGACTGGTCTCTGCAACTGTAAGTGTTTTTTTTTCAAGATTAAATAATTAAATCAAAAACAATGAAATGCAATGAAATACTGAATTAACATGTTCTTTTATAAATTTACATTACAGTCCAACACAACACAAGGTAAGTTTTTTTATACATATAAACCATATGCAATTTTATATGAATATAAAATAAAATGTCACCTTTTTCTTCTTTTAAAAGTTAATCCATTAACATAATTCTTATCCATGTTCCATTAATTATTAATTTGAAAATGTTAATACATGTGTTCATTCATTTTCTTTTTTGCATTTTATAGGACCAGGTTTATCTGAAAACAGGTAGGCATGCAAACTCAAATAACAGTTTGTAGACCTAATACATTCCAGGGATGTTATTTTAGTTAAAGATGACTTTATTATTCATTTCTGTTACCGTGTTTTTTCTTATTTAAGCAAAGCCACCACTCATACCAACGGTTTCCAGGAAACTTGCCATGCAGCAAATCTACAAGATGCCACTCAAAGAGTAAGCCTTTTGGAATTAATTTGAGTAAAAAATGATCAATTCATCGTTAAACCTTAAATTGTTAAATGTCCCCACAAAGCATTGTTGATAAATGACTCCCCCTTGTGCTAAGTTACTGACAGTAACCCAGTGCTTTCACCTGCTCTATGTGTTCTTAGAGCTCTGCTGCAGTGGACAAACTGACAGGCGAGTTATCCTGTAAAAGGGGTAAAAATGCAAGCTTAACAGATGAAAAGTCGAGGATGGTGGAACAAAATCTCAGGCAGATTGTAGAGTCGACTTTACAAGTGTTCTTTGACCTGGTAAATGAGCTAATGCTTTACTTCAGTATAGTGTAGGTGTAAAACATGTAACAGCTTTTAAGAATGGTAAATGGCAAATTTGTCTTGTAACAGAACAACAATGTCCCTGGATTTGATGTTCTGGATGTATTTGGAGTCATGGACAGCCTTCGTTTGGGTAATGACAGTGACCCCGAATTCATCAGGCTGTGGTTCTCTGTGAAGATGATTCCTCTTTTGCCTTATGTCAATGGAAACTTCCTAAACCAGCTCAGCAAGTGGAACTTCAGCTGCACCTCTTTCCAAGAGATGTAAGTGAATAAATTCCATTTTACCAATTATTGCTGGTGACTGCTGTTAACTGCTTATGGAAATCATTAAAGACATAAACAATTTTAATTGAATATTCTAACATGTAACACATTTCTCACTGTGTATTGCATTGAATGTTGATGTCAGGGTCCCAAATTCCACTGAAATCACTAAAAAAAGGAAGAAAGAAAAATGCGTATCACATAATTGTTAAATTACAAGTCAGACCAAACAAGTTATGACTGTGTGACCCAGCTGTTGTAAAAGAGGCATACACCTTAATATAAGGTGGTCGTTTGTGAAGGTGTTTCTTTAAAATAAGAATGTTATGTAATGATTCAGAAATTATGTAATTGAAAATAAGTCAAAAGGAGAATTTCAACTGAAAATTGCTACCCACGATGTAAAACGCGGTTGGAAACTTTTCCAGACATGAAAAGACTGAGGTTAAAAGAGTTCACTATCCCATATTAGAATACCATATGAAATGATCAAATTATGAAAGGAAATGAAAATGTGGATGAATAAACGAAAGAAATATAGGTCTTATTCTGTGTAGAAGAGGTTGTGACAAAATGTACCAATTCGTTGATTACAATGTTTTAAAATATCAATGGGATTTAAGTTTGAAATGGTTGTGATTGAATTATGTTGAATTATGTTGAATTTTGAATATGTTATTTATTGAAAGCTTTCTCTCAAATGTAGCATTCAGGCATTTGGAAGGCAAAAGGCATCCATGAACAGAGAAACACAGCAAGCAGTCTTCACTCACTTCATCAAACCATTCTTGTCAAGAAATGACTCAACAGGTAAAAGGAGAAACTCAAGCTCACTTTGGTTTTTCCATGACAACATGTGGTATATTACCCTGTCAATAACTTTCTTGCTTTTTCTGCAGATCCTGGCTGTGTCTCATCTATCACGGGGAGCCAAGCGTGGCTAAAGGCAAACCTTGGCGACTTCTCTGATTTTGCAACTGTGCAGGACTTGGAAGCCTTCAATCCTAATTTGTCCGCTGTGAGTGCCAACTGCAGATGTACATCTTCCTGTAAACGGAATTCTTTTACCCAGAACATTTCCATGACTGCTGTCTGATATTATGCTGGTTCTCTTTTGTAGGCTGAATTGTTGTCAGTCCTCAGTCCTTCTCAGGTGGCACAGCTGGTACTGAGTTTGGGAGCCTCCAATAACACAGATTTGATTGATCGTGTGTTTGAGCGACTGCAAGAGGGCAAAGCTCTAAAAAATGTGGATGGATTCCTCACACAACTGACAGCCAATGGACAGGTATGCTAGGCTTCTAAAAGGGTGAAGGAGGACAATCCTGGTGTTTTATTCCAGCAGGATAAGACAGAATAAGACATTTGCTAAACCGCTACACAACTCTTCAAGGAGTCTATCATAGAAAAGAATTGCTTGCAGCGTTTGTACCATCTGTCAGTGCGCCCCAGAGTGGCTGTGGCTACAATGTAGCTTACCATCACCAGTGTGTGAATGTGTGCGTGAATGGGTGGATGACTGGATATGTAAAGCGCTTTGAGGTCCTTAGGGACTAGTAAAGCGCTATATAAATACAGGCCATTTACCATTTACCATGTTGTATGAGTACATTTACAACATGCAGTATCTGTATTGCTTAGCTTCTTTTCCACTTCAATTTCACAGATGACAATTTTCCAGCCTGTTGTGAGAGATCGGATCATGAATACGACCTTCATTATCATCAGTCCACATTTCTCCACTTTCACGACAAACGACTATGAACTTTGGTTCCATGTGAAACTGATTCCTATCCTTGCCAGTTTTACTCCAGAAATGCTCATAAACACAACCACAAACATCAGCTGCATGAACTACCAAGTCATGTGAGTAGTTTTCTTGGAGCAATCAACATTTTGTTGCAAATGAAAATGACAATACTGACAAAGAACAGCATGAGAACGTTTTCTTTCAACTGTTGCAGTGTGAGTGGGTTGGCTTTAGTTATCCAGGAGATGCCACTGTACAGACGGCAAGAGATCACACATGGTCTGCTGGGCTATCTAAGAAATGCTGAAAATGCCATCAATGAGCCAGGTAGGGCAGACATAGGGTGCGTTATGTGCTTTCCAGTGTGAAATGTCTTGAAAAGCACTCAGACAAAAAACTTAAATTCTTTCATCTCTACCTGTCACAAACCTTGCTAAATTGAGCACATCCTAACTTTTGTTTGTATGCCTTAGCTTGCAGGCAACAAAATGAGAGTGATGCCCAATGGGTTAAAGCAAATCTGGGTCCATTCGTCCAATATACATCATACTCTGACCTCAAAGACTTCAACATCTCTACGGTAAGCTTTACTCTTATTACTCTTCCTGTCTTTCTTGAGAATAGCAAAGCAAAATTCTGGAAATTATACAAAAGACATGCATTTCATGAATTCTACTTTTTTGTATCCATAGC
The DNA here is from genome assembly GCF_057381915.1 of Diplotaxodon limnothrissa. Lineage (NCBI taxonomy): Eukaryota > Metazoa > Chordata > Actinopteri > Cichliformes > Cichlidae > Diplotaxodon > Diplotaxodon limnothrissa. The sequence goes on along the minus strand of NC_140614.1, from coordinate 14,511,107 downwards.
TGGCAGTTCTGGACGTTCTTTCACCATCGCAGAAGGCTGATCTAATCCTAGATCCAAACAGTGGTGCTTTAAACGATGCACATGTTGTAAGGGAGGTGTTGACAAGCTTGACAGAGACCAGTGATTATGAGCAGCTCAACCAATTCTTCCAGGCTTTTGCAAACATCAACAAGCAGGTGAATTCTCATTGGTAACCTTACCTCAGCGCAAACATCAACAAAGGTTAACAGTGTTCTTTCATAAACCTGCTCAAGTGTTTAACTGAAAATGATCCATTTCTGATATGCTTCATGCCTTGAGGCATCCCTGCTGTACAGAAGTACAAAGATTTAGTTTAGATAAGCTCCCCCTCATCTCCGCATTTCCACAAAGACTTCAGAACTTCCTCTCTGACCTTATTATGATCCCCTTCTCTTTTCAGAGAAATGTCACCCTCATCCAAAATCCAGATGTGCGAGACACCATTTTGAGCCTGACCTTGACAGCCCTTGCTCCTCAGCTTAAAGACTTTCAGCCAGAAGACTATCAACAGTGGTTCCAGGTTTATTTGGTTCCTGTGATGGCGAGCATCCTTCCTAGCAGCTTGCGGGTGATCCCCAGTAACATCACCTGTGAATCCTACCAGGCTGTGTAAGATATTTCTGATATCCACAGTTAGACATTTGGGTGTGCACAATGCCAAGCTGAGGCTCCTGACAAGTCACAATGAATTCTTTTCTTCCTTTAGATACGATGGTCTTGCGCAGAGTTTGGCAGCATTGCCACTGGACCTTTCACAGGGCGTGAGATCAAGCAAGCAGTACCTCCAGGACACATTCCCACGTATGTGGCAAATGGGCTTTCCTGACTAAACTTTTCCCAAAAGCCCAGTACCAGCACTGTAATGACTACTCCATTGATTTGTTTCCTTTCTTTTTCTTCTCAAACAGGCTGCTCAGTTCCAGCTTCCTTTGTGGTAAGATTCGTTTTTTGGGGGGTGGGTGGGTGGGTGTGGGGGGTGTCTTACATGGGTTATCCAATATTTGATCCAGGTTTGGCACACTAATTGGGCCAACTGTGACAAAGTCAAGGTATTTACACTTGAAGAAGATGTTTCCACTATACTAACACTCATATTTTCTTTGTCTTCAGTGCAAGGTGACCCCAGTTCATGGTAAGTCTGTCTAGAAGTACACATTTCAACTCTAAGGATATAAATGCATTCTGAAGGACTATTATCTGACACACAACCATTCTCTTTTCACAGTGAATCTCATTTGTAATGGAGTTGATGGGTGGGTGAAATGCCGTTTTGTTCAATGTTGATTCTGTCTAGGTAAAATTTGTTAACACAGTGTAATTAAGGGGACATTGGATTTCAATTTATTGTGTTTTTTCCACAGTTCAAAACTTGAGCAAATCCTGTCAGCTGGCAATTCCTCGGCAGCCCTGTGCAATTTCACCATCACAGAACATGCCTGTTCCTCTGTAAGATTCCTTTTTAAACTCCAAAAACAGAACATGGATTTTGCCCCATTATGGTCCTGAGACAAATCTCCATGAGCTCTGACAAAATGGCTGTATTCTTTGTCAATTTTCTTTTTCAAGGCTCCCTATCTCACATCCAGCAACTTGGTCACACTGCTGAACTGCACACTGAAAAGCCAAAACATATACCCAGTAGAAGTCTGGAAGCTTTTCTTCCAAAAAGCCTCTGCTGTACTGGACCAGGCCCTTGAGACATTTGCTAACATGGTAAGTACAAAATCACATTTTCACAATATTGCCATTTCCCTGCGTGAAGTTTGGGTCCAGCTACAATTATTTTTCTGCCAATTCAAGGCCGTCAACAACACCTACCCGACCTCGTCAAATGTGCTCGAGGCTCTTGGAGAAGTGAGAATTGACAACTTCAGCCAGGCACAACTACAGAGTGAGGAGTTCATTACCAGCTGGTTCAAGACAAAGATCCGTCCGTTTCTGGCCGTTCCATCTTTCAACTTCCTATTTTGCCTTAGCTCCAAAAACTTCAGCTGCCAGACATACCAGACTGTGTAAGTAAATATGAGACATATAGCTCTGTTCTGCAAATGTGCAGTTGACTAGAAGTTTAGATGTTGAAAGCTTTCTCTCAAATGTAGCATTCAGGCATTTGGAAGCCAAAAGGCATCCATGGACAGAGACACACAGCAAGCAGTCTTCACTCACTTCATCAAACCGTTCTTGTCAAGAAATGACTCAACAGGTAAAAGGAGAAACTCAAGCTCACTTTGGTTTTTCCATGACAACATGTGGTATATTACCCTGTCAATAACTTTCTTGCTTTTTCTGCAGATCCTGGCTGTGTCTCATCTATCACGGGGAGCCAAGCGTGGCTAAAGGCAAACCTTGGCGACTTCTCTGATTTTGCAACTGTGCAGGACTTGGAAGCCTTCAATCCTAATTTGTCCGCTGTGAGTGCCAACTGCAGATGTACATCTTCCTGTAAACGGAATTCTTTTACCCAGAACATTTCCATGACTGCTGTCTGATATTATGCTGGTTCTCTTTTGTAGGCTGAATTGTTGTCAGTCCTCAGTCCTTCTCAGGTGGCACAGCTGGTACTGAGTTTGGGAGCCTCCAATAACACAGATTTGATTGATCGTGTGTTTGAGCGACTGCAAGAGGGCAACGCTCTAGAAAATGTGGATGGATTCCTCACACAACTGACAGCCAATGGACAGGTATGCTAGGCTTCTAAAAGGGTGAAGGAGGACAATCCTGGTGTTTTATTCCAGCAGGATAAGACAGAATAAGACATTTGCTAAACCGCTACACAACTCTTCAAGGAGTCTATCATAGAGAAGACTTGTTTGCAACCTTTGTGACATGTTGTATGAGTACATTTACAACATGCAGTCTCTGTATTGCTTAGCTTCTTTTCCACCTCAATTTCACAGATGCCAATTTTCCAGCCTGTTGTGAGAGATCGGATCATGAATGCGACCTTCATCGTCATCAGTCCGCATTTCTCCACTTTCACGACAAACGACTATGAACTTTGGTTCCATGTGAAACTGATTCCTATCCTTGCCAGTTTTACTCCAGAAATGCTCATAAACACAACCACAAACATCAGCTGCATGAACTACCAAGTCATGTGAGTAGTTTTCTTGGAGCAATCAACATTTTGTTGCAAATGAAAATGACAATAGAGACAAAGAACAGCATGAGAATGTTTTCTTTCAACTGTTGCAGTGTGAGTGGGTTGGCTATAGTTATCCAGGAGATGCCACTGTACAGACGGCAAGAGATCACACATGGTCTGCTGGGCTATCTAAGAAATGCTGAAAATGCCATCAATGAGACAGGTAGGGCAGACATAGGGTGCATTATGTGTTTTCCAGTGTGAAATGTCTTGAAAAGCACTCAGACAAAAAACTTAAATTCTTTCATGTCTACCAGTCACAAACCTTGCTAAATTGAGCACATCCTAACTTTTGTCTGCATGCCTTAGCTTGCAGGCAACAAAATGAGAGTGATGCCCAATGGGTTAAAGCAAATCTGGGTCCATTCGTCCAATATACAGCGTACTCTGACCTCAAAGACTTCAACATCTCTACGGTAAGCCCTACATTGCACTTCTAGTCCTCCCTTAAGAACAGGAAAACAAAATTGTAGACTTAAGAAGACAAACACAGGAGTTTATTTTGCCATATCAAAAATACAAGCAAATCATAGAGCACACTTTCTTTGGTTGCAAACTCTATTCATTTACCCACAGCATTGGTCATTACTGCTGTCTGATATTATGTTGATTCCCTGTTGTAGGCTGGATTGTTGTCAACGCTCAATCCCTCTGAGGTGGCACAGCTGCTACTGAGCTCTGGAGCCTCAAATAACACAGATTTTATTGATCTTGTGTTTGAAAAACTTGAAGAGGGCAATGTTCTAAAAAATCTGGATGAATTCCTGACACAGCTGACAGCCAATGGACAGGTAGGCTAGCCTCCTAAAAGGGTGAAGGAGGACAATGCGGATATTTGATTCTAGAAGTAAACACAGAATAAGACATCGGTCTCAACCGCTACATCCATTGTTGGCTATTGTATCTTAGAAAAACAAATGGTTACAGCTTTTGTACCATGTTGTATGGGTGTACTTCCAACATGCAATCTCACCTTTGCTTATGTCTTTTTCCACTTTAATATGACAGACCCCACATTTCCAGCCTGTTGTGAGAGATCGGATCATGAATACAACCTTCATCGTCATCAGTCCACATTTCTCCACTTTCACGACAAACGACTATGAACTTTGGTTCCATGTGAAACTGATTCCTATCCTTGCCAGTTTTACTCCAGAAATGCTCATAAACACAACCACAAACATCAGCTGCATGAATTACCAAGTCATGTGAGTAGTTTTCTTGGAGCAATCAAGATTTTGTTGCAAATGAAAATGACAATAGTGACAAAAAACAGCATGAGAATGTTTTCTTTCAACTGTTGCAGTGTGAGTGGGTTGGCTATAGTTATCCAGGAGATGCCACTGTACAGACGGCAAGAGATCACACATGGTCTGCTGGGCTACCTAAGAAATGCTGAAAATGCCATCAATGAGCCAGGTAGGGCAGACATAGGGTGCGTTATGTGTTTTCCAGTGTGAAATGTCTTGAAAAGCACTCAGACAAAAAACTTGCCCACAAATTCTTTCATGTCTACCTGTCAAAAACCTTCCTAAATTTGGCACATCCTAACTTTTGTTTGTATGTCTTAGCTTGCAGGCAACAAAATGAGAGTGATGCCCAATGGGTTAAAGCAAATCTGGGTCCATTCGTCCAATATACATCATACTCTGACCTCAAAGACTTCAACATCTCTACGGTAAGCCCTACATTGCACTTCTAGTCCTCCCTTAAGAACAGGAAAACAAAATTGTAGACTTAAGAAGACAAACACAGGAGTTTATTTTGCCATATCAAAAATACAAGCAAATCATAGAGCACACTTTCTTTGGTTGCAAACGCTAATCCTTTACCCACAGCATTGGTCATTACTGTTGTCTGATATTATGTTGATTCCCTGTTGTAGGCTGGATTGTTGTCAACGCTCAATCCCTCTGAGGTGGCACAGCTGCTACTGAGCTCTGGAGCCTCAAATAACACAGATTTTATTGATCTTGTGTTTGAAAAACTTGAAGAGGGCAATGTTCTAAAAAATGTGGATGAATTCCTGACACAGCTGACAGCCAATGGACAGGTAGGCTAGCCTCTTAAAAGGGTGAAGGAGGACAATGCGGATATTTTATTCTAGAAGTAAACACAGAATAAGACATCGGTCTCAACCGCTACATCCATTGTTGGCTATTGTATCTTAGAAAACAAATGGTTACAGCCTTTGTACCATGTTGTATGGGTGTACTTCCAACATGCAATCTCACCTTTGCTTATGTCTTTTTCCACTTTAATATGACAGACCCCACATTTCCAGCCTGTTGTGAGAGATCGGATCATGAATACGACCTTCATCGTCATCAGTCCACATTTCTCCACTTTCACGACAAACGACTATGAACTTTGGTTCCATGTGAAACTGATTCCTATCCTTGCCAGTTTTACTCCAGAAATGCTCATAAACACAACCACAAACATCAGCTGCATGAATTACCAAGTCATGTGAGTAGTTTTCTTGGAGCAATCAAGATTTTGTTGCAAATGAAAATGACAATACTGACAAAGAACAGCATGAGAACGTTTTCTTTCAACTGTTGCAGTGTGAGTGGGTTGGCTTCAGTTATCCAGGAGATGCCACTGTACAGACGGCAAGAGATCACACATGGTCTGCTGGGCTACCTAAGAAATGCTGAAAATGCCATCAATGAGCCAGGTAGGGCAGACATAGGGTGCGTTATGTGCTTTCCAGTGTGAAATGTCTTGAAAAGCACTCAGACAAAAAACTTAAATTCTTTCATGTCTACCAGTCACAAACCTTGCTAAATTGAGCACATCCTAACTTTTGTCTGCATGCCTTAGCTTGCAGGCAACAAAATGAGAGTGATGCCCAATGGGTTAAAGCAAATCTGGGTCCATTCGTCCAATATACATCATACTCTGACCTCAAAGACTTCAACATCTCTACGGTAAGCTTTACTCTTATTACTCTTCCTGTCTTTCTTGAGAATAGCAAAGCAAAATTCTGGAAATTATACAAAAGACATGCATTTCACGAATTCTACTTTTTTGTATCCATAGCTGGCAGTTCTGGACGTTCTTTCACCATCGCAAAAGGCTGATCTAATCCTAGATCCAAACAGTGGTGCTTTAAACGATGCACATGTTGTAAGGGAGGTGTTGACAAGCTTGACAGAGACCAGTGATTATGAGCAGCTCAACCAATTCTTCCAGGCTTTTGCAAACATCAACAAGCAGGTGAATTCTCATTGGTAACCTTACCTCAGCGCAAACATCAACAAATGTTAACAGTGTTCTTTCATAAACCTGCTCAAGTGTTTAACTGAAAATGATCCATTTCTGATATGCTTCATGCCTTGAGGCATCCCTGCTGTACAGAAGTACAAAGATTTAGTTTAGATAAGCTCCCCCTCATCTCCGCATTTCCACAAAGACTTCAGAACTTCCTCTCTGACCTTATTATGATCCCCTTCTCTTTTCAGAGAAATGTCACCCTCATCCAAAATCCAGATGTGCGAGACACCATTTTGAGCCTGACCTTGACAGCCCTTGCTCCTCAGCTTAAAGACTTTCAGCCAGAAGACTATCAACAGTGGTTCCAGGTTTATTTGGTTCCTGTGATGGCGAGCATCCTTCCTAGCAGCTTGCGGGTGATCCCCAGTAACATCACCTGTGAATCCTACCAGGCTGTGTAAGATATTTCTGATATCCACAGTTAGACATGTGGGTGTGCACAATGCCAAGCTGAGGCTCCTGACAAGTCACAATGAATTCTTTTCTTCCTTTAGATACGATGGTCTTGCGCAGAGTTTGGCAGCATTGCCACTGGACCTTTCACAGGGCGTGAGATCAAGCAAGCAGTACCTCCAGGACACATTCCCACGTATGTGGCAAATGGGCTTTCCTGACTAAACTTTTCTCAAAAGCCCAGTACCAGCACTGTAATGACTACTCCATTGATTTGTTTCCTTTCTTTTTCTTCTCAAACAGGCTGCTCAGTTCCAGCTTCCTTTGTGGTAAGATTAGTTTTTTGGGGGGTGGGTGGGTGGGTGTGGGGGGTGTCTTACATGGGTTATCCAATATTTGATCCAGGTTTGGCACACTAATTAGGCCAACTGTGACAAAGTCAAGGTATTTACACTTGAAGAAGATGTTTCCACTATACTAACACTCATATTTTCTTTGTCTTCAGTGCAAGGTGACCCCAGTTCATGGTAAGTCTGTATAGAAGTACACATTTCAACTCTAAGGATATAAATGCATTCTGAAGGACTATTATCTGACACACAACCATTCTCTTTTCACAGTGAATCTCATTTGTAATGGAGTTGATGGGTGGGTGAAATGCCGTTTTGTTCAATGTTGATTCTGTCTAGGTAAAATTTGTTAACACAGTGTAATTAAGGGGACATTGGATTTCAATTTATTGTGTTTTTTCCACAGTTCAAAACTTGAGCAAATCCTGTCAGCTGGCAATTCCTCGGCAGCCCTGTGCAATTTCACCATCACAGAACATGCCTGTTCCTCTGTAAGATTCCTTTTTAAACTCCAAAAACAGAACATGGATTTTGCCCCATTATGGTCCTGAGACAAATCTCCATGAGCTCTGACAAAATGGCTGTATTCTTTGTCAATTTTCTTTTTCAAGGCTCCCTATCTCACATCCAGCAACTTGGTCACACTGCTGAACTGCACACTGAAAAGCCAAAACATATACCCAGTAGAAGTCTGGAAGCTTTTCTTCCAAAAAGCCTCTGCTGTACTGGACCAGGCCCTTGAGACATTTGCTAACATGGTAAGTACAAAATCACATTTTCACAATATTACCATTTCCCTGCGTGAAGTTTGGGTCCAGCTACAATTATTTTTCTGCCAATTCAAGGCCGTCAACAACACCTACCCGACCTCGTCAAATGTGCTCGAGGCTCTTGGAGAAGTGAGAATTGACAACTTCAGCCAGGCACAACTACAGAGTGAGGAGTTCATTACCAGCTGGTTCAAGACAAAGATCCGTCCGTTTCTGGCCGTTCCATCTTTCAACTTCCTATTTTGCCTTAGCTCCAAAAACTTCAGCTGCCAGACATACCAGACTGTGTAAGTAAATATGAGACATATAGCTCTGTTCTGCAAATGTGCAGTTGACTAGAAGTTTAGATGTTGAAAGCTTTCTCTCAAATGTAGCATTCAGGCATTTGGAAGCCAAAAGGCATCCATGGACAGAGACACACAGCAAGCAGTCTTCACTCACTTCATCAAACCGTTCTTGTCAAGAAATGACTCAACAGGTAAAAGGAGAAACTCAAGCTCACTTTGGTTTTTCCATGACAACATGTGGTATATTACCCTGTCAATAACTTTCTTGCTTTTTCTGCAGATCCTGGCTGTGTCTCATCTATCACGGGGAGCCAAGCGTGGCTAAAGGCAAACCTTGGCGACTTCTCTGATTTTGCAACTGTGCAGGACTTGGAAGCCTTCAATCCTAATTTGTCCGCTGTGAGTGCCAACTGCAGATGTACATCTTCCTGTAAACGGAATTCTTTTACCCAGAACATTTCCATGACTGCTGTCTGATATTATGCTGGTTCTCTTTTGTAGGCTGAATTGTTGTCAGTCCTCAGTCCTTCTCAGGTGGCACAGCTGGTACTGAGTTTGGGAGCTTCCAATAACACAGATTTGATTGATCGTGTGTTTGAGCGACTGCAAGAGGGCAACGCTCTAGAAAATGTGGATGGATTCCTCACACAACTGACAGCCAATGGACAGGTATGCTAGGCTTCTAAAAGGGTGAAGGAGGACAATCCTGGTGTTTTATTCCAGCAGGATAAGACAGAATAAGACATTTGCTAAACCGCTACACAACTCTTCAAGGAGTCTATCATAGAGAAGACTTGTTTGCAACCTTTGTGACATGTTGTATGAGTACATTTACAACATGCAGTCTCTGTATTGCTTAGCTTCTTTTCCACCTCAATTTCACAGATGCCAATTTTCCAGCCTGTTGTGAGAGATCGGATCATGAATGCGACCTTCATCGTCATCAGTCCACATTTCTCCACTTTCACGACAAACGACTATGAACTTTGGTTCCATGTGAAACTGATTCCTATCCTTGCCAGTTTTACTCCAGAAATGCTCATAAACACAATCATAAACATCAGCTGCATGAACTACCAAGTCATGTGAGTAGTTTTCTTGGAGCAATCAACATTTTGTTGCAAATGAAAATGACAATAGAGACAAAGAACAGCATGAGAATGTTTTCTTTCAACTGTTGCAGTGTGAGTGGGTTGGTTTCAGTTATCCAGGAGATGCCACTGTACAGACGGCAAGAGATCACACATGGTCTGCTGGGCTACCTAAGAAATGCTGAAAATGCCATCAATGAGCCAGGTAGAGCAGACATAGGGTGCATTATGTGTTTTCCAGTGTGAAATGTCTTGAAAAGCACTCAGACAAAAAACTTAAATTCTTTCATGTCTACCAGTCACAAACCTTCCTAAATTGAGCACATCCTAACTTTTGTCTGCATGCCTTAGCTTGCAGGCAACAAAATGAGAGTGATGCCCAATGGGTTAAAGCAAATCTGGGTCCATTCGTCCAATATACAGCGTACTCTGACCTCAAAGACTTCAACATCTCTACGGTAAGCCCTACATTGCACTTCTAGTCCTCCCTTAAGAACAGGAAAACAAAATTGTAGACTTAAGAAGACAAACACAGGAGTTTATTTTGCCATATCAAAAATACAAGCAAATCATAGAGCACACTTTCTTTGGTTGCAAACTCTATTCATTTACCTACAGCATTGGTCATTACTGCTGTCTGATATTATGTTGATTCCCTGTTGTAGGCTGGATTGTTGTCAACGCTCAATCCCTCTGAGGTGGCACAGCTGCTACTGAGCTCTGGAGCCTCAAATAACACAGATTTTATTGATCTTGTGTTTGAAAAACTTGAAGAGGGCAATGTTCTAAAAAATGTGGATGAATTCCTGACACAGCTGACAGCCAATGGACAGGTAGGCTAGCCTCCTAAAAGGGTGAAGGAGGACAATGCGGATATTTGATTCTAGAAGTAAACACAGAATAAGACATCGGTCTCAACCGCTACATCCATTGTTGGCTATTGTATCTTAGAAAACAAATGGTTACAGCCTTTGTACCATGTTGTATGGGTGTACTTCCAACATGCAATCTCACCTTTGCTTATGTCTTTTTCCACTTTAATATGACAGACCCCACATTTCCAGCCTGTTGTGAGAGATCGGATCATGAATACGACCTTCATCGTCATCAGTCCACATTTCTCCACTTTCACGACAAACGACTATGAACTTTGGTTCCATGTGAAACTGATTCCTATCCTTGCCAGTTTTACTCCAGAAATGCTCATAAACACAACCACAAACATCAGCTGCATGAATTACCAAGTCATGTGAGTAGTTTTCTTGGAGCAATCAAGATTTTGTTGCAAATGAAAATGACAATAGAGACAAAAAACAGCATGAGAATGTTTTCTTTCAACTGTTGCAGTGTGAGTGGGTTGGCTATAGTTATCCAGGAGATGCCACTGTACAGACGGCAAGAGATCACACATGGTCTGCTGGGCTACCTAAGAAATGCTGAAAATGCCATCAATGAGCCAGGTAGGGCAGACATAGGGTGCGTTATGTGTTTTCCAGTGTGAAATGTCTTGAAAAGCACTCAGACAAAAAACTTGCCCACAAATTCTTTCATGTCTACCAGTCACAAACCTTGCTAAATTGAGCACATCCTAACTTTTGTCTGCATGCCTTAGCTTGCAGGCAACAAAATGAGAGTGATGCCCAATGGGTTAAAGCAAATCTGGGTCCATTCGTCCAATATACATCATACTCTGACCTCAAAGACTTCAACATCTCTACGGTAAGCTTTACTCTTATTACTCTTCCTGTCTTTCTTGAGAATAGCAAAGCAAAATTCTGGAAATTATACAAAAGACATGCATTTCATGAATTCTACTTTTTTGTATCCATAGCTGGCAGTTCTGGACGTTCTTTCACCATCGCAAAAGGCTGATCTAATCCTAGATCCAAACAGTGGTGCTTTAAACGATGCACATGTTGTAAGGGAGGTGTTGACAAGCTTGACAGAGACCAGTGATTATGAGCAGCTCAACCAATTCTTCCAGGCTTTTGCAAACATCAACAAGCAGGTGAATTCTCATTGGTAACCTTACCTCAGCGCAAACATCAACAAATGTTAACAGTGTTCTTTCATAAACCTGCTCAAGTGTTTAACTGAAAATGATCCATTTCTGATATGCTTCATGCCTTGAGGCATCCCTGCTGTACAGAAGTACAAAGATTTAGTTTAGATAAGCTCCCCCTCATCTCCGCATTTTCACAAAGACTTCAGAACTTCCTCTCTGACCTTATTATGATCCCCTTCTCTTTTCAGAGAAATGTCACCCTCATCCAAAATCCAGATGTGCGAGACACCATTTTGAGCCTGACCTTGACAGCCCTTGCTCCTCAGCTTAAAGACTTTCAGCCAGAAGACTATCAACAGTGGTTCCAGGTTTATTTGGTTCCTGTGATGGCGAGCATCCTTCCTAGCAGCTTGCGGGTGATCCCCAGTAACATCACCTGTGAATCCTACCAGGCTGTGTAAGATATTTCTGATATCCACAGTTAGACATTTGGGTGTGCACAATGCCAAGCTGAGGCTCCTGACAAGTCACAATGAATTCTTTTCTTCCTTTAGATACGATGGTCTTGCGCAGAGTTTGGCAGCATTGCCACTGGACCTTTCACAGGGCGTGAGATCAAGCAAGCAGTACCTCCAGGACACATTCCCACGTATGTGGCAAATGGGCTTTCCTGACTAAACTTTTCTCAAAAGCCCAGTACCAGCACTGTAATGACTACTCCATTGATTTGTTTCCTTTCTTTTTCTTCTCAAACAGGCTGCTCAGTTCCAGCTTCCTTTGTGGTAAGACTAGTTTTTTGGGGGGTGGGTGGGTGGGTGTGGGGGGTGTCTTACATGGGTTATCCAATATTTGATCCAGGTTTGGCACACTAATTAGGCCAACTGTGACAAAGTCAAGGTATTTACACTTGAAGAAGATGTTTCCACTATACTAACACTCATATTTTCTTTGTCTTCAGTGCAAGGTGACCCCAGTTCATGGTAAGTCTGTCTAGAAGTACACATTTCAACTCTAAGGATATAAATGCATTCTGAAGGACTATTATCTGACACACAACCATTCTCTTTTCACAGTGAATCTCATTTGTAATGGAGTTGATGGGTGGGTGAAATGCCGTTTTGTTCAATGTTGATTCTGTCTAGGTAAAATTTGTTAACACAGTGTAATTAAGGGGACATTGGATTTCAATTTATTGTGTTTTTTCCACAGTTCAAAACTTGAGCAAATCCTGTCAGCTGGCAATTCCTCGGCAGCCCTGTGCAATTTCACCATCACAGAACATGCCTGTTCCTCTGTAAGATTCCTTTTTAAACTCCAAAAACAGAACATGGATTTTGCCTCATTATGGTCCTGAGACAAATCTCCATGAGCTCTGACAAAATGGCTGTATTCTTTGTCAATTTTCTTTTTCAAGGCTCCCTATCTCACATCCAGCAACTTGGTCACACTGCTGAACTGCACACTGAAAAGCCAAAACATATACCCAGTAGAAGTCTGGAAGCTTTTCTTCCAAAAAGCCTCTGCTGTACTGGACCAGGCCCTTGAGACATTTGCTAACATGGTAAGTACAAAATCACATTTTCACAATATTACCATTTCCCTGCGTGAAGTTTGGGTCCAGCTACAATTATTTTTCTGCCAATTCAAGGCCGTCAACAACACCTACCCGACCTCGTCAAATGTGCTCGAGGCTCTTGGAGAAGTGAGAATTGACAACTTCAGCCAGGCACAACTACAGAGTGAGGAGTTCATTACCAGCTGGTTCAAGACAAAGATCCGTCCGTTTCTGGCCGTTCCATCTTTCAACTTCCTATTTTGCCTTAGCTCCAAAAACTTCAGCTGCCAGACATACCAGACTGTGTAAGTAAATATGAGACATATAGCTCTGTTCTGCAAATGTGCAGTTGACTAGAAGTTTAGATGTTGAAAGCTTTCTCTCAAATGTAGCATTCAGGCATTTGGAAGCCAAAAGGCATCCATGGACAGAGACACACGGCAAGCAGTCTTCACTCACTTCATCAAACCGTTCTTGTCAAGAAATGACTCAACAGGTAAAAGGAGAAACTCAAGCTCACTTTGGTTTTTCCATGACAACATGTGGTATATTACCCTGTCAATAACTTTCTTGCTTTTTCTGCAGATCCTGGCTGTGTCTCATCTATCACGGGGAGCCAAGCGTGGCTAAAGGCAAACCTTGGCGACTTCTCTGATTTTGCAACTGTGCAGGACTTGGAAGCCTTCAATCCTAATTTGTCCGCTGTGAGTGCCAACTGCAGATGTACATCTTCCTGTAAACGGAATTCTTTTACCCAGAACATTTCCATGACTGCTGTCTGATATTATGCTGGTTCTCTTTTGTAGGCTGAATTGTTGTCAGTCCTCAGTCCTTCTCAGGTGGCACAGCTGGTACTGAGTTTGGGAGCCTCCAATAACACAGATTTGATTGATCGTGTGTTTGAGCGACTGCAAGAGGGCAACGCTCTAGAAAATGTGGATGGATTCCTCACACAACTGACAGCCAATGGACAGGTATGCTAGGCTTCTAAAAGGGTGAAGGAGGACAATCCTGGTGTTTTATTCCAGCAGGATAAGACAGAATAAGACATTTGCTAAACCGCTACACAACTCTTCAAGGAGTCTATCATAGAGAAGACTTGTTTGCAACCTTTGTGACATGTTGTATGAGTACATTTACAACATGCAGTCTCTGTATTGCTTAGCTTCTTTTCCACCTCAATTTCACAGATGCCAATTTTCCAGCCTGTTGTGAGAGATCGGATCATGAATGCGACCTTCATCGTCATCAGTCCGCATTTCTCCACTTTCACGACAAACGACTATGAACTTTGGTTCCATGTGAAACTGATTCCTATCCTTGCCAGTTTTACTCCAGAAATGCTCATAAACACAACCACAAACATCAGCTGCATGAACTACCAAGTCATGTGAGTAGTTTTCTTGGAGCAATCAAGATTTTGTTGCAAATGAAAATGACAATAGAGACAAAGAACAGCATGAGAATGTTTTCTTTCAACTGTTGCAGTGTGAGTGGGTTGGCTTCAGTTATCCAGGAGATGCCACTGTACAGACGGCAAGAGATCACACATGGTCTGCTGGGCTACCTAAGAAATGCTGAAAATGCCATCAATGAGCCAGGTAGAGCAGACATAGGGTGCATTATGTGCTTTCCAGTGTGAAATGTCTTGAAAAGCACTCAGACAAAAAACTTAAATTCTTTCATGTCTACCAGTCACAAACCTTCCTAAATTGAGCACATCCTAACTTTTGTCTGCATGCCTTAGCTTGCAGGCAACAAAATGAGAGTGATGCCCAATGGGTTAAAGCAAATCTGGGTCCATTCGTCCAATATACAGCGTACTCTGACCTCAAAGACTTCAACATCTCTACGGTAAGCCCTACATTGCACTTCTAGTCCTCCCTTAAGAACAGCAAAACAAAATTGTAGACTTAAGAAGACAAACACAGGAGTTTATTTTGCCATATCAAAAATACAAGCAAATCATAGAGCACACTTTCTTTGGTTGCAAACTCTATTCATTTACCCACAGCATTGGTCATTACTGCTGTCTGATATTATGTTGATTCCCTGTTGTAGGCTGGATTGTTGTCAACGCTCAATCCCTCTGAGGTGGCACAGCTGCTACTGAGCTCTGGAGCCTCAAATAACACAGATTTTATTGATCTTGTGTTTGAAAAACTTGAAGAGGGCAATGTTCTAAAAAATGTGGATGAATTCCTGACACAGCTGACAGCCAATGGACAGGTAGGCTAGCCTCCTAAAAGGGTGAAGGAGGACAATGCGGATATTTGATTCTAGAAGTAAACACAGAATAAGACATCGGTCTCAACCGCTACATCCATTGTTGGCTATTGTATCTTAGAAAACAAATGGTTACAGCCTTTGTACCATGTTGTATGGGTGTACTTCCAACATGCAATCTCACCTTTGCTTATGTCTTTTTCCACTTTAATATGACAGACCCCACATTTCCAGCCTGTTGTGAGAGATCGGATCATGAATACGACCTTCATCGTCATCAGTCCACATTTCTCCACTTTCACGACAAACGACTATGAACTTTGGTTCCATGTGAAACTGATTCCTATCCTTGCCAGTTTTACTCCAGAAATGCTCATAAACACAACCACAAACATCAGCTGCATGAATTACCAAGTCATGTGAGTAGTTTTCTTGGAGCAATCAAGATTTTGTTGCAAATGAAAATGACAATAGAGACAAAAAACAGCATGAGAATGTTTTCTTTCAACTGTTGCAGTGTGAGTGGGTTGGCTATAGTTATCCAGGAGATGCCACTGTACAGACGGCAAGAGATCACACATGGTCTGCTGGGCTACCTAAGAAATGCTGAAAATGCCATCAATGAGCCAGGTAGGGCAGACATAGGGTGCGTTATGTGTTTTCCAGTGTGAAATGTCTTGAAAAGCACTCAGACAAAAAACTTGCCCACAAATTCTTTCATGTCTACCAGTCACAAACCTTGCTAAATTGAGCACATCCTAACTTTTGTCTGCATGCCTTAGCTTGCAGGCAACAAAATGAGAGTGATGCCCAATGGGTTAAAGCAAATCTGGGTCCATTCGTCCAATATACATCATACTCTGACCTCAAAGACTTCAACATCTCTACGGTAAGCCCTACATTGCACTTCTAGTCCTCCCTTAAGAACAGGAAAACAAAATTGTAGACTTAAGAAGACAAACACAGGAGTTTATTTTGCCATATCAAAAATACAAGCAAATCATAGAGCACACTTTCTTTGGTTGCAAACTCTAATCCTTTACCCACAGCATTGGTCATTACTGCTGTCTGATAATATGTTGATTCCCTGTTGTAGGCTGGATTGTTGTCAACGCTCAATCCCTCTGAGGTGGCACAGCTGCTACTGAGCTCTGGAGCCTCAAATAACACAGATTTTATTGATCTTGTGTTTGAAAAACTTGAAGAGGGCAATGTTCTAAAAAATGTGGATGAATTCCTGACACAGCTGACAGCCAATGGACAGGTAGGCTAGCCTCCTAAAAGGGTGAAGGAGGACAATGCGGATATTTGATTCTAGAAGTAAACACAGAATAAAACATAGGTCTCAACCGCTACATCCATTGTTGGCTATTGTATCTTAGAAAACAAATGGTTACAGCTTTTGTACCATGTTGTATGGGTGTACTTCCAACATGCAATCTCACCTTTGCTTATGTCTTTTTCCACTTTAACATGACAGAGCCCACACTTCCAGCCTGTTGTGAGAGATCGGATCATGAATACGACCTTCATCATCATCAGTCCACATTTCTCCACTTTCACGACAAATGACTATGAACTTTGGTTCCATGTGAAACTGATTCCTATCCTTGCCAGTTTTACTCCAGAAATGCTCATAAACACAACCACAAACATCAGCTGCATGAATTACCAAGTCATGTGAGTAGTTTTCTTGGAGCAATCAAGATTTTGTTGCAAATGAAAATGACAATACTGACAAAGAACAGCATGAGAACGTTTTCTTTCAACTGTTGCAGTGTGAGTGGGTTGGCTTCAGTTATCCAGGAGATGCCACTGTACAGACGGCAAGAGATCACACATGGTCTGCTGGGCTATCTAAGAAATGCTGAAAATGCCATCAATGAGCCAGGTAGGGCAGACATAGGGTGCGTTATGTGCTTTCCAGTGTGAAATGTCTTGAAAAGCACTCAGACAAAAAACTTAAATTCTTTCATGTCTACCAGTCACAAACCTTGCTAAATTGAGCACATCCTAACTTTTGTCTGCATGCCTTAGCTTGCAGGCAACAAAATGAGAGTGATGCCCAATGGGTTAAAGCAAATCTGGGTCCATTCGTCCAATATACATCATACTCTGACCTCAAAGACTTCAACATCTCTACGGTAAGCTTTACTCTTATTACTCTTCCTGTCTTTCTTGAGAATAGCAAAGCAAAATTCTGGAAATTATACAAAAGACATGCATTTCATGAATTCTACTTTTTTGTATCCATAGCTGGCAGTTCTGGACGTTCTTTCACCATCGCAAAAGGCTGATCTAATCCTAGATCCAAACAGTGGTGCTTTAAACGATGCACATGTTGTAAGGGAGGTGTTGACAAGCTTGACAGAGACCAGTGATTATGAGCAGCTCAACCAATTCTTCCAGGCTTTTGCAAACATCAACAAGCAGGTGAATTCTCATTGGTAACCTTACCTCAGCGCAAACATCAACAAATGTTAACAGTGTTCTTTCATAAACCTGCTCAAGTGTTTAACTGAAAATGATCCATTTCTGATATGCTTCATGCCTTGAGGCATCCCTGCTGTACAGAAGTACAAAGATTTAGTTTAGATAAGCTCCCCCTCATCTCCGCATTTCCACAAAGACTTCAGAACTTCCTCTCTGACCTTATTATGATCCCCTTCTCTTTTCAGAGAAATGTCACCCTCATCCAAAATCCAGATGTGCGAGACACCATTTTGAGCCTGACCTTGACAGCCCTTGCTCCTCAGCTTAAAGACTTTCAGCCAGAAGACTATCAACAGTGGTTCCAGGTTTATTTGGTTCCTGTGATGGCGAGCATCCTTCCTAGCAGCTTGCGGGTGATCCCCAGTAACATCACCTGTGAATCCTACCAGGCTGTGTAAGATATTTCTGATATCCACAGTTAGACATTTGGGTGTGCACAATGCCAAGCTGAGGCTCCTGACAAGTCACAATGAATTCTTTTCTTCCTTTAGATACGATGGTCTTGCGCAGAGTTTGGCAGCATTGCCACTGGACCTTTCACAGGGCGTGAGATCAAGCAAGCAGTACCTCCAGGACACATTCCCACGTATGTGGCAAATGGGCTTTCCTGACTAAACTTTTCTCAAAAGCCCAGTACCAGCACTGTAATGACTACTCCATTGATTTGTTTCCTTTCTTTTTCTTCTCAAACAGGCTGCTCAGTTCCAGCTTCCTTTGTGGTAAGATTAGTTTTTTGGGGGGTGGGTGGGTGGGTGTGGGGGGTGTCTTACATGGGTTATCCAATATTTGATCCAGGTTTGGCACACTAATTGGGCCAACTGTGACAAAGTCAAGGTATTTACACTTGAAGAAGATGTTTCCACTATACTAACACTCATATTTTCTTTGTCTTCAGTGCAAGGTGACCCCAGTTCATGGTAAGTCTGTCTAGAAGTACACATTTCAACTCTAAGGATATAAATGCATTCTGAAGGACTATTATCTGACACACAACCATTCTCTTTTCACAGTGAATCTCATTTGTAATGGAGTTGATGGGTGGGTGAAATGCCGTTTTGTTCAATGTTGATTCTGTCTAGGTAAAATTTGTTAACACAGTGTAATTAAGGGGACATTGGATTTCAATTTATTGTGTTTTTTCCACAGTTCAAAACTTGAGCAAATCCTGTCAGCTGGCAATTCCTCGGCAGCCCTGTGCAATTTCACCATCACAGAACATGCCTGTTCCTCTGTAAGATTCCTTTTTAAACTCCAAAAACAGAACATGGATTTTGCCTCATTATGGTCCTGAGACAAATCTCCATGAGCTCTGACAAAATGGCTGTATTCTTTGTCAATTTTCTTTTTCAAGGCTCCCTATCTCACATCCAGCAACTTGGTCACACTGCTGAACTGCACACTGAAAAGCCAAAACATATACCCAGTAGAAGTCTGGAAGCTTTTCTTCCAAAAAGCCTCTGCTGTACTGGACCAGGCCCTTGAGACATTTGCTAACATGGTAAGTACAAAATCACATTTTCACAATATTACCATTTCCCTGCGTGAAGTTTGGGTCCAGCTACAATTATTTTTCTGCCAATTCAAGGCCGTCAACAACACCTACCCGACCTCGTCAAATGTGCTCGAGGCTCTTGGAGAAGTGAGAATTGACAACTTCAGCCAGGCACAACTACAGAGTGAGGAGTTCATTACCAGCTGGTTCAAGACAAAGATCCGTCCGTTTCTGGCCGTTCCATCTTTCAACTTCCTATTTTGCCTTAGCTCCAAAAACTTCAGCTGCCAGACATACCAGACTGTGTAAGTAAATATGAGACATATAGCTCTGTTCTGCAAATGTGCAGTTGACTAGAAGTTTAGATGTTGAAAGCTTTCTCTCAAATGTAGCATTCAGGCATTTGGAAGCCAAAAGGCATCCATGGACAGAGACACACAGCAAGCAGTCTTCACTCACTTCATCAAACCGTTCTTGTCAAGAAATGACTCAACAGGTAAAAGGAGAAACTCAAGCTCACTTTGGTTTTTCCATGACAACATGTGGTATATTACCCTGTCAATAACTTTCTTGCTTTTTCTGCAGATCCTGGCTGTGTCTCATCTATCACGGGGAGCCAAGCGTGGCTAAAGGCAAACCTTGGCGACTTCTCTGATTTTGCAACTGTGCAGGACTTGGAAGCCTTCAATCCTAATTTGTCCGCTGTGAGTGCCAACTGCAGATGTACATCTTCCTGTAAACGGAATTCTTTTACCCAGAACATTTCCATGACTGCTGTCTGATATTATGCTGGTTCTCTTTTGTAGGCTGAATTGTTGTCAGTCCTCAGTCCTTCTCAGGTGGCACAGCTGGTACTGAGTTTGGGAGCCTCCAATAACACAGATTTGATTGATCGTGTGTTTGAGCGACTGCAAGAGGGCAACGCTCTAGAAAATGTGGATGGATTCCTCACACAACTGACAGCCAATGGACAGGTATGCTAGGCTTCTAAAAGGGTGAAGGAGGACAATCCTGGTGTTTTATTCCAGCAGGATAAGACAGAATAAGACATTTGCTAAACCGCTACACAACTCTTCAAGGAGTCTATCATAGAGAAGACTTGTTTGCAACCTTTGTGACATGTTGTATGAGTACATTTACAACATGCAGTCTCTGTATTGCTTAGCTTCTTTTCCACCTCAATTTCACAGATGCCAATTTTCCAGCCTGTTGTGAGAGATCGGATCATGAATGCGACCTTCATCGTCATCAGTCCGCATTTCT
This sequence comes from Diplotaxodon limnothrissa, assembly GCF_057381915.1. NCBI lineage: Eukaryota > Metazoa > Chordata > Actinopteri > Cichliformes > Cichlidae > Diplotaxodon > Diplotaxodon limnothrissa. Next base: position 14,490,737 of record NC_140614.1, on the reverse strand, counting down.
CCACTTTCACGACAAACGACTATGAACTTTGGTTCCATGTGAAACTGATTCCTATCCTTGCCAGTTTTACTCCAGAAATGCTCATAAACACAACCACAAACATCAGCTGCATGAACTACCAAGTCATGTGAGTAGTTCTCTTGGAGCAATCAAGATTTTGTTGCAAATGAAAATGACAATAGAGACAAAGAACAGCATGAGAATGTTTTCTTTCAACTGTTGCAGTGTGAGTGGGTTGGCTTCAGTTATCCAGGAGATGCCACTGTACAGACGGCAAGAGATCACACATGGTCTGCTGGGCTACCTAAGAAATGCTGAAAATGCCATCAATGAGCCAGGTAGAGCAGACATAGGGTGCATTATGTGCTTTCCAGTGTGAAATGTCTTGAAAAGCACTCACACAAAAAACTTAAATTCTTTCATGTCTACCAGTCACAAACCTTGCTAAATTGAGCACATCCTAACTTTTATCTGCATGCCTTAGCTTGCAGGCAACAAAATGAGAGTGATGCCCAATGGGTTAAAGCAAATCTGGGTCCATTCGTCCAATATACATCATACTCTGACCTCAAAGACTTCAACATCTCTACGGTAAGCCCTACATTGCACTTCTAGTCCTCCCTTAAGAACAGGAAAACAAAATTGTAGACTTAAGAAGACAAACACAGGAGTTTATTTTGCCATATCAAAAATACAAGCAAATCATAGAGCACACTTTCTTTGGTTGCAAACTCTATTCATTTACCCACAGCATTGGTCATTACTGCTGTCTGATATTATGTTGATTCCCTGTTGTAGGCTGGATTGTTGTCAACGCTCAATCCCTCTGAGGTGGCACAGCTGCTACTGAGCTCTGGAGCCTCAAATAACACAGATTTTATTGATCTTGTGTTTGAAAAACTTGAAGAGGGCAATGTTCTAAAAAATGTGGATGAATTCCTGACACAGCTGACAGCCAATGGACAGGTAGGCTAGCCTCCTAAAAGGGTGAAGGAGGACAATGCGGATATTTGATTCTAGAAGTAAACACAGAATAAGACATCGGTCTCAACCGCTACATCCATTGTTGGCTATTGTATCTTAGAAAACAAATGGTTACAGCCTTTGTACCATGTTGTATGGGTGTACTTCCAACATGCAATCTCACCTTTGCTTATGTCTTTTTCCACTTTAATATGACAGACCCCACATTTCCAGCCTGTTGTGAGAGATCGGATCATGAATACGACCTTCATCGTCATCAGTCCACATTTCTCCACTTTCACGACAAACGACTATGAACTTTGGTTCCATGTGAAACTGATTCCTATCCTTGCCAGTTTTACTCCAGAAATGCTCATAAACACAACCACAAACATCAGCTGCATGAATTACCAAGTCATGTGAGTAGTTTTCTTGGAGCAATCAAGATTTTGTTGCAAATGAAAATGACAATAGAGACAAAAAACAGCATGAGAATGTTTTCTTTCAACTGTTGCAGTGTGAGTGGGTTGGCTATAGTTATCCAGGAGATGCCACTGTACAGACGGCAAGAGATCACACATGGTCTGCTGGGCTACCTAAGAAATGCTGAAAATGCCATCAATGAGCCAGGTAGGGCAGACATAGGGTGCGTTATGTGTTTTCCAGTGTGAAATGTCTTGAAAAGCACTCACACAAAAAACTTGCCCACAAATTCTTTCATGTCTACCAGTCACAAACCTTGCTAAATTGAGCACATCCTAACTTTTGTCTGCATGCCTTAGCTTGCAGGCAACAAAATGAGAGTGATGCCCAATGGGTTAAAGCAAATCTGGGTCCATTCGTCCAATATACATCATACTCTGACCTCAAAGACTTCAACATCTCTACGGTAAGCCCTACATTGCACTTCTAGTCCTCCCTTAAGAACAGGAAAACAAAATTGTAGACTTAAGAAGACAAACACAGGAGTTTATTTTGCCATATCAAAAATACAAGCAAATCATAGAGCACACTTTCTTTGGTTGCAAACTCTAATCCTTTACCCACAGCATTGGTCATTACTGCTGTCTGATAATATGTTGATTCCCTGTTGTAGGCTGGATTGTTGTCAACGCTCAATCCCTCTGAGGTGGCACAGCTGCTACTGAGCTCTGGAGCCTCAAATAACACAGATTTTATTGATCTTGTGTTTGAAAAACTTGAAGAGGGCAATGTTCTAAAAAATGTGGATGAATTCCTGACACAGCTGACAGCCAATGGACAGGTAGGCTAGCCTCCTAAAAGGGTGAAGGAGGACAATGCGGATATTTGATTCTAGAAGTAAACACAGAATAAAACATAGGTCTCAACCGCTACATCCATTGTTGGCTATTGTATCTTAGAAAACAAATGGTTACAGCTTTTGTACCATGTTGTATGGGTGTACTTCCAACATGCAATCTCACCTTTGCTTATGTCTTTTTCCACTTTAACATGACAGAGCCCACACTTCCAGCCTGTTGTGAGAGATCGGATCATGAATACGACCTTCATCATCATCAGTCCACATTTCTCCACTTTCACGACAAATGACTATGAACTTTGGTTCCATGTGAAACTGATTCCTATCCTTGCCAGTTTTACTCCAGAAATGCTCATAAACACAACCACAAACATCAGCTGCATGAATTACCAAGTCATGTGAGTAGTTTTCTTGGAGCAATCAAGATTTTGTTGCAAATGAAAATGACAATACTGACAAAGAACAGCATGAGAACGTTTTCTTTCAACTGTTGCAGTGTGAGTGGGTTGGCTTCAGTTATCCAGGAGATGCCACTGTACAGACGGCAAGAGATCACACATGGTCTGCTGGGCTATCTAAGAAATGCTGAAAATGCCATCAATGAGCCAGGTAGGGCAGACATAGGGTGCGTTATGTGCTTTCCAGTGTGAAATGTCTTGAAAAGCACTCAGACAAAAAACTTAAATTCTTTCATGTCTACCAGTCACAAACCTTGCTAAATTGAGCACATCCTAACTTTTGTCTGCATGCCTTAGCTTGCAGGCAACAAAATGAGAGTGATGCCCAATGGGTTAAAGCAAATCTGGGTCCATTCGTCCAATATACATCATACTCTGACCTCAAAGACTTCAACATCTCTACGGTAAGCTTTACTCTTATTACTCTTCCTGTCTTTCTTGAGAATAGCAAAGCAAAATTCTGGAAATTATACAAAAGACATGCATTTCATGAATTCTACTTTTTTGTATCCATAGCTGGCAGTTCTGGACGTTCTTTCACCATCGCAAAAGGCTGATCTAATCCTAGATCCAAACAGTGGTGCTTTAAACGATGCACATGTTGTAAGGGAGGTGTTGACAAGCTTGACAGAGACCAGTGATTATGAGCAGCTCAACCAATTCTTCCAGGCTTTTGCAAACATCAACAAGCAGGTGAATTCTCATTGGTAACCTTACCTCAGCGCAAACATCAACAAATGTTAACAGTGTTCTTTCATAAACCTGCTCAAGTGTTTAACTGAAAATGATCCATTTCTGATATGCTTCATGCCTTGAGGCATCCCTGCTGTACAGAAGTACAAAGATTTAGTTTAGATAAGCTCCCCCTCATCTCCGCATTTCCACAAAGACTTCAGAACTTCCTCTCTGACCTTATTATGATCCCCTTCTCTTTTCAGAGAAATGTCACCCTCATCCAAAATCCAGATGTGCGAGACACCATTTTGAGCCTGACCTTGACAGCCCTTGCTCCTCAGCTTAAAGACTTTCAGCCAGAAGACTATCAACAGTGGTTCCAGGTTTATTTGGTTCCTGTGATGGCGAGCATCCTTCCTAGCAGCTTGCGGGTGATCCCCAGTAACATCACCTGTGAATCCTACCAGGCTGTGTAAGATATTTCTGATATCCACAGTTAGACATTTGGGTGTGCACAATGCCAAGCTGAGGCTCCTGACAAGTCACAATGAATTCTTTTCTTCCTTTAGATACGATGGTCTTGCGCAGAGTTTGGCAGCATTGCCACTGGACCTTTCACAGGGCGTGAGATCAAGCAAGCAGTACCTCCAGGACACATTCCCACGTATGTGGCAAATGGGCTTTCCTGACTAAACTTTTCTCAAAAGCCCAGTACCAGCACTGTAATGACTACTCCATTGATTTGTTTCCTTTCTTTTTCTTCTCAAACAGGCTGCTCAGTTCCAGCTTCCTTTGTGGTAAGATTAGTTTTTTGGGGGGTGGGTGGGTGGGTGTGGGGGGTGTCTTACATGGGTTATCCAATATTTGATCCAGGTTTGGCACACTAATTGGGCCAACTGTGACAAAGTCAAGGTATTTACACTTGAAGAAGATGTTTCCACTATACTAACACTCATATTTTCTTTGTCTTCAGTGCAAGGTGACCCCAGTTCATGGTAAGTCTGTCTAGAAGTACACATTTCAACTCTAAGGATATAAATGCATTCTGAAGGACTATTATCTGACACACAACCATTCTCTTTTCACAGTGAATCTCATTTGTAATGGAGTTGATGGGTGGGTGAAATGCCGTTTTGTTCAATGTTGATTCTGTCTAGGTAAAATTTGTTAACACAGTGTAATTAAGGGGACATTGGATTTCAATTTATTGTGTTTTTTCCACAGTTCAAAACTTGAGCAAATCCTGTCAGCTGGCAATTCCTCGGCAGCCCTGTGCAATTTCACCATCACAGAACATGCCTGTTCCTCTGTAAGATTCCTTTTTAAACTCCAAAAACAGAACATGGATTTTGCCTCATTATGGTCCTGAGACAAATCTCCATGAGCTCTGACAAAATGGCTGTATTCTTTGTCAATTTTCTTTTTCAAGGCTCCCTATCTCACATCCAGCAACTTGGTCACACTGCTGAACTGCACACTGAAAAGCCAAAACATATACCCAGTAGAAGTCTGGAAGCTTTTCTTCCAAAAAGCCTCTGCTGTACTGGACCAGGCCCTTGAGACATTTGCTAACATGGTAAGTACAAAATCACATTTTCACAATATTGCCATTTCCCTGCGTGAAGTTTGGGTCCAGCTACAATTATTTTTCTGCCAATTCAAGGCCGTCAACAACACCTACCCGACCTCGTCAAATGTGCTCGAGGCTCTTGGAGAAGTGAGAATTGACAACTTCAGCCAGGCACAACTACAGAGTGAGGAGTTCATTACCAGCTGGTTCAAGACAAAGATCCGTCCGTTTCTGGCCGTTCCATCTTTCAACTTCCTATTTTGCCTTAGCTCCAAAAACTTCAGCTGCCAGACATACCAGACTGTGTAAGTAAATATGAGACATATAGCTCTGTTCTGCAAATGTGCAGTTGACTAGAAGTTTAGATGTTGAAAGCTTTCTCTCAAATGTAGCATTCAGGCATTTGGAAGCCAAAAGGCATCCATGGACAGAGACACACAGCAAGCAGTCTTCACTCACTTCATCAAACCGTTCTTGTCAAGAAATGACTCAACAGGTAAAAGGAGAAACTCAAGCTCACTTTGGTTTTTCCATGACAACATGTGGTATATTACCCTGTCAATAACTTTCTTGCTTTTTCTGCAGATCCTGGCTGTGTCTCATCTATCACGGGGAGCCAAGCGTGGCTAAAGGCAAACCTTGGCGACTTCTCTGATTTTGCAACTGTGCAGGACTTGGAAGCCTTCAATCCTAATTTGTCCGCTGTGAGTGCCAACTGCAGATGTACATCTTCCTGTAAACGGAATTCTTTTACCCAGAACATTTCCATGACTGCTGTCTGATATTATGCTGGTTCTCTTTTGTAGGCTGAATTGTTGTCAGTCCTCAGTCCTTCTCAGGTGGCACAGCTGGTACTGAGTTTGGGAGCCTCCAATAACACAGATTTGATTGATCGTGTGTTTGAGCGACTGCAAGAGGGCAACGCTCTAGAAAATGTGGATGGATTCCTCACACAACTGACAGCCAATGGACAGGTATGCTAGGCTTCTAAAAGGGTGAAGGAGGACAATCCTGGTGTTTTATTCCAGCAGGATAAGACAGAATAAGACATTTGCTAAACCGCTACACAACTCTTCAAGGAGTCTATCATAGAGAAGACTTGTTTGCAACCTTTGTGACATGTTGTATGAGTACATTTACAACATGCAGTCTCTGTATTGCTTAGCTTCTTTTCCACCTCAATTTCACAGATGCCAATTTTCCAGCCTGTTGTGAGAGATCGGATCATGAATGCGACCTTCATCGTCATCAGTCCGCATTTCTCCACTTTCACGACAAACGACTATGAACTTTGGTTCCATGTGAAACTGATTCCTATCCTTGCCAGTTTTACTCCAGAAATGCTCATAAACACAACCACAAACATCAGCTGCATGAACTACCAAGTCATGTGAGTAGTTTTCTTGGAGCAATCAACATTTTGTTGCAAATGAAAATGACAATAGAGACAAAGAACAGCATGAGAATGTTTTCTTTCAACTGTTGCAGTGTGAGTGGGTTGGTTTCAGTTATCCAGGAGATGCCACTGTACAGACGGCAAGAGATCACACATGGTCTGCTGGGCTACCTAAGAAATGCTGAAAATGCCATCAATGAGCCAGGTAGAGCAGACATAGGGTGCGTTATGTGTTTTCCAGTGTGAAATGTCTTGAAAAGCACTCAGACAAAAAACTTAAATTCTTTCATGTCTACCAGTCACAAACCTTCCTAAATTGAGCACATCCTAACTTTTGTCTGCATGCCTTAGCTTGCAGGCAACAAAATGAGAGTGATGCCCAATGGGTTAAAGCAAATCTGGGTCCATTCGTCCAATATACAGCGTACTCTGACCTCAAAGACTTCAACATCTCTACGGTAAGCCCTACATTGCACTTCTAGTCCTCCCTTAAGAACAGGAAAACAAAATTGTAGACTTAAGAAGACAAACACAGGAGTTTATTTTGCCATATCAAAAATACAAGCAAATCATAGAGCACACTTTCTTTGGTTGCAAACTCTATTCATTTACCTACAGCATTGGTCATTACTGCTGTCTGATATTATGTTGATTCCCTGTTGTAGGCTGGATTGTTGTCAACGCTCAATCCCTCTGAGGTGGCACAGCTGCTACTGAGCTCTGGAGCCTCAAATAACACAGATTTTATTGATCTTGTGTTTGAAAAACTTGAAGAGGGCAATGTTCTAAAAAATGTGGATGAATTCCTGACACAGCTGACAGCCAATGGACAGGTAGGCTAGCCTCCTAAAAGGGTGAAGGAGGACAATGCGGATATTTGATTCTAGAAGTAAACACAGAATAAGACATCGGTCTCAACCGCTACATCCATTGTTGGCTATTGTATCTTAGAAAACAAATGGTTACAGCCTTTGTACCATGTTGTATGGGTGTACTTCCAACATGCAATCTCACCTTTGCTTATGTCTTTTTCCACTTTAATATGACAGACCCCACATTTCCAGCCTGTTGTGAGAGATCGGATCATGAATACGACCTTCATCGTCATCAGTCCACATTTCTCCACTTTCACGACAAACGACTATGAACTTTGGTTCCATGTGAAACTGATTCCTATCCTTGCCAGTTTTACTCCAGAAATGCTCATAAACACAACCACAAACATCAGCTGCATGAATTACCAAGTCATGTGAGTAGTTTTCTTGGAGCAATCAAGATTTTGTTGCAAATGAAAATGACAATAGAGACAAAAAACAGCATGAGAATGTTTTCTTTCAACTGTTGCAGTGTGAGTGGGTTGGCTATAGTTATCCAGGAGATGCCACTGTACAGACGGCAAGAGATCACACATGGTCTGCTGGGCTACCTAAGAAATGCTGAAAATGCCATCAATGAGCCAGGTAGGGCAGACATAGGGTGCGTTATGTGTTTTCCAGTGTGAAATGTCTTGAAAAGCACTCACACAAAAAACTTGCCCACAAATTCTTTCATGTCTACCAGTCACAAACCTTGCTAAATTGAGCACATCCTAACTTTTGTCTGCATGCCTTAGCTTGCAGGCAACAAAATGAGAGTGATGCCCAATGGGTTAAAGCAAATCTGGGTCCATTCGTCCAATATACATCATACTCTGACCTCAAAGACTTCAACATCTCTACGGTAAGCCCTACATTGCACTTCTAGTCCTCCCTTAAGAACAGGAAAACAAAATTGTAGACTTAAGAAGACAAACACAGGAGTTTATTTTGCCATATCAAAAATACAAGCAAATCATAGAGCACACTTTCTTTGGTTGCAAACTCTAATCCTTTACCCACAGCATTGGTCATTACTGCTGTCTGATAATATGTTGATTCCCTGTTGTAGGCTGGATTGTTGTCAACGCTCAATCCCTCTGAGGTGGCACAGCTGCTACTGAGCTCTGGAGCCTCAAATAACACAGATTTTATTGATCTTGTGTTTGAAAAACTTGAAGAGGGCAATGTTCTAAAAAATGTGGATGAATTCCTGACACAGCTGACAGCCAATGGACAGGTAGGCTAGCCTCCTAAAAGGGTGAAGGAGGACAATGCGGATATTTGATTCTAGAAGTAAACACAGAATAAAACATAGGTCTCAACCGCTACATCCATTGTTGGCTATTGTATCTTAGAAAACAAATGGTTACAGCTTTTGTACCATGTTGTATGGGTGTACTTCCAACATGCAATCTCACCTTTGCTTATGTCTTTTTCCACTTTAACATGACAGAGCCCACACTTCCAGCCTGTTGTGAGAGATCGGATCATGAATACGACCTTCATCATCATCAGTCCACATTTCTCCACTTTCACGACAAATGACTATGAACTTTGGTTCCATGTGAAACTGATTCCTATCCTTGCCAGTTTTACTCCAGAAATGCTCATAAACACAACCACAAACATCAGCTGCATGAATTACCAAGTCATGTGAGTAGTTTTCTTGGAGCAATCAAGATTTTGTTGCAAATGAAAATGACAATACTGACAAAGAACAGCATGAGAACGTTTTCTTTCAACTGTTGCAGTGTGAGTGGGTTGGCTTCAGTTATCCAGGAGATGCCACTGTACAGACGGCAAGAGATCACACATGGTCTGCTGGGCTATCTAAGAAATGCTGAAAATGCCATCAATGAGCCAGGTAGGGCAGACATAGGGTGCGTTATGTGCTTTCCAGTGTGAAATGTCTTGAAAAGCACTCAGACAAAAAACTTAAATTCTTTCATGTCTACCAGTCACAAACCTTGCTAAATTGAGCACATCCTAACTTTTGTCTGCATGCCTTAGCTTGCAGGCAACAAAATGAGAGTGATGCCCAATGGGTTAAAGCAAATCTGGGTCCATTCGTCCAATATACATCATACTCTGACCTCAAAGACTTCAACATCTCTACGGTAAGCTTTACTCTTATTACTCTTCCTGTCTTTCTTGAGAATAGCAAAGCAAAATTCTGGAAATTATACAAAAGACATGCATTTCATGAATTCTACTTTTTTGTATCCATAGCTGGCAGTTCTGGACGTTCTTTCACCATCGCAAAAGGCTGATCTAATCCTAGATCCAAACAGTGGTGCTTTAAACGATGCACATGTTGTAAGGGAGGTGTTGACAAGCTTGACAGAGACCAGTGATTATGAGCAGCTCAACCAATTCTTCCAGGCTTTTGCAAACATCAACAAGCAGGTGAATTCTCATTGGTAACCTTACCTCAGCGCAAACATCAACAAATGTTAACAGTGTTCTTTCATAAACCTGCTCAAGTGTTTAACTGAAAATGATCCATTTCTGATATGCTTCATGCCTTGAGGCATCCCTGCTGTACAGAAGTACAAAGATTTAGTTTAGATAAGCTCCCCCTCATCTCCGCATTTCCACAAAGACTTCAGAACTTCCTCTCTGACCTTATTATGATCCCCTTCTCTTTTCAGAGAAATGTCACCCTCATCCAAAATCCAGATGTGCGAGACACCATTTTGAGCCTGACCTTGACAGCCCTTGCTCCTCAGCTTAAAGACTTTCAGCCAGAAGACTATCAACAGTGGTTCCAGGTTTATTTGGTTCCTGTGATGGCGAGCATCCTTCCTAGCAGCTTGCGGGTGATCCCCAGTAACATCACCTGTGAATCCTACCAGGCTGTGTAAGATATTTCTGATATCCACAGTTAGACATTTGGGTGTGCACAATGCCAAGCTGAGGCTCCTGACAAGTCACAATGAATTCTTTTCTTCCTTTAGATACGATGGTCTTGCGCAGAGTTTGGCAGCATTGCCACTGGACCTTTCACAGGGCGTGAGATCAAGCAAGCAGTACCTCCAGGACACATTCCCACGTATGTGGCAAATGGGCTTTCCTGACTAAACTTTTCTCAAAAGCCCAGTACCAGCACTGTAATGACTACTCCATTGATTTGTTTCCTTTCTTTTTCTTCTCAAACAGGCTGCTCAGTTCCAGCTTCCTTTGTGGTAAGATTAGTTTTTTGGGGGGTGGGTGGGTGGGTGTGGGGGGTGTCTTACATGGGTTATCCAATATTTGATCCAGGTTTGGCACACTAATTGGGCCAACTGTGACAAAGTCAAGGTATTTACACTTGAAGAAGATGTTTCCACTATACTAACACTCATATTTTCTTTGTCTTCAGTGCAAGGTGACCCCAGTTCATGGTAAGTCTGTCTAGAAGTACACATTTCAACTCTAAGGATATAAATGCATTCTGAAGGACTATTATCTGACACACAACCATTCTCTTTTCACAGTGAATCTCATTTGTAATGGAGTTGATGGGTGGGTGAAATGCCGTTTTGTTCAATGTTGATTCTGTCTAGGTAAAATTTGTTAACACAGTGTAATTAAGGGGACATTGGATTTCAATTTATTGTGTTTTTTCCACAGTTCAAAACTTGAGCAAATCCTGTCAGCTGGCAATTCCTCGGCAGCCCTGTGCAATTTCACCATCACAGAACATGCCTGTTCCTCTGTAAGATTCCTTTTTAAACTCCAAAAACAGAACATGGATTTTGCCTCATTATGGTCCTGAGACAAATCTCCATGAGCTCTGACAAAATGGCTGTATTCTTTGTCAATTTTCTTTTTCAAGGCTCCCTATCTCACATCCAGCAACTTGGTCACACTGCTGAACTGCACACTGAAAAGCCAAAACATATACCCAGTAGAAGTCTGGAAGCTTTTCTTCCAAAAAGCCTCTGCTGTACTGGACCAGGCCCTTGAGACATTTGCTAACATGGTAAGTACAAAATCACATTTTCACAATATTACCATTTCCCTGCGTGAAGTTTGGGTCCAGCTACAATTATTTTTCTGCCAATTCAAGGCCGTCAACAACACCTACCCGACCTCGTCAAATGTGCTCGAGGCTCTTGGAGAAGTGAGAATTGACAACTTCAGCCAGGCACAACTACAGAGTGAGGAGTTCATTACCAGCTGGTTCAAGACAAAGATCCGTCCGTTTCTGGCCGTTCCATCTTTCAACTTCCTATTTTGCCTTAGCTCCAAAAACTTCAGCTGCCAGACATACCAGACTGTGTAAGTAAATATGAGACATATAGCTCTGTTCTGCAAATGTGCAGTTGACTAGAAGTTTAGATGTTGAAAGCTTTCTCTCAAATGTAGCATTCAGGCATTTGGAAGCCAAAAGGCATCCATGGACAGAGACACACAGCAAGCAGTCTTCACTCACTTCATCAAACCGTTCTTGTCAAGAAATGACTCAACAGGTAAAAGGAGAAACTCAAGCTCACTTTGGTTTTTCCATGACAACATGTGGTATATTACCCTGTCAATAACTTTCTTGCTTTTTCTGCAGATCCTGGCTGTGTCTCATCTATCACGGGGAGCCAAGCGTGGCTAAAGGCAAACCTTGGCGACTTCTCTGATTTTGCAACTGTGCAGGACTTGGAAGCCTTCAATCCTAATTTGTCCGCTGTGAGTGCCAACTGCAGATGTACATCTTCCTGTAAACGGAATTCTTTTACCCAGAACATTTCCATGACTGCTGTCTGATATTATGCTGGTTCTCTTTTGTAGGCTGAATTGTTGTCAGTCCTCAGTCCTTCTCAGGTGGCACAGCTGGTACTGAGTTTGGGAGCCTCCAATAACACAGATTTGATTGATCGTGTGTTTGAGCGACTGCAAGAGGGCAACGCTCTAGAAAATGTGGATGGATTCCTCACACAACTGACAGCCAATGGACAGGTATGCTAGGCTTCTAAAAGGGTGAAGGAGGACAATCCTGGTGTTTTATTCCAGCAGGATAAGACAGAATAAGACATTTGCTAAACCGCTACACAACTCTTCAAGGAGTCTATCATAGAGAAGACTTGTTTGCAACCTTTGTGACATGTTGTATGAGTACATTTACAACATGCAGTCTCTGTATTGCTTAGCTTCTTTTCCACCTCAATTTCACAGATGCCAATTTTCCAGCCTGTTGTGAGAGATCGGATCATGAATGCGACCTTCATCGTCATCAGTCCGCATTTCTCCACTTTCACGACAAACGACTATGAACTTTGGTTCCATGTGAAACTGATTCCTATCCTTGCCAGTTTTACTCCAGAAATGCTCATAAACACAACCACAAACATCAGCTGCATGAACTACCAAGTCATGTGAGTAGTTTTCTTGGAGCAATCAACATTTTGTTGCAAATGAAAATGACAATAGAGACAAAGAACAGCATGAGAATGTTTTCTTTCAACTGTTGCAGTGTGAGTGGGTTGGTTTCAGTTATCCAGGAGATGCCACTGTACAGACGGCAAGAGATCACACATGGTCTGCTGGGCTACCTAAGAAATGCTGAAAATGCCATCAATGAGCCAGGTAGAGCAGACATAGGGTGCGTTATGTGTTTTCCAGTGTGAAATGTCTTGAAAAGCACTCAGACAAAAAACTTAAATTCTTTCATGTCTACCAGTCACAAACCTTCCTAAATTGAGCACATCCTAACTTTTGTCTGCATGCCTTAGCTTGCAGGCAACAAAATGAGAGTGATGCCCAATGGGTTAAAGCAAATCTGGGTCCATTCGTCCAATATACAGCGTACTCTGACCTCAAAGACTTCAACATCTCTACGGTAAGCCCTACATTGCACTTCTAGTCCTCCCTTAAGAACAGGAAAACAAAATTGTAGACTTAAGAAGACAAACACAGGAGTTTATTTTGCCATATCAAAAATACAAGCAAATCATAGAGCACACTTTCTTTGGTTGCAAACTCTATTCATTTACCTACAGCATTGGTCATTACTGCTGTCTGATATTATGTTGATTCCCTGTTGTAGGCTGGATTGTTGTCAACGCTCAATCCCTCTGAGGTGGCACAGCTGCTACTGAGCTCTGGAGCCTCAAATAACACAGATTTTATTGATCTTGTGTTTGAAAAACTTGAAGAGGGCAATGTTCTAAAAAATGTGGATGAATTCCTGACACAGCTGACAGCCAATGGACAGGTAGGCTAGCCTCCTAAAAGGGTGAAGGAGGACAATGCGGATATTTGATTCTAGAAGTAAACACAGAATAAGACATCGGTCTCAACCGCTACATCCATTGTTGGCTATTGTATCTTAGAAAACAAATGGTTACAGCCTTTGTACCATGTTGTATGGGTGTACTTCCAACATGCAATCTCACCTTTGCTTATGTCTTTTTCCACTTTAATATGACAGACCCCACATTTCCAGCCTGTTGTGAGAGATCGGATCATGAATACGACCTTCATCGTCATCAGTCCACATTTCTCCACTTTCACGACAAACGACTATGAACTTTGGTTCCATGTGAAACTGATTCCTATCCTTGCCAGTTTTACTCCAGAAATGCTCATAAACACAACCACAAACATCAGCTGCATGAATTACCAAGTCATGTGAGTAGTTTTCTTGGAGCAATCAAGATTTTGTTGCAAATGAAAATGACAATAGAGACAAAAAACAGCATGAGAATGTTTTCTTTCAACTGTTGCAGTGTGAGTGGGTTGGCTATAGTTATCCAGGAGATGCCACTGTACAGACGGCAAGAGATCACACATGGTCTGCTGGGCTACCTAAGAAATGCTGAAAATGCCATCAATGAGCCAGGTAGGGCAGACATAGGGTGCGTTATGTGTTTTCCAGTGTGAAATGTCTTGAAAAGCACTCACACAAAAAACTTGCCCACAAATTCTTTCATGTCTACCAGTCACAAACCTTGCTAAATTGAGCACATCCTAACTTTTGTCTGCATGCCTTAGCTTGCAGGCAACAAAATGAGAGTGATGCCCAATGGGTTAAAGCAAATCTGGGTCCATTCGTCCAATATACATCATACTCTGACCTCAAAGACTTCAACATCTCTACGGTAAGCCCTACATTGCACTTCTAGTCCTCCCTTAAGAACAGGAAAACAAAATTGTAGACTTAAGAAGACAAACACAGGAGTTTATTTTGCCATATCAAAAATACAAGCAAATCATAGAGCACACTTTCTTTGGTTGCAAACTCTAATCCTTTACCCACAGCATTGGTCATTACTGCTGTCTGATAATATGTTGATTCCCTGTTGTAGGCTGGATTGTTGTCAACGCTCAATCCCTCTGAGGTGGCACAGCTGCTACTGAGCTCTGGAGCCTCAAATAACACAGATTTTATTGATCTTGTGTTTGAAAAACTTGAAGAGGGCAATGTTCTAAAAAATGTGGATGAATTCCTGACACAGCTGACAGCCAATGGACAGGTAGGCTAGCCTCCTAAAAGGGTGAAGGAGGACAATGCGGATATTTGATTCTAGAAGTAAACACAGAATAAAACATAGGTCTCAACCGCTACATCCATTGTTGGCTATTGTATCTTAGAAAACAAATGGTTACAGCTTTTGTACCATGTTGTATGGGTGTACTTCCAACATGCAATCTCACCTTTGCTTATGTCTTTTTCCACTTTAACATGACAGAGCCCACACTTCCAGCCTGTTGTGAGAGATCGGATCATGAATACGACCTTCATCATCATCAGTCCACATTTCTCCACTTTCACGACAAATGACTATGAACTTTGGTTCCATGTGAAACTGATTCCTATCCTTGCCAGTTTTACTCCAGAAATGCTCATAAACACAACCACAAACATCAGCTGCATGAATTACCAAGTCATGTGAGTAGTTTTCTTGGAGCAATCAAGATTTTGTTGCAAATGAAAATGACAATACTGACAAAGAACAGCATGAGAACGTTTTCTTTCAACTGTTGCAGTGTGAGTGGGTTGGCTTCAGTTATCCAGGAGATGCCACTGTACAGACGGCAAGAGATCACACATGGTCTGCTGGGCTATCTAAGAAATGCTGAAAATGCCATCAATGAGCCAGGTAGGGCAGACATAGGGTGCGTTATGTGCTTTCCAGTGTGAAATGTCTTGAAAAGCACTCAGACAAAAAACTTAAATTCTTTCATGTCTACCAGTCACAAACCTTGCTAAATTGAGCACATCCTAACTTTTGTCTGCATGCCTTAGCTTGCAGGCAACAAAATGAGAGTGATGCCCAATGGGTTAAAGCAAATCTGGGTCCATTCGTCCAATATACATCATACTCTGACCTCAAAGACTTCAACATCTCTACGGTAAGCTTTACTCTTATTACTCTTCCTGTCTTTCTTGAGAATAGCAAAGCAAAATTCTGGAAATTATACAAAAGACATGCATTTCATGAATTCTACTTTTTTGTATCCATAGCTGGCAGTTCTGGACGTTCTTTCACCATCGCAAAAGGCTGATCTAATCCTAGATCCAAACAGTGGTGCTTTAAACGATGCACATGTTGTAAGGGAGGTGTTGACAAGCTTGACAGAGACCAGTGATTATGAGCAGCTCAACCAATTCTTCCAGGCTTTTGCAAACATCAACAAGCAGGTGAATTCTCATTGGTAACCTTACCTCAGCGCAAACATCAACAAATGTTAACAGTGTTCTTTCATAAACCTGCTCAAGTGTTTAACTGAAAATGATCCATTTCTGATATGCTTCATGCCTTGAGGCATCCCTGCTGTACAGAAGTACAAAGATTTAGTTTAGATAAGCTCCCCCTCATCTCCGCATTTCCACAAAGACTTCAGAACTTCCTCTCTGACCTTATTATGATCCCCTTCTCTTTTCAGAGAAATGTCACCCTCATCCAAAATCCAGATGTGCGAGACACCATGTTGAGCCTGACCTTGACAGCCCTTGCTCCTCAGCTTAAAGACTTTCAGCCAGAAGACTATCAACAGTGGTTCCAGGTTTATTTGGTTCCTGTGATGGCGAGCATCCTTCCTAGCAGCTTGCGGGTGATCCCCAGTAACATCACCTGTGAATCCTACCAGGCTGTGTAAGATATTTCTGATATCCACAGTTAGACATTTGGGTGTGCACAATGCCAAGCTGAGGCTCCTGACAAGTCACAATGAATTCTTTTCTTCCTTTAGATACGATGGTCTTGCGCAGAGTTTGGCAGCATTGCCACTGGACCTTTCACAGGGCGTGAGATCAAGCAAGCAGTACCTCCAGGACACATTCCCACGTATGTGGCAAATGGGCTTTCCTGACTAAACTTTTCTCAAAAGCCCAGTACCAGCACTGTAATGACTACTCCATTGATTTGTTTCCTTTCTTTTTCTTCTCAAACAGGCTGCTCAGTTCCAGCTTCCTTTGTGGTAAGATTAGTTTTTTGGGGGGTGGGTGGGTGGGTGTGGGGGGTGTCTTACATGGGTTATCCAATATTTGATCCAGGTTTGGCACACTAATTGGGCCAACTGTGACAAAGTCAAGGTATTTACACTTGAAGAAGATGTTTCCACTATACTAACACTCATATTTTCTTTGTCTTCAGTGCAAGGTGACCCCAGTTCATGGTAAGTCTGTCTAGAAGTACACATTTCAACTCTAAGGATATAAATGCATTCTGAAGGACTATTATCTGACACACAACCATTCTCTTTTCACAGTGAATCTCATTTGTAATGGAGTTGATGGGTGGGTGAAATGCCGTTTTGTTCAATGTTGATTCTGTCTAGGTAAAATTTGTTAACACAGTGTAATTAAGGGGACATTGGATTTCAATTTATTGTGTTTTTTCCACAGTTCAAAACTTGAGCAAATCCTGTCAGCTGGCAATTCCTCGGCAGCCCTGTGCAATTTCACCATCACAGAACATGCCTGTTCCTCTGTAAGATTCCTTTTTAAACTCCAAAAACAGAACATGGATTTTGCCTCATTATGGTCCTGAGACAAATCTCCATGAGCTCTGACAAAATGGCTGTATTCTTTGTCAATTTTCTTTTTCAAGGCTCCCTATCTCACATCCAGCAACTTGGTCACACTGCTGAACTGCACACTGAAAAGCCAAAACATATACCCAGTAGAAGTCTGGAAGCTTTTCTTCCAAAAAGCCTCTGCTGTACTGGACCAGGCCCTTGAGACATTTGCTAACATGGTAAGTACAAAATCACATTTTCACAATATTACCATTTCCCTGCGTGAAGTTTGGGTCCAGCTACAATTATTTTTCTGCCAATTCAAGGCCGTCAACAACACCTACCCGACCTCGTCAAATGTGCTCGAGGCTCTTGGAGAAGTGAGAATTGACAACTTCAGCCAGGCACAACTACAGAGTGAGGAGTTCATTACCAGCTGGTTCAAGACAAAGATCCGTCCGTTTCTGGCCGTTCCATCTTTCAACTTCCTATTTTGCCTTAGCTCCAAAAACTTCAGCTGCCAGACATACCAGACTGTGTAAGTAAATATGAGACATATAGCTCTGTTCTGCAAATGTGCAGTTGACTAGAAGTTTAGATGTTGAAAGCTTTCTCTCAAATGTAGCATTCAGGCATTTGGAAGCCAAAAGGCATCCATGGACAGAGACACACAGCAAGCAGTCTTCACTCACTTCATCAAACCGTTCTTGTCAAGAAATGACTCAACAGGTAAAAGGAGAAACTCAAGCTCACTTTGGTTTTTCCATGACAACATGTGGTATATTACCCTGTCAATAACTTTCTTGCTTTTTCTGCAGATCCTGGCTGTGTCTCATCTATCACGGGGAGCCAAGCGTGGCTAAAGGCAAACCTTGGCGACTTCTCTGATTTTGCAACTGTGCAGGACTTGGAAGCCTTCAATCCTAATTTGTCCGCTGTGAGTGCCAACTGCAGATGTACATCTTCCTGTAAACGGAATTCTTTTACCCAGAACATTTCCATGACTGCTGTCTGATATTATGCTGGTTCTCTTTTGTAGGCTGAATTGTTGTCAGTCCTCAGTCCTTCTCAGGTGGCACAGCTGGTACTGAGTTTGGGAGCCTCCAATAACACAGATTTGATTGATCGTGTGTTTGAGCGACTGCAAGAGGGCAACGCTCTAGAAAATGTGGATGGATTCCTCACACAACTGACAGCCAATGGACAGGTATGCTAGGCTTCTAAAAGGGTGAAGGAGGACAATCCTGGTGTTTTATTCCAGCAGGATAAGACAGAATAAGACATTTGCTAAACTGCTACACAACTCTTCAAGGAGTCTATCATAGAGAAGACTTGTTTGCAACCTTTGTGACATGTTGTATGAGTACATTTACAACATGCAGTCTCTGTATTGCTTAGCTTCTTTTCCACCTCAATTTCACAGATGCCAATTTTCCAGCCTGTTGTGAGAGATCGGATCATGAATGCGACCTTCATCGTCATCAGTCCACATTTCTCCACTTTCACGACAAACGACTATGAACTTTGGTTCCATGTGAAACTGATTCCTATCCTTGCCAGTTTTACTCCAGAAATGCTCATAAACACAACCACAAACATCAGCTGCATGAACTACCAAGTCATGTGAGTAGTTTTCTTGGAGCAATCAAGATTTTGTTGCAAATGAAAATGACAATAGAGACAAAGAACAGCATGAGAACGTTTTCTTTCAACTGTTGCAGTGTGAGTGGGTTGGCTTCAGTTATCCAGGAGATGCCACTGTACAGACGGCAAGAGATCACACATGGTCTGCTGGGCTACCTAAGAAATGCTGAAAATGCCATCAATGAGCCAGGTAGAGCAGACATAGGGTGCATTATGTGCTTTCCAGTGTGAAATGTCTTGAAAAGCACTCACACAAAAAACTTAAATTCTTTCATGTCTACCAGTCACAAACCTTGCTAAATTGAGCACATCCTAACTTTTGTCTGCATGCCTTAGCTTGCAGGCAACAAAATGAGAGTGATGCCCAATGGGTTAAAGCAAATCTGGGTCCATTCGTCCAATATACATCATACTCTGACCTCAAAGACTTCAACATCTCTACGGTAAGCCCTACATTGCACTTCTAGTCCTCCCTTAAGAACAGGAAAACAAAATTGTAGACTTAAGAAAACAAACACAGGAGTTTATTTTGCCATATCAAAAATACAAGCAAATCATAGAGCACACTTTCTTTGGTTGCAAACTCTATTCATTTACCCATAGCATTGGTCATTACTGCTGTCTGATATTATGTTGATTCCCTGTTGTAGGCTGGATTGTTGTCAACGCTCAATCCCTCTGAGGTGGCACAGCTGCTACTGAGCTCTGGAGCCTCAAATAACACAGATTTTATTGATCTTGTGTTTAAACAACTTGAACAGGGCAACGCTCTAAAAAATGTGGATGAATTCCTGACACAGCTGACAGCCAATGGACAGGTAGGCTAGCCTCCTAAAAGGGTGAAGGAGGACAATGCGGATATTTGATTCTAGAAGTAAACACAGAATAAGACATCGGTCTCAACCGCTACATCCATTGTTGGCTATTGTATCTTAGAAAACAAATGGTTACAGCCTTTGTACCATGTTGTATGGGTGTACTTCCAACATGCAATCTCACCTTTGGTTATGTCTTTTTCCACTTTAATATGACAGACCCCACACTTCCAGCCTGTTGTGAGAGATCGGATCATGAATACGACCTTCATCGTCATCAGTCCACATTTCTCCACTTTCACGACAAACGACTATGAACTTTGGTTCCATGTGAAACTGATTCCTATCCTTGCCAGTTTTACTCCAGAAATGCTCATAAACACAACCACAAACATCAGCTGCATGAATTACCAAGTCATGTGAGTAGTTTTCTTGGAGCAATCAAGATTTTGTTGCAAATGAAAATGACAATACTGACAAAGAACAGCATGAGAACGTTTTCTTTCAACTGTTGCAGTGTGAGTGGGTTGGCTTCAGTTATCCAGGAGATGCCACTGTACAGACGGCAAGAGATCACACATGGTCTGCTGGGCTACCTAAGAAATGCTGAAAATGCCATCAATGAGACAGGTAGGGCAGACATAGGGTGCATTATGTGCTTTCCAGTGTGAAATGTCTTGAAAAGCACTCAGACAAAAAACTTGCCCACATATTCTTTCATGTCTACCTGTCAAAAACCTTCCTAAATTTGGCACATCCTAACTTTTGTCTGCATGCCTTAGCTTGCAGGCAACAAAATGAGAGTGATGCCCAATGGGTTAAAGCAAATCTGGGTCCATTCGTCCAATATACATCATACTCTGACCTCAAAGACTTCAACATCTCTACGGTAAGCCCTACATTGCACTTCTAGTCCTCCCTTAAGAACAGGAAAACAAAATTGTAGACTTAAGAAGACAAACACAGGAGTTTATTTTGCCATATCAAAAATACAAGAAAATCATAGAGCACACTTTCTTTGGTTGCAAACTCTAATCCTTTACCCACAGCATTGGTCATTACTGTTGTCTGATAATATGTTGATTCCCTGTTGTAGGCTGGATTGTTGTCAACGCTCAATCCCTCTGAGGTGGCACAGCTGCTACTGAGCTCTGGAGCCTCAAATAACACAGATTTTATTGATCTTGTGTTTGAAAAACTTGAAGAGGGCAATGTTCTAAAAAATGTGGATGAATTCCTGACACAGCTGACAGCCAATGGACAGGTAGGCTAGCCTCCTAAAAGGGTGAAGGAGGACAATGCGGATATTTGATTCTAGAAGTAAACACAGAATAAGACATCGGTCTCAACCGCTACATCCATTGTTGGCTATTGTATCATAGAAAACAAATGGTTACAGCCTTTGTACCATGTTGTATGGGTGTACTTCCAACATGCAATCTCACCTTTGCTTATGTCTTTTTCCACTTTAATATGACAGACCCCACACTTCCAGCCTGTTGTGAGAGATCGGATCATGAATACGACCTTCATCATCATCAGTCCACATTTCTCCACTTTCACGACAAACGACTATGAACTTTGGTTCCATGTGAAACTGATTCCTATCCTTGCCAGTTTTACTCCAGAAATGCTCATAAACACAACCACAAACATCAGCTGCATGAATTACCAAGTCATGTGAGTAGTTTTCTTGGAGCAATCAAGATTTTGTTGCAAATGAAAATGACAATACTGACAAAGAACAGCATGAGAACGTTTTCTTTCAACTGTTGCAGTGTGAGTGGGTTGGCTTCAGTTATCCAGGAGATGCCACTGTACAGACGGCAAGAGATCACACATGGTCTGCTGGGCTATCTAAGAAATGCTGAAAATGCCATCAATGAGCCAGGTAGGGCAGACATAGGGTGCGTTATGTGCTTTCCAGAGTGAAATGTCTTGAAAAGCACTCAGACAAAAAACTTAAATTCTTTCATCTCTACCAGTCAAAAACCTTGCTAAATTGAGCACATCCTAACTTTTGTCTGCATGCCTTAGCTTGCAGGCAACAAAATGAGAGTGATGCCCAATGGGTTAAAGCAAATCTGGGTCCATTTGTCCAATATACATCATACTCTGACCTCAAAGACTTCAACATCTCCATGGTAAGCCATAAATTTTAGTTCCTGTCCTCCCTGAGAACAGTAAAACAACATTCTAGAATATTTTACGTCCAAAAAAATGTTTTGGGTGTGCAGCAATAATAGAGTGGGGTTACCCCCTATGATGAATTAACCTTAGAGGGTTAAAGGTAAATAAGTGAAAAACATATAGTGTCCCTCACAGTGATTTGAAGAAAACAAATGTAGGCATATGCCAACTTGTTTTTGTTTTCTTACTGAATTGCTGGTTGTATCTTCCAGGTGAATATAGCAGATCTGCTCACTTTTAGTCAGGTGGTCAACCTTGCAGCAACTCCTTCCCAGCTAAAGAGCAAGGAAGATGTTATGAACGTCATGGCAGTCATCAATCCTTTTGACTTTGGCGCTTTCTTTGATGAAGTCTCACCAGCTATTAAGGTAATCATCATAGTTTTCTTAGTTTTATGAATAAAGCTGGGGAATTTCCCCCAGGAAATAAACTACACTAAACTCAATAGAAAAGCTGCATTTTTTCAGGTTAATGCTGAAATTGTATAGAAACTGAAAATTAAAAACTGCCAGTGACATGACTATTGCTGTATAGTCATGCTGAAAGGTATACTTACTTACTATAAAGATTGACAGACCATGTGACTTTCGCGCATTGCATGCCGGGTACTCGTGGCAAAACAATCAAAGCAATGCATCAAACGTAAGCATTTGCAACACCGCAAAACGTTCATTCTCCGGTTCCAATACCTTCTTGCTTTTTCTTTGCCCCCCAAAAAAGTTATGTACAAAACGAAGGAGAACAATGCCGGTCCGTACAAAGACAGACTTGATAAAAAGTCAAAGAAAAGATACGAGGAAAAAATCAAAGGAGTGAAAGGGTAAGACCCTTACGAGCACACAGAATGGACAAAATACGTTAGCGTGCTGCCCAACCTTCACCACGATCATATATATAATTATACGGTTCTTGGAGTGAGTGCATACACTCATGAAGTTTAGTAACAGGTACAGTTTACCGACGGATGGGTACAGGACCTTGAAATGCACCGTGTAGAACGAAAGACCATCGTACATATCATAAGTTTACCAGTCTCACAAATCGTCTTCATAAATACACATTCGTTAAATGTTTATTAATAGGACCTTTAAGCTCATTAGTAATTAATTAGTATTGGAAATAATTTCTGGTTCGCATTACAGAAATGTAGCAGTGACAATAATATTGTATGCTGTAATCGTACTGGGCAATTAGTGATACAAAAAAACCTTTTTTACCCTGTGAATAAAAGTATATGTTTTTGTCAATGTACCATGGTAATAACAAGCGAAACACAATATTGTGTCAGGACAATTCACTATTTATGCACAATAAACAAAGGAGCATAGCGCGACAATTTCTGTTTAGCACCAGACTTGCTTGTAACCTATATCACGAATGATGTTATGAAAAATGACGTATTAACTACAACAAAACACTTACCTTTGTGGAAATGCTTGGAGCAGACTAACATGTGAGCTGGAGTGTTCTGGGACGTTATATTTGGTCTTCGAATGGCTGCAATCCAGGCCATACGTTGGCTCTTTGTTACTTCGGAAACATGGCTTGAACAATTTCTCTTCAACGACATAATCCGATAACAACCGATCTCTTTACCCGTCGGCTTCCCGTGGCTGTCATGCGACCGGCTATTGCAGTTAATAATACAACAGCTTCTTGCAATTTTTTGTGTTTCTTTTTATCGCTGTGTAATGTAATTTCAATTGAAAGCCTGCGTGCGCTAGTACCTCTTGCCACGAGTTCCCAGAATCCTTTGCGGTTTTACCCCTGAATGACGCCACATTTTCAATCTCTATACTGCTGTGACACTTTGTTACTGCATTATTACTGGAAGTAATTTCAAACCATTAGCTTTTTTAATGGACACTTGCTTTTAATAGTGGCTAGCAAACGCCTACTATTAAAACAGTTAGCTTACCTATACATGGTAACATAAATGACTTAAAGGTAACACAAGGTAAGTGTTTTTGGGGACAGAATAAAGTGACGGAACAGTTGTGGAACTGACAATAGTCGTGTCCATATTCATGGGCTGCATCCTCCTGAGGACCCGGCGTTCGCGGTCTACGTGGGCCAGGTCCTCAGAAGGTCGGGTAGGCCGGAAGTAAACAGCTGTGAAATTGGACGGTCTAGCCTTCTGATTAGCGTCACCGCTGTCTCGGTGGAGTTTAATAAACTTGGCCATCTGCTCCTTGCTATCTAAAATATAACAGGACACTGGTGTAAATTCTCGACCATCTCACACTTCTGTTTAGTCAGTTTTCTGTTTGACGTTTATTCAGCTGTGTGAAAACTAAGGAGGAACCCACCCGGGGGATTAATAAAGTTTTATTTTATCTAATCTAATCTAATAACTTTAATCTCAGCCAAACCGATTGACTCACGAACAAATAAAACACTGAAAAAAGCCAAACAATAAAATTTTTAGGTTGTCTAAGTGACTTATATATTACGTTTAACCTGAGTAGCGAAAGTCTGCAGTGATCTGAAAATGATGTGCCGGGAGTTGTGCCGTTCTCAGCGGCTTCAGTGACCCTCGAGCTCTCGGCTAGCTATCGAGCTGGTGGGTAACAGACGTCTCTAAAAACATCAAAGCACTTTTGCAAATATGCGATATCTTGATAAATCGAGCAGATATTTGAAGTTTACACACCCACATTCTCGCCTGAAAATATGTTAAAAGTTTATTTTGTGACCCATAAAGATTAATAGGAGTAATTTTAAAACTTAGTAGCCGCCATTGCCGGAAACTGGAGTTTGGCTGGGCCACGCTATGAATTCTGGGATATGGTGGGCCACGAAGGAAACACCCGACCCATCCGTCAAATTCGGGGAAAAGGAGGTCACACTTGTTGGCTGCATTCGGAGGATTCTACGAATTTGGACAGCCTTCGGTGCGTCGCTGTGTCGTAATCGGTCTACAAATGCGTCCTCAGGAGGATGCAGCCCATGAATTTGGACACGACCAATCTAAGCAGAAACAGCTAATATCAAATATGTATCTGCAGTAGTGATGGTAAATTCGATTCTTTTTACTGAATCGAGTTTGAATGAGTTACTCACCAAAGTGAATCGAGTTTTTTGAGTCATTGAGTCACTGAGTCAGTTGACCAGAGAGTGCAAAATCAGAATCAGAATCAGAATACTTTATTGATCCCTGGGGGAAATTATTTTTTGTTAAAGTGCTCCATTTTAAACCAACATTAATACAAGACAGACAATACGCTAACTAAGAATAGTACAATATATACATATATATACATACATACATACATAAGTCACTTATAAATAAATAGTTGGAAAAGAAACATGTGTAGCTGTAGCAGCAAACAGTGTGTTAAGTGGATGCGTTGTACAGGGAGATGGCCACAGGCAGGAATGATTTCCTGTGTCGTTCAGTGGTGCTTTTCGGTAATCTCAGTCTCTCACTGAACGAGCTCCTGTGACTGACCAACATGTCATGGAGTGGGTGGGAGGTGTTATCCAACATTGTCTTTATCTTGGACAGCATCCGCCTCTCCGACACCACCTTGAGGGAGTCCAGCTCCATCCCCACAACATTGCTGGCCTTACGGATCAGTTTATTAAGTCTGTTGGCATCTGCGACCCTCAGCCTGCTCCCCCAGCATGCAACAGCATAGAGGATCGCACTGGCCACAACAGACTCATAGAAAATCCTCAGCATTTTCTGGCAGATGTTGAAGGACCTCAGTCGCCTCAAAAAATAGAGACGACTCTGGCCCTTCCTGTAAAGTGCTGTGGTGTTTTTAGCCCAGTCCAGTTTATTGTCAATGTGTACTCCAAGGTATTTATAGTCCTCCACAATGTCAACACTGACCCCCTGGATTGAAACAGGGGTCAAGTGTTTCCTGGTCTTCCTGAAGTCCACGATCAGTTCCTTGGTCTTTGCCACGTTGAGCTGCAGATGATTCTGCTCACACCACGTGACAAAGGAGTCGACCACAGCCCGGTACTCTGTCTCATCATCCCTGCTGATGCATCCAACCACCGCAGAGTCATCAGAAAACTTCTGAAGATGGCAGGTCTCTGTGCAGTGGCTGAAGTCTGTGGTGTAGAGGGTGAAGAGGAAGGGGGAGAGGACAGTCCCCTGTGGTGCCCCTGTGTTGCTAATCACCTTGTCAGACACACACTGTGGGAGACGTACATATTGTGGTCTTCCTGTCAGGTAATCAACAATCCAGGACACCAGAGAATCATCCACCTGCATCGCTGCTAACTTATCACCCAGGAGGGTCGGCCTGATGGTGTTGAAAGCACTGGAAAAGTCAAAAAACATGACCCTCACAGTGCTCGCCGGCTGGTCCAGATGGGTGTAGACACGATTGAGCAGGTAGATGATGGCGTCCTCTGTTCCGAGACGAGGCTGATAAGCGAACTGAAGGGGATCCAGATGTGGTCTTACTATGGGTCGCAGCTGGTCCAGGATGAGCCTTTCCAGGGTCTTCATGATGTGGGAGGTCAGTGCCACGGGCCTGTAATCCTGGGGGCCACTGGGACGAGGCGTCTTTGGTACAGGGACGAGGCATGATGTCCTCCACATCACCGGGACCCTCTGCAGACTCAGACTCAGCATAAACAGTTTATGAAAGACTCCACACAGCTGGGGGGCACAGGTCTTGAGGACAAGGGGACTCACTCCGTCTGGTCCAGCAGACTTGCCTGAGTGAAGTCTCCTCATTTGCATCTCAACCTGGTATTGAGTGAAGGTGATGGGTGGGGGAGGGGTGTCAGGAATCTCACAGGAGGCAACATGTGAAGAGAGAGGCTGGCACAGTGGTGTGGCTCTGGATTCCAGGCTGACTGCAGGTGAGGTTGTGGGGGTGGGAGCAGACACTGTGGTGTCGAATCTATTGAAAAACAGATTCAACTCGTCGGCTCTATTCTCACCTCCCTCAGCTCCCCTGCTGTTGGTTGGCCTGAATCCAGTGATGGTCTTCATGCCCCTCCACATCTCTCTCATGCTGTTCTGCTGGAGTTTCCACTCCAGCTTCCTCCTGTAATTGTCCTTAGCCTCTCTGATCTTGTCCTTTAGTAACACCTGGATCTTCCTCACCTCCTCTTTGTTGCCCCCTCTGAAAGCCCTCTTCTTGTTGTTGAGGAGGGCTTTGATGTCCTTAGTCACCCACGGCTTGTTATTTGGGTAACAATGAACAGTCTGAGCTGGAACAATGGAGTCGGTGCAGAAAGTTATGTAGCCTGTGATACACTCAGTAAGCCCATTGATGTCCTCGGCGTGAGGCTCACAGAGTGTTTCCCAGTCGGTCACCTCGAAACAGCCCTGTACATTAAAACATGTACATTTTCACTCAAACTTAATTTGTTTCTCTTTTCATGTAAATCCTACTGCTAAGATGAGTGATTGAAAAAGAAAAACAACTATTTTTATAGAGCAAAAAAAAGATATCTAAAGGGAACATTTATTTTATTCATTTTTATTTTATTTTATTAGTATTTTCCTCAAATGTGTCAAATATATATTTTCTCATCTAAATGTCCTCTGAGCTGTGTGCCAGGGGGCGGTAATGCTCCATAACATTGGTTGCCAACCAAGAAGAAGAAGCTGTGAGCCAGGAGGGAGGGGGTGAGTGAGTGAGTGATTCGTTCATGCTAAGATTCAGCACAGGAGGGAGAGGGTGAGTGAGTCCTGAGTGATTCGTTCATGCTACGATTCAGCGCAGGAAGGGAGGGGGTGAGTAACTCAAATGTGCTGTTAGCATGTTAGCAGAGCGATGCTACGGTGAACCAATGAGCTATTGTCTTGATGTGAGCTTTCTACCCAGGGTTTTTTCTTCCAGTTCAGAGCAGAAATGTTTTTGGCTGTTGTTTTTTTCCACACAATTTTAATTAAAAGCTAGATATATTTCTACTAATGAAATTAGTTTGCTAACAGCAACAGGGATGAGTCAGTGAGTCAGTTGGGCTTGTGAATCATGATTCACGAGTCAGTAAAGTGATTCTCGAGTATAGAACGATTCGTTCTTGATTCGCGCATTACTAATCTGCAGTAGTATATGACTCATGCGATCAAAACACAGATTTCCTTACATGTTTTTCTCCCTCGCAATAGTGAAGAATCCTCCTCTTCTTTTTAGTTCCCAGTTTTTTGTTTTGTTTTCTTTCACTTCCGCAGTTGTTCTGTCACCTTAAAGTCTCCCCCAAAACACTTCTGTTGTTTTTGAGAAATTTCTCTTGTGCTTTAACGTATTTTGTGTTTTAATTTTCTTTTATTGTCTTTTTTGTGCTTTTGTGGCTTGTGTCTATTTGTTATTGCTCTCTTAAGTTGCAGTACATTTGACCTCTCAGCCATCTCTAATTCTTACCTTTCTTGGCAGTTCGTTTAGATAGCTAGTTTTGACTTTCAATCTGGGTTTAGATAGGTTAAGGCAACGTTTTATTTATTTATTTATTTGTTTTGTCATCCATTCATTCATTCATCCATTCATTGCAGCCTCAGGGAAGTGTTTTTGGTTGGTTTGTTTTTTGGGGGGCGGGGCTTAGGTTTGGGCAGCTAGGCTTTACATTTGTTCACAATTGTTAGAGTAAGTAGTTATTTCCGTCTGCTGCTTTATGGTTAGTGTAGGCATCAGTGTGCCTTTGTATCTTTAGTTTATATTTGTAGTTTAGGCAACACACATACTTGCTTTGGTTTAGGAATTAATTGTGAATATGTGATTAACTGTTGTGAAACCACTCTCAGAAAGACAGGCTTGGCACGACCATCAAGGAAGTTAAGGAGAAGGTTGTTTGTTTCTGTGGTCCTGACATATAATCTTTGAAATGTATATATCACAACTCTGTGTTAAAAGGTTATGATCATTTCTGTCAGACAGTGCTGTTCAGATATCAAAACAGGTTGTTTTAGTTTAAAAAAAAAACTGATGCCATTTCTTCTGTGCAGCGTTTCCACACCATCTTTTGGTTGTAAGCTGCAGTTTAAGCTTTTGACTTGTAAACAGTTCTAAGCCAGACGTTGAAAGTTAAAAAAGTAATTCTGGATAACACAATGGGGAAAAACAGGTTATTAAAATTCAGCTGTGTTTCAAAACTAACAGCTGGATTATGGTTCAAATTCAAATACTTTTTACTTTCTTGTAAGCATTTTACTCATGCTATGTAATTTCACCCCAGGTCCACTCAGCTAACTACTCACAGGAAGTGAAGTCTGCATTCCTTGAAGCAGTTTTCAACAGAGGGAATCTGTCATCTCCAACTGTCAGTGATGGAGACTTCCTGCTATGGCTCAGAGTTCGCCTGAGTCCTCTCCTGACCAACCTCTCTTCCAGCCTGGTGACACCCTTATTCAGCATCGGGATAAAAAGGAGTTGTAACAGCAGCCAAGAGATGTAAGAATTTGTACACTCAGTTTTAGAAATTGCTGTATATTTGCTGTGATCAACAACACCTTGGGGTAAATGTTATGTGGAGGATTCTAGATCAAATGAAGTGGCGTTTGATCGATATTTCTATAATTGTTTTTTTCCAATTTGTCTGAATTTAGGTTTGCATTGCTGGACACATTGACCACAACACTCAGCAGCAGCACCCAAAGCGAGATCTACAAAAACATCATTGTCTTCCTTCAAGGTTTGTTAACTCAAAAGCTAATAATGAAAAACATCTGTGACATAAGTTACTGTTTTGTTTTCACTTGTTTGTTCTTCAGATGTGACATGTGTAACCAAATCAATGTTAGTTTAAAAAGTGATTTCCTTTGTGTTAAAAACAGGTCCACCACCACTCAAGTGTTACGGTGGTGGAAGCTTCTATGTCTATCTGAGGAACACTTTCCTCAGCTTTGGTTTTCCAGATTTGTCCACGTTAGTGTCACTTCTGCCACCAATGCGCAAATCAGAGGTAAAAAATAGATAAATAAGGAAATAAAATAGCACACACCTGTGCACTAATATAATATATTAAGTTATGTATTCTGTTTTGTTTTTTAATCTTTCTCCAGCTTCTGGATACCATCAGCACCTCAGAGCTTGGCCAGTTCCTTAGTCAGCCCAATGTGATTGGTAACAGTACTGACATCTGTGTCATCTTCAACAACTACAACAACACTTCTGCCTTCCTTGAGACTGTATGTCCCTTAAATACTGTCTACGTTTTACATACAACATTATTGGCTTCACAGAAAATGTATACTGACCTTAGCAGTATTCAAGCAAGAATACTGCTTGTCACTTAAATTGACAGTTATACTTCAGTTTGTCATTACATGTGAAAACGTATGTGTTATACCCTAGGAGGATGTTCAAGACAATGTAAAGAAGGTGATCCTCCCCTGTATTTGGCCTTCTGCGCTGAATAGCAGGAGCAGAGCTGAGGCTAATTTATGGTTTGACCTACGACTGAGGAACTATCTTAGATTCCTCATCAAGAGCCTCATCAGCCCCGACGAAGTGCAGAACGCCTCATGTTTTGCCTTCCAGAAACTGTAAGTCTCTTTTTCATTGTGTCTCAAGATAAGTGAATTAATTACATGATGACCACGTTTTTCATCATTTTCCTTTCAACAGGGTCTATGTGATGGGAAATAACTTCGCATACAACAGCTCTGAGTTTGAACAGCAGTACGTTTATACCACCATCAAGACCTACTTGAGTGCTGGTAAGATTTATTAATGATCAAAAGTGTTGTAAAAGCACTGTGTATGTATACATCTGTGTGTGGAATTCAAGGAATTTAAAAACTATGTCTGCTTGTCTTTTTTTTTTTTCAAATTATATGAAATGGGTAAAAATTATTTTAAAAATATACTGCCCGACTATTCACAAAGAGTTTGTAAAATGCACCTAGCTGCAACAATTTACATTTGTGGAAAAAGATCAGAATCTACTTCTAAGAGGGGGTTTACAGTTTATGTGGAATGATTACTGCAGTCATGTTTCCTCCTGGTTTGAATCTGCTTCAACATTTTGATCTATATACCATATTAAACACCTTCCTTCCTTACATACTTATTGCATTAGCGGATATGTGTAGGCATACATGTTCCACACAGCCCCAAAGGATAATAGCAACTGCCAGACAGAGAAGAAACATGTATGTGCTAACTTACTGGGACGAAACAGGTGGTGTAACATGCGTGGACCTTACCAAATATAAAGTGCACATAACACGCATCTGTTTGTCTTTTCTGGCTCATCTGAAGTCAGTGTGCTTGCTGAGTGAAAAGAGTAGGTGGTCTTAAATTTTGAGCCACGTAATGCCAAAACTGATGTCGATTCGTATAAGGGGAGATCGCTTAACAAGTTATTTATTGTCTGTGTGTTCTGCTTTTCTTGGTTCCACAGGTTCTGGAGCCAGATGCTACAATGCCAGTGATGCAGAACTGAACTCTACTGCCTGGTTTGTCAGTAACATCGGGAACTTTGTGACATTTATCACTCTGGATGACCTCACCACCTTTGTCTCCACCGCTCAGGTATTTCCAGAGATCACATATGCACAGTTAATAAAGCAAAATACAAAGTCCGTGATTTTGGTGGGAATGTTAACATGGTTAACAGAAATCAGTATTATCGACCTGTTTTGTTTCTTAATTTTTAAAGTTTCAAGTGTTCTTGAAGAACCAAGCCAACCTGGAACTCTTCAACAATAACGCAATCCCAGCAAATGTAACCAACTACTATGTCACACAGCTTTTTGCATTCAATCCGAACTTCAAGCCGGTCAAGTAAGTATTACCAGCCTGATAAAAACAGCAAACTGTGTTATGTGAACCATACACCGCATATAATT
Source organism: Diplotaxodon limnothrissa (assembly GCF_057381915.1). NCBI lineage: Eukaryota > Metazoa > Chordata > Actinopteri > Cichliformes > Cichlidae > Diplotaxodon > Diplotaxodon limnothrissa. Next base: position 14,459,185 of record NC_140614.1, on the reverse strand, counting down.
TAGCAGTTCAGTGGTAGTCATTCTGTATTTGTAGTTAAAAATCTGTTTTCATTCAGTCTCCCAGGCTTTTTCCTGTGCTCTTCTGCGGTGCCACCTTTGGCATATACTACTATGACTGAAGCTGAAACCATGGTTATCTTAGACAATCTGAAGACTTTCTGCAATGGCACCCAGGACCCTGAGGTACCAGCCCTAAAAACAAACAGAGTTGAATTGTTTCTAGCAAAAACCAACCATAAATCTCATTGTTGTAAATGCTGGTTTTGAGCTAAATGTTAACAAAAAAACCTGAACTCTGAACAGTATGCTCTCTCGCAAAGGCCATCTTAATTTTAACTCTGTTAAAATTAGTCCCTTATTAATAATATAACTCTGGTACTTAATAACTATGTTATCAGACATAATTCTCTTTGCAGTTACTCCTGTTTACACATGTTTTGATATTTTATTTGAAAGGTTTCTGCTGCTTTGGCATCCAACATCAAGACAATTACACCACAGATATTTACAGCTCTTGGAAGCTCCAGCGCAGGGCTGAGTAACAGCCAGATCAGTTCAGTTCCCTCATCAGTGCTCATCTCTTCTTTGTCCACCCTGGGCTCAATCAGTACCTGGAGCCAGGATCAGGCCTCAATAATCATCCAAACCCTTACTGCCTCAGGCTTCCAGGTAACGCCCTTCAGGTCCACTTAATATACCTGATATCCATGTTAGATCTTAAATGCATGTGCCTAACGATGTTATATATTAATCCAGTAAGGTTTTATAAAATACAAAATAACTCTAAGATGCTTACCACTTTAGAGAATGAGGCTTCAAAAACTTGAAATGTGTTAACAGATCAACAGCGAATCTTCCCTGGCATCCCTTGGCACGCTTGTTATTGGACTTCCTTCAGAAGCAATAGAAAACACCAGCGCTTCTGTGCTACTCAGCGTCTCAAAGAGCACCACCTTCGTTTCCAACATGCTGGCAGCCCCAAGTGTTGTCCAAATGACCTTCGTCAAAAAGGTACAACGTTAGCTTCCACAAGACAATATAAAGTAAATGCTATGATCTGGAGGACATCAACTTATTTATCTTTGGCATTATGATATTTAAATATTAGAATTACTTTGATATCAATATTAACTCTGTATTCCATGATATTATTACTCCACTCATTACATTTAATCCTAAATGCATTTACCTACCTGGTAGATCATTTCTCTGGACACAAATCCATCACAAGTGGTGCTGAATGTGCCAGATGCTATGGCAGTTGAGATCCCACCATCCCTGTTGGTGTTTTCTGACCAATCTGCAGACATCACCGTGCTCAATAGAAAAACCTGGACACCAGATCAGGTTAACATTTTGTTAAATACACACAATAGCATTATTAATCAAAAATGACTTTTTAAAGTCGATGTTACAGATAATAATACGAAACTTTTGTTCTTTTTTTGTTCTTTTAGGCTGCCATCTTTTTTGGGGTCCTTGACAACACAAACTTTGACATTGAGCAGTAAGTGAACAAGTCATATAACTATTTGGCCCTGTAGGTTTATTTTGAAGAGGGGATTATTTATCATTTCTTTCTGGTGTTCATCAATCCTCCCCGCAGGCTTTCTCCCTCAGTGCTGCAAGGCTTCACTTGCACTTCTGCCCAGAAAATGACACAATTCAGGACCAAGGAGCTAATCAGGGCCTGTAGGCCCCGGTCAGGCCGAGCCAAAGTGCAGTTAAAGGAATCCCAGGTAACATCTGTTAGAAAGGAATTTAATAATATTACTATGACTCTTAAAATGAAGTTAACAATTAAGATGTGTATGTTATATGGATATAATATACCAGAAACATAAATCATCAGGTTGAGGATTTCTTTTTCTTTTGAAAGTTAGGATAATGCACGAATCATCAGTTTCAGTGTTAGAAACAGCTTACTTGCATATCACTGAGGAATCCTCTTTTTTCCCACACTGTTTTCTACAGCTAACCTGCATGCTCAACTTGCTGAGTGGAGAAATCTCACAAAACTTTACAGATTATCCATCAGACATGCTTCTCTACTTAAGGTGATTCGGTGTCTCCAAGCATTTTCTTGCACTCACCTTAAAATGCATCACTAATGTGAAGAATAATTACTGATTTTACCTTTCTTTTTTTTCTAAAAACAGCAGCAAAAATGTTAACAAAGGCAACTGCAGGTCATACTTTTCTGCACTGGGTGCGGCAGACTTCTCTGTGGCCTCCAAAATCTTGAATAAGGGCTCGCAGCTGTTCCGTGAAGCCACTGTGTGCTTGGTGAGTGATGGTTTTTTTTACATGTATATGTCTAAAGGTAATAAATGCATGAATTACACTCTGACACTGATAAGGTTGCATGCGTGCACAGTTTTTTAAATACAGCATTTTCCTGTTTTCTGTTTTCAGGGTATAAATGGCTTGAGCCTGAGCAGAGAGAATATAGAGATCTTGGGGAACATGGCTTGCACTCTGGATGGGTCTTACATACAGAACGCAGATCCTCTCATCCTGGAGAAACTTAAAGCCTGCAATGACTTCTCTGCCAGCCAGGTGGCAGCCATGGAGACATTGCTGCTGTCTGGAACAACACAATATGGGTACAATGATAAAAACAAGTCATTCTGTCAGGAGTTTAAAAAACACAACTAGTAGTGTTGTTAATGCTGTTGTGCATCATGCACACATCAAACATATCAAACATGGTGACAATTGTGTTCGTATTTGCAGTGTGATTGATTTGTTACTGAAAAGGAGAATATCTGAACATCTGAGGGGAAGCCATGAGCCAATCACAGTTTTGGCCGTGCCGATATTATACCTTCAACCACTCTGGGGAACAATGTTTCATAAAGTTTCCAGGCTTAGAGGAGTTAGATAAGTTATATAACAGATTTGCAGTTTAATCTTGTATCTTGAGTCAGATTAAACTATATAATCCATTACATAATCCTCTGATTTAGCCTCTAAGGAAAACAGTTACATTTTGTGGCTTCCGGTATAGAGAGCTGGTGTAGACTGCAGAAGCGTTTGATTACAGATGTGGGGAGTTTTGTGCTTTAAGCTAGTTCAAGCTAAGTCATCGGCCTTTTGAAATTGGGCTAAGGAACTCTGAGCAGACAACAATTAGAAACCAAACAGCTCTCATAGGAAATTCATAAGCAAACTTCAATAATTTTATTATGCAGAGATTAATTTGCACCAAAAGCACAACTCTGTAACTCAGTTATATTTTTTGTAGAGCTATCAGTTAGCTGCACCATACAAGTTTAACTCCTACCTTATTTTTTTAAATGAAGTCATAAACCTTGATTCATTGGCACAAACTTGCCAGTTTCATTTTGAGGACTTTGTATATATAATACCTAGTAGCCATGCCACCAAATTTTGTAGCCCATACTACCTCTTTCAAGTTAGCACTGTAAGAAAATATCCTCTTCTATTTTCAGAAATGCCGCTTCCTGGAACAAGCAAACACTGGAGAACCTCGTACCCCTTCCACTCTACTTCACAAGAAATATCTGGAACCGGTTCGATTCTGTATGTTTTTTCTCGTTGCTTGATAGTATCTAGTCTAACAATATTCATTCAAATAACTTGTGTTAGAAATCAGTTTGGGTACCTTTGTGTTTTTTACAGACAACAAAGAAAATGTTCCTGAAGACCTTCATGCTCAAACTGAGGAAAGCAAACACAGAGAAAAGCAAGCTCAAGACGCTGTTCCAAGCGATCAGCGGCCGGACAACAAAACGAGGAGCAGGTGCGACCTTGCTCTTATTTGTTTTCACACCAGCTATTCAAACTGAAGCAAAAACAATTAGTCAGCGGGAGATTAATAATTGTATAACTGTATAACTTAAATAAATAGACAATGTAAATACTTTGCTTTAGTGGTACGAGTACAGATAGCAAAAGATTCAGTGAACTTAGAGAAGTCAGGTTTTAAAGTTAGACAGACTTGCACAATAACCCATATTTTATGCTCAAATGTTATATGACTTAATTATTATATTTGCTTTTATATATAAAGGCAACCGTAGCTTGCACAGCACTCTCATCTGCATCTCTAATTGTTCTTAAGGTTGTACCACGGGCAACATCACCCAGGTGATAGTTAGCGACTCCGCCTTCCCCTTTGGCTATGATCTCACGCAGTTTGACCTCTGCCTGGATGTTCCCGTTCTGAAAGAAAACCTCAACTCCATCTGCAACAAAGTGGCTGATAATGGTTTCCAGACTGTCATCCTAAAGAAACTCAATGAGGTATTTTGTGTGGGAATTTTGAAAAAGAGCCAAAATGTCATTCATTATGTTAGACGGACTTATTATTAAATGGCAGAATTTGCAAATGAGATATTGTTTCAAATTTGGGATTTAGCACATTAGCACATAGCATTACACATTCTCTATTGTTGCAGGCATTCCCGTCAGGGATTCCTGATCAGGATGTCCAGTTGCTTGGATCAGTGTCTCGTGTGGCATCACTTGACGATATATCCAAGTGGAACATAACCAAAATTGACACCCTTGCAGCTCTAATGAAAGCTGAAGATGGACCCTGGGAGGCAGCAAAGGTATAAGAGGTGGAATTCATTTCACTTTTATCCTTAATAGTCTTATTATTCTTACATGATACCTTTTCTTTAATGTCGCTTAGAGCAACAAAATCATCACTCAGTATCTGAGCACTTCTGGAAACTCGCTGGGCAGCACTGAGCTGACCATTATTGACTCCAACCTGTGCTCACTAAACACCAGTACACTGCAGACCATCAGCCCAGACAGCATCAGGTTGGTGTCAGATTGCAGCTCAACGATATAAAAACATTGCCAAATGTGAGTGGTCATGCACACGTAACACTGTATGTCTCTTTCTTCTTTCCCCTTGACAGAAATGCCAGCCCTCTGAATGTGTCATCATGTTCAGCTGAGCAGAAGCAAGTCCTGTATGGCATCAGTACCACTTCCTTCAGCTCACAACGGTCCAGCTCCAGTATCATTTACCAGTTGATTAAGCCCTATCTAGGTGAGAATACATTTTGTCTGTTTGCGTAGCTGTTTCTCTATTTCTCATAAAACTGCTTTCTAATTTCCTGTTTCATTTCCTTTCTTGATAGGTGGAGCACCTCTGCAGGATATAGTAACACTGTCAACACAAAACATCAGCATGGACATAAGCACTTTCAGCAGTCTGGACCCTGCTGTTATAGCTGTAAGAATAGTTGTTAAAGAAATGAAACGAAAACTTTTTGGACATCCGCCTACATCTAATTTTTATTGTGACTTTATTATATGTCTGAGTTGTGCCTTGAAAACTATGATTTTCTTTTTAAATAGTTCTTATAAGAAATAGCTAAACTGCTGCTGATATATGTAAATGTCAACCAAGTTCCTGATTTAGGTGCTTTGGCAACATAAACCACCATATGTAGTCTTTCAAATTTCTCATGCTCTTTATTTAACATAATATGATAATATTTAAAAAGAAGGCATTTATATTTGGCTTCTTTGTCTTGTGTGTTAACAGCTTCAGACTAATTTTGTTTTCTGTTATTTATTTAAAATTCACAGAATTTGACTGTGAGCAACGTTAAAGGCCTCGTGGGTATGCACCTACCTGATCTGAAGCTGTTTGAGAATGATACTGTAGTTCAGACCTGGATCAACCTGCAGCTGCAGTCAGAGCTGGACACACTGAATCTGGGTCTGATCAGCAACAGAATCAGCCCAACTCCAGGCTCCAACAGCACCACCACTGCACCAGGCTCCAACAGCACCACCACTGCACCAGGGTCCAACAGCACCACCATTGCACCAGGCTCCAACAGCACCACCACTGCACCAGGGTCCAACAGCACCACCATTGCACCAGGCTCCAACAGCACCACCACTGCACCAGGGTCCAACAGCACCACCACTGCACCAGGCTCCAACAGCACCACCACTGCCTCTCTAACCAATGGGGAAGTGGAGCTTGGAAAATCCCAGACAACTATGATGCTGGGTGCTCTGCTAACAGCTGTACTACAAATGCTACTACAACCAGCCTAAAAACATACCTAGCTTTCACATTCTTATAATAATCAATAATCATGAATCAGTGATTTTTTTTTAAATGTAGCTTGAGGGTGAATATTTTATTTATTTGTTTAATTTAATTCAAATTACCGTTCAAATGTTTAATTTCTGCTTCATCCATATGTCAAATAATTTAACTGATATGTAATCAAAACTATGATGTAATCTTTATTTTTTAATATATTTTAATAGTACTCTGGAATTTTAAAATGAAGAACTTCTAATAAATTCTAATAATCATTGGCAAATCTTTCTTAAAACTAAATTACATTATAATTTGAACCAAGAAATTTTCTGTTCTGTCATTATTTCAACTGTATTGCTATTGATAAAATCAATAAAAACATGGAAATAAATATCTGACGCCTATGTCTCTGCCTGTTGAACAATCAGAACGATCAGGCATCATATTTGTGTGGATGCTTTAAGCATCCACACTATTGAGTTCCTGTTTCTCTTTATTCTTTATTGTGTGGATGCTTTAAGCATCCACACTATTGAGTTCCTGTTTCTCTTTATTGTGTGGATGCTTAAGCATCCACACTATTGAGTTCCTGTTTCTCTTTATTCTTTATTATTGTGTGGATGCTTTAAGCATCCACACTATTGAGTTCCTGTTTCTCTTTATTCTTTATCTTTATTATTATTATTCCGGGTGTTTCCGTACACTTTTCGCCGTTAAACTACTTCCACAATTTTCAGCCGATTTTCACCGTTCAAATTTTAAACTATTCAGCTATTTTTGCTCTTTCCTGCTATGATTTTTGCTATTTTTAACTATTATACTTTTTAAAATATTCCACTTTTTTCCTTTAATTTGTCCCATTGAAATGAATGGGAAACTTCCAAAATTCTGCTAAATTTTGCTTGTTTTTGAAACTTAACTACTTCCTCATATTTTCACCTAGAACAACCATTCAAACTTTAAAATGTTCACAAATTATTGGGCTATTCAGGTATGATTCAGCTTTTTCAAATCTTTTACTGTTTTACTTTTATGCCTCTTAAAGTTTTGAGTTGCAAAATTGTGATTTTTCACAAAATACATGTGTTGTTATGGTTGCTATGCTCTTGGCTTCCAGTGTGCCACTGAAGGTTTTGCAATTTTCACTTCATGTCCGAACAACTTCCTGCTACTTGCTCAATTTTCACTCAACTTCCACAAATTATACATCAAAACGTAGGTATTTTTGCTGGCTTTCAGAAAATGTCACCATCATTGTTGTGGGATTTATAGAATTTTTGCAAATCTCCTCAGACTAACACAAGGTCAGAAAACTCTCCATATAAAGTGAATGGAGAGCTTGTTCAAAATCACCGCTGGATTTCTGTAATGAGAGGCATATTCGAATCGTCATATCTCCTTAACGAAGCAAAGTTAAGACATGAGGCTTGTCCCCGAATATCTTCAGACACCCCTGACGCTCACAATTCAAGAATTTCTTTCTCACCTATTACCGTTCTGAAATGAGTTGGACTTGTTTGAGGGTAGGAAATTCGTCCTTCGCTCAGATTTCTTCAGATTTCAAACTGTGGAAATGAACCACTTTTTTCTCTCGTCATAACTTTTTGTTGGATTTCCACAGAGACCTGAAAATTTCCATGATTGTTCACCAAAGCCTGCTGTCTCTTACGGTGAAAGAATGATATCGATACTCCAAATAGATTTCGAGTTAGAAAGCGTTGTTTGAGGGCAAGTCAAGGCAGTTTTTGCTTCGCTCTACTCAGTTATGGTGCATTACAAGTCAAATATCTTTAATAATTCATATTTTAATGATAAATTGTAAACACTGGAAGATTCCCCCATCTCTTCTGAACAAAACGGTGTAAGAATGACCGCTCTAGCCCCTACGGTTTGGAAATTATGGTCATTTGTTTGAGGGGAGTCCTCACTATGAGAAATAGGCTGCAATAATCCTGTGCCTCTCTGTGCTGCGTGTGTAAAAAGAGGCACATGTTTTGGCGGGAAAAAGTACACAGGCTCTCTGATTGGTGGATTCAAATTCAGCAGCTCCCAGGCTGACCTAGAAACTTACTTCTCTCTCCCTGTGCATTTTTTTGCTGATTTTTTCATTTAACAAGTATATTTGAGGGACCCTCAGCATGTTCAGCATTTTTTCAGCTGTCCATTTTGCTTTTCCAATTTTTCTGTTTAACTTATTACTATTGTGCTAAATAATACTATTTCTGCTATTTTATAAGATTTGTGCCTAATATAGTATTTCTGCTAAATTACAATATTTCTGCTTTTTATACTATTTGTGCTAAAACATAGTATTTCTACTAAATGTAGTATTTATGCTTAATCATACTATTTCTGCTTTTTATGGGATTTGTGCCTAATATAGTATTTCTGCTTTTTATAGGATTTTTGCTCAAACATAGTATTTCTACTAAATGTAGTGTTTATGCTTAATCATCCTATTTCTGCTTTTTATAGGATTTGTGCTTAATATAGTATTTCTGCTAAATTATAGTATTTCTGCTTTTTATAGTATTTGTGCTAAAACATAGTATTTCTACTAAATGTAGTATTTATGCTTAATCATAGTATTTCTATATATTTCTGCCAGGTCCCCAGGCAGCCAATCCTCTGTGAGGACTGAGAAATTCAAATTTTCAAATCAGGGCCTGCACGGCTTCCCAGCCAATCATATATGTGTCCTGAGGCATTCAAATTTGCATATTGGGGCCTTCATGGCTTCTAAGCCAGCCAATCATATCTGAGGGCTGAGGAATTCAAATCCACAAATCAGGGCCTGCACGGCTTCCCAGCCAGCCAATCATATATGTGGTCTCAGGCATTCATATTTGCATATTGGGGAATTCGTGGCTTCTAAGTCAACAAGTCATCCATGTCATATATCTCTAAAAATTCACATTTTAATGATAAATTGTTAACACTGGAAGATTCCCCCATCTCTTCTGAACAAAACAGTGTAAGAATGACCGCTCTAGCCCCTACGGTTAGGAAATTATGGTCATTTGTTTGAGGGGAGTCCTCACTATGAGAAATAGGCTGCAATAATCCTGTGCCTCTCTGTGCTGCTGCGTGTGTAAACAGATGCACCTGTTTTGGCGGGAAAACGTAAACAGCCACTCTGATTGGTGGATTTAAATTCGGCAGCTCTCTCCCTCTGTGTGTGTGTGTGTGTGTGTGTGTGTGTGTGTGTGTGTGTGTGTGTGTGTGTGTGTGTGTGTGTGTGTTTAGTGGGAGAGAGAGGACCCTGCCCTTATTTGGCAGCATGTCATTGTAGGATTTAAATTGAATATAGTTAGACTGGTTGACTGGATTAGAGCCTGTGTTTGTGTGTCCCTCTGTGCATTTGTGTTTCAATATGCCTCCATATTTGTAATTTTGTAAGTTATTACTATTCTGCTAAATCATAGTATTTCTGGTACTTTTCGGTACTTGTGCTAAATACAGTATTTCTGCTAAATCATACTATTTCTGCTTTTCATAAGATTTGTGCCTAATATAGTATTTCTGCTAAATTATAGTATTTATTATTTTTATAGGATTTGTGCCAAACATAGTATTTCTGCTAAATTATAGTATTTCTGCTTTTTATACTATTTGTGCCTAATATAGTATTTCTGCTTTTTATAGGATTTGTGCCTAATATAGTATTTCTGCTTTTTATAGGATTTGTACCTAATATAGTATTTCTGCTTTTTATAGGATTTGTGCTTAATATAGTATTTCTGCTAAATTATAGTATTTCTGCTTTTTATAGTATTTGTGCTAAAACATAGTATTTCTACTAAATGTAGTATTTATGCTTAATCATAGTATTTCTATATATTTCTGCCAGGTCCCCAGGCAGCCAATCCTCTGTGAGGACTGAGAAATTCAAATTTTCAAATCAGGGCCTGCACGGCTTCCCAGCCAATCATATATGTGTCCTGAGGCATTCAAATTTGCATATTGGGGCCTTCATGGCTTCTAAGCCAGCCAATCATATCTGAGGGCTGAGGAATTCAAATCCACAAATCAGGGCCTGCACAGCTTCCCAGCCAGCCAATCATGTATGTGGGCTCCAGGTATTCAAATTTGCATATTGGGGAATTCGTGGCTTCTAAGTCAACAAGTCATCCATGTCATATATCTCTAAAAATTCATATTTTAATGATAAATTGTCAACACTTGAAGATTCCCCCATCTCTTCTGAACAAAACGGTGTAAGAATGACCGCTCTAGCCCCTATGGTTAGGAAATTATGGTCATTTGTTTGAGGGGAATCCTCACTATGTGAAATAAACTGAAAGAAGCAGGTCTATGTCTCTGTGCTGCGTGTGTAAAAAGATGCACCTGTTTTGGCGGGAAAACGTAAACAGCCTCTCTGATTGGTGGATTCAAATTCAGCAGCTCCCAGGCTGACCTAGAAACTTACTTCTCTCTCCCTGTGTGTGTGTGTGTGTGTGTGTGTGTGTGTGTGTGTGTGTGTGTGTGTGTGTGTGTGTGTGTGTGTTTAGTGGGAGAGAGAGGACCCTGCCCTTATTTGACAGCATGTCATTGTAGGATTTAAATTGAACATAGTTAGACTGGTTGACTGGATTAGAGCCTGTGTTTGTGTGTCCCTCTGTGCATTTGTGTTTCAATAAGTTATTACTATTCTGCTAAATCATAGTATTTCTGGTACTTTTCGGTACTTGTGCTAAATACAGTATTTCTACTAACTCATACTATTTCTGCTTTTCATAGGATTTATGCCTAATATAGTATTTCTGCTAAATTATAGTATTTCTGCTTTTTATAGGATTTGTGCCTAACATAGTATTTCTGCTAAATTATAATATTTCTGCTTTTTATAGGATTTGTGCCTAATATAGTATTTCTGCTAAATTATAGTATTTCTGCTTTTTATAGTATTTGTGCTAAATTATAGTATTTCTACTAAATGTAGTATTTATGCTTAATCATAGTATTTCTATATATTTCTGCCAGGTCCCCAGGCAGCCAATCCTCTGTGAGGACTGAGACATTCAAATTTTCAAATCAGGGCCTGCACGGCTTCCCAGCCAGCCAATCATGTATGTGGGCTCCAGGTATTCAAATTTGCATATTGGGGAATTCGTGGCTTCTAAGTCAACAAGTCATCCATGTCATATATCTCTAAAAATTCATATTTTAATGATAAATTGTCAACACTTGAAGATTCCCCCATCTCTTCTGAACAAAACGGTGTAAGAATGACCCTTCTAGCCCCTACGGTTAGGAAATTATGGTCATTTGTTTGAGGGGAGTCGTCACTATGAGAAATAGACTGCAAAAATCCTGTGTGTCTCTGTGCTGCGTGTGTAAACAGAAGCACCTGTTTTGGCGGGAAAAAGTACACAGCCTCTCTGATTGGTGGATTTAAATTCAGCAGCTCCCAGGCTGACCTAGAAACTTACTTCTCTCTCCCCGTGTGTGTGTGTGTGTGTGTGTGTGTGTGTGTGTGTGTGTGTGTGTGTGTGTGACAGAGAGAGAGAGAGAGAGAGAGAGACAGATAAAGCTTCTTTAATGGGATGATCTCATTCTAAGATTCAAATTCAATATATTTAGACTGGGTGACTGAATTGGATCGTGTGTGTGTCTCTCTGTGCATGTGTTTCCTTATGTGTACATATTTGTGATTGTGTGGCTGTTATATTTTTTTTTTGCTGATTTTTTTTCATTTAACAAGTATATTTGAGGGACCCTCAGCATGTTCAGCATTTTTTTCAGCTGTCCATTTTGCTTTTCCAATTTTTCTGTTTAACTTATTACTATTGTGCTAAATCATACTATTTCTGCTTTTAATAGGATTTGTGCTTAATATAGTATTTCTGCTAAATTATAGTATTTCTGGTTTTTATAATATTTGTGCTGAAACATAGTATTTCTGCCAAATGATAGTATTTCTGTCAAATTATAATATTTGTGCTAAAGCATAGTATTAATTCAAAATTACAATATTCATAGTTCATCACAGTGTCTCTGGTAAATCACAATATTTCTGCTATGTTGTACTATTTTTCTAAATCATAGTGTTTCTGTAATGTTTAAGTATTTTTGGCTAAATATATTCTTTCTGTTATCTTATACTATTTCTCCTAAATTCTTGTATTTTTGAGAAGTTATCATGTTTCTGGTCAGTTACAATATTTCTGCTAAGTTCTGCTCTGCTATTGTATTTCTGCCAAGTATTATGTTTCCTCTAAGATATTGCAGTTCTGCTAAGTTATTCCATTTTAGCAAAGTTCCTTTGCTTCTGCAAAGTTTTTACAATTTCTGCAACTTTTCAGCTTTTTCAGCTACTTTTTGCATACAGCTTCAGCTTTAAAGCATCCACACTGCATTTTCGCAGGAAATGCAAATTTTTCTAGTTATTGTGTGGATGCTTTAAGCATCCACACTATTGAGTTCCTGTTTCTCTTTATTCTTTATTGTGTGGATGCTTTAAGCATCCACACTATTGAGTTCCTGTTTCTCTTTATTCTTAATTCTACTTTATTATTCCAGTTGCTTCCGTACACTTTTTGGCACTTAACTACTTCCACAATTTTCAGCCGATTTTCACCGTTCAAATTTTAAACTATTCTGCTATTTCTGCTAATGATCGCTATGACTTTTGCTATTTTTTGCTATTATACTTTTTAAAATATTCCACTTTTTTCCTTTAATTTGTCCCATTGAAATGAATGGGAAACTTCCAAAATTCTGCTAAATTTTGCTTGTTTTTGAAACTTAACTACTTCCTCATACTTTCACCTAGAACAACCATTCAAACTTTAAAATGTTCACAAATTATTGGGCTATTCATGTATGATTCAGCTTTTTCAAATCTTTTACCATTTTACTTTTATGCCTCTTAAAGTTTTGAGTTGCACAATTGTGATTTTTCACAAAATACATGCGTTGTTATGGTTGCTATGCTCTTGGCTTCCAGTGTGTCACTGAAGGTTTTGCATTTTTCACTTCATGTCCGAACAACTTCTTGCTACTTGCTCAATTTTCACTCAACTTCCACAAATTATACATCAAAACGTAGGTATTTTTGCTGGCTTTCAGAAAATGTCACCATCATTGTTGTGGGATTTATAGAATTTTGGCAAATCTCCTCAGACTAACACAAGGTCAGAAAACTCTCCATATAAAGTCAATGGAGAGTTTGTTCAAAATCACCGCTGCATTTCTGTAATGAGAGGCATATTCGAATCGTCATATCTCCTTAACGAAGCAAAGTTAAGACATGAGGCTTGTCCCGGTATATCTTCAGACACTCGTGACGCTCACAATTCAAGAATTTCTTTCTCACCTATTACCGTTCTGAAATGAGTTGGACTTGTTTGAGGGTAGGAAATTTGTCCTTCGCTCAGATTTCTTCAGATTTCAAACTGTGGAAATGAACCACTTTTTTCTCTCGTCATAACTTTTTGTTGGATTTCCACAGAGACCTGAAAATTTCCATGATTGTTCACCAAAGCCTGCTGTCTCTTACGGTGAAAGAATGATATCGATACTCCAAATAGATTTAGAGTTAGAAAGCGTTGTTTGAGGGCAAGTCAAGGCAGTTTTTGCTTCGCTCTACTCAGTTATGGTGCATTAGAAGTCAAATATCTTTAATAATTCATATTTTAATGATAAATTGTAAACACTGGAAGATTCCCCCATCTCTTCTGAACAAAACGGTGTAAGAATGACCGCTCTAGCCCCTACGGTTTGGAAATTATGGTCATTTGTTTGAGGGGAGTCCTCACTATGAGAAATAGGCTGCAATAATCCTGTGCCTCTCTGTGCTGCGTGTGTAAAAAGAGGCACATGTTTTGGCGGGAAAAAGTACACAGGCTCTCTGATTGGTGGATTCAAATTCAGCAGCTCCCAGGCTGACCTAGAAACTTACTTCTCTCTCCCTGTGCATTTTTTTGCTGATTTTTTCATTTAACAAGTATATTTGAGGGACCCTCAGCATGTTCAGCATTTTTTCAGCTGTCCATTTTGCTTTTCCAATTTTTCTGTTTAACTTATTACTATTGTGCTAAATAATACTATTTCTGCTATTTTATAAGATTTGTGCCTAATATAGTATTTCTGCTAAATTACAATATTTCTGCTTTTTATACTATTTGTGCTAAAACATAGTATTTCTACTAAATGTAGTATTTATGCTTAATCATACTATTTCTGCTTTTTATGGGATTTGTGCCTAATATAGTATTTCTGCTTTTTATAGGATTTTTGCTCAAACATAGTATTTCTGCTAAATGTAGTGTTTATGCTTAATCATCCTATTTCTGCTTTTTATAAGATTTGTGCTAAAACATAGTATTTCTACTAAATGTAGTATTTATGCTTAATCATAGTATTTCTATATATTTCTGCCAGGTCCCCAGGCAGCCAATCCTCTGTGAGGACTGAGACATTCAAATTTTCAAATCAGGGCCTGCACGGTTTCCCAGCCAATCATATATGTGTCCTGAGGCATTCAAATTTGCATATTGGGGCCTTCATGGCTTCTAAGCCAGCCAATCATATCTGAGGGCTGAGGAATTCAAATCCACAAATCAGGGCCTGCACAGCTTCCCAGCCAGCCAATCATGTATGTGGGCTCCAGGTATTCAAATTTGCATATTGGGGAATTCGTGGCTTCTAAGTCAACAAGTCATCCATGTCATATATCTCTAAAAATTCATATTTTAATGATAAATTGTCAACACTTGAAGATTCCCCCATCTCTTCTGAACAAAACGGTGTAAGAATGACCGCTCTAGCCCCTATGGTTAGGAAATTATGGTCATTTGTTTGAGGGGAATCCTCACTATGTGAAATAAACTGAAAGAAGCAGGTCTATGTCTCTGTGCTGCGTGTGTAAAAAGATGCACCTGTTTTGGCGGGAAAACGTAAACAGCCTCTCTGATTGGTGGATTCAAATTCAGCAGCTCTCAGGCTGACCTAGAAACTTAGTCCTCTCTCCCTCTGTGTGTGTGTGTGTGTGTGTGTGTGTGTGTGTGTGTGTTTAGTGGGAGAGAGAGGACCCTGCCCTTATTTGACAGCATGTCATTGTAGGATTTAAATTGAACATAGTTAGACTGGTTGACTGGATTAGAGCCTGTGTTTGTGTGTCCCTCTGTGCATTTGTGTTTCAATAAGTTATTACTATTCTGCTAAATCATAGTATTTCTGGTACTTTTCGGTACTTGTGCTAAATACAGTATTTCTGCTAAATCATACTATTTCTGCTTTTCATAGGATTTATGCCTAACATAGTATTTCTGCTAAATTATAGTATTTCTGCTTTTTATAGGATTTGTGCCTAACATAGTATTTCTGCTAAATTATAGTATTTCTGCTTTTTATACTATTTGTTCTAAATTATAGTATTTCTGCTTTTTATAGGATTTGTGCTTAATATAGTATTTCTGCTGAATTATAGTTTTTCTTCTTTTTATAGTATTTGTGCTAAAACATAGTATTTCTACTAAATGTAGTATTTATGCTTAATAATAGTATTTCTACATATTTCTGCCAGGTCCCCAGGCAGCCAATCCTCTGTGAGGACTGAGACATTCAAATTTTCAAATCAGGGCCTGCACAGTTTCCCAGCCAATCAAATAAGTGTCCTGAGGCATTCAAATTTGCATATTGGGGCCTTCGTGGCTTCTAAGCCAGCCAATCATATCTGAGGGCTGAGGAATTCAAATCCACAAATCAGGGCCTGCACGGCTTCCCAGCCAGCCAATCACATATGTGGTCTCAGGCATTCAAATTTGCATATTTGGGAATTCGTGGCTTCTAAGTCAACAAGTCATCCATGTCATATATCTCTAAAAATTCATATTTTAATATTAAATTGTCAACACTTGAAGATTCCCCCATCTCTTCTGAACAAAACGGTGTAAGAATGACCGTTCTAGCCCCTACGGTTAGGAAATTACGGTCATTTGTTTGAGGGGAGTCGTCACTATGAGAAATAGGCTGCAATAATCCTGTGCCTCTCTCTGCTGCGTGTGTAAAAAGATGCACCTGTTTTGGCGGGAAAAAGTACACAGGCTCTCTGATTGGTGGATTCAAATTCAGCAGCTCCCAGGCTGACCTAGAAACTTACTTCTCTCTCCCTGTGTGTGTGTGTGTGTGTGTGTGTGTGTGTGTGTGTGTGTGTGTGTGTGTGTGTGTGTGTGTGTGACAGAGAGAGAGAGAGAGAGAGAGAGAGAGAGAGAGAGAGAGAAAGGCTTTTAATGGGATGATCTCATTCTAAGATTTAAATTCAATATATTTAGACTGGTTGACTGAATTGGATCTTGTGTGTGGGTCTCTCTGTGCATGTGTGTTTCCTCATGTGTACATATTTGTGATTGTGTGGCTGTAATAAATTTTTTTGCAGATTTTTGTCATTTAACGAGTATATTTGAGGGACCCTCAGCATGTTCAGCATTTTTTCAGCTGTCCATTTTGCTTTTCCAATTTTTCTGTTTAACTTATTACTATTGTGCTAAATCATACTGTTTCTGCTATTTTATAAGATTTGTGCTTAATATACTATTTCTGCTTTTATAGGATTTGTGCTTAATATAGTATTTCTGCTAAATGTAGTATTTATGCTTAATCATACTATTTCTGCTTTTCATAGTATTTGTGCTTAATATAGTATTTCTGCTAAATTTAGTATTTCTGATTAATTATAGTTTTTCTACTAAATCATAGTACAGTATTTCTGCTTTTTATGGGATTTGTGCTAAAACAAAGTATTTCTACTAAATGTAGTATTTGTGCTTAATCATACCATTTCTGCTTTTTATAGGATTTGTGCTTAATATAGTATTTCTGCTAAATTATAGTATTTCTGCCAAATTATAATATTTGTGCTAAAACATAGTCTCAATTTAAAATTACAATATTCATAGTTCATCACAGTGTCTCTGGTAAATCACAATATTTCTGCTCTGTTGTACTATTTTTCTAAATCATAGTGTTTCTGTAATGTTTAAGTATTTTTGGCTAAATATATTCTTTCTGTTATCTTATACTATTTCTCCTAAATTCTTGTATTTTTGAGAAGTTATCATGTTTCTGGTAAGTTACAATATTTCTGCTAAATTCTGCTATGCTATTGTATTTCTGCCAAGTATTATGTTTCCTCTAAGATATTGCAGTTCTGCTAAGTTATTCCATTTTAGCAAACTTCTTTTGCTTCTGCAAAGTTTTTACAATTTCTGCAACTTTTCAGCTTTTTCAGCTAGTTTTTGCATACAGCTTCAGCTTTAAGCATCCACACTGCATTTTCGCAGGAAATGCAAATTTTTCTAGTTATTATTGTGTGGATGCCTTAATAGGCATCCACACTATTGAGATCCTGTTTCTCTTTATTCTTTATTATTCCGGGTGTTTCCGTACACTTTTCGCCGTGGATCTACTTCCACAATTTTTGTGCTATTTTCACCGTTCAAACTCTAAACTGTTCTGCTCTTTCTGCTAATGCCGGCTATGACTTTTGGTGTTTATTACTATTATACTTTTTAAAATATTACACTTTTTTCCTTTAATTTGTCCCATTGAAATGAATGGGAAACTTCCACAATTCTGCTAAAACTTTCTTGTCTTTGAAACTTAACTACTGCCTCATACTTTCACCTAGAAACTCCATTCAAACTTTAAAATGTTCTCAAATGATTTGGCTATTCCTGTATGATTCAGCTTTTTCAGATCTTCTACTGTTTTAATCTTATCCCTCTTTGAGTTTTCAGTTGCAAAATTTTGATTTTTCAGAAAATACATGCGTTGCTATGGTTGCTATGCAATTAACTCAGAGGGGACAGTGAAACTGTTTGAATTTTCTCTTCATGTCCAAACAACTTCTTGCTACTCGCTCAATTTCCACTCAAGCCCCACAAATTATACATCAAAACGTAGGTATTTTTGCTGGCTTTCAGAAAATGTCCCTATCATTGTTGTGGGACTCATAGATATTTTGCAAATCTCCTCAGAGTAACACAAAGTCAGAAAACTCTCCATATAAACTCAATGGAGAGTTTGTTCAAAATCACCGCTGGATTTCTCTAATGAGAGGCATTTTCAAATTGTCATATCTCCTTAACGAAGCAAAGTTAAGACATGAGGCTTGTCCCCGTATATGTTCAGACACTCCTGACGCTCACAATTCAAGAATTTCTTTCTCACCTATTACCGTTCTGAAATGAGTTGGACTTGTTTGAGGGTAGGAAATTTGTCCCTCGCTCAGATTTCATCAGATTTCAAACACTGGAAATGAGGCACTTTTTTCTCTCGTCATATCTTTTTGATGGATTTCCACAGAGCCCTGAAAATTTCCATAACTGTTCACCAAAGCCTGCTGTTTCTTACGGTGAAAGAATGATTTTGATGCTCCATATAGATTTAGAGTTACCAAAGGTTGTTTGAGCGCAAGTCAAGGCAGTTTTTGCTTCGCCTCTACTCAGTTACAGTGTATTACAAGTCATATATCTTTAATAATTTATGCTTTATCTCTGAATTATGAAGACCTGAAGATTCCCCCATCTCTTCTGAATAAAACGATGCCTGAATGACCGTTCTAGCCTCTACGGTTAGGAAATTATGGCCATTTGTTCGAGTGGAATCCTGAATGTCAGAAATACACTGAAGAAAACTCACACCTCTCTCTGTGTCTGTGTCTGTGTGTGTAAGGGCTGACTACAGCAGGTGCAGCTAATTTAACTGACCTACATATACCAAGCCCAGACTCTCCACAGCTCCTGTTCCCTTTACTGTCTGTGTATGTGTGTCTGTGTATCAATATTTCTCCTATGTTTAAGTATTACTCCTCAATCATAGTATTTCTGCTAAAACAAAGTACTTCTGCTACATCTCAGTACTTCTGCTAAATCATAGTATTTTTGCTAAATCATAGTATTTTTGCAGAATCATGGTATTTGTGCAAAATCATGGTTTTGAGGCCAAATCATAATATTTCTGTTATTTTATAATATATGTGCTGAATATATTATATGTGCCAAATCATAGTATTTATCCCAAATTATAGTATTTATGCCAAATTACAGTATTTCTGCTAAAACGCAGAAATAGTACCTTTTAGCAGGAATTTCTACCAAAAGATAGTATTTATGTTAAAACATAGTATTTCTGCTAAACCAGAGTATTCCTGCCAAATCATAGTATTTGTACTAAATCATAGTACTTGTGCCAAATCATAGTATTTATACCCAATCATAGTATTTCTGCTAAATCATAGCATTTGTGCCAAATCATGGTATTTGTGCAAAAACATAGTATGTCTGCAAAACCATAGTATATCTCTTATGTTATAGTATTACTACTAAGGCATAGTATTTCTGCCAAATCATAGTATTTCAATCAAATCTCAGTAGTTGTGTTAAAATGCAGTATTATTGCCAAATCATAGTATTTGTACCCAATCATAGTATTTTTGCCAAATCGTGGTATTTGTGCCCAATTAATAATTCTGTTATGTTATAGTATTACTACTAAGTCGTAGAATATCTGTTATGTTATAGTGTATCTGCGGAATATAGTATGTGTGCCAAATCGTAGTATTTACACCAAATCACAGTATTTTTGCTAAAACATAGTATTTCTGCCATATTGTGGTATTTGTGCAAGAACATTGAACTGTTATGTTATAGTATTACTACTAAGTCATAGTATTTCTGCGTTGTTATAGTATTTGTGCTAAAACGTAGTATCTCTGCCAAGTCATAGAATTACTGCAATTTAATAGTTTTTTTTAGGAAATCTGTTATATTATAGTATTACTACTCAGTCATAGTATTTCTGCCAAATCATAGTATTTGTGTGAATTTGTATACTGTAATATCACTGTATTATGTAGTGGCTAAGTAGGGGCTGTTTACTAAGTGCATCAGTGTAAATAGGTCATCTCTTGTGTTGGAGTGCCCTCTTGTGGCGCCTTTTGGGTAGTGCCTTAGTAAACGGGAACCCTGTAAAAAGTGGCATCAGACTGATTTGTAGTGGAGGAATTTGTTACCAGTTTTCTTAATCTTTAATCTGTATGCATGTTGTAATGCATACCCTGTTCTTAATCATAGAAACCACACCATATCACCTCTCCACATCCTCCTACTGTATGCCATACCTCCCTGTACCATCCATCTGACCGCAATAAACTCCACCTGTGGTAATCTAATCCCTGGATGTCAGCCTCTCCTTCTGACCGAGGATAGTTATAGTATTTGAGCCAAATCATAGTATTTGTGCTAAAACATAGTATTTCTTCCAAATCATAGTATTTGTGCCAAAGTATAGTATTTCTTCCAAATCATAGTATAACTGCACAATAAAGGTTCTTGAGCCACATCAGTGTTTGTGCCAAATCTTAGTATTTCTTCTAAATCCTAGTAATTCTGCTCAATGATAGAATTTCTGCTATGCTTTAGTACTTTTTTCCTAGATTGTAGTACTTCTGCTAAGTCAAAGTATTTCATGTAAATCATAGTATTTCTACCAAGTCCCAATGTTTCTGCTAAATCATAAATAATGTTTTAGTACAAATTGTATGATTTGGTGGAACTTTCTGTGTTCCAGCACAAATGCTATGATTTGGCAGGAAAAAAATATTATTTAGTATAAATACTAAGTTTTAGCAGAAATACTATGTTTAAACTTTAAAAAATTCTGCTATTCCTGCTGATGTGTGTTATGACTTTTGACCATTGAAATGAATGGAACACATTATCAATGTGGTCACTGATTTTGCATGATGGGCTGAGCTGTGTTTTACCTCAGTGAGATAAGCATCCGTTCTCAGACTGGGAGGCCTGGGTTCAAATCCAGCTTATGGCAACATTTCTTTCACTTAACAGTTAAACTTTTTTTAAACTCTTTTCAACACAAATTTCATTTTTTTCACCCCTTTTCAGCAAAATTTTCAGTTTTTTTTAACCCCTTTTCAGCACAAATCCAAACTTTTTCAGCTCTTTTTCAGCAAAAACCTCTTTTCAGCAGAATTCTGCTCATTCAACTCTTTTCAGCAAAATTTTCAGTTTTTTCTGCTGTTTTCAGAAAAAAACTCTTTTCAGCAGAAATTCTGCTGATTGCAGAATTTTCACCCCCTTTTTTTGCCCAAATTCTGCTAGCACAATTGTCAATCTCTCCACCTTTTCTTTGTGAGAAAGTGTTTGGCTCAGTGAGCTAAATAGCTACCCTTTGACCAGGAGGGCCAGGTTCGAATCCTGCTCAGGGCAATGTTTTTTGTTTTCAGCTTTTTTCAGCAGACATCTTCAACGTTAAGGCATCCACACAGCATTTTCGCAGGAAATGCAAATTTTTCTAGTTATTATTCTAGTTGCTTCCGTACACTTTTCGCCGTTAAACTACTTCCACAATTTTCAGCCGATTTTCACCGTTCAAATTTTAAACTATTCAGCTATTTTTGCTCTTTCCTGCTATGATTTTTGCTATTTTTAACTATTATACTTTTTAAAATATTCCACTTTTTTCCTTTAATTTGTCCCATTGAAATGAATGGGAAACTTCAGCAATTCTGCTAAAATTTGCTTGTTTTTGAAACTTAACTACTTCCTCATATTTTCACCTAGAACAACCATTCAAATTTTAAAATGTTCAAAATTACGGTCATTTGTTTGAGGGGAGTCGTCACTATGAGAAATAGACTGCAAAAATCCTGTGTCTCTCTGTGCTGCTGCGTGTGTAAACAGATGCACCTGTTTTGGTGGGGAAAAGTGCACAGCCTCTCTGATTGGTGGATTCAAATTCACCAGCTCCCAGGCTGACCTAGAAACTTACTTCTCTCTCCCTGTGTGTGTGTGTGTGTGTGTGTGTGTGTGTGTGAGACAGAGAGAGAAAGAGAGAGAGAGAGAGAGAAAGGCTTTTAATGGGATGATCTCATTGTAAGATTCAAATTCAATATATTTAGAATGGTTGACTGAATTGGATCTTGGCTGTGTCTCTCTGTGCATGTGTGTTTCCATATGTGAACATCTTTGTGATTGTGTGGCTGTTATATTTTTTTTTTGCCGATTTTTTTCATTTAACAAGTATATTTGAGGGACTCTCAGCATGTTCAGCATTTTTTCAGCTGTCCATTTTGCTTTTCCAATTTTTCTACTTCAGTTATTGCTATTCTGCTCAATCATAGTATTTGTTCTAAATCATTGTTATTATGCTATATTGTAGTATTTCTGCTAAATCATTTTATTTCTACTATATTATATTTTTCTTTCTAAATATAGCATTTCTGCTATATAATTCTATTTCTGCCAAATTATAATATTTGTGCTAAAACATAGTCTTAATTTAAAATGACAATATTCATAGTTCATCACAGTGTCTCTGGTAATCACAGTATTTCTGCTATGTTGTACTATTTTTCTGAATCATAGTGTTTCTGTAATGTTTAAGTATTTTTGGCTAAATATATTCTTTCTGTTATCTTATGCTATTTCTCCTAAATTCTTGTATTTTTGAGAAGTTATGTTTCTGGTAAGTTACAATATTTCTGCTAAGTTCTGCTATGCTATTGTATTTCTGCCAAGTATTATGTTTCCTCTAAGATATTGCAGTTCTGATAAGTTATTCCATTTTAGCAATGTTCCTTTGCTTCTGCAAAGTTTTTACAATTTCTGCAACTTTTCAGCTTTTTCAGCTACTTTTTGCATGCAGCTTCAGCTTTAAGCATCCACACTGCATTTTCGCAGGAAATGCAAATTTTTCTAGTTTTGAATAGTTTCTCGCTCTGTTGTAAATTCAAAACTTTAAACTCAAGCTTAAGAATGAAAGGTTTAGGGTTCAGAGCATTTTATCTGAGTGTTTTTTAAATGGCGGCCAAAGAATTTATTTGTGAATTCTCTGTTCAGTGAGGCTCAGTTTTTATGTCATGCTTTTCATTCATTTATTTTTTTCATCTAAAAAGGGGGTTTGTACGTGAAATTCTGATGCTTGTCGTAGCTGCTTGAATCATTTCTTTGTGTAGAAGCTGATAATAATATAAAAAAAAAAATCCATTCCAAGCTAAAAATTCAGTAACCCACTTAAAATGCTCTATCAGAAACACTTTTTACAGACATATCAGATATCCTGGCACCATAAGGCTGCACGTACAGGCACACATGGTCTCAGCTAAATAACAAAGTAAAGTTTCAACCAATTGATGGCACTAGATGAAAGGTTATCCAATCACAACAGTGAATACATTTTTTCCCGAGACATCAAATTTAATCTCACATCATCCAAAAGCTTTTTGCATATTTCAATGTGACTCTAGGTTGGGAGACAATCAAAAAAAACCCTCTTACGGTATCATAGCAGTGGAAAAGAAAATGCAGCAACCCACTTAAAAAGAACTTCAGTAACAGAAACATTTAGCAAAGGTGGAGTACATGGGCTATAAAGATTTGACACAAACTTTGTGCTTCTAAAGCACCACCACCTTTGAACTTTGAATTAGTTTTTGTAAAAAATGATTTCAGTGTAAAATAATCACAGATGCTGCACACTCACGGTTCTATCTGTTGTACTGTAAAGTTTCTACTCCTCACAGATTTGTAGTCTAACTCTGCTGCCCTGTTCATATACTGTAAACCTTCACCCAGTGGTTGCATATCATGATTTTTTTTTCATGCTGAAAAACTCTTTTTTGTTTATTTCTTCTTTGTTCTCATTCCTGCAGGTCATCTCCTCTGTCAGGTTAAGTGTACATTGCAATGTACATCCACTGCAATAAAAAATCATAGATTATTAATGTTTCATACCTTAAAATCTCGCGCATGCATGACATGATTCGTTAACTATTTTAAAATGAAGTGTAGTCACCTCTGTTTCCTGAAGAGTCATAGCCTTGCCATCAGACAACTGGTTGAAGATTTCTGTGGAGAAAGACATAAATCCTTATAGTTAAGAAAAAGTAGAAGTTTCACAACTTGTTCTGACTTCATCCTTTTGGTGTCCCGTCAGTGATGTAATGAGTATTTCTGAGTAATTTCTAATTGTAAAGAAAATAAAGAGAAAAGACAGATATTGCAGATATTCAAATCTAATTCAAGTTCCACAGTTGACAACTTTTAACCTTTGAAGAATATAAAATATGTCTACTGTAATTTTCTTCAGTTTTACTTACGATACATGCATTCAAAGCGGAGTACTAGACTGATGAAGCTCTCCAGAGTAATGTGCCCAGACGAGGTGCCGTAACGGAGAGCCATCAAATTCAGCATCTCATCGCTGATCTTCTTTCCTGACCAACATACAGTTCATAAGATGAAGTCAGTGGAGTGTGTATTAGGGCTGGTTGCTACCAGATACAAACAGACACGCTGCTAGACAGGTGGTTTGTGTAGAATATCAAAGCAAGTGCTAATACTTTACAAAAATACTATTTACATAACCTTCAGAACATATTAATACTGAATGTATGATTGCCATTACTGTCTTCATTGTAGAATTTAAGCTGGATCCTGATCTTTTCTCTGCTTTAATGCCTTACTTTGGTATTTTACTAACCTGAGGAATAATCATTTTGGCCACATAGAAGAAGCAGAGACATGTTGCAAATAAAAAACTTTAATATGACAATTTAATTCGTTGGTAACCAGTCATATAGCCCACTTATTTAGACTCTTTAAGCTTGGTTTTTGGTCTTTACCAGCTTCTGGGTGCCACATAGTGTGAGAGCCACCACTACAGAAAGTGACCAAAAATAAGCAGACAGCTAAACACTGAGCTAAAACCTGATACAGAGCTGCATGAAGGGAGAGATTTAAATAAATGATTGTTAGAGGGACCATTGTTTTCATGTTCATTTTGTTTTTCTAAAAATGTTAACTATACCATTGTTTTACATAGAAAATGTGAAAGACTCAATAATCACAGGATAGTTTTGTGTTCCAACAGTATCTTAAAATGGGTTTTAAAATTAAATGTCTACCTGAGGCTATCATAGCATTTCTCAGCTCGCTTAGTGACAGCGTCCCTGTTTTCGAAACATCACAGCGGGAGAAAATTTCCTGTGTGAAAAGCACATAATTAGCGATTATAATGTTAGAATATTTATAATAAGACGTTTGCATGGGTTAGAACCAGTGACCTTCTGCCCCTCAGCAGCACTGGGACATTTCCTGGTTTTAGTTTTTCCTTCCATGAGCAGTCAGCTTGACCACCAATAAAATAACGGAGAAACAGAACAGTGAGGGAGAGATTACAGACAAGCTTAAAAATGAAACAAATCCACTTCAGTTTGTGAAGTTTTGTTACTTTTGCTCGAAGACTGTATATAAAGTCTTGCTTGAAAATGTAAGATAATCTTTGTTTAATTATTTTTTATGTCACATTTTCACATTGTGTGTGTGTGTGTGTGTGTATGTGTGTGTGTGTGTGTGTGTGTGTGTAGGGCTGTATTTGATATTTGAAAATCAATGGTTGACATGTTAAAAGACTTCATAGATAATTGTGTAATAACTACACGTAAATGCATTAGAACATCCGTCGTTATGGACTTAAAGTGATTTCTCTTTGTAGCATGATCAACTGTTGAATGAACTCTGACATTGAGACAATCCTAATATACACAATGGATTAGTCTACAAAAGGAGTAGTCTGGTGGTGTGGGTGAGATAAAGTCAACATCCTGATAATTGTGGCATCCTGAGTATTTTAAGGATCAAAAACAAGCCTCAGAATTCTTGTTGAAGTTTTTTAACGTGTGCTCCCACCTGATTTGGTTTTAAGGCGATATTTAGTTTCGCCAGTAGGTGGCAGTGGCGTCTCAGACAAATGAGAGACTGGCAAAATAATCCCTTACAAAAGTAACGCGGGCCAGTTATTGTAATGGAAGCTGTCAGTGACACAGAACTGCTGTTTTGCTGTGTTTCAGGTGAGAGCAGTATACGAGAACTCTATACATTTATGTAAAGTTGATAGTTATTTAAAGTAACATGTCTGGAGTGTAATTCTTGTTTATAAGGCGTTTGATGTGACCAAAGAAGAGAGTTGATTCACGTTATCCGTGGCTAACGCTAGTAACCTTTGTGCGCTAAGTCAGCGGTCCCCAACCTTTTTTGCACCACGGACCGGTTTATGCCCGGCAATATTTTCATGGACCGGCCTTTAAGGTGTCGCGGATAAATACAACAAAATAAAACTAGTACCGGTACCGAAAAAATTTTACCGAAAATTTTTTCATAACACACGTGAAAAGACCCAGGAAAACCGAGTAAACGATAAAAACGATAACAAAATAACGCTGAAAACCGATAAAAACCCTGAAAACTGAGTAAACGATAAAAACGATAACAAAATAACGCTGAAAACCGATAAAAACCCTGAAAACTATACATTTCACACCTGAGCCTCAACTCTCGCGGCCCGGTACCAGTCCGAGGCCCGGGGGTTGGGGACCGCTGCGCTAAGTGATGTTAGTCTCCTGGGTTAAACTGTTTAACCGTGTTGTTCCATCAGAAATATGATAGAAAACAATTAGCTGGTTTCAGTAAAAGTTATAAGAAATGTTTTGATAAACCAGCCAGTACATCTTATGCTGTGTATTGTTCACTGGTCTGTCATTTGCTCTGTTTACTAAGGGCTGATTACTAAAGGGCCATTACACATAATACCTTACAAAAGTAACGCAGGCCAGTTATTGTAATGGAAGCCGTCAGTAACACAGAGTTGCTGTTTTGCTGTGTTTCAGAGCAATAAACCTCAATGTGCAACTGGATGAACATTATTTCTTGTGTGCTACAGCCTTCCTGATGTCATCACCAAATCTGAAATCATATGTTTCCCAGGTCGCTCCCTTTGTTCAGTGAGTTCTTATATGCAAATGTGACAGTTTGTGTTCAAACTAAATCCTGCTTTCACCTCTGATTACCTGTCAGGTAACCCTGCCTTTGTGTTGTGATGACATCTTTGACATTTACTATGTTTATCTTACCTGGTATGTGACAGCCTTCTTCCACAGACGAACAAATTCCTCATCATTCAGCTTTCCAGTCACAGATGTCTTTTTAAGGTACCATTAAGATATCAGAACTGTGCATTTTTGCATTATTGAGTAAAAGGGCAGGCAGGTTTTGACTTGTACACTGTTAATATGTTTTATGTAAGTGCAGTTATTGTAAGGGTTTGCTCCAGTAAGCAGCTGAAATGAAGCCAATATAAATGCACCCAAGTCAATATGACACTCGAGGATACATCCATCAGAGCTACCATGCTGCGACAGGCATCGATTGTGAATCCTCCAGATTTCAAGTCTCCTAAAAAAGAAAAAAGTAAATCATACTAGGACACTCGGCACCATCTACATGGGATTATTATTTTAACTGTGTAGCCTTTCACTTTTACTGTGCAAACCTTTTAGTATTTTTCCATTTAGGAGCCTCTTGAGCTACTCTGCATCCACTTCTTCATACTGGAAAGTAATCAAAGCTTAATGTGATGGTTGGGTTACTTTTAAGCGTTTCTTATTATCTAACTCATTAAAAAAAAAGCAAATAGACATGTGTCCCCCCCCAAAAAAAGGAACTATTGTTACAAGACACAATCCTTTACCTTGTCAGAATGCTGACGGAACAGTGTCCTTTTACGTTCGTCAT
Organism: Diplotaxodon limnothrissa; assembly: GCF_057381915.1. Taxonomy (NCBI): domain Eukaryota; kingdom Metazoa; phylum Chordata; class Actinopteri; order Cichliformes; family Cichlidae; genus Diplotaxodon; species Diplotaxodon limnothrissa. The sequence continues at coordinate 14,431,540 of NC_140614.1, read as the reverse complement.
CCTCACTCTTTCCCACTGGTGTGTTCTGCAAAAGAGCGGTGCTCTAAGCATGTTTTTATCTCTATATTAATGATTAGACTGTGTCATTCAATCAATGTTAACAAAAAAAACAACAACAACCAAGGTTAAAAACTGACTGAGTATGGGGTCAGTATGGGGTCAGTTGTTCAGAATTAACTCTACCAAATACCAAGGGGTTATTTTCACTATTATTTGACAGTATATATTTCTACTGGATGATGTAACATGATCCATCTTATTCACCTCTTCCAATTCCATATATTCATGACCACTGGAGTTCTCACTGAGGACACAGGACAGATAAAAGGAATGAGTACAACATTTTTTCACCAGCAAGTAAAAGTAGTGTGCAGGATTGTCATTCGGGAGATCACAGGAGCAACAACTTTGTGATAGACCCTGAGGACGATACAGCCATGTGATACCTGAGCACCACAGCACTACAGGTCCACACAGACTGACAGGTCAGTGTACCAATGACACACATTTATAGAATTCCCCATTCAAAATTCCTTCCCACTTGCCCAGCTTTGCACACCCACATAGTAAGAATGCAAACTTTTAACAAATAACAATTAATGATTTTAAATCTTGCAGCATGGTGGCACGGTGGTTAGCACTGTTGCCGCACAGCAAGAAGGTCCTGAGTTCAATTCCACCATCAGGCCGGGGGCTTTCTGTGTGGAGTTTGTATGTTCTCCCCGTGTTTGCGTGGGTTCTCTCCGGGTACTCTGGCTTCCTCCCACCAAAGACATGCACTTATTGGGGATAGGTTAATTGATTAATCTAAATTGCCCATAGGTGTGAATGTGAGTGTGAATGGTTGTCTGTCCCTGTGTGTTAGCCCTGCGACAGACTGGCGACCTGTCCAGGGTGTACCCTGCCTCTCGCCCTATGACAGCTGGGATTGGCTCCAGCACCCCCCACGACCCTGAAAAGGATAAGTGGTAGCGAATGGATGGATTTTAAATCTTTCAAAACAGCTCCGCCATAAGAACTCCATCTATCAGACTTTGCACTCGTATAATCAGTGACAGCACTGCTCAAACTCAGTCTTTTGGTAAAATCCTTCTGCTCTTCTCTCTCCAAAATGCCACTTCTTTACTTGCTTGCTAAACATCTTTTATAGTGCCAATAATACTCTTTACGACACTTAGACGCATAGTTGATGTCAAAAGTTCCCCAGGCAATTCCACAGATGATTGAGAGCATCATCAAAACCTTCCAAAAAAGGCACCTGCTTAAATCAGTGCAGTATAAACATATAGTAGAACTTTTACAACTAGACACAGTCAAAACAGGTTGTATGATATGGATGGGCACCATTGCTTGTCATGTTGCCCGCGCCTCCTCTGCCCCACCCTTTCTGTCAAAAGTAATACCTTTGTTTGAGATTATGTTTATTTTTTAGCATTTACTACCCCAACTTTGAACATTACTTGTCACTACACTATTTTGCCAAAAGACTTGCTTGGAAAGAAAAGCTTCTGGACTTCTTTAAGTTTCCTTGAAGACGTTTCAACAGTCATCCAGCTTCTTTAGTTTCAGTTCACATCAGAGAACTGAAACTGAAGAAACATATATATACATTTAAATGTGTTAATAATGTGTGTTTAAACACTTTTCAGTATTTGCTCTAATTCATCCCAAAGGTGATCTGTCGGGACTCTGTGCAGGCCACTCAAGTTCTTCCACACCAAACTCACTCATCCACGTCTTTACGGACCTTGCTTTGTGCACTGGTATGCAGTTTTATTGGCACAGGAAGGGGTTATGTCCAAACTGGTCCCACAAAGTTGGAAGCATGTCAAAAATGCTTTGTTATGCTGAAGCATTAAGAGTTCCTTTCACTGCAACTAATGAGCCGAGCCCAACTCCTAAAAAACGGCCGCACACGATAATCCCGCAAGGAAATTTCACGACTCGACTTGTTGCACAGATGTCATCCTATCGCCATGCTGGAAGTCACTGAGCTCCTGGGAATGACCTATTCTTTCACAAATGTTTGTAGAAGGAGTCTGCATGCCTAAGTACTTGATTTTATAACCATGAAAATGATTGGAACACCTGGATTAAATTATTTGGACGGGTGAGTGAATACTTTTGCCAGTGTAGTGTATAAGATTGCAAGTATCTTACTGCACGTGGGTCTCTGCCTTGGACACGATGGTCAGGATGAAGGAGGCTGTCTCATTGGGACTGAAGGTGGATGGCACAATCACGTATTCACCAGGCTTCAGCATCATTAACTCCATCACCTCACGGGCATTTATGTAGGATTTAGTGTAGGCAACAAGTTTGCTCGCACTGAAGAAAGAGGCTGGGAATTTCCCGCTGTGTGCCATGTACTGTAATATCAGTTTTAAACAGATATTTAATCTCTTCCGCTCTGTCTCGGTCCTGTTATTTGAAAATTGTGAAATGAAATGTTTGCTGTGGGAAAATACTCACGTTTTCAGGCACCTTAGAGGAAATCACAGAAAAAAAAATTAGATCACGTGAATTATGTCTTTATAAAAGCTAAATGGAAACTAATGATTTAGGAATTGAAGGGTTTTTTGTAAATGAGGCACAAAACTCCCACTTTTCATTAGTTTACTACATGACTTCTACACATGCAGTGCAGAGTACACCAATCTAACCAGTGTGATGGAAACAATAAAGGCTAATCTTTACCTCAAATACAGAAAATCCAATGTAGAGGTTCTGGACCAGGCGTCTATTCCTTTTATCTGGCTTTTGCATGAGAGACACCAGCATGTTGACTTCACCCTGTTTCCCAGCACATTCACTGGATAATTCATCAATCTTGACCCGATACTGTGGATTTGTCCAGAAGCTCTCTGAAAAGCAAAGAAGGAAATCATTTTGGAGTTTTCCATTAATCTATTATTATTATTATTATTATTATTAAGTAAACCTTAACAAGCAGCTACAAGATGATAGACTGACTCCACAGAAATACGACACTTTCTCTTCACAGTTCCCAAATTATTGCAATTATATTTAATGGCTCAGTCACACTAGAGTAAAAATAGCACTTCCTTGGCCTTGGCACCTCCAAGGTCATTGGATAGGCCACATGATATGTTAGGAAGTACCCTGTCTCCAAAAAAAATTATCCTCTGACTACAATCACTGCCAGACTCCTGTGCTTATCTCTGGTTACCATTTGATCATATTTATATGTTTTATTGGTATTTTGAAGCATCAAAGTCACTTTGAAGATGATAACTGACTGCTGGTGGTCACAGACCTGTTCCCGTCTTCGAAGGAACCCTTTCAGAGTCAGTGAGATTGTATGGTCAGGATTTTGGTCACACTGTAGTCTACAAAGATTGATTATAGCGCAAAGGAAATAAATGATAGTTGCAATTAGTTTAGAATTGCTAAAAGGCATGTGGTGCTGTGCAAATGGATGTAGCAAAGAGATCATTTATTTCCATAACTAAGGCATTTAATGAGGCTTTAACTTATTAGAGCTTTTGAATATACCAGGGTTCTTCATGCAGCCTCCAGCAGTGGTTCCTGCAACCCATCGACCTTCATAAATGGAGGTTTTCCAGTGACAGGTAGAGTTTCCATCCAGGAAGTCAGGACACATGCAGCAGATGTCGAGCTCTGAATAGGTCTTACAGAAGTCTTTCAGACTCATCCTTGAAAACAGATATAAATTTAGGTAATAATGAGTTCTGGCAGTTTCGTGATAATGAACGATAACAAAAAATGAACAGAAATATAAAAAGCATGTATTCTGCAACAATTTGTTGATTTAATGGAATCTGCACAAAAGCGTAGCAGCTTTTGTTTAGCAGCTTTCACTGGAAGTCAAATTCTAACTCTATAGACTCTTTTGCCCTCGAATAGCTATTCTATTATTTATATTATTCTATTATTCTATTATTCTATTAAACTATGTTCAAAGAAACTAACTATATAATCTAATTTAACTTTTAAGCATTTGAGCATAGAGATGTATAACACAAATACATTTGAGTACTTAGGGTTAGAAAGCATCTTTTTGTTCTTCTTTTGTTTAATTATGGTAAGAACTTATTATTGTGTAACTAATTACTGTGTTGCATTTGTCACATTTTGATTTTTCTTACCAAAACTCGCCGTCATCATAGACTGCTAGGCACATATCTCGATCTTGAGGACTCACAGTTTGCCACAGAGGTGACCTTTTTGGAAATTTTTCAGAGAAGGAAGAGGAGGCATATGAATACAATATTGTCATATTCTAAACTTTTCAAATTTAAGCTCATTCAAGCTACAACTACTCCTCTCTACTCATGTGGATGACGTGTGGGAAATTAGTGACCTTTGCAGTCAACAAAGAGTCTTTCAGAGCTGTCAGGAGACTTTTTCTTCTGCCTCGTGTGCAAGACAGACCTTGTTTCAATAGTTTCAAACAGAGCCATTAGAGAATGCCTCCAAACCACAAACCACACCTAAAATCATCAAGTATTTCAAAATAAGAAACTCTAGAATAAAACCTTCAAGTCCTGTCAAAACTTGCCATCTGTGGGGTTTTTTTCTTCACTTACATAAGAAGTTCATAATTAAGAGATTACGCTGATAAGAAACCAACACAAAAGCTTCTCATGGCTCTGATCCACATATCCTCAGCTATCCTCAGCCCTTCCTTGCATGCCTAAAAATGTATTTATAATAATGCATTTATATAGCGCTTTACAGGGCCCTCAAAGCGCTTTACAATTCCACTATTCATTCACTCACTGGTGGAGGCAAACTACAGTTGTAGCCACAGCTGCCCTGGGGCAGACTGACAGAAGCGAGGTTGCCATATCGCACCATCGGCCCCTCTGGCCATCACCAGTAGGTAGGTGAAGTGTCTTGCCCAAGGACACAATGACCGAGACTATCTGAGCCGGGGTTCGAACCGGCAGCCTTCCAGTTACAAGACGAACTGCCAACTCTTTGAGCCACGATCACCCCTTAAGTTTATCACTGAGGAAATTACTAAAACAAAACACACAGGACTTCTTGATACTTCCCTGTGAGCATAATATATATATATATATAATGCTATTCCACCACTGCTAAATTATCTCAGTATTTTTTCTCCTGAGGTACAAAACCAGAGAAATGGTGAGTGCAAGATGCTCTAACCGATCACTCCAGTCTCCATTCCACTCTCCGTGGCCCCAGGGATTCCACAAACGCACCAGGTTCACCATCTGCCCTCGGCTAATCATCTGCACACCAAAGGAAACCACATTTGTAGTTTCTTTAATAAAAAAAATACACTGCTTTACAGTAAATGCAAGCTCGGTACCTTTATTACCTTAAAATGAATGAAATTAATTGTTTGCTGAGGTAAACATCATTAGAAACTTAAAAACGTAACTCTTGCTAATAGAACGTTAACAACCACTCTATTTTAGTTTGCTGCATGTTGTATTATCTTTTAAATAAATTCCAGACCTTACCTGTTTAACACCTGTGACAGCGTAAGCATGGCTTTGGACCAGCCCATTTGGTAGTACAATGTTTTCAGTTGTCTCCTACAAAGAATTAACACATGTAAACATTCCAAGTTCAGTTTAAATTAGCACAACTTAAGAAAAATATCATTTTGCTTTTGAGTCTTGCAGGTAATAAATAGTGAACACACAAGAACGAGCTGAGTTGGCTAATTGGCAAATTTTAAATGAAAACAAAATCATATTAGCAAACTTTGGCTTTTCAAAGTAGTAAAGAACCAGTATATTGTTGCTTATGTTAGCATTACTCGTGTGTCAGCAAATTAAATTTCATTTAATAATAATGGATTGGATTTATATAGCGCTTTTCAAGGCACCCAAAGCGCTTTACAATACCACTATTCATTCACACACTGGTGGAGGCAAGCTACGGTTGTAGCTTGTTCAGACTGACAGAAGCGAGGCTGCCATATCGCGCCATCCCCCTCTGGCCAACACCAGTAGGCGGTAGGGTAAAAAGTGTCTTGCCCAAGGACACAACGACCAGGACAGAGAGCCCGGGGATCGAACCGGCAACCTTCCGGTTACAGATACGCTTCCCAACCCCCTGAGCCACGGTCGCCCCATGTATTTGCTCATACAGTAGGATATATCAACATTATTTGGAAAACAAACAGCTTCTTAAATTCTTGTGAAGGTTCAAACGGTGCAAGATTATCATACATCATATGAGACGTGCTTCTGCTGGATTAAGTGCTTTCACTCATCATGAGAGTAAACCATCTGGACAAGTATTTCAGAGTCTAATGTATCAGTAGCTCTCTCTGTCTGAAAAGACTTATCCGTGTAGTTACTGTTTGAGGGGCCAAACAAGATCCTGTGGAGCCACTTATGGGTCATTAATTAATTAAAATAAACTACATGATGAAAAAGGTGAAGATTCTTTCATACAAACAGAAATGCAACCCACAAAGTATTGGTACTGTTCTGCTGTAATTTAAGGTATTTAGAAAGATAATACATGCAAAACACTGATTATACTTTAATTTGAATTCTGATAAAAAATATCTCTAAAAACATGATCGTCAAAAACATTTACCAGTGTTTTCTTTTCACAACATACTATGGCTCTGAGAGTGGTTCACTCTTGCATTAACATGTACGGGATTTTCTTCATTCTATTAAACTGTACTGCTTTCTAGGTATTGCGCTTAACTTCAGGGAAACAGGGCGGTGCTGTTTACTTTAATGTGACAGGTAGATTTCCAGCCGCTGTGAATGGGGGAGTTATCAAACCACTTTCTCAAAATGGAACAATCCCAACACAGTGTTTTTATTTTTCTGCTGGGAGAAGATAACTCTGAGCTAAGAGCTATTATTCTGAAGGTTCTTTTTTATCACCCGATCTTTCAGTAAGACAGACACCCCTGACTGTTTTCAAAACAAAGATTACAAGGCAGCATGTTGCTTTATGTGGTGTAAATCAATGCTTACACCCTGTGGTGTCCCACAACCCATCAGTGACTTGGATTGACCAGCTCGACACATCATTTCCCACAGGTCTGGAGGGGGCTTTGACAGATCAATATAAATGTGGACCCCACCAGTGAAGTCTACCAATGCCTCGGCAGGAGTTCCAGCATTCATATCTGTGTAGGAACCACACACCCTGAAAAAAAGTGGATATATTGTTATTTTTACTGACAAATAACTCCCACAAAGAGCACTGTAAACTGAGAAATAACACAGGGTTTTTACATACTTTGCATAGGCTTTTTCCAGCAAAGCTGGCCAAAATTCAGTTGGATCTCTGGAGTGGACAAAAATGAGTCTGCCATCAATTGTTGGTAGTTTGTCATCAATGATGACATCCACCCATTTTCCAAATCTCCAGAACTAAGCAGTTGAGAGAGAAGAGAAAGCGAAAAGGTTTTATGCATTGTTTAATGCAACCTGCTTTTAGATATTTATCTTTGGCAATGGCAGAATATCAAAACAAAAGACTCGTAATATTTCAAGTAATTCCTTAAACAACTTTAAAATGTACAGACAACATTTTACCACTGACTTTTCAATGGTATGAATGATATTATGGTACTGTATATACCCTGAAGTGGAACAGTCCACAGTAATCCTCGTGAAAGTTTTGCTCAAGTGGAACAACTTGTCCAAGGATGTGATTCTGAAATGTCAGAGCTCCAATAGAGGCAATAAACCAGCAGTTTTCTGTAAAAATATGTAGTTGAGTTGTCAGAATGATTTACTGTGCAGATATCGCAGTAGTAATTGTGCTGATTATGGTTAGATTGACACAAAGAAGTGAAAGAATAAGTATACTTACTAACCCAACCTTGACCAAAGTCGAACCTGGACACCCCGTCAGCAACAAACGATGGATTTGGAACAATTTTCTGAAATAACAAAACAAACTCTTATCTTTATGGATTATTGTTATTATTTCTTTATTATTATCATCATTATTATTATTGGGCTTACTGCAACAAAAGTTATAGAAGTTAAAGAAACATTAACAATCATTTGGCAAATTAACAGTTGGTGTTTCATACAGTTTTGTCTTTGTTTCCCTTGAAGAAATACTTCATGCAGCTAAAATGTGCATCCTCGTTTGTGGTTGGTAAAGCATTCAGGCACACCATGAAACAAAGGTTCCAATAACCCAACGTACAAATGAATTAGCAGATTTCTATGCTTCATGAAGAGCCTTAACTATCTAGATTTGTAGATTGTTAGAGCATCGGCGTGGTGGGGGTATGGCCTTCGGCTCCACTGCAGAGGAGCTGCAGAGCTGGACCGATTGGTGTGATCAGTTACACTGGCACTGCCCACCAAACCCAATGCCCCACCACTCCTCTGCAGCAGAGCCACAGACCACACCCTCTCCTCAAACAGCTTTCATGATTATATGTACTTGCATTTGGGGTTTTCAGCCAATGCAACACTCACCCCTGGTCTCAGCCACACCACTCGGTCAAGGTCAGAAGGCGTCAGTATCCCATTGCCGATTGAATTTCTGTCAGGGGGAAACATCTCATCGATGTACCTTAGATGTTGGATGAGACAGTACTGTTTCAGCTGGTGGAAGTCTTGGTTTAGGAACCTCTCGGGGTTGGTGACAGTCCCGTAGCCATTTTTCATGTGGCGTGCACTGATGATGTTCATGCACACACCTGGAGGAGGCATAGCTGCAGGGTTTGAAAGCTGTTGAAAACAAACATTAAGAAGTGTAAAGATTAGCTTTAATTCTCATTACACAAACTCGTTTTTCTTCTTCGACGTGCCCAAAGGACATCACTAAGTAGGTGTACTCCTTTACACAAGAGTCTTTTACATAAGACTGTAAAGTATTTTTCAGCGTTAATAATGTAACAATACCAACACCACATAACTGTTACAAAAAGAGGTAAAAAAAAAAAGTGTAAACCAAGCTGCTTAAGAATGTTTACAGTACGAGTACAGTACCTTGCCTTACCTCAAAAAGCTAGACAGCAGTGACTGTGGGTGGAGAGAAACTCTGCTGTTTTTATCATACCTGTAAATGCCCGAGGCTACTTCTGTCAGCACGTGATCGTAATTCAATAAGCCCTCCCTGATCTGTTTTTTTTTACTGGTACAGCTGTCTGTTGTTCACGAACGGAGAGAAGAATAGAAGAAATGCAGACATTTACATGATTAAAAGCTTCCAAGTCAGTCAACTCTGCAAATATGCAAGTATCAAGTCACAAAGCATGATTATTGTAATTCACTTTATTTTGGTCTCCACTCTACCCTTCTACATAGATTACAGACAGTCCAGAATGCCGCTGCACACATTCTAACTAAAACTAAGAAGTTTGCTCACATCACTCCCGTCCTTGCTGATCTGCACTGGTTGCCTGTGAAATTTCGTATTCAATTTAAAATTCTGTTGCTTACTTTTAAAATTACTAATAACACAGGACCAAGCCATCTTAAGGAACTCTTAAACTCATATGCTCCTGCGAGGGCTTTAAGATCATCCTCACAGTTATTGTTGGTTCAGCCCAGATCTCGTTTGAAGTCTAGAGGTGATCGAGCGTTTGCTCTAGCTGCACCTGAGCTGTGGAACAATCACCCGATTGGCATCCGGGCGTCTGATTCTATTCAATCTTTTAAATCACGGCTTAAAACATATCTGTTTGAACTTGCTTTTTCTACCAGTTAAATCCTGGCCTTGTTTGCAGTGAGTTATTCTATTAATTTTTCTGTTTGTCTTGCGTTGTCTATGTTCTCTATCACTGTGTTTGATGGTACAGCTTTACTTTGCTATAGCTATGTGCTATAGTTTACTCTTATTAGTGGTTTTTACCTGTGAACATAATTCCACACTTATATGACTCTGATGTTATAGTGTTAATTGTTTTATTGTTTTATTCTTTTATGTAAAGCACTTTGGCATGCCCTTGGCTTTTAAATGTGCTCTATAAATAAAGATTGTTGTTGTTGTTGTTGTTGTTGTTGTTGTTGTCCAAGAATGATTAATGATAAATGCAAAACCTAATACGGCAAAGATGGGAAAATAGCTCGGTTTTGAATCCAGGGTTTGAGTTTTTGTGAGTTCATGGTTGCTTTTGTTTTGTGTTAGGGGTTCCGAAAGAGACTCAGGCGCAGGCCAGGGTTTTCCTTTAAGCGAAGGACAGTGCGTTTATTTACAGTGAACACATACACCAAGTGGCTATATACAACGTGCAGGGGAAACGGGTCCGGGTCGCCAGGGTCCGTGGGAAACAGGGTTGGGAGAAGGGTGTTCCACACTTTCTGTACAAAACGTTCCCCCTTCAATCACTCCTCTCCGCATCGGGTTCCAAAAACGATCTACACACAAAACGTCGGGTTAGCAGGATAATAATAAGAAATTCTCAAGGTGAAGGTTAGCCGAAACACAAGTCTAACTGACACTGATAGCTCAACGATCCAGCGAAGACTAGTGCAGACTCGCCATCTAAGTAGTGCAGTAATCAGCTGGGATCAGCGGCCGGTGTGGTGATGAGCAGGTGTGTGGGCCAGCAGCGGGAGCCCGCAGTGAGCATCGCCGTGGCGAGAGAGAGAGAGTGAGAGAGAGAGGGCGAGAGAGCAAACAAACCACAAACATATTGCCCAATAGAGGATTGACCAGCGGGGCACAGGGACCATGACAGTACCCCCCCCCTCAACGGGAGCCCCCCGGCGACCCACCAGGCTTACCAGGATGAGACAGATGGAAGGCCCGCAGCATACGCTTGTCCAGGACAGCGGCCCGCGGAACCCAGGACCGCTCCTCAATGCCATAGCCCTCCCAGTCCACAAGGTACTGGAAGCCACGCCCGCGGCGGCGAGAGTCCATAATCCGCGTGATGGAATAGGCGGGCAAGCCGTCCACAAGCCGGGCGGGCGGAGGGGGCCCGGAAGGAGGGCACAGAGGGCTATTCCGGACAGGTTTGATTTGGGAGACGTGGAACACATTGTGAATCCTCATGTTGCGCGGCAGCCGGAGTTTCACAGAGACGGGGTTGATCAGCGCCGAAACCTCAAAAGGACCAATGAAGTTTGGGTTGAGCTTCTTGGACTCAGTCCTGAGAGGAACAAAGCGTGTGGACAGCCATACCTTTTGTCCCACGCTGTATGCTGGAGCTGGTGTGTGGCGGCGATCTGCGGTCTGTTTGGTTCGGTCCTTTGTGCGCAGCAACGCCGTCCGTGCGGCCCGCCAAGCTCGTCGGCACCTACGTAGATGGGCCTGGACAGATGGTACAGAATACTCACCCTCGACAGAGGGGAAGAGAGGTGGCTGGAAACCCAGTGAGACCTCGAAGGGAGACAGACCAGTGGCGGAGGAAGTCAGACTGTTATGGGCGTACTCAATCCAGGGTAGTTCATCACTCCAGATGGACTGGTTGGAGGACGCTGTGCACCGCAACATTGCCTCGAGCTCTTGGTTAGCTCGCTCACACTGACCGTTGCTTTGGGGATGGTAACCGGAGGTCAGACTGACCTTTGCTCCTAATGAGGAGCAGAATTCCTTCCAGACGCCAGACGTGAACTGGGGGCCTCTGTCAGACACAATGTCTTCCGGGATCCCATGCAAACGAAACACATGACGGGTAAGCAGTCGTGCGGTCTCCATGGCCGTGGGAAGCTTGGGTAGAGCTATGAAGTGGGCAGCTTTAGAAAAACGGTCTACGATGGTAAGTATGACAGTGTTGCCTGCTGATTGCGGCAGTCCGGTTACAAAGTCCAAAGCTATATGGGACCACGGCCTGGACGGAGTCGGCAGGGGATTGAGCTGTCCAGCGGGCGGCTGATGAGACAGTTTATTCCGGGCACAGGTCGCGCAGGCGGAGACGTACTCCCGAGCGTCTTTAGTCAGAGAGGGCCACCAGAAGTAGCGCTGGAGGAAGTTGATAGTGCGGTGGACCCCTGGGTGGCACGTAAAGCGGGCAGTGTGGGCCCATTGAAGTACTTGAGAACGTACTGATTGAGGGACGTAGAGCCGTTGGGCTGGCCCACCTCCCGGATCCGGTTCCGACACCTGAGCCTCCCGAATGGCTGCTTCGATCCCCCAGGAGATGGCGCCCACGACACAGGTGGCGGGGAGAACGGGAGCGGGCTCAGTGGTGTCCTCCGAGACTGAGAACTGACGGGACAGGGCGTCGGGTTTGACATTCCGGGAACCGGGTCTGTAAGAGATGGAGAAGTGGAAACGGGTGAAAAACAGGGCCCACCTGGCCTGTCAAGCGTTGAGCCTCTTAGCTGATTGTAGGTATGCCAGGTTCTTGTGGTCTGTCCAGACGAGGAAAGGCTGAGCCGTGCCCTCCAACCAGTGCCGCCACTCCTCCAGGGCTAGTTTTATCGCCAGCAGTTCCTGATCCCCGACATCATAGTTTCTCTCTGCAGGGGACAGACGGCGGGAGAAGAAGGCACAAGGGTGGAGCTTACCGTCCTTCCGTTGCGACAGAACCGCTCCAACCCCTGAGTCGGACGCGTCGACCTCGACCACAAATGGCTGCGTGAGGTCGGGTTGGATCAGGATGGGGGCTGAGGCGAATCGTTTCTTCAGTTCTTGGAAAGCTGCCTGAGCTTCTTTGTTCAACTGAAAAGGAAGCTTGGGAGAGGTTAGCTGGGTCAGCGGCAAGGCAACTCGGCTGAAGTCCCGAATGAACCGCCGGTAAAAGTTGGCAAACCCAAGGAAACGTTGCAGTTGGTGCCTATTAGGAGGTTCCGGCCACTCAACAACGGCTTTTACCTTCACAGGGTCCGGGCGGAGGTTTCCTTGGTCGATTATGTACCCCAGGAATGCAACGGTGGAGACGTGGAACTCACACTTTTCTCCTTTGACGAACAATCGGTTTTAGAGGAGTCGTTGCAGGACCTGTCTGACATGGGTCTCGTGCTCGGATTGGTTTCTGGAAAAGATCAGGATGTCATCTAGATAGACAAAAACAAAACGGTTAATGAAGTCTCTGAGCACGTCGTTCACCAGGGCTTGGAACACCGCAGGGGCGTTAGTGAGACCAAAGGGCATGACAAGGTACTCGAAGTGGCCGAGGTGGGTGTTGAAGGCGGTCTTCCACTCATCGCCCTCACGGATGCGAACCAGATGGTATGCGTTTCGCAAATCCAGTTTGGTGAAAACAGTAGCCCCCTGGAGGAGCTCGAAGGCCGAACTGAGGAGCGGCAGAGGGTATTTATTTTTTACTGTGATGTTGTTTAATCCGCGATAGTCAATGCATGGCCGGAGGGTTTTATCCTTCTTTTCGACAAAGAAGAAGCCTGCCGCGACTGGAGAGGTGGAGGCCCAAATGAGGCCGGCAGCCAGGGATTCCGTGATGTACTTGTCCATAGCGTCTCGTTCTGGAAGTGAGATGCTATATAGCCGACTGGTGGGTAAAGGAGCTCCCGGGAACAGTTCGATAGCACAGTCATAGGGTCTATGCGGAGGAAGTGACTGGGCGCGGGCCTTTTGAAACACCTCAGCTAGGTCGTGATAAACAGAGGGCACATTAGTTAAATCAGCTGATTTCAATACCCCAGGAGAGGGCGTTTCAGTGCTTGGAGGCGAGGCTGCTTTAAGGCAGGTCATGTGGCAGTCCTCCCCCCACCCAGTGACACGCCCCTTTAGCCAATCTATGTGAGGGTTGTGCTGTTGTAGCCAAGGATGGCCGAGAACTAGTGGAGTGCGAGTTGCTTTAAACACCAAAAAACAGATTTCTTCAGAATGATTGCCAGAGAGGGTGAGCTCGACAGGCTCCGTCACCAGAGTGATGTCATTCTTAAATTTGGAGAGAAAGTCAGCGTAGGTGATGACAGGATCAGAGTTTAACACAACCTGGGCCCACTTTAGTGCACGGCCCCTCAGAAGTTGAACTAAATAAGTGATCTTCGCCCCATCGTTGCTATGAAAACGCTGCAGCTCGCGAAACGTCAGAGACACCTGAGCCAAAAATCCGGCACATTTGTCAGACTCACCCGAGAATGGTTCCGGTGTGGGTAAAGGTCCGTCAGACGGCGTACCGACCCGCGGTGAGCTACCTGACGCTACGGCGGGCGGTGCCGCCTGGGGAGCCGGGCTGGGCGGCTGGGGATTCCCTGGTTGCGCATTTCCCTCCAGCGGTATTAACTGCGCCACCGCCAGGGTCAATGCGGCGACATCCTGCCGTAGCTGCCCGAGCATTTGTTCATGGCGGGCCAGCGCGGCTTCCTGGGCGGCCAGAGCCCGGCCCACGGGGTCCTGTCCTGCTGAGTCCATAATGGCTGGATCGTTCTGTTAGGGGTTCCGAAAGAGACTCAGGCGCAGGCCAGGGTTTTCCTTTAAGCGAAGGACAGTGCGTTTATTTACAGTGAACACATACACCAAGTGGCTATATACAACGTGCAGGGGAAACGGGTCCGGGTCGCCAGGGTCCGTGGGAAACAGGGTTGGGAGAAGGGTGTTCCACACTTTCTGTACAAAACGTTCCCCCTTCAATCACTCCTCTCCGCATCGGGTTCCAAAAACGATCTACACACAAAACGTCGGGTTAGCAGGATAATAATAAGAAATTCTCAAGGTGAAGGTTAGCCGAAACACAAGTCTAACTGACACTGATAGCTCAACGATCCAGCGAAGACTAGTGCAGACTCGCCATCTAAGTAGTGCAGTAATCAGCTGGGATCAGCGGCCGGTGTGGTGATGAGCAGGTGTGTGGGCCAGCAGCGGGAGCCCGCAGTGAGCATCGCCGTGGCGAGAGAGAGAGAGTGAGAGAGAGAGGGCGAGAGAGCAAACAAACCACAAACATATTGCCCAATAGAGGATTGACCAGCGGGGCACAGGGACCATGACAGTACCCCCCCCCTCAACGGGAGCCCCCCGGCGACCCACCAGGCTTACCAGGATGAGACAGATGGAAGGCCCGCAGCATACGCTTGTCCAGGACAGCGGCCCGCGGAACCCAGGACCGCTCCTCAATGCCATAGCCCTCCCAGTCCACAAGGTACTGGAAGCCACGCCCGCGGCGGCGAGAGTCCATAATCCGCGTGATGGAATAGGCGGGCAAGCCGTCCACAAGCCGGGCGGGCGGAGGGGGCCCGGAAGGAGGGCACAGAGGGCTATTCCGGACAGGTTTGATTTGGGAGACGTGGAACACATTGTGAATCCTCATGTTGCGCGGCAGCCGGAGTTTCACAGAGACGGGGTTGATCAGCGCCGAAACCTCAAAAGGACCAATGAAGTTTGGGTTGAGCTTCTTGGACTCAGTCCTGAGAGGAACAAAGCGTGTGGACAGCCATACCTTTTGTCCCACGCTGTATGCTGGAGCTGGTGTGCGGCGGCGATCTGCGGTCTGTTTGGTTCGGTCCTTTGTGCGCAGCAACGCCGTCCGTGCGGCCCGCCAAGCTCGTCGGCACCTACGTAGATGGGCCTGGACAGATGGTACAGAATACTCACCCTCGACAGAGGGGAAGAGAGGTGGCTGGAAACCCAGTGAGACCTCGAAGGGAGACAGACCAGTGGCGGAGGAAGTCAGACTGTTATGGGCGTACTCAATCCAGGGTAGTTCATCACTCCAGATGGACTGGTTGGAGGACGCTGTGCACCGCAACATTGCCTCGAGCTCTTGGTTAGCTCGCTCACACTGACCGTTGCTTTGGGGATGGTAACCGGAGGTCAGACTGACCTTTGCTCCTAATGAGGAGCAGAATTCCTTCCAGACGCCAGACGTGAACTGGGGGCCTCTGTCAGACACAATGTCTTCCGGGATCCCATGCAAACGAAACACATGACGGGTAAGCAGTCGTGCGGTCTCCATGGCCGTGGGAAGCTTGGGTAGAGCTATGAAGTGGGCAGCTTTAGAAAAACGGTCTACGATGGTAAGTATGACAGTGTTGCCTGCTGATTGCGGCAGTCCGGTTACAAAGTCCAAAGCTATATGGGACCACGGCCTGGACGGAGTCGGCAGGGGATTGAGCTGTCCAGCGGGCGGCTGATGAGACAGTTTATTCCGGGCACAGGTCGCGCAGGCGGAGACGTACTCCCGAGCGTCTTTAGTCAGAGAGGGCCACCAGAAGTAGCGCTGGAGGAAGTTGATAGTGCGGTGGACCCCTGGGTGGCACGTAAAGCGGGCAGTGTGGGCCCATTGAAGTACTTGAGAACGTACTGATTGAGGGACGTAGAGCCGTTGGGCTGGCCCACCTCCCGGATCCGGTTCCGACACCTGAGCCTCCCGAATGGCTGCTTCGATCCCCCAGGAGATGGCGCCCACGACACAGGTGGCGGGGAGAACGGGAGCGGGCTCAGTGGTGTCCTCCGAGACTGAGAACTGACGGGACAGGGCGTCGGGTTTGACATTCCGGGAACCGGGTCTGTAAGAGATGGAGAAGTGGAAACGGGTGAAAAACAGGGCCCACCTGGCCTGTCAAGCGTTGAGCCTCTTAGCTGATTGTAGGTATGCCAGGTTCTTGTGGTCTGTCCAGACGAGGAAAGGCTGAGCCGTGCCCTCCAACCAGTGCCGCCACTCCTCCAGGGCTAGTTTTATCGCCAGCAGTTCCTGATCCCCGACATCATAGTTTCTCTCTGCAGGGGACAGACGGCGGGAGAAGAAGGCACAAGGGTGGAGCTTACCGTCCTTCCGTTGCGACAGAACCGCTCCAACCCCTGAGTCGGACGCGTCGACCTCGACCACAAATGGCTGCGTGAGGTCGGGTTGGATCAGGATGGGGGCTGAGGCGAATCGTTTCTTCAGTTCTTGGAAAGCTGCCTGAGCTTCTTTGTTCAACTGAAAAGGAAGCTTGGGAGAGGTTAGCTGGGTCAGCGGCAAGGCAACTCGGCTGAAGTCCCGAATGAACCGCCGGTAAAAGTTGGCAAACCCAAGGAAACGTTGCAGTTGGTGCCTATTAGGAGGTTCCGGCCACTCAACAACGGCTTTTACCTTCACAGGGTCCGGGCGGAGGTTTCCTTGGTCGATTATGTACCCCAGGAATGCAACGGTGGAGACGTGGAACTCACACTTTTCTCCTTTGACGAACAATCGGTTTTAGAGGAGTCGTTGCAGGACCTGTCTGACATGGGTCTCGTGCTCGGATTGGTTTCTGGAAAAGATCAGGATGTCATCTAGATAGACAAAAACAAAACGGTTAATGAAGTCTCTGAGCACGTCGTTCACCAGGGCTTGGAACACCGCAGGGGCGTTAGTGAGACCAAAGGGCATGACAAGGTACTCGAAGTGGCCGAGGTGGGTGTTGAAGGCGGTCTTCCACTCATCGCCCTCACGGATGCGAACCAGATGGTATGCGTTTCGCAAATCCAGTTTGGTGAAAACAGTAGCCCCCTGGAGGAGCTCGAAGGCCGAACTGAGGAGCGGCAGAGGGTATTTATTTTTTACTGTGATGTTGTTTAATCCGCGATAGTCAATGCATGGCCGGAGGGTTTTATCCTTCTTTTCGACAAAGAAGAAGCCTGCCGCGACTGGAGAGGTGGAGGCCCAAATGAGGCCGGCAGCCAGGGATTCCGTGATGTACTTGTCCATAGCGTCTCGTTCTGGAAGTGAGATGCTATATAGCCGACTGGTGGGTAAAGGAGCTCCCGGGAGCAGTTCGATAGCACAGTCATAGGGTCTATGCGGAGGAAGTGACTGGGCGCGGGCCTTTTGAAACACCTCAGCTAGGTCGTGATAAACAGAGGGCACATTAGTTAAATCAGCTGATTTCAATACCCCAGGAGAGGGCGTTTCAGTGCTTGGAGGCGAGGCTGCTTTAAGGCAGGTCATGTGGCAGTCCTCCCCCCACCCAGTGACACGCCCCTTTAGCCAATCTATGTGAGGGTTGTGCTGTTGTAGCCAAGGATGGCCGAGAACTAGTGGAGTGCGAGTTGCTTTAAACACCAAAAAACAGATTTCTTCAGAATGATTGCCAGAGAGGGTGAGCTCGACAGGCTCCGTCACCAGAGTGATGTCATTCTTAAATTTGGAGAGAAAGTCAGCGTAGGTGATGACAGGATCAGAGTTTAACACAACCTGGGCCCACTTTAGTGCACGGCCCCTCAGAAGTTGAACTAAATAAGTGATCTTCGCCCCATCGTTGCTATGAAAACGCTGCAGCTCGCGAAACGTCAGAGACACCTGAGCCAAAAATCCGGCACATTTGTCAGACTCACCCGAGAATGGTTCCGGTGTGGGTAAAGGTCCGTCAGACGGCGTACCGACCCGCGGTGAGCTACCTGACGCTACGGCGGGCGGTGCCGCCTGGGGAGCCGGGCTGGGCGGCTGGGGATTCCCTGGTTGCGCATTTCCCTCCAGCGGTATTAACTGCGCCACCGCCAGGGTCAATGCGGCGACATCCTGCCGTAGCTGCCCGAGCATTTGTTCATGGCGGGCCAGCGCGGCTTCCTGGGCGGCCAGAGCCCGGCCCACGGGGTCCTGTCCTGCTGAGTCCATAATGGCTGGATCGTTCTGTTAGGGGTTCCGAAAGAGACTCAGGCGCAGGCCAGGGTTTTCCTTTAAGCGAAGGACAGTGCGTTTATTTACAGTGAACACATACACCAAGTGGCTATATACAACGTGCAGGGGAAACGGGTCCGGGTCGCCAGGGTCCGTGGGAAACAGGGTTGGGAGAAGGGTGTTCCACACTTTCTGTACAAAACGTTCCCCCTTCAATCACTCCTCTCCGCATCGGGTTCCAAAAACGATCTACACACAAAACGTCGGGTTAGCAGGATAATAATAAGAAATTCTCAAGGTGAAGGTTAGCCGAAACACAAGTCTAACTGACACTGATAGCTCAACGATCCAGCGAAGACTAGTGCAGACTCGCCATCTAAGTAGTGCAGTAATCAGCTGGGATCAGCGGCCGGTGTGGTGATGAGCAGGTGTGTGGGCCAGCAGCGGGAGCCCGCAGTGAGCATCGCCGTGGCGAGAGAGAGAGAGTGAGAGAGAGAGGGCGAGAGAGCAAACAAACCACAAACATATTGCCCAATAGAGGATTGACCAGCGGGGCACAGGGACCATGACATTTTGAATGATTCAAATATAAATCCACTTTTCACATAGTCTTTATGAAAAAAGATGACTAGCACATTCAAATCACCTTAAAACGTTGTCTAAACAAAGTAATTTGACTGTTTTTTTGAGAGTCAAAATGTAGAAAGCAGATGTCGTCTGTTGTGCATCTGCCTTTGTGTTTTTAAGGTGTAGTTTCAGGGTGGAGCTCTCATGACAGACAGGTAACAGATTCCCTGTATTAAAGTCCAAAGATGACATTTTTAAACATGTTTTAAAATATGGGAGATTATAGTTGTTCTTTGCATGCTACCGTGCAGATGGTAGCACGCAAATGTACCCATCTCACATTAAAATAAATTATAACACATAATTAACATAATTAACATTAACGGGTGATAATATTCAATATGAGTTAGTAAATACTTCTTATTCTATACCACAAACATTCAGTTATGACTTGAATTAAATTGTGAATGGATTGACAGATAATACACAGACCAATAGTAGCTGTATCTCAGCCTATATAATATTTTATTCCTTTCATTACCCTTTGAATCAACTTTGCTCATTAAAGTAGGCTGACGCTGCCCTTCTGGACTCAAGAAACTATTTTTAACCATATTTTTTCACTTTCTTTTTGAAAAAAGGTTAACTATAAATACAATATTGGTTCCTTTAGTATCTTCAGTCACAGAGAGTTCAGCTTGACTTGCCAGTGTAATGTCAGTTCAGTTGTTAAATTTGACCTATTAACTAAACAAGGCTTAGCAGCACCAGAAAGCAACTGTGTGCCTGCTATTGTTTACACAGTGAATAATCATTAAGTCTAACGCTAATGGTGGCAGGTGTGTCATGGTAGTTGGCACACACCTTACATTAGCCTGGGATACGTCCAAGCCATGTGCTCAATTTATAAATTTCATGCTGCTGTTTAGGGCAGGACACTTTGCTTCAAACGTCTATATTTCATAGGATGTTTGTTCTAAAGCGACACATACGCTGACAGTTTACTGACCATGTGACTCCCAGTAACAGGTCTTATTAGGGGTTTTCTTTGTATGTTTGCTTAAAGGTAATTAACTAAGTAAATTGGGTCAGACGGGGTAAAGTGGCTCTTTGTCTGACAGGTGTGTGGGCACAAATTTGGTTTAGGATGGCTGTCACACAAATATAATATATGGGCTTTGTTTTAAGAAACAAAGAATGATTTCTTAAATGTGTTCAGCACGTCACTGAGTCTGCTGAGATCATCTCAAAATGGTGACTAATGTTGATTTTTTTTTATGGCAACAGTTATTTATCAACTATAGAACTTTTGAGGTTCACACAAAGATATAAAAAAAAAACAGATTTCAGTCATACTGTGAGGACTGCAAATACTGGAAGCCAACAAGAAGCACAGCCATAGTGAGCAGGAGATGCTCTGTATCTCATTGTACATCTGTCTAGTGACAATAAAGGCACTCTATTCTATTCTACTCTACTGCAAGCAGTGAGTACTTTCAATTTTACTGCTGACAGGCTAACCATTAACAGCAACTGCTGTTCTCTAAACATGAAAGTGGATACCATAAACACATAAACGTATAAGACTGTGATACACATAAATATGGGCTAGTGGAGGGTCACTTGAATGAAGTGAAACTCTCTCTAGGCCCTCTCTCTGTTGGTCATACAGTAGCTTGCAGGAAGTAGATTATTATGAGCTACAGGTCAGCACAGGCGTGGTTTGTTCAAAGGTGATTTTCATATCTGTGTTAGAAACATAAGGACGGCGTGCACAGCCTCAGGTGCTTAAATGCAGAGTCGAAGCTACTTGGTTCTCACCCACCGGTTCACCGCGACGCAACTACACCTTTTTCTGCACAGCTTTTCACTTTTGAGTAAGTGAGGTAAGACCTGCTTTTAAAACTTTAAACCAGATGATCCTTAATTTGCATTTGTATCAGTGTGGTCCTTCCTGCTGCTGTGAATGCAAACTATGGGCTTTGTAAGTTCAAATGTTATTACTGGTGCAGTTTGTTAGGTGGCAGCTGTGTGCGGACAGGGATAGGACCCAAGGTGCAGACTCCGGAGACAGTCGTGAACTCAAAATGGCTTTAATGTGATACTCAAAATATAACATAACTGGAAAAACTCAAAATAAACTTAAACTGGAGGAATGACAGAACACACAGCAAGGTAAACGGTAGATTGCGACACGGACACAGAGAAACACAGGGCTTAAATACACAGAAGGAGCAATCAGGGAATGAACACACTGAGATAAGACAGAGACCTTCAAAGTAAAACAGGAAACACATAACACAGACTCACATGCAGGCACTACAGAGGGAACAGAGATGTGGGACCAGGGCAGACACAAACACTGACTGAACACGGGGATATAGGAACTAAGGATACACAGAGACGCGAACTAGACAAGGGGATACAGGTGATAGAAAGACAGAGCAACTAAAGAAGACAGAGACATAAACCATAAGACAGAACTCAAAGAAACCAAAGACTAGAAAGTATAAATAATATAATAAACTCAAAAACCCTGGGTCAACGACCCAGGCATCCTAACACAGTTGACCTTACAAGGTATTGTTTATGCATGAAGATATTATATTTTTAAGACTATCATAAAAAAAGTGTTTATAGAAGAAGAAAGTGTACTTTATTGGTCCCCGTGGGGAAAATCGCTCTCTGTATTTAACCCATTCACTCAGTGAAGCAGTGGGCAGCCATTGGGCGCCCGGGGAGCAGTGTGTAGGGACGGTACCTTGCTCAGGGGTACCTCAGGGTAGCTGTTCAGGGGAATCGAACCCCCGACCTTGCGATCATGGGGCCACCACTCTACCTACTGAGCTATCCCTCCCCATAGCAGAATTTGTTTACATTTTTAGACACTAACAAAAGAGAAGCCCCTGAAAAAGAATGAATGTTAAAGGTATACTTTTACATTTTTCCATTCAGGGTGCAAATAAGGTCCAACATAATGAAAACCTTTACATTTTACATATATTTTTAATGTTTGGAACAATATAACATAATAATTAATATAAAAGCCTTTAACCTTGTTTTCCTGACAAAAAAGTTCTCAAAAATGCCTAATTATTATTAGTATTATAATGTTAATAATAATCTTGTTGTAAACTATGTTTCATAATAGTTGGGCGAACCGCAATTTGCAATAATTTCACATGAACTATCTAAAGTTTGAACTCATTTTTGCTCTTTTTCAGCGAGCTGCAAATATGATTTTATGCACCATAATGGAATTATCTTTTTCCATCATACTGTAGCTCATTATATTTATTTAAAATATGTATCATTTGTGTCATGACTTCCCATTTTGAAATGCCATTCCCACACCCTTGATTTATACCCAACCTAAATAGGTAGTGCTGCGTTCTTTAATCTCTTATATTTTCTGGATTTTTAATGCAAAATTCTTGTAAACAGTTCAAAAACTGCAGTGATGCCTCCTCCCGGTGTATGCTTGAACATCATAGAGGCCCGCTACAAGAAGGACGGTTTCGGAAAATTCACCAAGCCCCAGAAGTTCTTGGGCCAAGACTACGAGCAGTTGAAACAGTACTGCCTCACAAGAGGAGTAAGCTTCATTGATGAGACATTTCTACCTGACAGAAGGTCCATTGGTCAAGAGATACTACGCCATGGCATACTGAGCCCTTCTGAACTGGCCTGTGTGGAGTGGCGGCGACCAGCAGTGAGTGTAATTTTGTAAAGCTAAACTGCTCAGCTGATTATAAAAAGAGCAATTCAGTTTTAGTACTTTCACTGCATTTAGATTGAGTCTCACTACACGAAGAATTTCTTATTCTACGGTTCAAAAACAGCACAGTCAGGTTTCTGGTTTAGTTTGTCAGAGCTCGACACAGATATTTGATACACTGCAGCTTTAAGTACAAGTAATACCTTCTCTTATACTTTCCAAAAACAGATTTCAGGTATGCTTTTTTGTTTGGTTCAACGAAACAACAGTCTTCAACATGCTATTGTGACTCTTAAGATAATTGAAAGATTATTTCAGTGTGGATGAATAAATGCACATTTTTGTGAAGGATACACTAAAAGAAATGTGCATCCTTTCCTTTAACACTTCCAGAACTTTACTTCCTGATCAGCACTCTCCCTTTTTCAGGAAATTGTTCGTTTTCCAGTCTTAGTACTTGACGGAGTCTCCAGGTTTGATTTTGGTCAAGGGAAACTAGGTAGGGAAATGTCTTCATGAATATATTTATTGTTCTCCTCACCTGATTTCCTGTGGTAACCCTGAGAATATTTTTGAACAGGAAACTGCTGGTTTCTTGCGTCAATCGGAGCGCTGACGTTCCAGAAATCCATTTTCACAGAAGTTGTCCCGCTTGAACAACGATTTGATGAGAACTACTGTGGGATTTTTCACTTCAGGGTAAACACCAACATGTAACAACACAAAATATTTTTATTGATCACTACTTGTGTTCAATAAAAACACACCTGTCAAAAATACTTAGTGATTTATTTATTTATTTTTGAGATGTTCC
Source organism: Diplotaxodon limnothrissa (assembly GCF_057381915.1). Classification (NCBI taxonomy): domain Eukaryota; kingdom Metazoa; phylum Chordata; class Actinopteri; order Cichliformes; family Cichlidae; genus Diplotaxodon; species Diplotaxodon limnothrissa. Next base: position 14,408,050 of record NC_140614.1, on the reverse strand, counting down.
TTTTTGTTTGTATTTTAACCACAGCAGAATAAACTAGCTAAAAAGCATGTGCTATGGGTTTAAAATTTTTTTTACTGCTTATATTTTATTTTAACACATTTTCATGTTGAAACTAAACTGTGTGTAACGTAAATGCAGAATCCTGCAACTTTTAGGGTCACAGGAGAGGAAATAAATTGCTGGATATGCATTTTCCTAAATATCAGATTGGCCTGAAAGGGAACAAAATTCCTGGCCCGAATCATCTTTTCATCTATCATCACTTTTACAGACCGAGGTCGAGCGCCAACACGCTACAAGACTTTTTTTTTTTTTTAAATAATAAATCAAGAGTGACATGCTAGATTCTTTTTTCCCCCCAGTTCTGGAGATTTGGGCAGTGGGAGGATGTGGTCATTGATGACAAACTACCAACAATCAATGGCAGACTAATCTTTGTTCATTCCAAAAACCAAAATGAATTCTGGCCTGCTCTCCTGGAGAAAGCCTATGCTAAGTATGCAATCTTAATCTTAGACATAATGAGAGTTGAAGGTGTGATTTCTCTAAATATTAAAAAACTGTATTATCCTGTCAGGGTTTGTGGTTCCTACTCCGACATGATTGCTGGAACTCCTTCAGAGGCTATGATGGACTTCACCGGTGGCGTTCACATTAACATCGAGCTGTCACAACCGAGTCCAAGCCTGTGGGGGCTGATCTGCAGAGCTGGCAAATCAAACACACTGATGGGCTGTGGTACACCTCCCAGGGTAAGTAGTACTACACCACACAGAAGCACCAGCATTGGCTTAATGTCCCTGATACTTCTGCTGCCCTATACTCACTCATACAGGACTTGTTTTTATACTTTCATTTTGATCTCACTAAACACCTATAAAGTTTTATAACTGTATCCGGCGCAGTTTTGGTATCATTTTGTCAGAATCTACCTAGAGACAGAGGTTTAAACATCTGCCAAAGCAGCTAAAAAGACCTTAGTCATGGTTATAAGCTTTTATTACAGTCACTTTATAAATGCCGCTATAAAACGACTGTTTGTAACACTTATAACATGGTCTTGACATTACCCAAGGATAAAGTTCATTGGCAAGGCAGGGATGGCTCTGTGTGTGCTATAGACAGAAAATCAAGACTCAAATGCTGGAAAACCTTTGCTTACATGAGCCAGTTTGATATAAATGAATGGGTCCTGTTTTAAGACACCAACGCTGCTTTTGTTCAGTTATTGTGCGTACTCATGCCAGTCTGACATTTAGTATATATTTAACTCTGCAAGGAAATAACATTTTGAAAAACATCTGAGCAAAGTAGTGTCGAATTTAGCCACAAGCAAACAATTTCACAGTCACTTGCACACGTAAAATGATTTATTGGCTTCATCATCATCAATAGAAGTTGATGTTCTTAATGTATAATATTCTACTTTACTAGTGGCAAATGCTTTTGTCTTGTAGGATACATCTGGTAACGAAATATTACCAAATGGACTGGTTGCAGGCCATGCATACACTGTGACAGGTATCAAAGAGGTAAAGATTTGTACTGGAAATAGAAAAAAAATCAAATGATACTTAAAATTAACAAAAAAAAATGGTGGTTTGCGGTCAGATGATGAGTCGAGGAAAAATCGTATACCTTGTGCGTTTGTGGAATCCCTGGGGTAAAGGAGAGTGGAAAGGAGACTGGAGTGATCGGTAAGTCAGACTCACACTCATGGCTCTCAACTTAAAAGATGGAAAGCAAATCAATGTCAAAACCTATGTGGTAGCCTTCTATCTAGTGTAAAGATTATATTTCAAGTATGGCTGTGGACACATGCAGGAGAGCTTTTCTGAACTCCCTTTGAATATTCAAAAGAATTTTGAAAAGCTGTCTCTTTGTCTAAATAAAATGACAAATTTTCTTTGAGGTCTCCTCTGTGGCAAACTGTGAGTCCTGAAGACCGTGAAATGTGCCTTTCAGTGGCTGATGATGGAGAGTTTTGGTAAGAAAACTTGTGAAATTAAAAAACAAAAAACCAAACACAAAATACAAACACTTTTTGCATTGTACCCTAACAGCCCATCCAGATGTAAAACAAGTAATCTCAAAATTCATCTGATTTTTACAGGATGACCTTTGAAGATTTCTGTAAGTTCTACGCAGATATTGACATCTGCGGGCTGTCTCCTGACTTCTTTAATGAAAGTGACTCTAGTCAGTGGACGACCTCTGTGTATGAGGGCCGATGGGTTGCAGGAACCACTGCTGGAGGTTGCCTTAATTACAGAGGTATTAAATCTCATTGCAAATGCGTTGAAACATTAAATACATACAGTATCAGTTGAAAGTTTTAGAACACCCCAATTTTATTTATTTTTTGTGAAAATTATGCATTTTACTGTCTCATTGCACTCTGAAATGAAAACATTGTACAAATAAGCAGTTGGAGTTAAAAAAATAAATCAAAATAAACCACCCCACCCCTGGCATCGTTGCCCACCTCTCAATTTTAAATACACGTAGACATTGAGGGCTAGCAGGAGGGACCATGCGCTTACCTGCTGCTCTCTGGCAGGTAGCTCCAAGCCCTCCTGGGTTTTAAATGCACCTTAGAACACACATGCATCAACATTACAATGAGCGGGTGGAGGGAGGTTCGGAGTCTTCTCTCACCCCCGTTCTCTGCGACCTGCTGGAGCAGGGGGGCTAGGACTAGGAGGAGGAGTTGGCCGTCCGACTGTGGTCTGGAGTGTGGAGCCTTCCTGCTGCTGCGGAGTCGGGGCGGTCTGCCTCCCACCAACGCAGGGAAAAGGGAAACACCACCTGGGTCTGGGTGCAGTTCCCCCCTCCAGGGGCGGGGGCACCTAGACCCGGTTTGTAGAGTACGCTTGGGGAGTGTGATCGTGTGTACAACGTCTCTTTATGTCTGTCTCCACGTTGGTTGAGTGTGGAGTAAGTGCATATGAGAGCATGAGGGTGGGAATGGATGTTTGTATCTGTGTGTGCCTGTATGTCTGTGTCTATATGTCAGGTTGGGTGTCAGGCGCCACCTCTCTGGGGACATCTCAGGCCCTCCAAGGTTTGGAGGCCTATCTCCCCCTACCACCACTTCCCCTGCCAGTGGCGGACCCCCTCAGACATCGGTGCGTTGGTGGTTCTTTGTGTCCGGGGATGGGCGTCCAGGTACACACCGGCTCACTCCTTGGCGGCCGCTTATCGGGGCCTGGAGCCTGGGGCTCGCTCGGGCCACTTCGGAGGTGGGGTGCCCCCGGCCTCTCGGCCTGGGGCTCGGTCACTAAGGCGCAGCTGGCTGCCGGCGGAGCTCACGGGCGCGTCACTGCAACTCCCCCTGGCTTCTGCGCCGCGGCTGCTGAGTGAGCCCTCATCTGGGACTCTCCTCAGCTCTTTCCGGGACAGTGGCGCAGCTGCCCCTCTGTTGGTCTTCCTTGGTCTCTTGTGTTCTGGGGGCCTCTGGATGTCTGGAGTTTTGATCTCCTCCACACCTGCTTCACGCCCTGGAGGACGGGGCTGTGGCCCCCCCACACCCTCTAGCAGATTATTACATGAAGGAACCTTTTAAAAAAACAAAAAACAAGCGCGTCCATGCTCACAGGTGTACACACGGGTGATCACACCCACAAACTACACCCTTTTTGGCTCCTACCTCAAAGCACACTATGTTCTGTTGATCTTATGTGCTGCACAATAATGTTTAACATTTAGTATTTACTGTCATATTCCCATATATCATTGTGATGTTGTTTATTCTATTACTCTTGTTCTCTTCTGCTTGCTTTCTTTTTTCTTTCTCAGCAGGTGATCCAGGTGATTGATATATGCATTTTTTTTTCTCTGCCCGTTCTGTTGGTTTTTGTCTTTTGCCCTTCTCCCCCGTCCCTCTTCTCAGCTGTTTCTCTTTCCCTCTTTCTTTCTCCCCTTCTTTCCCCCAGTCAAGTCTGTCCCGTATTCAGTAAGTGAAAATAAAATAAACAATAAAAGGTGAATCAAATGGACCATTACGGCAAGGCTGGGATGGTCAGTTTGGTAAAGTAAATCCGTTGGGCATCTTTCTTTGCCTTTAGACAACAATTCTGATGGCAAAAGAGCCAAACGGGACAGGCCAAAAAAAAAAAAAAATAAAAAAAATAAATAATAATAATAATAATAATAATAATAAATCTGAATAAATTGCAAAAAAAAAATAAAAAAAATAAAAAAATAAATAAATAAATAAATAAATAAATCATGGAATCAATTTAGAGACCAAAATGTACTATCAACTTTGACTCTTCAAAGTAGCCACCGTTGGCAGATACAAAGCGCTTTGAGTGCTCCAGGAGAGAAAAGCTCTATATAAGAATCAGTCCAATAACCATTTACCATAGAACAGCTGGACACACCTGTGTCATTCGTTCTACAATAGAAATCAAATATTATTCTGAAAGTTCTTCCCATATCTGTTGCAGAAGTTCCCATAAATGTGTGGCACTTGTAGGTTGCTTTGCTTTCACTCTTCTGTCCAGTTCATCCCAAACCAGCTCGATGGGATTTAATTCTGGAGACTGTGCTGGACACTCCATGTTTTCAAGCTTATCTTGTTCTTTTTTTCCTGAGGTAGTTGTGGCATAGCTTGGATTTATGTTTTGGTTCATTATCTTGCTGTAGGATGAACACCTGAACAACTAGGTGCATACTAGAGGGTATTGCATGGCGCTGCAGATTGCTTTGGTAGCTGTTTTGGTTTAGGGTGCCTCTCACTATGTACAAGTCACCCACCCTGGATCCAGCAAAACAGCCTGAGACCATCACACTTCCTCTTCCATGTTTGACAGTTGATGCCACACACTGTGGAACCATTCTTCCCCTACTTGAGTACAAAGATCCTGCATGGTGAACCGAAGAGTTCAAATTTTGATTCATCAGTCCACAATACCTTCTTCCAGTCTTCAGTAGTCCAGTGGCGATGTTTCATGGCCCAGGCAAGCCTCTTTGTCTTATTCTGATGTCTTAGCATTGTCCTGTCAAACCTGCAGCTCGAAGTCTTCTCTTCACAGTTGAAATTGAGACTTGCTTACTATGACCACTATTAAACTGTGCTTGAAACTGTTGTCCTGTGAGCCACGTAGTTTCTCAGAAACGTGTCCTCTGAGTTATTTGAGGTGGCTGTAGCTCAGGTGGCAGAGCAGGTCAGCCACTAATCAGAAGGTCGGTGGTTTGATCCCAGGCTGCATCCTGGCTGCATGCCAAATATCCTTGGGCAAGATACTAACCATGTTTGCCTACTGGTGGTGGTCAGAGGGCCCGGTGGCGCCTGTGTCCGGCAGCCTTGCCTCTGTCAGTGCGCCCCAGGGCAGCTGTGGCTACAATGTAGCTTGCTATCGCCAGTGTGTGAATGGGTGAATGACTGAATGTAGTGTAAAGCGCTTTGGGGTCCTATGGACTAGAAAAGCGCTATACAAATGCAGGCCATTTACCATTTGTGGCTTTGGGTCTGCCAGACCTCTTCCTGTCAGAGTTTGCTCCAGTTTCTGAGTGCCTTTTGATGGGGAAGAAAACAGTACTCACTGTCATGAAATGTTTCTCCGACTGAAAACGCTTCGTCCAGATGAACAGAATCAATTTTTCAGGATACATTTTTAAGCGTTATGATGGTCTGTCTCGCTTCCATTGTTAATTGCATTTTTCTGGCCATTTTTGTAGCAACACAGTGCTTTCTGCAGTACAGTACTGTTCAACTGATCACAAGGGTATGGTACCACAGTGTGTTTCATACTGCTTTTATGCAGACAGAGGGGGTTGGAAGGAATCCAGAAAAGTTGGAACCCATGTAGGAATCAGTAATTGGCCGTCCGACTGCGGTCTGGGGTGTGGGGCCTCCCTGCTGCTGCGGAGTCGGGGTGGTCTGCCTCTCCCCACCGCAGGGAAAAGGGTAACACCACCTGGGTCTGGGTGCAATTCCCCCCTCCAGGGGCAAGGGTACCTAGACCCGGTTTGTAGAGTACGCTTGGGGAGTGTGATTGTGTGTACAGCGTCTCTTTATGTCTGTCTCCACGTTGGTTGAGTGTGGAGTGAGTGCATATGAGAGCATGAGGGTGGGAATGGATGTTTGTGTCTGTGTGTGCCTGTATGTCTGTGTCTATATGTCAGGTTGGGTATCAGACGCCACCTCTCTGGGGACACCTCAGGCCCTCCAAGGTTTGGAGGCCTATCTCCACCCACCACTTCCCCCGCCGGTGGCGGACTCCCTCAGGTGTCGGTGTGTTGGTGGTTCTTTGTGTCTGGGGGTGGGCGTCCGGGTACACACCGGCTCACTCCTTGGCGGCCGCTTGTCGGGGCCTGGGGCCTGGGGCTCGCTCGGGCCCCTTTGGAGGTGGGGTGCCCCCGGCCTCTCGGCCTGGGGCTCGGTCACTCAGGCACAGCTGGGGGCCGGCGGAGCTCACGGGCGCGTCACTGCAACTCCCCCTGACTTCTGCTCCGCGGCTGCTGGGCGAGCCCTCATCTGGGACTCTCCTCAGCTCTTACTGGAACAGTGGCGCGGCTGCCCCTCTGTTGGTCTTCCATGGTCTCTTGTGTTCTGGGGGCCTCTGGATGTCTGGAGTTTTGATCTCCTCCATACCCGCTTCACACCCTGGAGGACGGGGCTGTGGCCCCCCCACACTCCCTAGCAGATCATTACATGGAGAAACCTTTGGAATGCAAGCATGCTGATCCACACAGGTATGCACACATGGGTATTCACAGACGCGGACTAAAGCTTTCTTGGCTGCTACCTCAAAGCACACTGTGCGCTGTCTATCTTGCGTGCTGCACAATATCGTTTATTATTTAGTAAATATTGATATCTATGACTAGCTAGTTTATTGTGATGGTGCTTTGTTTTCTCTATTATTATGTTGCTCTTTGTTGTTTGCTGTCTCCTCTGTTTGTTTTTTTTTGTTTGTTTGTTTTTTTTTTTTTTCTCCATACAGGTGACCCAGGAGTTCTTTTTTTTTTTTTTTCTCTCTCTCTTCCCCCCCCTTCTCGCCGTCTCTTCTCCCCTTTGGTTTTCTTTCTTTCTCTCCCCCTCTTTCTCTCATTCATTCCCCCTGTCCTATTTATTAAAAAAAAAAAAAGACAAAGGATGAACTGAAGCTCTGCCATCACGTAATGTTGCATACTGCTGTTTCTGATGTCATTTAGAAAAAAAAAAAAAAAAAAAAAAAAAAAAAGGAATCAGTAATTGAAGTTTTCAAAGCTTGATCAACCTCCATTGTCCCAGCACAGCTTTTAATTGCTAACCCATTTTGTGTTCCATGAAAAAGGCCTTTGTGTATAATTCCAAAAATGTACATTAATTTGGGTAACCACGCCATTTAAAAAAAAAATCTTATTTATTTATCTTTTTTACCTCCGGTAGTTCACTTACCTTTGTACCATTTCAAGCTATTCACTGGACTTGAATGACTTGAATTGCAATAAATAATTGGGAAAATTGGGATGTTCTAAAACTTTTGACCGAGAGTGTATACTAGAAAGAATGTACCGAAATAAGCACAAATTGGTAAAGCACGAACACATACATGTAGTGTTTGTGTGATTTTAATATTTAACAGATTCACATTTAAGATTTTTATGAACCTCGGTTTCTTTATCCATCTTATTATATTTGATGAAATAGACAATTAAAAGAGATAAAAGAGTCCTGAAGGTCATAGGTGCTATGTAGGAATTTATTTCAGCAATTATTAAATAAGATTATTCTTTTAGTCTTGATGCGGACCCTAAAATTAACAATGGGTCCAATAGGGCAACAAGTTCTTTAGTTAGTGTAGTTAGTATTAAGGTCATTGCTTAATTTTTTTTAGTTTAACATAACTCTGTTATGTTAAACTAAAAAAAATGTGAATGCAAATTTCAGCTATTTTTTCCAAGTATTGTAGGTATTAAAATTCTGTAACCAGTAGTAAAAAATATGTTACAATATTAAAAGCCCAAATATGGTAACATAGATTTTTCTTGTGAATGGAAAGAATAAGTTGGACATCCATAACAATACAGACCCATAAACAGAGTTGTAAAGTCTTTTCCACAGTATATTATCTATATAGCTCATTTAATTGCATGACTTTGTCATTTATTAAACAAAAGTTCAGTGAACCTTTCACCCACCTGACCTGGACTATTTAACCAGCCTTGCTTTCAGGTTCATTTTTGAACTTTCATTTTTTTGTGTCCAGCAAATAAACCATGTTTTTTATTTGCTTTCTAGACAGTTTCTGGACTAATCCACAGTGTCGTTTCAAAATTTGCGGTGGATACTCAGAGAAAGACGGTGATAAAAACATAATGGTGTCTCTCATGCAAAAGCCCGAAAAAAGGAACAGACACCTGGCGCAAAACCTCCACATTGGGTTTTTCATATTTGAGGTAAACATTACTCTTTGCTGCCTAATATGGAAATGTCATGACACTTTTATGTTTTGAATCGTTTCCAAGTTGCAAAGGTATTGCACATCAGGATGGTGATAAGGATAACCTCAACTTGAAGGCTACACTGCTATTCCTTCAATGATTAAACCTTTGGCTCAGTTGTCATCATCTTTGAAGAGCATATAATCATTAGTAAAAGATGCATACAGATTTCATTAGGGTTGTATTCTGACACTAACTGAGTATATTTCTTATTCTGAACATGAACCAACTTGCACTGATTTCCTTCAAGGTGACTGAAAAAGTAAGAAACAGTTTGTATCCAGTTCCCATTTACAGATACAGCAGTCCCACTTTAAATGGTGTAAGATAACTGACATATCTACCTGCTATTTCAGTATAAGACACAGAGAGGGAAGTTTACAGAGGAGTTCTTCAAATCCCAGGCACCTGTTGCCCAAACTAAAACCTACCTGAATGCCCGTGAGGTGATGGAGTTCTTTATGTTAAAGCATGGGGAATACTTGATTGTGCCATCCACCTTCAATCCCAACGAGACAGCCTCCTTTATCCTGACCATCCACGCAAAATCAGAGACCAACTGCTAGTATGCACACTCATTGTTTGTGCAAACACAACATTGCTAAATTGGAACAATCTGCATGAGATATATGCAAAACAGACAAGAACAAATAAATTGTGATTTTTTTCTTTCTCTGCAGTGATAATTCTGGTGATCACAAACATGAGCTTGATGAGAAGGTGGGTGTTCAACAATAAATCACGTCTGGTTGCGGTTGTGTTATATGCTAAATGATATGTAAATAGCTTTTTATTTAACACAGAATTTAATTTCTCTGTTTCAGGTCAAGGTAAAAAATCAACAAGATGATGAACAAAGGAGAGAGTTTTTCCATAAACACTCTGACAAGGTAACTTCCTGTTATTTTCTCACGAGCATACTTGACACTGTTGAGTTTACTATTTCTCTTATATAGACTGAGTTTTATCACACAGTGGAAACTTTTGTTTGTTTGATAAGATTTTTTTCATCTTTATCTAAAACTTATCTGTGAGAGGTTTGACTAACTATTATACTTCAGTGCACAAAATAAAACTGTTTGACTTCTGTATACAATGAACATAAAACGTGCTAACACGAAAGTTTAAATGCATTTCGTTACATTTGTTCTCAACTAAAAAAAAATCCACAACAGAACATCAGTTGTGTATAAAAGTGAGAAATTTTAAAGTGAAAGCTTAATCATCCTGATTAATTTTTTGGCTACTTTAAAGATGCACTTGTGGTTTAGTTGTCTTCTCACTGTTGGTTATTTAGTAGCAATTTAAGCTAGGATCAAAATATGCATATCTTGTATGACACATCATTATTGGGTCAGTAGGGTGAAGAAAGCTTAACTTACTGAAGAACTAAGTTGATATAAATAAGACAGAAATAAAATATGAAAATGGAAAAAGACTGTTTAAATATTAGCATTGTATAGCTCTAAATTACACATTTCTTTAAGACAAGTTCAGTGTCCATAGTAATAAAACCAAGGTACTTATAGACAAACTTTTTCTAATTTAGTGTCCTATGAAAAGTAGCAATATTTAACTGGCTAAGTAATGTTAGCCAGCTTTATTGGAAACTTTTTTTTTTTTTAAATGGGTTTTAATCTGAGTTCAAATCTTTTTTGAAAGCACTTAGATGTTTCCAGACACGACAAAAATCAACGTGTAACTCACTTAATTATGAGAACTGTGAATAACAGTGGCCCTAGAATTGCACCCACATGCTGAACTAATAGCCATGCATTACTTCATGTATCCATCTTTTCCATCTAAAATAATTATTTCGGGGCAACTTGAAATAACTGGATTACAACTCGTAATATTTAGCTTGATGGGTTAGAGTTTTGCTAAAGCTAGCAAAGATTTTGTATTGTAAAAGAGAAATTACAGCAATACACAAATTAGTCAGAGTGTGTGTTTGCTAGTGTGTGTGGACAGTTTAATTTGGACGTTAACAAGTGACCGAGGCTCATAAACAGAAGTATAAGAGAAACCCTGTTTTCGTTTCCAGTATGAAGAAGTGGATGCTGAGCAGCTTCAGAGGCTTCTAAATGAAAACATCCTAAAAGGTTTGGACTTCAAGAGACTACAGCTTAAGAGCTCAAGATTTATATATTTCTGAAATATATATTTCTGTTTCATTTAGGAGACCTGAAATCTGGAGGCTTCAGTATTGACGCCTGTCGCAGCATGGTTGCATTAATGGATGTATCCTGTTGTGGTGCATGTGACATTTGTCATAGTCACTCAGACAATGCAAATAATAGATTTACATGTTCTCCACATTTTCAAACATTTGCATGCATGATCACAGCAAGTAATTTGAAAATAATATCAAAAAGTATCTTAAACAGAGTTAAACAGTCAACAATCCAGGTGAGGAAGTCCCAACAAATTCTGTTCATCTGGATGTAGCATTGAAGGATATCTCAGAGTTCTTGCCAAATAAAAGTCTTAATTTTATCTCATGTTTTTGGAAAAAGGCCAGTTAGAAAAGTCTTCACCTTGTCACTTTGAGGTTTTATGAGAGTTTCTTCATATGGTTAGTAGTCCTGTAGAGTTCACGCTTTAGTGGGTCAGCACCAGTGTTGGGAAGGTTACTTTTAAAATGTATTCCACTACAGATTACAGAATACATGCCCCAAATTGTATTTTGTAACGTATTCCGTTACGTTACTCAATGAGAGTAACGTATTCTGAATACTTTGGATTACTTAATATATTATCATGCTTTTTACAACTACATGAATGTACTATTGCAGTGCGAACTATTACTTTTACTGAAGGTTATTCACCATACTAATACCAACTAGATGTTTAAATCTTAATATAAAATGAGTAACACTAGGGTGGACATTAGGTAAGGCTGCACTTTTTGCAGCGATCTCGTATAGAAAACTATTCTGCGCTTATATAAAACAGGTCCGCGGCTCCGAACCGTAAAGGCGTAAAACCATAAAGGGACCTCTGGCTAATACGTCGGGTTCGTGTCGGGCTCGTAGCTGAAAACTAGCTTTACTTTGTTGTCTGGGTCAACTTTGCTAGTGAAAGACAGAGAGAGGCGTTGAAAGGCTGCTCCAAAGGAATTTATTGTTTCGGAGGAAAACACGAACACGATGTAAAGTTGAGTCTTAACAGCTTACTTACAGCTGGGCTCGTCAGGCACTCTTTTTGGCTGCAGTGGTTATTATTATATTTACATGCTTCCAGCTCCCGTTTCTGCTCGGTGACAGCTCGTACTTTTCCTTTTTCTTCCTCCCTCGCTCACAGACACATAACGGGTATGGCAGTCCATCCACCCTGCAGCACGGACTACACTGCCCATGAGGCTACATTCTTTAGAGCGATGACTGTAACACTCTCCCTATTGCCTTCATATTAAATCATTTTTGTGAATAATTTTTAAAAATATTTCTTCACGTCATTATGCGGGTTGCAAGTAGAGGTGACATGGACTGCGAGATTGAGACACAGACATTAGAGCCTCTTAATGCGTGTTTTGTTTGGGTTTCCACCAGCGTGGAAACCAAAAATAAAGAGGGCATAGCCTAACATATGAAACAGGAAAATACCCTCGCGTAATCCATTCATTTCGACCAAGTAACTGTATTCTGATAACACCTTTATAAACGGTAACTGTAACGGAATACAGTTAGTCATATTTTGTATTTTAAATATGTAACGGCGGTACATGTATTCCGTTACTCCCCAACACTGGTCAGCACAGCTTCTTGGCTTGTAGAGGAGCTACCCAGTTGGCCAGTACATGTTTTACTCGCACACATAGCTTTGTTGCCTTAATGTTGGGTAAAACAGACATCAATTACAGGAAAACTCAACAGTGAGGAATTTCTTCGTCTGTGGAACAAAGTTGTTACATTCAAGGTAAAGACAATGAAAATTAGGTTAAATATTTGATGCTGAAAAAAGTAAAAAAAAATTTGAACTACATGCACGCTCTATAGTTAATTATGTATGGATAATACTTCTGCTACATTCCAATTGTGGCTTTTTTCTTTTTGTTTTCTAGGAAATTTTCTTCCGCACTGATGTTTCAAGAACCGGAACGCTGTCACTGAGAGAACTACGAAATGCATTCTTAGTTTCAGGTAGGCCTGCTTGGAATTCATTCATTCATTAATGTTCCTGAAACTACACTCTCCTGCAATCCTCTCACTGGACTCCCAAATGGCTAAGGCACACCACAACAGAAAATAGGACTGCTATTTCTTGTGACTGGGAAAAAACTTGGCAATTGATGCTTTGTGCTGGTCGTATGCAAGTAATTGCGATCACCAACTGATTGCCCAGAGCTTGCAACACCTTCAATCTCATGGCAAACATTTTCAATTGCAAAGAGATTGCTCATTTCACCTGGCGGAAGGCAACCTGTCTCCAAGGGATTATGGTGTACCTCAGATTGACTGCATCATTGTCTGACAGATTGGTGAAGGTTTGCAAATAACAGCCATGTTATTTATAAATGCAGATAAACTGCCAACAAGTTGCAATCAATCTGAGTCAGCCTCTGCTAATGACAGCAACTTGCTTTACTTTGAAAATGGACACTCGACTCAGCCGATGGCCATCTGGTTGTATTCTGGTTATCTTCCTATTAGTGCTGCCAGCGTCAATCTCGGAAAGAATAAGATAAAATATATAAATTAAAGTTAAAAAATAAAATAACTGTGCAACAAAATACACAATACACAGTATAGAACTATATAAGAATGTATGAAGAAATATAAATATATATATACACACAATAACAGCAGCTGTACAAGTATTAACTGGAAATAAAGAAATATAATGTCCAGTGTTGTGCAATCCACATTTGTAAGTGTCTTGTGCAGTGCAAATATGCCTAAAGTGATTAAGTGATGAAGTGAAAACAATGTCCAGAATGTCCAGTGTGTGTGTAAGAACTATATGTGTGGGTCAGTACTGTGTGGTGGTGTGATTGAGAGACCGTATCGCCTGCGGGAAGAAGCTCCTCCTCAGTCTCTCTGTGTTGGTCTTCAGGGAGCGGAATCGCTTTCCTGACCTCAACAGAGAGAACAGTCTGTTGTTGGGATGGCTGAGGTCCTTCACGATCTTCCTGGCCTTGGTCCAGCATCGCCTGCTGTAGATTGAGTGCAGGTCAGGGAGCTCGGAGCGGATGGTGCGCTCAGCTGACCGCACAACCCTCTGTAGAGCTCGTCTGTCCTGCATGGTGCTGTTCCCGAACCAGGTTAAGGTGTTTCCCGTCAGGATGCTCTCTATGGTGCACGAGTAAAAGTTCCTGAGCACCTTGGAGGGCAGTTGGAAGTCTCTCAAGAATCTGAGGTGGTAGAGACGCTGACGGGCCTTTTTCACCACGGTGTTGATGTGACAGGACCATGACAGGTCCTGCGTGATGTGAACTCCGAGGTATTTGAAGCTGTCCACTCTCTCCACTGGGCACTCGTTGATGACGGGGGTCTGGTAGTTCCTCTCCTGCTTAGTGCTGAAGTCCACTATCAGCTCCTTTGTCTTACTGACGTTTAGAAGGAGGTTGTTCCTCTGGCACCAGTTCTCCAGATTCCTAACCTCCTTCAGGTAGGCCGTCTCGTTGTTATCAGAGATCAGGCCCACGACGACGGTGTCGTCAGCAAACTTGATGATGGTGGTGGAGCTGGTAGTGGCCACACAGTCATGTGTACAGAGAGTACAGCAGGGGGCTCAGAACACACCCCTGGGGGCTCCAGTGCTGAGAGTGGTGTCCGCCCATCCTTACTGCCTGTGGTCTGCCAGTTAGGAAGTTGGAGATCCACTGACACATAGATGAGCTGAGTCCCAGATGCTCCAGCTTGGTGGTGAGTGTGGAGGGAATTATGGTATTAAATGCAGAGCTGTAGTCTATGAAGAGCATTTTAACATAATTCCCCCTTCTAGTGTCCAAGTGAGTGAGTGATGTGTGGAGGAGATGAGAGATGGCATCGTCTGTGGAACGATTTGGACGGTAAGCGAACTGTAGTGGGTCCAGTGTGTCTGGTAGTGAAGAAATGATGAAGTCTCTGACCAGGCGTTCAAAGCACTTCATCACTACTGAGGTGAGGGCTACAGGGCGATAGTCATTGAGAGAAGCAGGGTGGGGTTTCTTCGGGACAGGAACAATGATGGACTCTTTAAAGCATGTGGGGATCACCGACTGAGATGTTGAATATCTCAGTGAACACAGGAGCTAGCTGGTATGCGCAGTCTCTGAGGATACGACCTGGGATGCCGTCTGGTCCTGCTGCTTTCCTGGTGTTCACTCTTGTTAAGGTTCAAAATATTGGGGATGGACACCAGAGGAAAAACCCACAATAACAACACTGGTCCGGTCGGGTTGAGTCAAACGATGATTTAATGATCACACACGTGGGAGATGGACACTGTATGCAGACAGTCTCAGATCTCATCTCAAAAAACACATCACCATAGTTTTATGAAATCAGGGTATTAGAACGCCCCCTCATGCGTAGTGACAGGTGTAATACAATCAATGTTGACAATTTTATTTAACACAAAGAATAACATTGTCTCCTTCCCGAGGGCAGACGCTGACTGCCCCCGTCTCCTGGAACCGTCTGTACCCTGCTAAGACACAACATGGCAGCTACAAGGACTCTTTCATTTGTTAAGACCATCAGTGTGTATTGCTCTAAATCAAGTATATAATATTAAATGAATATTGCTGGATCAGCTACTTCTACTTAAAACATATTAAAACATGACTAAGCACAAAATCACCAAGAATAACATCTTATAAGTGCTGTGTAAGCGCGTGCGGCCTTCCAAGCTCAAAGCCTTTGCCCTCCATAGATCAGCCAGACTCGCGCTGGCTGTAGCTTTTAACCTTTAATTACCTTGAGCACAACTCTAGAATAAGCAACAAACTGCAATGTGTATGGAATGATCATGGTTACATCTGCAATGGAAAATCATGTTATTATTCTGGTACCTGTAAGAAAAGATCAAACTAAAGTTATCACCATCACTGTAATGCAAAGAATAATGTAAGGTCAAAAACTTCAATTTATGCTTAATGCAAAGCTGGTTATATACTTCTAATGAACTAATAATGCCATATTAAAATAATGAATGAAAATGAGAAAAACATCCCCTCCTTATTTTACAATTCCCTCTGTTGACCTCTGGAGAATCCAGAGGTCACAAACAGTTGTGTCCCTCCTTGGCCTACACATTCAGTTCTACATGCATCATTGGCATCATGGACATTGGAGTAATGACTCCAGGGTCCACTGCCCTCACAGACATACGTTTGAACATTCTTCTGGCACAAGGGATGAGACAACAACAAATAACCATAATACCCACCACAACAGACAAAGAAAACATGACCGAAGCGATAACCCCCTTCCACCGTCCGAACACTGAGGTCAGCCAGCCTTCCACCGGGTTATCAACACCTGAGTGATCATGCATAGTTTCAGAAAGGCTCTTTAGGCCCTCCAGAGCCTTGGTTACCGACCCATCTGGAGCAGTATTGTTTGGAATAAAGGTGCAACACTGATCGGCAAACATAGAACACACGCCCCCTTTTTCCGCTAACAACATATCAAGGGCCATTCTATTCTGCACTCCCATTAACGAGGTCGGACCCACCTGCTCCGCCAACCCCTCCATGCCGTCTCTGGTGAGGTTAGAGAGTCTCAGTACATTATAGTGAACATAATTGATCCTATCTACGTTCTTGTTTGGGGTCACTGGAAAGAAAGCAGAAATTATTGGAATATTTTCAAACCCGGCTGCTATTTGATCAACTAGTTTAAATTCATTTGGAACCCCCCTGGGCACTCCAATGGAGTCGATCCAGGTGGGGGAATTCATTCTAGGGTCATAAACATTTATGTCATGAATTCCTCTCTTCCTCAAAATGTGTCTTTTGCGCCTGGCTGCCAATGTGCGCGTATTGTGTGGGGGAATTGATTTTACCTTATCTCCGATTAGCATAAGTGGCGCTCCTAGTCTCACCATCGCGCACGTCCCCACGCTCCCAAGAGGAACTCTGACCAGTAAAGTCCTGTGCCCGCAATAGTAATACAGCCCGCTCCTAGCCCAAGTCCCAATTAGGGTGGCTGCATCACTCACATTGTTGGTGGTCCTCCCCGTCTGGGTGACCGAACACCAACTGGGGTCAATTTCCCCCAACCGATATTTAACTTTATCTGTGGTAAACTTAAAGCACGTATAATTATCTTTCCGGGGCATAAACGGCCCTACTTGCGTGAGCTTGCCAATAGGGGGAAATAGACTGGACAACACAGTGCAGTTCCCCGTATTCACAGCTCCTCTAGTCATCCGCAGCATACAATCATAGCCCCACTGATCCTCTGGATGCAGAGGTGCAGGCTCTATAAATAAACGCGGCCTTGCAGAAGCGCAAGCTACACAATTAGCCACTTTTTGTTCTCTAGCATTTTGGGCTATCCAGTCCAGCCAGATGTTACTGTCACTGAACCCAGTAGCGTGTTCAATCAAATCCTGAGGTTTCAGGGTGGTGTAGTCCACCGACACTACTCGCCTCTCCCTTGGTTCGTGCTCCTCTGGTGTAGCTTCCGACGACCCGCTCCCCTCCTGCCCTATAAAAGATGCAACAGAGCTGGTGGGGCTGGCAATCACACAAGTTGTCATGTCTTCTCTACCTGACGGTACGCGATTAGTTTTACTTATAACATCTTATAAGTGCTGTGTAAGCGCGTGCGGCCTTCCAAGCTCAAAGCCTTTGCCCTCCATAGATCAGCCAGACTCGCGCTGGCTGTAGCTTTTAACCTTTAATTACCTTGAGCACAACTCTAGAATAAGCAACAAACTGCAATGTGTATGGAATGATCATGGTTACATCTGCAATGGAAAATCATGTTATTATTCTGGTACCTGTAAGAAAAGATCAAACTAAAGTTATCACCATCACTGTAATGCAAAGAATAATGTAAGGTCAAAAACTTCAATTTATGCTTAATGCAAAGCTGGTTATATACTTCTAATGAACTAATAATGCCATATTAAAATAATGAATGAAAATGAGAAAAACATCCCCTCCTTATTTTACACTCTCTTGAAGGCTCTCCTTACTTCATGCTCGGAGATGACGAGCACGTTTCCGGTGCTGGCAGTATCTTCCTGTCTGCAGCCGTTAGCGCCGCTAGCACTAGCATTGTTGGAGTCCTTAGCTGCAGCCTCGAAGCGAGCATAGAAAGTGTTCAGCTCGTCTGTCAGAGTCACAGCCGCGTTCGTCATACCGGTTGTTGGTGCTTTATAGTCCGTTATTGTCCTTAGTCCCCACCACAGGCTCCTAGAGTCACTCTGTTGGAGTTGTGACTCTAGTTTCCTCCCGAAGCGCTGCTTCGCCTCTTTCACCGCCTTCCGCACGTTATATGATGCGGCTTTGTACGGGTCCATTTCCCCCGTCGTGAGTCCCGTATTGTAGGCAGCGGTGCGGGATCTCAGAGCGTCGCGGATGGTTTTATCCACCCACGGCTTCTGGTTGGGAAACGTTGTGATAGTCTTTGTCTCCACGGTATCATCCGCTAGTTTCCCAATGAATCCCACAACCGCTTCCGTAAACACGTTGACATCATCATCGGAGCTGTTTCTGAACATGTCCCAGTCTGCGTCGTCGAGTGCGTCCTGTAACGCGGCCACCGATTGATCCGTCCAGCGCGCGACCTTCCTCTGAACCGGAACTTCCTGTTTCAGCCTTTGTTTGTATTTTGGCATGAGGAAGATGGCGGCGTGATCGGATTTGCCAAACGGAGGGCGAGATTGTGCCTTGTAGCCATCCTTGACCGTAGTGTAGCAGTGGTCCAGTGCCCTTTCACCTCGGGTGGGGCAGGTGATGTGTTGATAAAAGTTTGGCGCTGCACGTTTGAGGTTGGCACTATTAAAGTCCCCCGTCACAATAAGCGCAGCGTCCCGGTGTTGTGTCTGGTGCTGTGTGAGTGCCTCATGCAGCTCGCATAAGGCGGTGACCGTGTCCACTTGTGGTGGAATATAAACGGCACTTATAATGACCGATGTAAATTCCCGAGGTAGATAAAAAGGACGACACATGATGGACAGTAGTTCCAGATTTGGTGTGCAGGAGCGTGTGAGAGGAACAACGTTCGCACTGTTGCACCAGTTGTTGTTCACCATTAAACACACGCCGCCTCCCCTTGACTTCCCCGAGTCCCGTGTCCTGTCCATGCGGTGAACCGAGAAGAACTCGGCCGGCTGGATGGCGTGGTCCGGCACCGCTGGGTTCAGCCATGTCTCGGTGAAGCAGAGGAGATTGCAGTCCCGAATGTCTCTCTGGAACTGTATCCTGGCCCTGAGGTCGTCAAGCTTGTTCTCCAGTGACTGGACGTTGGCAAGCAGGATGCTAGGCAGAGGTGTGCGGTGTGCACGAGCTCTCAGCCTGTTCCTGATGCCGGCTCGCTTCCCTCTAAGCCGCCGCTTCCCTCTAGGCCTCCGCTTCCCTTTGTTCTCCCTCAAGATCTCGCTCGGCCAGCTCGGATCCGGAGTTAAAAACTTCGAATTGTGAGTACATTGTATACCAATAGAAACAAGAGTGTCACTGTCATACCTAATGTACCCAATGGTGATGATTTTGCCGATTTAGAGACGCTGAAAACTAACTTAAAAAACAAAGACAAAGAAAAGGTGGTCGGAGCAGTCGTGACGGCAGCCGACCTCACCAGCGCCATCTTGTTAACTTTGTTAGAATCTAAGAGTTTCTGACCGAAGTCTCAATGTAAGTCATTAATGTGAATTTGTGTGTTTAATGTGCTTGTCAGGAATAAGGGTGAGTGACGACATGCTGAATCTGATGGCTCTGCGCTACGGCGCCTCCTCTGGACACATGACGCTGGAGAGCTTCATCAGTCTCATCCTTCGCTTTGACTGCATGAACAGTAAGTGAAGACAAGTGGGACAAGCTATGATCTGTTTATTTCTGTTTGTGATTTATCTGAAGTAAGTCAATCAAAAAATACAACCTCACAATGGAAAACTTTAACCTTTTTGTTGTGGAAGACATTAATTTTATACGTATCTTTTAAGAGATTCAATTAATTTTTGCTCATCAACAGAAATCTTCAGACAGTTATCTGATGGAAAAGCAATGACTCTTCAAGAGTCTGAGGTAATAAAGCCAGCTTGTTCTCATTAGTACATTTTATAACACATGTTGATTCATTTTGAAGTTCAGAGGAAAGAAAAATACATTATTTTTAAAACTGAAAATAAATTTATATACTATTCATAAATTATTTTACACGAAAGGAAACAGTTGCATACTCCTTGTGCATACCTTGAGCTACTTTGTGACCAAGTAGGGCATGTCCGGGATTTTAAAACACGTTGGTAAGGTTAGACAGTTAGCAACTGTTAATGTGTTAAGGGCAAACTTAGATTGGCATTTGCTAAAAGTTCAACTGATTTCACTTATATCCCTCAAGTGCAGCTTTTTTGAATGTTGTTATGATTAAAGTTTTTGAGAGTTACAAATATAGCCATCAAAGAGGGATGAAAGATACTGAGCCTTTTATCTTGGCCAGCTTTTATAGTTCAGCAGTCCGAGGAGAGCTATGTCAGTTGAAGACTCTCCCATGTCAGCCAGTGATCAAGAAGAGTAGGCCAGGATGTCCTTGGAGATAGGTGGAGGGGCTGCACATACTGCACTAACAACCGGTCTCTCTTTATTTCCAGTGGATGTACATTTCGATGTACACTTAACGCAAAGGAATGGACGTTTGATGCACAGTTCATCTGCACGCACTGAAGAAGAGATCCATGTATATTTTTCCTGCTAAGCTCTAAGTTGTCATTTAGATAATTGCCAAAATGCAAAATGCTTTCAAGATAACTTTTCTCAAAAAGTAGACATTTCTATTTTTAATTGTCATTTACTTGGCAATTTGTTTTTTACTGAGACAGACAGAGAAGACAGAAACTTATTGTAGAGGGAACAATCTGAGATATATAACGTGAATATAAATAATCAATGAAAATTAAATACTACAAGAATGTGCTTGCATGTAAAAGGCGGCTCTGAATTAGTAACTGTTCTAACAGAAAAACAGGAAAAGGCTATAAAGGATGTTTTTTCCTTGTGCACTTTGAGCTCATTAAACACACATAGATTACTGTATGTGAGGGTGCAATGTTTGGCCATGATGCTTTATTGATTAATTCATCACTCATTATTGACACAACAGTGCAAGAAAGCACCAGTGTGTTTGGAATCAATATACTGTTGAAATGATTTTATATCGTTATTCAAATGCAGCTCTTTTTGATAAATGCATTATGCACATATGTATCTGGCTTTTTCTTATTTTCCCACTGTCAACTCCTCATTTCAGGTTCAGGTTACTTTTTACATATAAGGCTCAATCATTTGGAAAGCATTCAGGGCCATTATCAAAAACACTCAAAATCACTGGAAAATTTTCATGTAAATACATTTAAATAAAGAAAAAAGAAGAAGAAGAAGAAGAAGTTTAGCAAATGAACCATGAATTCAAATTCTGGCACCAGAATCTGGAAGGTATTCATTGATTCAGCTGCAGCTCAGTGTTTGTAAACTGTAAGGGTATGTAGTAGAGGAAAAGCACCTAGGTATAGAGGCTAGCTCATCAAGCATCATGGGAAGTGGCACACTTCAACTCTTGATCGTGGCTCAAGAGTTGGGAGTTCGCCTTGTAATTGGAAGGTTGCCGGTTCGAGCCCCGGCTTGGACAGTCTCGGTTGTTGTGTCCTTCGGCAAGACACTTCACCCGTTGCCTACTGGTGGTGGTCAGAGGGCCCGGTGGCGCCAGTGTCCGGCAGCCTCGCCTCTGTCAGTGTGGCTGTGGCTACAATGTAGCTTGCCATCACCAGTGTGTGAATGGGTGGATGACTGGATGTGAAAGCGCTTTGGGGTCCTTAGGGACTAGTAAAAGCGCTATATAAATACAGGCCATTTACCATTTTCCTTGTGTAAAAACTCCCCAGTGAGCATGAGCTCAGTGAAACTCTAATAATTTCCAGCATAAATTTACTTACACCAGTAGCCTTGCTAAATGTTTGTAAATATTCCAAGACAGTACCAAGAGTTTCCCCTCTCAAGCATTTCAGAAGGTACAAAGGGAATGTTAATCCACAACACTGTAGTGAAATTAACAGGAAACACATATTCCCAGTATGTCAGCGTTTCTTCAATGGTTCCCTGTTAAATCTTGAGTTAAATTTTAAAAACTTTCACTTACATATAAAAGTCCTAAATACTCAAACCCTGTGATATCTTACACACCTCAAATACCATGTTAACTTAATAAAGAACTTTCATCCTCCACTGCAGACTTACTTGCTGCTTGTAGAGAAACTCTGTCTGCTTTTGAGATTAGTCTTATGCTGTTATAGGCTCAGGATTCTGCTGAGCTTCCCATGATGACGCTCTTAACATTTATTCTCACCTGTTTTCAACTCCCCAGACACTTACATACCACTGCTACATGTCATTAAAGTTTGTCTTTTCTCTCACATGGCATGCGAATGGTCTTTGTCTTCGTCCCTTATGCTTTCCTTTTTCTACACTCAGCAGTGGGCGATGACATTAAAAAGGAAGTTTTCCTTCCCACCTTTGCTACCTTTATCCATATTAGATCATCCTCTCAAATGGGCGGAGAGACCAGTCAATGGCCCACTGGTAACTGGCAGTTGCTAGGGAAAAGGGTGTATTCTGGCAACGGCTGGTGATAACATTGTTTGCAAAGAGATATATAACGTTGCCAGAGGTGTGGACTCGAGTCACATGACTTGGACTCGAGTCAGACTCGAGTCCAAGACTCCTTTGTTTATTGTGCATAAATAGTGAATTGTCCTGACACAATATTAAGTTTCGCTTCTGTTATTATGGTACATTGACAAAAACATATACTTTTATTCACAGGATAAAACAGTTTTTTGTATCACTAATTGCCCAGTACGATTACAGCATACAATATTATTGTCACTGCTACATTTCTGTGATGCTACCAGAAATTATTTCCAGTACTAATTAATTACCATTGAGCTCAAAGGTCCTATTAATAAACGGTTAACGAATGTGTATTTATGAAGACGATTTGTGAGACTGGTAAACTTATGATACGTACGATGGTCTTTACTTTCTACACGGTGCATTTCAAGGTCCTGTACCCATCCGTCGGTAAACTGTACCTGGGCTTGTTGCAGTGACCTGAAGTTACTAAACTTTCATGAGTGTATGCACTCACTCCAAGAACCGTATAATTATAAATATGCATATAAATATGCTACAATGAGATAGCTGACTTCATCTAACTAGCAAATGTTGTCCAGGCTACGTTGGTGACGCAGTTTTTTTAATGTGTATGATATTCTTGTCATGCGATTTTAAAGCCGGTCCTACAACCGCATCCAAGAATAACATGCGGCTTATCTCAGAACTGTCGGTGAAAATTATTCTAGGAGCTAAGTTTGATTGAGCTGCATTTTATAGAGGTGCAATTTCACAATTTGTATATATTTTCTATGTTCACTATTTTGTCATGTGTTGAGAAAAACACAGATTTAAAAATTACATGGTCTAATATTTACATTTAGCATAACTGCAACATGCTTTTTTCGGGTTTTTTTTTTAAAGACTCGAAAGGACTTGAAATTCAAAGTTTCAGACTTGTGACTTTACTCGGACTTTTACACCAGTGACTTGAGACTCGGCTCTGACTTGCCTGACATTACTTGAGACTTGACTTGTGACTTGAGGATAAAGACTTGAGACTTACTTGAGACTTGCAAAACAATGACTTGGTCCCACCTCTGAACGTTGCACTGAAAATCTCCTTGTGATTGCTTTGATTGCTAGCAGGCTTCCACAAATACCAGTCATTTTCATGGAAGCAGCAGTGAAACTGTGAAAAAGGGGATTAGTGTTGGGGTTGTTATTCAAAGAATAATGTATTACACATTAGTCATTATCCTAAGTCTTGCTGCTGGGCTGGTCTCGGCATTGACTTAGTTTTATCATCACTTTGGATCCTTGGGTTACTTTGCGTTAGCATGCTAGTGTCCTATAGAGTCCTTTTGTGCAATAAAAATAAAAGTACTTTCTATACCATTTTCCTCCTGTAACACTTGGTTGTCCATTGGTTGCGGCAGCAGGATACAATTTTTATTTTGAAAAGTTGTATCCTACTGCTTTCTCTGTGTCCACTTTGGATTGGAATTTCTTGGACGTTTCTTATTACAGCTCAGAGAGTAAGTAGCGAGTTTCTGCAGACAAGTTGGCATCTTTTGTGCAAACTACCGGTGGCAACCTGCTTGTGAATAAAAGCATCACAAGGCCAGCAGCAACAAGTACCATCTAGCAGCCACCAGTTAATCTATGCTTTCACTTCAGTTAGTTACTAAATATCAAGAACTTTGAAAGTTTCTTCAAGTGCAACATAGAAAAAAAACCATCAAACAGAAAAATAAAGGTTCTCGTTAGGGTCTCACATAATAATAAAGCAAGACTTCTCTCAGTTCAGAGGATAAATTCATCAAGTTACTGGCCCGAGAAAAAGCCAATTAATGGTACACAACATTAACATTTCCGAGTTCAAGCAGCAGACACAACTGAGCATCACCAGCTCTGAGATACATACAATCAAAGAAACCATTACTGAGGGAGACCAAGAAGGAGGATCAAACTGCTTTGTTAAACACACACACACACACACACACACACACAGATCCCAACAGTGTGTGAATGGATGTTTGCTTTACAGCATTTTCACTCACATCTGCTTTATAAATAGTGGAACAATTATTTGCTTCGCAGAAGGAACAAGACTTACAGCAAAACAAAGGCTCTGTGAGGGCTACTGGCCTGAAACACACCTTTTTTGGGTTGGGGTATAGCATGAAGGCAAATCCACTTCCTCCTGGGTTGTTGGAAAAACTCCAGGTGATGAGCTCATGAAGGTCCTGTAGAGAATAAACATGAATGAATGAGTTAAATGGTGGAGTACACCTTGGACTGGTCACCTGGCAAGAAACTTTTTATATATTTTTTAAATTTCTAAAGCATTCAAAGTGATAGAGGGAAGTAACCATAAAAGTGTCTAGGTAAGAAAAAAAAAGTTGTCAAAGAAGACTCAAAGAAGGCAAATCTACATATAAAATACGATTTTATTAAGAAAATGTAACTTTACAGGCAGCTATGCAGCTAAATATATAAAAACCCACAAGACAAATTATTTTTAAAGGTCCCAGCTGTTGGAAAAAAAGAGAATTGCTGAAGATCACAAAGAAAATGCTTTATTCAAAGAAGCAGAACGCAACCTCTCACTATTAGCTTAGGATTGAAACTGACCCAATGAAGTTTGCTGCTTCCTTTCCCCAATATAAAAGGAATTTTAAAAAGCAGCTGAAATAGAAAAATACATATAAAAACAAATGTACAGTTAAATGTGACATTTTTTTCTTTGAATTTCCATTTTCCGAGATTTTTTAAAATTTATTTACTTATCAGTTTAATTTCCCATCCACTTCATTCATTTTTGATTCATACAGTAGTCCCATGTCATTCACTAACTTCTGTATTTTGTTTCTATTAAAACTAGAGATGGACCGATCTGATATTACGTATTGGTATCAGTCCAATACTGACCTAAATTACTGGATCGGATATCAGAGAGAAATCGGAGAGAAATCAAAAATGTAATCCGATCCATTAAATATCACGTAACTCAGCTCATAACCTTAGCACGTCGAGCAGTATGCGTGACGTGATAGAGTGGCTGTGGCGTGCGAGACCTCTCGGTGGTCTGGTTGAGTGTTTGGAGCCTCGCTACCAAACCAGCATTTCATCTCCAAGAAAGTTATCCCAGAGAGAAGTAAAGCAAGTGTGTAAATTCATCTCTGAATGTTTGTACAGCATTCCCATATTAAGCCCTGCCTCTTCTGCAGGGGCGGGTGTAGCAAAATTTAGCCAGGGGGGCCGATAGGGCATTAACAGGAAAAGGGGGGCACAAAAACATACTTTTCTTTCTTATTCTCAGTTAAAATGTCTAGCTTTTAATAAATAACTATCTGAATCTTACACCCAAAGTTTTAATCGGATGTAAAATGTATAAAATCCATTACTGTATATAGTAACTATTAAGTCTAATATACCCTAGGAAGCTACTTTTTTCCTTTGGGAAGGTTCCATCTGTGCAGTCTGCAAATTTGTTGAAGAAAGATGTTAAGCATCATGAGGTGGAGGGTGGGGGTGCTTCCCTTTTTTTTTTTTTTTTTTTTGCTGGGAGTTGGCAACCCTATTACCGTAGTTAGGTTGCTTAATATTTCCGCTAAGTGCTCTTTAAAATACCAGAATAAGGAGGATGGAGTAGGTTTAAGTTTATTAGATTGATCAGTTTTGCTGAACTATGAAATATTTTGGGTGCAGTGTATTTTTTGCATACAGGTTTAACAGAATAGCTTTATTTATTTATTTTTTTAAAACTTCAGTATGAACTTATACAAAACACAGCAAGATATTAAAACAGTTTTATTGATTAAAAAATACACTATATCGGATTCATATCGGTATCAGCAGATATCCAAATTTATGATATCGGTATCGGTATTGGACATACAAAAGTGGTATTGTGCCATCTCTAATTCAAACACAGATTGACAAGTTTGCAATACTATTTATAAATAAAAAGCAGTTATTCAGTCATTGACATAATATGCAGAGAGGCATATGGTTTACAGCTTTAAATGATAGTGTTTGTTATAGTTTCACATTATTGTGTTTAGTTGTTTCAAAGTAATAAAGTGTTATAGCTAATTCACAGAAAACAAGTTTTTGAAATATCTTCTTGTGTTTTCCAGATGAAACGTGCATCTGTCTTTCAGCTGGCTTAAGTGTACATGGAAACGTACATCCACTGAAAATAAGACAGAGATTATTTATTAATAACATTTAAGTATCACCATTTAAACGAATGCATTTTCTTTGTATAAATATTTATATTTATTTATTCGTTTGCTCTGTCAGCACTAAAGTGACTTTATTACCTCTGACTCCTTGAGATTAATGGATTTTCCATCAGACAACTGTTTGAAGATTTCTGTTGAAGAACACAACTTTGAGTTTAAACTGTACAAATCATGAACCTTAATCAAATCTTAGAAGCGAGAAAGATGTTTTCCACTGAAAAAACTTTTCATTCTCACTGCATGAGATTTATTTTCAGCTATCTACACATCTACTGTTGTTATTTCTTCTCGGCTTCACTTACTCTTCATGCAGTCCAAGCGAATCATGAGATTGATGAAGCACTCCAGTGCCATGTGTCCAGAGGAGGCGCCATAGCGCAGAGCCATCAGACTGAGCATGTCATCTGAAACCTTCATTCCTGAAGAACACACACAGTCAGACTTCAGGAAGAGTTTGCTTATCTATCCATCTATCTAATTGCATTATTAAGCTGGTATGAAATCCCATGCCATTTGTGAGGATGACAGACAGTAGTCACAATATTCAGCCATGTGCAAAGTCATAAGGATGACCTGACATCAAGAGTAAGTAAGTAGGATGTGGGCCAACAGCTGGACTCGGGATCATCTAATCTTGCCATCAGGCTTTAAATATGTTTGGAAAACAATCTCATCCAGCTCCAAAGGAGCTATTCAGGGCTTTGGTTGTTTCATGGGATGGGTAGTGTACAGGGAGGGAGGTTCTCTGGTTGAACCTGTCCTGTCTGGCTGATGCAAATAAAGCAGAAGTCACAGATAAAGGTATATTTTGCCTAACCAGATAATAAGGACAAGGGGGGCAGGTATTTGCAGATATTAGAAACCCTCATTTCCCCTCATCCAAATGCACCAGGAAGTGGTTTGTGTGCTTGTAACTTTATGATGATAATTTTTATCCAAACATTAACATGTTTACTGTGACGTTTACAATATCATCTATATAATGAATATATATTAATTATACAATACTATACTATAATTCTTGTATTTTTTCTAATGATAATTTATGCAGTTAAACTATAATCTAGAATTTTATTACATAATTTAATGTGATTCAGTGTTGCAGTATGAAGCACAGAATTTTTTTTTTTGTTCATACTATTTATATTTGAACATATTACATTTATATTAAATATACTGAATCCTTGTCTGATATACCTGAAGCTACAAATGCGTTCCTCAGCTCACTCAGTGACAGCGTTCCTGTTTTTGAAACGTCGGTGAGGAAGAAAGTCTCCTGATAAGAGAAGAAAAAAAAAAGAAACTGTGATCAGGGAAAATCTTCACATCTATAGCAGATGTAGTGATATATGTTTTAAGACTGTTTTTTTCCCTTTACCTTGTACTTGGTGACCTTGTTCCACAGACGGACAAATTCCTCACTGTTTAGTTTGCCTGTGATTGATGTCTTTTAAAACCCACATTAAGGTAGCAAAGGGACAAATCTTAGTCTGGTCTTTCAGATGAGTAATGCTGGTTATATCAACAGAAGACCACTCAGGTTTGCTTACACATAGACTATTCTTCTGTTATGTACCTACAAAGATTCATTGTTACTTTTCAACAGCTCAGAAAGGCAAACTACAAAGTTTCTTAATCTGCTTTTTCTAGTATCACATGTATTATAACAGGATACATCAATTAGAGCCACCATGCTGCGACAGGCATCAAGGCTGAACCCTCCAGATTTCATTTCTCCTAAATAAAACAGAGTTGAATTAGCAAAGACAGTGTAGCACAATTGTCATCCACAGTATTCAGAGTCATAGACTGCATGTCGAAGTAGCCATGGCGATTAAGAAACTGAGGGTCTTGCACACCCTGCTGTATTACTGATGTTTACACTCATGTGGACCACAGTTAATTTTGTATTAATAAGTTAGAGTCATAGTCTCATAAACCAGAGTTTGCCAGAGTCCGATGAAGGCTTACAGGAAATAATACTGATTTATAAATTGGACGGGTCAGACCTGGAAACTACGCTATATGAACAAAAGTATTTACAGGGCTCCAAACCTCCTCTGGCAATAACATCAGCACAAAAACTGTGCACAAGGAGCTTCATGGAATGGGTTCCCATGGCCAAACAGCCATGTGTAGGTGGCCCAGTAAATTTAAATTGAGCTTGACAGACTTTTTAAAGGCCAAACCTTTCAGGATGTTTTCATTTAGAAGCCTCTGGAGCTGCTCAGCATCCACTTCTTCATACTGAAACATTAATTGATTTGGTTTACTACATGATACATTACACAGACGTTAGACACATAATGCTATATAAACTTGTAATATTGCAGTAATGCAGCTAATATTATTAGCAAAAAGATCTTTTTTAATTACCTTGTCAGAGTATTGACGGAAGAATGTTTTCTTGTTTTCTTCATCCTGATGGTTTTTTACTTTTGTGACCTGACGAGTCAACAGTTCACATTAATAACACATGAACAGCAAAATAACACGAACACAATTAAATGATTTGTTACAAACCTTTTCAACTGGCTCATATCTTTGCTCATTTGAATTTGAATTCTCACTGTGGGGAGACCAATATGCATTACTTTCATAGAAATCAATTGTAATGTGTCAAATGCAAATTTTGTTTCAAAACTTTTTTTTATGTCATATCTTCAGACATCGAGGGTGAGCATACTAGCAACACGTCTCTTCTCTTGAGTGGATGGTGAGGATGAAGGAGGCTGTCTCGTTGGGTTTGAAGGTGGATGGCACAATCAGGTATTCACCAAGCTTCAGCATAAGGAACTCTATCACCTCACGAGCATTCATGTATTTATCTCTCCGAGCAACAGGCAGATGGGTGTTGAAGAACATTGCTGGAAACTTCCCACTTTGCGTTTTGTACTGAAATTATTCAAAGTGATATTTCAGCTCCCCAATTTCATTTGAAGAAGTTTCTGAAGTGCGTACAGACATGTCAACTTGAAGGTTTTATGTATCAGCACATAAATTAGCTGTAAAATGAGATAAATACAATCACAAATGAACACCAACAGTTGGCGTACAACAAATTGAAACACTGTGGCGGGACCTCGAGAGAGTTGAGCATAAACAAATGCAGACAAACCTCAATGAATTGCAGCAACAATGTTCTTTCACGTTATTGCTGCTAAAGCTGGTTCTACAGCTTATTGAACCATGGGGTGTACTTAGTTTTTCCACACACCTCTTATTTGGCTTGGCCTTTGTTACATAAATAATTACACAGTGTGTTATATCATGCATTGTTTTTGATTTAAACAATCTTACAACATAGCAGTGTTTCCTGATACATAAAACCTTAATAGTGAAAGACAGTGTACTTTCTTTTTCACATCACCATACAGTGGCTTGCAACAGTATTCGGCCCCCTTGAACTTTCCCACATTTTGTCACATTACAGCCACAAACATGAATCAATTTTATTGGAATTCCACGTGAAAGACCAATTCAAAGTGGTGTACACGTGAGAAGTGGAACGAAAATCATACATGATTCCAAACATTTTTTACAAATAAATAACTGCAAAGTGGGGTGTGCGTAATTATTCAGCCCCCTGAGTTAATACTTTGTAGAACCACCTTTTGCTGCAATTACAGCTGCCAGTGTTTTAGGGTCTGTCTCTACCAGCTTCGCACATCTAGAGACTGAAATCTAAGGAGCTTG
The DNA here is from genome assembly GCF_057381915.1 of Diplotaxodon limnothrissa. NCBI lineage: Eukaryota > Metazoa > Chordata > Actinopteri > Cichliformes > Cichlidae > Diplotaxodon > Diplotaxodon limnothrissa. Next base: position 14,377,903 of record NC_140614.1, on the reverse strand, counting down.
GAAAGAAAAGCGTCTGGACTTCTTTAAGTTGCTTAAAGACGTTTCACCTCTCATCCAAGAAGCTTCTTCAGTTCTAAGGTCAAATGGTGGAGAGTCCCAGATTTAAACCCAGTGGGAGTATCCCCCCAATAGAGGGAGCCAAGGGAGCCTTGGCTCATGTGATTAGGTAGAGGATCATCAGGGGGACCTTTTGTCCCTCTTTTGGGGGGATACTCCTACTGGGTTTAAATCTGGGACTCTCCACCATTTGACCTTAGAACTGAAGAAGCTTCTTGGATGAGAGGTGAAACGTCTTCAAGCAACTTAAAGAAGCCCAGACGCTTTTCTTTCCAAGCTCCTTAGATTACGATGATCTGGATGACTGAGAACCTTCACAGACATCTACAGACTGAAATCCTTGCCCATTCTTCTTTGCAAAACAGCTCCAGCTCAGTCAGATTAGATGGACAGCGTTTGTGAACAGCAGTTTTCAGATCTTGCCACAGATTCTGGATTGGATTTAGATCTGGACTTTGACTGGGCCATTCTAACACATGGATATGTTTTGTTTTAAACCAGTCCATTGTTGCCCTGGCTTTATGTTTAGGGTCGTTGTCCTGCTGGAAGGTGAACCTCCGCCCCAGTCTCAAGTCTTATGCAGACTCCAAGAGGTTTTCTTCCAAGATTGCCCTGTATTTGGCTCCATCCATCTTCCCATCAACTCTGACCAGCTTCCCTGTCCCTGCTGAAGAGAAGCACCCCCAGAGCATGATGCTGCCACCACCATATTTGACAGTGGGGATGGTGTGTTCAGAGTGATGTGCAGTGTTAGTTTTCCGCCACACACAGCGTTTTGCATTTTGGCCAAAAAGTTCCATTTTGGTCTCATCTGACCAGAGCAGCTTCTTCCACATGTTTGCTGTGTCCCCCACATGGCTTGTGGCAAACTGCAAACAAGTCTTCTTATGGTTTCTGTTAACAATGGCTTTCTTCTTGCCACTCTTTATGCAAAGACCAACTTTGTGCAGTGCACGACTAATAGTTTTCCTATGGACAGATTCCCCCACCTGAGCTGTAGATCTCTGCAGCTCGTCCAGAGTCACCATGGGCCTCTTGGCTGCATTTCTGATCAGCGCTCTCCTTGTTCGGCCTGTGAGTTTAGGTGGACGGCCTTGTCTTGCTAGGTTTACAGTTGTGCCATACTCCTTCCATTTCTGAATGATTGCTTGAACAGTGCTCCGTGTGATGTTCAAGGCTTGGGAAATCTTTTTGTAGCCTAAGCCTGCTTTAAATTTCTCAATAACTTCATCCCTGACCTGTCTGGTGTGTTCTTTGGACTTCATGGTGTTGTTGCTCCCAATATTCTCTTAGACAACCTCTGAGGCCGTCACAGAGCAGCTGTATTTGTACTGACATTAGATTACACACAGGTGCACTCTGTTTAGTCATTAGCACTCATCAGGCAATGTCTATGGGCAACTGACTGCACTCAGACCAAAGGGGGCTGAATAATTACGCACACCCCACTTTGCAGTTATTTATTTGTAAAAAATGTTTGGAATCATGTATGATTTTCGTTCCCCTTCTCACGTGTACACCACTTTGTGTTGGTCTTTCACGTGGAATTCTAATAAAATTGATTCATGTTTGTGGCTGTAATGTGACAAAATGTGGGAAAGTTCAAGGGGGCCGAATACTTTTGCAAGCCACTGTATGTGTATTATAAACATGAAATAGAATAAATTAGCTTCTTACGTCTTTGGTCACCTTGAAGGACGTCAGGAATTTCATTCATGTTGGGAATAAATAATAATTCAGTTAGTCATTAGTTAGTTATTTCAACATGTGCACAGCCACTGTATGAATGTTTGGACAGCATATTAAAGCTTGGCTTGCTAACAAAATGTTTTCTAGCCCACAAATAATTTTTATGTTGTAGTTAATTTTTGATCTGTCATTTTCTGCATTTAAATGCCACATTATTATTGTTGTTTCCACATTACGATACAAATTCTGACAATGGTTAAATACATTTTCATGCTCTGAAAATGTCAACTTCAACATGGTTTTTATTTTCACCATAGTTAGTTTATGTTCTCTTTTGCATGCATTTTCTTTCCATATGTATGATAGATAGAGACAGAGAAATACTTACTAAATATACAGAAAAACCAATGTGGAGGTTCTACACCAGGCGTCTGTTCCTCTTGTCAGGCTTTTGCATGAGAGACACTAGGATGTTTTTCTCCCCATTGGACTCAGAGTTTTCACCTACGACCTTAATTCGATACTGTGGATTTGTCCAGAAAGTGTCTGGAGGACATAGAGGGAAAAATATGTTTTATTTACATGAATTGAAGATTAAAACATTATGTTTTTGCTGTATGTGGCGCTGGCCCTTTCCCTCATTCCCCTTATTTGTCAGAGCTCAGTGACAATCAGTTTCTGCATGTTTCTGTAACATCTTATTTTCTTGCAAATGTGTTTTTCTGTATTATAGCAAAACATTAATATTGTTTTAATGTACAACAGAACATTTAAACACCTATATTCCAGTATATGCTATATAATTACCTCTGTTATTTATGCAGCCTCCAGCAGTAGTTCCAGCAACCCACCGACCCTCGTACACAGAGGTCTTCCACTGAGCAGAGGATTTTCCATCTATGAAGTCTGGTTTCAGGCCACAGATGTCAAGATCTGTGTAGAACTTACAGAAATCTTCAAATGCCATCCTGTTAATAAAATCAGGTAGATTCTCATTCCTAATTTATTTAGATGTGATGTCAAAGTATAAAACTCTAAGCTTATAACATAGTACAGAGTAAATAAAGCAAAAAAAGAGAAAACTACAACTTCTGGTGGTATTAATATAATACCGCCAGAGGTTGTAGTTTTCTTTTGACGAAATTTGCTTACCAAAACTCTCCATCATCAGCCACTGAAAGGCACTTTTGGCGGTCTTGAGAACTCAGTGTTCCACATGGGGGACCTTAAAGACAGTATTTTAGGTAAGAGATGACACATTATGTTGTTAATTTTTATCTAGAGTTGCATGTATTGAAGAAAAAATATTCCCTAAGTAAATATAGGCAGTGTTTGGTAAGTTACTTTAAATTAGTAACTTAGTTACATTAATAGTTACTTCTATCAAAAGTAACTCTGTTACTTCAAGTTACTCGTTACTTTCAAAGTAACTAGTTACTAGGGAAAGTAACTTTGGTTTTACTCAGAATTCTCTTGTTAATGTGTTGCTTCCATAACTTTGCCAGTCTTCTAGCTTGCTTACTTTCCACAAGTGCACTGTGCCACCTACCAATAGAAAGGAAAAAATAATGTGCATATTTCCACGAGAGAAATCCAACGCCTGGGCCGTCGTTGAGCACCCCCATGATTCTAGCCTACGTCACAGCGTCATGTGCGCTTCTTACATCCAACACAAAAACTGCAGTCGTGGTGCTTTGATTGTACTCAGAACTCGGAAATTCTGCCTTCTGAATAGGAAGATGTAGGTAACACCAGACTGCAGATGAGCTGCATACAGGGCTGGACTGGGACAAAAAATCAGCCCAGGCATTTTGACTAGAGAGCGGCCGCCATTATAGGAAAAATCATAAAGCCTTTGAATGAAAACAAACGCTGTTGTGACAGTGATATACACTGTTTTGATGGTATATATGTATCAATCTATCAATTGTTTGTTGTAAGATTGAGATAATTATTCATTAAAAGCTAGATATTTTAAATGAGAATAAGAAAGAAAAGTATTTCTTTGTGCCCCCCTCTCCCTGTTAATGCCCTACATGGCCCCCCCGGCAAAACTTAGCTAGACCCGCCCCTGCAGTTGCCAGCCGTCAGCTACGTAAAAAAGGATCCTGGGGTTATTTGTCTCTCAGAAACAGTTCATAACTTCCCTTCAACTCATTCATGTCACCTAAAAGGTAAACCTGTTTCTCCATCACCTGTTCAGCTCTGATGATTCAGTAAAGACATCTCCTGGTTTCATCTTCATGTTTCCCTCTCACCACATACCCAAACCGATATCATGACCAGCAGCTTTTACAGCTGTGGCTCCAGCAAACATCAGCTGATACTAGAAAGCATCTAAGTATTCTAACAACAGCTGATCAAGCTTAAACGTGCTGCTGTTGTTTAGCGCGACATCCACTGGTTTCCTCTTTCGGCGCAAAGTGAGCGATAAACAAACGAGAGAGAAAATCCGATCAGCTGATCATTGATCAGTTTCATGATTGAAGTAGCAACAGGAGAGGGAGGGGTGAGAATGAGAGAAGAAGAGGCAGCTGTGCAGCAAAGACACAGAATAACTCCAGCTTTGTGTCTTTTTCATTCTAGCTGAAGTCCGGGACAAACTGTGTCCCTTTTCACCTCGATACGAAACGCTTGATATTTTCTCTGAATACAAGACAATTCCGTTTTTCATGGGACGGTTGGCAACACTAATAATTAACCTTATGAACAAAATAAAGTTCAACATCAGTAACATCATAGCACCCACCCAGCTGTATAGAAACTCTGTCATGCTAGCTAGTACCCAGAATGAAAAAGTCGCATAACGAAAATAAACTACCCCTAAACTTGGTTTATATCTCACCCAGAGAGACTGCAGGTCATAACTTCTTACCTGAAGTTCAGTTCACCTGACACTCCGACCGTCGGCCGCCTCTGGTCTCTGCTTCACCTGCTTCCCCTTTCCCCCATCCACCTGCTGGCCTCCTCCACTTGCTAATGTTACTGAATCTGTGGAAGCTCCACGATAGCCACCGCAAGAAGTAACGAATAACGACCCTATCTAAATCCCAGTAACGATTGAATCCTGATTTTGGCATAATAACTAGTTACCGTGCTCGTTACCACAATAATAACGTAGTTACTGTAACGCGTTAGTCCCAACACTCAATATAGGTTAAAAGGTTGTACTTTCACCTGCATTTTAAACTAAATATTACACCGGTTTGTTTAAGCAGTAACTGGAAAAAACAGTTCAGACTAAATTTCCCTTAAAGACCAGAACTACTTGAGTAACTGAGTCACTTTTAGAGCAGCAAGTACACAATGCAGATGTCAACATTTTTACAACATGTAATTTTATCCATCATGTCTTCATGAAACAGTACCAAAGCTGATTACTGCTTACCAATCACTCCAGTCTCCTTCCCACTCTCCTTTGCCCCAGGGGTTCCACAAACGGATCAGCTTCACAATTTTTCCTTGGCTAATAAGCTGGCAGCAGGCAACAGAAAAATCAGTTGTTATGGTATTTAAATGTATGCTCAAAGGTTTTTAAATCTCCCCTTTAACATATTTGTCCAATATGTCAGGAACCTGTTTTTGCTGTAATTCTTCCTAAACTGCATACTGTGGGAAATGTTATTACTGTAGATTCACTTCCAATAATAACTGTGATTACTGTCTAATTCTTTACCTCTTTAACCCCTGTTACAGTGTAGGCGTGCCCTTGGACCAGTCCATTTGGCAAAACTGTGTTAGCAGATGTTTCCTACAACCAAAGAACATTATTTTTATTTTTTACAATGACCAAAGACTTCTGATACAATAATATCATTAGGAAAAAGTGACTGCAAAATTTTTCGTTATGTTGATTTAAAGCAAATTTCAACATTTTGCGACACACTTATTTGTCTTCATAAAGCTACTTCTGGCAGTCGATTAACAAAAAAGTTCAAATCAAATCAAATCAAATCACTTTTGTTGTCACATCACATGTGCAGGTACATTGGTACAGCACATGTGAGTGAAATTCTTGTGTGCGAGCTTCACAAGCAACAGAGTTGTGCAAAATACAATAATGTAAACAAGCAAAATACAAGAATGGCCACATCTGAAACTAATAAATATATGTACAATATATAATAGTATATGCATTTCTGGATGTGTATACTAAATATTTTTCTATGTGTGTGTGTGTGTGTGTGTACACATATTTTACAAATTAAATAGAGTAAACAATAAATAAAAATATATAAAATAAAATATACAGAGTGAGACATGTGCAAAACAGTGGCGTTACTGTACAGTATGGAGTGCATAATGTTAAAGTTCCAGTAGTGAAGCTGAGGTGTCTATGAAGTGTTCAGCAGTCTGATGGCCTGATGGAAAAAGCTGTCTCTCAGTCTGCTGGTACGGGACCGGATGCTGCAGAACCTCCTTCCTGATGGAAGTAGTCTGAACAGTTTATGGCTGGGGTGACTGGAGTCCTTGATGATCCTCCCCGCTTTCCTCAGGCACCGCTTCCTGTAGATGTCTTGGAGGGAGGGAAGCTCACCTCCAATTATCCGTTCAGAGCACCGCACTACTCGCTGGAGAGTCTAGCTATCAACTCAAGTCACCCTCAATATAAGGATTCACAGATGCGGGAGACCAAAGTTACAAAAAAAATATTTCTTCTAAAATTAAAAAAAGGCTTTTGCCATGAAAATGATGGGTATAATCTATGTACATCATTCTCAGTTCATGTATGCATACAAAAAAAATCCACATCACAAGATGCTTGTGTTCAAGTATATTCACCATCTTCATCTCCATGATTTAGCATTCTCATCTTTCCATGAGAAGGCGGTGCTGTTGCCATACCAGGTGGTGATGCATCCAGTGAGGATGCTCTCAATGGCACAGTGATAGAAGGTCCTGAGGATGCAGGGACTCATGCCGAATCTTTTCAGTCTCCTGAGAAAGAAGAGGCGCTGCTGCGCCTTCTTCACTGTTTTGTTTGTGTGTACTGACCATGTAAGATCCTCAGCCAGGTGTACGCCAAGGAACCGGAAGCTGCTCACTCTCTCCACAGCAGCGCCGCTGATGGTGATGGGGGTGTGTACTTCTCTGCACCTCCGGAAGTCCACTATCAACTCCTTTGTCTTTGCGACGTTGAGGGTGAGATGGTTGTAAGTAAGTAAGTAAGTAAAATTTATTTATATAGCACTTTTTAAGACAAAAACGCTGTTACAAAGTGCTTCACATAAAAACATGTCAAACGAACAATATTAGAAGAAATATAAAAGCATATCAAACAGGCAATAGTACAATATAAATATAAAATAAGACAACATATTACCCAAATGCCTGTCTAAACAGATGAGTTTTAAGCTGTTTTTTAAAAGAGGCCACCGTGTCGATGGTGCGTAGTGAGGAGGGTAAACCGTTCCACAGTATTGGAGCCAGGGTTTGAAAAGCGTGATCCCCCTTTGTTTTCAGACGAGTCCGTGGAATAGATAGACGACCACTATCAGTGGATCTAAGAGTTCGCTTTGGAGAATAGGGTTTGAGAAGCTCCGAGATATAGATGGGGGCCTCACCTTGTAGAGACATAAACGTAAAGGTGAGGATTTTAAACTTATATCTATACCCAATCGGAAGCCAATGCAAGGATTTTAGTATAGGAGTGATATGGGAAAATTTATTGCTGTGGGTTAAAAGCCTTGCTGCAGCATTTTGAACCGCTTGGAGCCGATTTAGTGAGGCCTTAGATACACAGGAGAAAAGTGCATTACAATAGTCTAGCCGGGAGGAAATAAAGGTGTGGACAAGCATCTCCAGTTCGGTTGTGGAGACAATAGTCCTGAGTTTGGCAATATTTCTTAAGTGGAAAAAGCAGGAACGGGTCACGGATTTAATATGAACGTCAAAGGACAAAGATTGGTCAAAAATTATCCCAAGATTCCGAGCAGTGGCTTTTATCGTCGATGAAAAAGCACCCAGATGTTGACTAATTTGGGGCTTGATATTCTCTGGGGCAAGGATTAAGCACTCTGTCTTATCTGCGTTCAGTTGCAGTTTATCTGAGGCTGACAGATAAAATTATTTCATGACGAGAGCCAGGCGTCAGGACTGCCAAAATGAAATAAATAAATATATCATTAAATAATTAATTAAATGTGTCAATAATTAATTAAATGTGTCAATAATTAATTAAAATGTGAAATACATAAATAATTAATTAAATGTGTCAATAATTAATTAATTAAATGTGTCAATAATTAATTAAAATGTGAAATACATAAATAATTAATTAAATATGTCAATAATTAATTAATTAAATGTGTCAATAATTAATTAAAATGTGAAATACATAAATAATTAATTAAATGTGTCAATAATTAATTAATTACATGTGTCATAACTATTTATTTAATTAATTAATTCCAATTTTAATTAATTATTGCCACATTTAATTAATTATTTAATGGTGTATTTAATTAATTCATTATGGCAGTCCTGGCGTTCCATATTGTTTAGGTTATTTTCTTTCAAAAGAAAAAGAAAATAACTGCAACAAAAAAAGTATCAATGAAATGCCCATATAGTAAGAATATTTAAGAACTATTACTATGAAACTAATAAAAACAAAACAAAACCTAACACTAAAAATAAACAGAAAAAGAAAAACTATAATAACTTTGATTTGAGTCATTAGTCCTTAAATTGTTAAACAAACATTTTACCTGAACGAGTCACGAAAGAGGAAGCATGTTGTTTAGTAGATACGGAGCAGGTCTGCAGGTAAGAGTGGACAGGCTTCAGTCTTAATGCCCACAATCCCCTAAATCAGCCAGGACAGGTTGTGGCTCCTCCTTACCTTACTATGGAAATTTCACTTAAACTCCACCACTTTCCTTGGAATTACCCTTGAACCTGCAGGGTTAGTTTTATAGGTGTTTACACACAAGTGTTACGTTTGTAGTCCAAGCGAGTGAAAAAACGCAACACAAGGGTTAGCCCCCCCCACTCCCCACCCAAGTAAGTACACCGACAACAATACCGTTCAAGTGGTAAGCAGCCGTTTATTTTCGTCGGCAGTGAGCAATGCCAAAACAACAAACAAAACTCCCTAGCGATCCCTACGCTTCCCTACACCAAAATAAAAAGAAGCCAAACAAAAGACAAGTCGCTTACCTACCTTTCTAAGGGAAAAAACAGGAGAAAACGTGTTAAAAAAAAAAAACGGCTTCTCACGCCTACAAGGCTGCGGCAGTGACAGTGATATATCAGGTGAACCAACCCGTGATCACTATTTGACAATCTATTTACAATTATTTACAATATAATAGCCATCCCACCCAGATATACTATTTACACTATTTACAACCAAGTAGACATCCCAACCAGATATACACTCAAAACTCTACACTGCACTAACATAGATCATCACACAGGTTCTTGGTCGAGTGGTGGAGGCTCGGGGAGAGCTTCCAGGTGGCTGTCGTTAAGTCCTTAAGTACCGGAGGTGGTCCATCAATTATCCACACAGGATCCACACAGGACAGGCAGAGACTCCACCCGGATACCCAGCAGCCACGCCCAGGTTTCCACCTCCTAGGAGAGAAAAAGGGGAAAGATACCCACAGCCATCCCCCCCCGTGGGAGGCATAACACAACACACACATCACTGGGTCGTAACACAAGTCATGTTAGTCCCTTTCACTTCTGAATGTACAGGTGCAATGTTCTGTATACAGCTTTCTGTTTTTTATTAAAACATCACATGAATGAAAATAATCAGAAGGCAGAGCCAAACATTTTCAGCTCTCATGACCGTTACAGTGAGTGAATAATCCTTGATACTGAAAAGCAAGCAAGAGGAAAGAATAACCCAAAAGTTTTCTTGACTTCAGTGCAAATATGTAACTCTGTTGTTGTATGTTGTCTGCTAAATATAAAATGTTTTAGATATTTGAACAACCTTGAGTAAGTCTGATTACACTTACAGGACTGCCATGGTACCGGTAGTTGGCATTTATTTTGATAATGATAAGTAAAATATTTACTCACATAAAAACTGACTTCATCGGTTAACTGAAAAGGTAATTTGCTTGTGTACATGTGCAGTAAAAGATAGTGATGTTACTTGCTTAACAAAGCTTTACTACCATATTTTTTGCACTATAAAGCCCACTTCAAGTCCTTTAATCTTCTCAAAAATCAGTAATTGGGTTGATGCATTCTCAATCATCCAGAAAAGTAAATCTCCAAAAGTTGATTCTGTTCATCTGGACGTAGCGTTTTGTGGGAGAAACGTTTTGTCACTCATCCAAGTGACTTCTTCAGTCTTAGCTGACTGCAGGAGCAATTGAAGGAACAATGAAGGAACATTGAAAAATCAGTAATGCACCTGTATGAATTCAGGTTGTGCTTGCTGACCTCGAATCGATTTTATGTGGTATACGCGTTGCTGCTTTACCAGGTAACAATTAAGTTTAACATCCAGGCATCCATGAAAACCGAATGCATTAAATTTAATGCAGTTAAAACTTAGCGGGAAGTTAGCTCGCTAGTTTCCACCTACAAGACATCATAAACCACAGAGGCTGCGCTGTGTGCAGCTGGCAGAGGAAATAAACTGTCATGGTTCTGGGTCAATTTTGACCCAGCTTTTTCTTTTTCTGTTTTGTTTTGCTAAATATATGAATTATTTGGGTTTTTGAGTTGTGCTTGGTTGATTTTGTATTAAGGGTTATTCTTGGTTTTGTTCTCTTTACTTTATTTGGTGTTCTGGCCATTAGTTTAAGTCACTGTCTTCTCTGTTTCATGTGTCATATTCTTTCTGTCTATCTCTCTGTGTCAAGTTTGCGTTTTCGTGATTGAAACCAAAGAGGTCATTATTGATTTCAGGAGGCACAGCACTTAGTCCTCCTCAGCATCAACAGGGAGTGTTTGGAGAGGGTCCACCTTTCGGTTCCTTGATAACACAGTTCCACCCCGCACTCCAAGGACTTCCCACTATTAACCACCACTATGTAATACTTATTTTTACATGCAATAACCAAAACTGTAAACACACAACATTATTTATTTGCATATTTATTTCCTTTTTTCTTTTTTTTCCTGGATTTGTATATCTGTACATTTCATATACACAGTATCTCACAAAAGTGAGTGCAACCCCCTACAATTTTTTGTAAATATTTTGTTATGTTTTCATGGGACAAAACTGAAGATATGACACTTTGGTACAATGTATTAAAGTATACAGCTTCTATAACTGTGTAAATTTGCTGTCCCGTTTAAATAACGCACACAGCCATTATTGCTTAAACCTCTGGCAACAAAAGTGAGCACACCCCTAAGTGAAAATGTCCAAATTGTGCCCAGTTAGCTATTTTCCTTTCCTGGCGTAATGTGACTCATGAGTGTTACAAGGTTCCAGGTGCAAATGGGAAATAGGTGTGTTGAATTTGCTACCACACTCTCTCATACTGGTCACTGGAAGTTTAACATGGCACACCATAGCAAAATCATGGGAAAAAAGAATTGTTACTTTACATAAAGATGGCTTAGGCAGTAAGAATCTTGCCAACACCCTGAAACCGAGCTGCAGCACGGAGACCAGTAGTGAGTGTTTTGAAAGTAGAGCTGATGGTTCACCTAAAATGTGAATATTAGGTGAAGTATATATCCTAATATTGTAAAATGTTACTAAAATGTTGAGCAAATTTTTTAAAAGAGCAATTCAGTTTTAGTACTTTCACTGCATTTAGATTGAGTCTCACTACACGTAGAATTTCTTATTCCACGGTTCAAAAACAGCACAGTCAGGTTTCTGGTTTAGTTTGTCACAGCTGGAAACAGATATTTGATACACTGTTTCTAATACAAGCAATATCTTGTATTAGAAATACAAACAGATTTCAGGGATGTTTTTTAGTGTGGTTCAACCAAAACAGTCTTCAACATGCTATTGTGACTCTTATAACAATTGAAAGATTATTTCAGTGTGCATGAATATATGCACATTTTTGTGAAGGATACACTAACAAAGAAATTTGCATCCTTTCTTTTAAGACTTTCAGAGCTTTACTCTCTGATCAGCACTCTCCCTTTTTCAGGAAATTGTTTGTTTTCCAGCCTTTGTACTTGACGGAGTCTCCAGGTTTGATTTTGGTCAAGGAAACTTCATAGGTGAAATGTATTCGTGAATATATATGAATATATATTTATTGTTCTCCTCACATGATTTCCTCTAGTAACCATGAGAATATTTTTGAACAGGAAACTGCTGATGAGAATAACTGTGGGATTTTTCACTTCAGTGTAAATACCAACATCTAACAACACATCTGATTATAATTTTTTGACAGATATATTTTTATTGATCACTACTTGTGTTCAATAAAAACACACCTATCAAAAATACTCACCGATTTATTTATTTATTTATTTTTGAGATGTTGCTTTTTGTTTGTATTTTAACCACAGCAGAATGAACTAGCTAACAAGCATGTGCTACATGGTTTAAAATTCTTTTACTGCTTATATTTTATTTTAACACATTTTCATGTTAAAACTAAACTGTGTGTAATTGTAACCTCATAAATGACTGGTTTATGATACCAGAGGCCAGTAAGTCACAGTCCCCGCCTTTGCCTGCTGCCCATCCAACGTAAATGCAGAATCTCCAACTTTTAGGGCCAAAGGGAGGAAGTAACTTGCTATTTTGCTAAACACATCCCAATAAATAGATTGGCCTGAAAGGGAATAAAATCCCTGGCCTAAAACATCATTTCATCTATCATCACTTTTACAGACCGAGGTCGAGCCCCAACACGCTACAAGACATTTTTTGAATAATAAATCAAGAGTGGCAAACTAGATTCATTCTTTTTTTTCCCCCAGTTCTGGAGATTTGGGCAGTGGGAGGATGTGGTCATTGATGACAAACTACCAACAATCAATGGCAGACTAATCTTTTTCATTCCAAAAACCAAAATGAGTTCTGGCCTGCTCTCCTGGAGAAAGCCTATGCCAAGTATGCAGTCTTAATCTTAGACATAATGAGAGTTGAAGGTGTGATTTCTCTAAATATCTGTAAAAAAAACAAACAAACTATTATTTTGTCAGGGTTTGTGGCTCCTACTCTGACATGATTGCTGGAACTCCTTCAGAGGCTATGATGGACTTCACCGGCGGCGTCCACATTAACATCGAGCTGTCACAACCGAGTCCAAGCCTGTGGAGGCTGATCTGCAGAACTGGCAAATCAAACACACTGATGGGCTGTGGTACACCTCCCAGGGTAAGTAGAACTACACCACACAGAACCACCAGCATTGGCTTAATGTCCCTGATACTTCTGCTGCCCTATACTCACTCATACATGAGGACTTATTTTCATTCCTTTCACTAAACACCTATAAAGTTATATAACTATATCCTGCTGTGGTATAATTTCGTCAGAATTTACCCAGAGACAGCGGTTTAAACATCTGCCAAAGCAACTGAAAGGACCTTAATCCTTTTATAGAGGCATTTATAAAGTGACTGTAATAAAAGCTTAAGATAAGATAAGATAAGATAAGATAAGATAAGATAAGATAAGATAAGATAACCTTTATTAGTCCCACACGTGGGAAATTTGTTTTGTCACAGCAGGAAGTGGACAGTGCAAAAGTTATGAGGCAAAAATTAGAATACAATAAGAATAAATACAGTACACAACTGTACAGAATAGAATAAAATAAAATACTATATACAGCAGAATAAAATAAAATAAATATACAATAAGATAAAAATAGAATACAAATACAAATACTATATACAACTGAGTAAACACTGCTTGCATTAAAGAGTCCTGCATTTTGGGTCTTACTTCGCCACATACCCATGGTCTGCCACCACAGACCGTGACAGAATGATCCAGCCACACATGGACCCAGCGGACTCTGAGGAGACGCTCAGGAGGGAGATAATGGATAAAATTTACAACCTGTGTGATCTGTGGTGGAAGAACCCTGGGGAAGGGTTGCGTCACGCCATAGAGAGGTGGCTGCAGTAAACACTTTTTAATTTTCCCAGGAAAGACAGTTTCTGGACCAAACCACAGTGTCGTTTCAAATTTTGCAGTGGCTCAGACAAAGATGGCGATAAAAACATAATGGTGTCACTCATTCAAAAGCCTGAAAAAAGGAACAGTCACCTGGTGCAAAACCTCCACATTGGGTTTTTCATATTTGAGGTAAACATTGCTCTTCACTGTCTAACATGGATATGTCATGACACCTTTATTTCTTGAATCTGACACTTGATTGTGCCATCTACCTTCAATCCCAGTGGCCTCTATCCTGACCATCCACCCAAAAGCAGAGACCAACTGCTAGTATGCACACTCATAAGTGCATACTAGCAGGGCTGAAGGACAAAATATGGCAATGCTAAATTGGAACAATCTTCATGATACATGTGCAAACATGGAAATGTTTTTCTGTGAAGAAGAAATATGCATCACAAACATGAGCTTGATGAGAATGTGGGTATTCAACAATAAATCATGTCTCATTGCTGTTGTGTTATTTGCTAAGTGATAATGTGAATACCTTTTTATTTAGGTCAAAGTCAAAAGTCCACAGGAAGATGAACATAAGAGACTTTTTCAATAAACACTCTGACAAGGTAACTTCTCACTGGCACACTTGACACTGTTGAGTTTACTATGTCTCCTATTTCTATTGAGTTTTATCACAAAGTAGAAACTTTACTTTAAAAATGATGCATATTGGTGTCAGAATGGTGATAAGAACTTTAAGGTAAACTTATCCATGAGAGGTTTGACTATTATACTTCAATAGACGTGATTAAACTGTTTGACTTCTGTATATAATGAACATGAAATGTGCTAAATTCTTTAGAAATGTAAAGAATGTTGGAAAATGGACATTTATTTGAATTTGTTCTAAACGAATAAAATTCATAACAGAACATCAGTTATGTATAAAAGGGAGAAATTTTAAATGGAAACCTCAATCATCCTGATCGTTCCTTATGTGTCTTTAAAGATGCACTTGTGGTTTAGCTTTCTTCTCACTGGTGATGATTTATCACAGTTGTTTAGTAGCAAATTCAGATAGGATCAAAATATGCATATTTGGTAGAAAGCATATTTTCCTGGCTCAGAATGATGAAAAAAGCTCAACTTAGTTAATATAAATAAGACATAGAAGAACTTTCCCTAATTTGGTATCCAATTAAAAGTAGCAATATTTAACCTAAAGCAATGTTAGTCATCTTTCCATCAATCTTCTTCTGCTTATCTGGGGCCAGGTCACGGGGGCAGCAGCATTAGCAGAGAAGCTCAGACCTCCCTCTCTCTAGCCATCTCCTCCAGCTTGTCCAGGGGAACACCAATACGTTCCCAGACCAGCCAAGAGATATAAACTCTCCAGTGTGCCCTGTGTCTGCCCTGGGGCCTCCTCCCAGTGGGACATGCCTGGAACACCTCACCCAGGAGGCATCCTTATGAGATGCCCTCACAGCCTCAACTGACTCCTTTCGATGTGGAGGAGCAGCGGCTCTACTTTGAGCCCCTCCTGGGTGGCCGAACTCCTCACCTTATCGCGAAGGGAGAGGCCAGCCACCCTTCAGAGGGAGCCATTTCCGCCGCTTGTATCTGCAATCTCGTTCGTTCGGTCACAACATCTCGTGACCATAGGTGAAGGTAGTAATCAATCGGTAGATCGAGAGCTTTGCTTTTATGCTCCGCTCTCTCTTCACCACGACGGACCAGAATAGTGTCTGCATCACTGCAGCCGCAGCACCAATACATCTGTTGATCTCCCATTCCTTTCTCCCATCACTTGGGAACAAGATACTTGAACTCCTCTACTTGGGGCAGGAACTCATCCATGACCCGGAGTGGGCACTCCACCCTTTTCCAGCTCAGGACCATGGCCTCAGATTTGGAGGTGCTGATTCTCATTTCCACCACTTTAAACTCAGCTGTGAACCTTTCCAGTGCGAGCTGGAAACCACCCCATAAAGCCAACAGAACCAGATGACCGCTATGGGCACCAAGCTCTTGCAATGGTTGTATAAGGATTGAATAGCCTGTAGCAATGGGCAAGACAATCAATACTACCAAAGCACCTCCCACACTCTGAGGGACACAGTTGAATGTCTTTTCCAAGTCCACAAAACACATGTGGACTAGTTGGACAAACTCCCATGCATCCTTGAGAGGCTAAAGAGCTGGTCCAGTGTTACACTGTACAATGACAATAAATACATTTCTAAGTTGCAAGTTCTTCACGACCAGGACGAAAATCGCTTTGTTCCTCCTGTATTTAAGATTCGACTAACAAACGGACTCTTCTTTCCAACACTGGCATAGACTTTCCCAGGGAGGCTGAGGAGTGTGATCCCCCTATAGTTGGAATACACCCTCCGGTCTCCGTTCTTAAAGATGTGAACCACCACTCTGGTCTAGCAGTCCAGATGTACCGCCCCCGATCTCCATGGAACATTTGGAGGTGTGTCAACCAAGACTGTCCTACAACACCCAAAGCCCTTAGCAACTCAGGGCGATCCTCATCCACCCCAGGGGCCCTGCAACCAAGGAGTTGTTTTACTGCCTCAGTGACCTCACCCTCAAATATAAACGAGTTGTCCTCCTCTTCCCAACACTCTGCTTCCTCAGCAGAAGATGTGCCATTGATATTAAGGAGGTCCTCGAAGTATTCCTTCCACCACCCAACAATGTTCTCAGTTGAAGTCAGCTACGTTCCGCCTGCACTATACACAGTGCAGGTAGAGTATCGCTTTCCCCTCCCAAGTCGCTCAACAGTTTTCCATCAGTTTGAAAGTCTTTTTCAATGGCCTTTCCAAACTCCTCTCATACCCGAATTTTTGCTTCAGGCACTGCCCAAGCCATATTCTGCTTGGCCTGTTGGCACCTACTGGCTGCTTCCAAAGTCCCACGGGCTAACCAAGCCCAATAGGACTTCTCCTTCAGTCTGGTGGCTCCCTTCACCTCGGGTTTCCTCCATTTGGTTCGGGGGTTACCACCACAACAGGCACCAATCACCTTGCAGCCGCAGCGGCTTTAGCAATGGAGGCGCTGAACACGGTCCATTTGGACTCAGTGTCCCCCAATCTCCCTTGGAATGCTGTTGCAGCTCTGCCGGTGGTGTGAGTTGAAGATCTCGCGGACCAGGACCTTTGCTAAGCATTCCCAGCACACCCTCACTATACTGCTAGGTCTGTCCAGCATCATCTTCCACCACCTAATCCAACTCACAACTGATCAGTTGACAGCTCAGCCCGACCCTTCACCCTAGTGCTCAGAACATATGGCCACAGGTCTGGTGATACGTTAATAAAAATTGATCATTGACCTACTGCCTAGGGTGCCTCGGTGTCACCTGCATTTATAGACATCCTTATGTAAGCAAATGTCTAAATGCTTTAGACGTTTTTTAGTATGTCTAAAGCATTCAATGTAATAAATGGAAGTATCTATAAAAGTGTCTGGGTAAAAGAAGATCTCTCAAAGAAAAATCAAAGACGGCAAATCTACAAAATAACACATGATTTTATTAAGAAAATGTAACTTTAACAGGCAATTATGCAGCTAAATATATCAAAACCCACAAAACAAATGATAAGATTAAAAAAAATCCCAGCTGCTGGAAAAAAGAAAATTGCTGAAGATCACAAAGGCAATGCTTCATTGAAAGGAGGAGAACGCAACCTCTCACTATTGAAACTGACCCACTGAAGTTTGGTACTTCCTTTCCCCAATATAAAAGGAATTTTAAAAAGCAGCTGATATAGAAAATTACATATAAAAACAAAGGTACTAGTTAAATTTGACATTTTCTTCCTTTGAATTTCCATTTTCCGAGTTTTTGTAGTTATCTTATCAGTTTAATTTCCCATCCACTTCATTCATTTTTGACTGATACAATAGTCCCATGTCATTCACGAACATCTGTATTATGTTTCTATTATAAAACACAGATTGACAAGTTTGCAGTACTAGTCACAAAAAAATGCAGTTATTCAGTCTTTGACATAATATGCAGAGAGGCATAAGGTTTACAGCTTTAAATGTTAGTGTTTGTTATAGTTTCACATTATTGTGTTTAGTTGTTTCAAAGTAATAAAGTGTTATAGCTAATTCACAGAAAACAAGTTTTTGAAATATCTTCTTGTGTTTTCCAGATGAAACGTGCATCTGTCTTTCAGCTGGCTTAAGTGTACATGGAAACGTACATCCACTGAAAATAAGACAGATTATTTATTAACATTTAAGTATCACTTAAACTGATGCGTTTTCTTTGTATAAATATTTATATTTATTTATTCGTTTGCTCTGTCAGCACTAAAGTGACTTTATTACCTCTGACTCCTTGAGATTAATGGATTTTCCATCAGACAACTGTTTGAAGATTTCTGTTGAAGAACACAACTTTGAGTTTAAACTGTACAAATCATGAACCTTAATCAAATCTTAGAAGCGAGAAAGATGTTTTCCACTGAAAAAACTTTTCATTCTCACTGCATGAGATTTATTTTCAGCTATCTACACATCTACTGTTGTTATTTCTTCTCGGCTTCACTTACTCTTCATGCAGTCCAAGCGAATCATGAGACTGATGAAGCACTCCAGTGCCATGTGTCCAGAGGAGGCGCCATAGCGCAGAGCCATCAGACTGAGCATGTCATCTGAAACCTTCATTCCTGAAGAACACACACAGTCAGACTTCAGGAGGAGTTTGCTGAGATATATGTACATACATACATATACTAGTGCTGTCAGCGTTAATCTCGTTAAAATGATGTTAACGCGCCGTCCAGCTGCACGCACGGGTCAATCCGCGCTATCTTGCTAATGAAGATTTGCCGCGTTAATGTAGTTATGGCAGTGGTTCCCGAACTTTTTTTGCTGGGGCCCCCTTTGTTTTACAAGAAAAATGTTCGCCCCCCGCATGCACAAACACATCCTCCAGCCACACACGCCCATATTTTGTTTTCAAACACCAACAGTTTATTTCACATCTCAAACATTTAGTAAACAATTAAACAAATACAAGTAATCTGCAATAAATTACAGGTAGTGATAAAATACACTACTAAATCTTTTACGCTACGTCCACACCTACACGGGTATTTTTGAAAACGCAGCTGTTTCTATGCGTTTGGGCCTTTCGTCAGCACGTAAACGGCGTTTGGAATCACCGAAAATGGAGATTTTTTTAAAACTCCTTTTTTAGACTCCTTTTCCATCCCTCCGTGTGGACGAGGGATAGACAGTTCGTCAGGCAACGTCAAAGGTATGTGCCTTTTTTCACGTCACGCTGTGCGCACGTTATTGTTTACATGAGATGAATTGCAGAATGGCAGATAAACAGTATTTTGTCTCCATCTTCAGGTTTTACACGCTTACATACACACACGATATGCTTCATCGTATTTTCTAGTCTTTGGCTTAGAATTAAGTTGGTTTGGAAACATATTTGGCGATGCGTCATCTCCTGCTTTGCGTTTGTGTGGACACCCGTCAAAAACCTGTCCATTATGCTAGCAGTGTCCAAGTGTCCTTTTTTTTTTTTTTTTTTTTCATACCCCCTGCAATGGCTCTGCGCCCCACCCTAGGGGGTGGGCCACACACTTTGGGAAGCTCTGGGTTATGGCGCTAGCATTATTTTAACGAGATTAACGCTGACAGCACTAATATATACTAATACACACACATATATGTATATATACATACATATACACACATGTACATATATATACACACATATAACTATAAACATATACCTGAAGCTACAAATGCGTTCCTCAGCTCACTCAGTGACAGCGTTCCTGTTTTTGAAACGTCGGTGAGGAAGAAAGTCTCCTGATAAGAGAAGACTGAAACCATGAAACTGATCAGGGAAAATCTTCACATCTATAGCAGATGTATTGATATATGTTTTAAGGCTGTTTTTTTCCCTTTACCTTGTACTTGGTGACCTTGTTCCACAGACGGACAAATTCCTCACTGTTTAGTTTGCCTGTGATCGATGTCTTTTAAAACCCACATTAAGGTAGCAAAGGGACAAATCTTAGTCTGGTCTTTCAGATGAGTAATGCTGGTTATATCAACAGAGAAGCACTCAGGTTTGCTTACATATAGACTTCTGCAATAGTTACTTTTCAACAGCTCAAAAAGGCAAACTACAAAGTTTCTTAATCTGCTTTTTCCAGTATCACATGTATTATAACAGGATACATCCATTAGAGCCACCATGCTGCGACAGGCATCAAGGCTGAACCCTCCAGATTTCATTTCTCCTAAATAAAACAGAGTTGAATTAGCAAAGACAGTGTAGCACAATTGTCATCCACAGTATTCAGAGTCATAGACTGCATGTCGAAGTAGCCATGGCGACTAAGAAACTTAGGGTCTTGCACACCCTGCTGTATTACTGATGTTTACACTAATGTGGACCACAGTTAATTTTGTATTAATAAGTTAGAGTCATATTCTCATAAACCAGAGTTTGCCAGAGTCCGATGAAGGCTTACAGGAAATAATACTGATTTATAAATTGGACGGGTCAGACCTGGAAACTACGCTATATGAACAAAAGTATTTACAGGGCTCCAAACCTCCTCTGGCAATAACATCAGTGTTAGATTTGTATTGTTGATTGTCATTTATGCTTAGAAATATTTACTTATATATGCTTAGAGTTTTGTAATTAGTTGTAGATTGGTAGAGGTTTTGATCCTTGATAGTCTGCAAACTTTGTGTGTATTAGACAGCACTCTGGGAGCATGAGAGGTCATACCGTGTCTTATTGTTTTATGGTAGGATTAACGTAGTTGCGTCTGTTCTAGTCTAAGTGCTCTTTGTTTAGATGAACTGCAGGACTTCCTCACCGTGTTATCTAGGATGAACCATCTAGGGGGAGGGGGAGGCTACCCTCTTCCTGACCAAGGATGTTTGACCCTTTGATCAGCAGGCCACACACACACACACACACACACACACACACACACACACACACACACACACACACAGGCAAGGTACTCTTTGTGTGTATGTAGACGTCATATGTTAATGAACTTATGCATATTCATGTAACCTCAATAAAAGAACAGTGGTACGGGAGAACGGACGAGAGCTACTGGGGTCAAGCGAAGGAACGGCGTTTGTCTGGTTCTCTCCCGTGCACGAGTACCATGAAGAAGTTTGCCTACTTGCGTCTTGCTTGCAGTGTAATTATATTGTCTTAACGTTCCAGCGAATAGGTTTATGCTACAAACCTATCAATCAGCACAAAAACTGTGCACAAGGAGCTTCATGGAATGGGTTCCCATGGCCAAACAGCCATGTGTAGGTGGCCCAGTAAATTTAAATTGAGCTTGACAGACTTTTTAAAGGCCAAACCTTTCAGGATGTTTTCATTTAGAAGCCTCTGGAGCTGCTCAGCATCCACTTCTTCATACTGAAACATTAATTGATTTGGTTTACTACATGATACATTACACAGACGTTAGACACATAATGCTATATAAACTTGTAATATTGCAGTAATGCGGCTAATATTATTAGCAAAAAGATCTTTTTTAATTACCTTGTCAGAGTATTGACGGAAGAATGTTTTCTTGTTTTCTTCATCCTGATGGTTTTTTACTTTTGTGACCTGACGAGTCAACAGTTCACATTAATAACACATGAACAGCAAAATAACACGGACACAATTAAATGATTTGTTACAAACCTTTTCAACTGGCTCATATCTTTGCTCATTTGAATTTGAATTCTCACTGTGGGGAGACCAATATGCATTACTTTCATAGAAATCAACTGTAATGTGTCAAATGCAAATTTTGTTTTAAATTTTTTTATGTCATATCTTCAGACATCGACAGTGAGCATACTAGCAACAAGTCTCTTCTCTTGAGTGGATGGTGAGGATGAAGGAGGCTGTCTCGTTGGGTTTGAAGGTGGATGGCACAATCAGGTATTCACCAGGCTTCAGCATAAGGAACTCTATCACCTCACGGGCATTCATGTATTTATCACTCCGAGCAACAGGCAGATGGGTGTTGAAGAACATTGCTGGAAACGTTGGGTTACTTAACGTAATCCCTGGTTCTTTGATAACAGAGTGAGGTGTTTCACTATGGGAATCGCCTCGGCGTGACCAACTACGGAAGCTCCAATGACACCACGTCTGTCTATGACAGACCTGTCGAGCCGTGCTCAGGGCTCCGCCCCCTCGTACTAACACGGCCGACCAGCTCCTCCTAACTCATTCCAAGCAGATTTCTTTCCGTGCCTAAGCAAGGAGGGAAGTGTTGGTGAAACACCTCACTCTGTTATCAAAGAACCAGGGATTACGTTAAGTAACCCAACGTTCTTTTTCTAACTTCGCTCGGTGTTTCACTATGGGAGATATGGCCCACTCCCGGATTGCGCCAGCTCCCGAAGCTACTCTCCAGTGCTACTCCAGGATCTCAGGTCGAACCTGAGGCACCAGAATCCAGCACCGTCTGAGCCAGGGATGACTGTGCAACATCCAGCCGATAAAACCGGACAAACGTGTGCGGCGTAGCCCAGCTTGCTGCCGCACAAATATCCTGGACTGATACACCTCTGAACAACGCCCAGGATGTGGCCACACCCCTAGTGGAGTGTGCTCGGAGTCCCGGGGGGGCCTGCAAGCCCTTACAGCTATAAGCCAGAGCTAAGGCCTCTACAATCCAATGAGCTAGTCTCTGGCGTGATACGGGCCTGCCCTTGTGAGGGGAGGCCCAGGAAACAAACAGCTGATCCGACTTCCTGAATCCAGCTGTTCTGTCAACATAAGTCCCCAAGGCCCGGACAGGGCACAAAGTGTTCAGCCTCTGCTCCCTCTCGGAAGAGAATGGAGGGGGGTGAAAAGCTAGGAGCTCTACTGTAGGGCACCTGTATGATGTTTCCAACACTTTAGGGACAAAGGCTGGGTTAGGCCTCAGGAGTGCTTTAGTGAGTCCCGGGGCCAACTGTAGACAAGAGGGGTGAATAGACAGAGCCTGTAATTCACTAACTCGCTTGGCTGTGGTTAGAGCCAACAGCAGAGTGGTTTTAAGAGAGAGAAACTTCAACCCCACTGCCCCAATAGGCTCAAAGGGGTGGTGGGAGAGGGCGTCTAAAACGACTGACAGATCCCATAAAGGGACCAGTGGTCTAGAAACTGGGAGCGTTCGACGCGCTCCTCTCATGAAGCGACCTACAAGGGGGTGCTGCCCAGCAGGTTTATCACCAAACCCCACGTGGCAGGCTGAAATAGCTGCTAAATAGACCTTTATAGTGGAAAAAGCTTTCCTTTTGTCCAGCAAGTCTTGAAGAAAACACAACAGCTCCACCACTGAACACTGAAAAGGGATAATCTGCTTTTCATGGCACCACTCTTCAAAAACACGCCATTTACTGCTGTAAATGGAACGGGTGGAGGAGGCTCTGGCATTCTGAATGGTTTCAATAACCTTCGGAGGCATGCCTGCTGCCTTCAAATTCCACCTTTCACGGGCCAGGCCCAGAGAGCAACCTGGTCTGGATGGGGATGGTATATCTCCCCCCGCGCCTGAGACAGAAGGTCCCTGCGGATGGGGAGTGGCCATGGCTCGTCCACCAGAAGCTGGATGATTTCTGCTATCCAGTGTTTGGATGGCCACCGTGGAGCTATTAAAATCAGAGACAGCCCCTGATCCCTCACTCTGATCAGTGTTGGGGAGATCAGGCTGAGGGGAGGGAAAGCATACAGCAGAGTTTTTGGCCAAGGATGGGCCAGCGCATCCACGCCCAGTGGCGCGTGTGCGTCTGACAGGGAGAAAAACAGGGGGCACTGTGTGTTTTCTCGCGAGGCGAAGAGATCTACGGCAGCCCGGCCGTATCTCTGCCAAATCTGCTCCACCACCTGTGGGTGAAGCCTCCATTCTCCGAACAGTGGATTTCCTCTGGACAGGAGGTCCGCCCCCCTGTTCAGAATTCCTGGCACGTGAGTTGCCCGAAGGGAGAGGAGCCGAGTGCTGCTCCACATAATTATTTCCCTGGCTAACCTGTGTAGCTGCCGGGAACGGGTGCCGCCCTGGCGGTTGATATAAGCAACTACAGTGGAGTTGTCTGTTTTCACTAAAACATGTTGACCCCGGAGATACGGCAGAAAATGCCGTAAGGCTAGGAGCACCGCGCGGAGCTCCAGCACATTTATGTGATTCAGAGTGAGTCTCTGTGACCAAACGCCATTCACTGCTCTGCCCATCATAGTTGCACCCCAACCTGACAGGGATGCATCTGTGGTCAGCGTCACCCTGGATGATACTGCCCCGAGCGGTACCCCCGCCGCGAGAGCTGTCGGGCTCCTCCAGGGCCGGAGAGCCGCAATACACGGCTGCGTTATTTTTACACCACGACTGAGATGTCGGCGAGGGCACAGCTGCAGAGAAGCGACCCACCGCTGAAAATCTCTCATCATAAGCAGCCCCAAGTGTACCACCGATATCACCGAGGCCATGAGGCCGAGGAGGCGGAGACAGAGTCGGAACCGCACGACTTTCCCCAGCTGAAAACGGGAAAGACAGTGAGTGAAGGATGCGATCCTCCGCTCTGAAAGTGCGATACGATAAGAGATGGAGTCTATTCTGAGCCCCAGATACTCTGTAAACTGTGCGGGTTCCAAGTGGCTCTTTTCCAGGTTGATAGTGAACCCAAGCTCCGTGAGGTGATTCACCACCACCTCGGAGTCTTTGATCGCCTGCTCGCGCGATCGTGAGCATATTAGATAATCGTCTATGTAAGAAAATATTCTGATGCCGCTGTTCCTTAACGGAGACAGCGCTGCCTCCACACATTTGCTGAACACCCTCGGAGCTAAGGATAGCCCGAATGGGATAGTTTGAAACTCGTACGCTACGCTCTGATAAGCGAACCTGAGATATTTCCTGTGTGGAGGATAAATGGCGATGTGAAAATATGCGTCTGATAGGTCGATTGTAACAAACCAATCGCCTGTGTGAATTGAGCGACAAAGCGTCTTGTGTGTGAGCATTCTGAACGTGTACTTTCTCAAATGCTTGTTTAACACACGCAGATCCAGAATAGGACGGAGCGACGTTCCGTCCTTTTTCGGGATGAGGAAATAGCGGGAGTAAAAGCCCTGCTGAGCTTCTTCGCTCGGAACCGCTCCGATCGCCTGTTTGTGTAACAGGGAGGATATTTCCTCCTCCAGCACATTCGCTGAATCGCGACTGGCCACAGAAGCTAACACTCCGCCGAATCTCGGTGGTTTTGCCGCAAACTGTAGTCTGTAACCATGGGAAATGGTTGACAAGACCCAGGGATGAACTGCGCATGCGCGCCACCGCTCCAGCCGCTCTGCGAGCGGGCCTCTGAAGAAGCGGTAGCGTGACGTCACCCCTGTCTCCCGGAAGGAGTTGGGGCTCTCCCCCTCGGGAAGAGCGTGAGCTCCCCCCGCTGGGAACAAAGACAAATTGCAGTGATTTTCTTTTGTTTTTATTTTGAAACTGGGGGGACATTCTGCCCTTGGCAAACTGCCTGGCTGCAGAAATGCACGTTTTATTTCTTTTGTTACCCCCAAACCACAGTGAAGTGTCTGGTGACTCTGGGCAGTGCTTGGTGACACAGACAGAGTGTTTAGAAGTGTTTGGTGACACTGCGCCATTTGTCCACAAGTCTGTCCTCCCTGAACTGGAGGAGGAGACTGAGAGGGTGCTCCTGGTGAACTGGAAACTTCCGGAGACCCTGAACTTTGGAGTGATTTGGTTACCCCTTCTAACACCTTCCTTCTCTTTGGGGAAGAAAAGAGGGGTGACACAGAATGCTGCAGGTGTGCTAGGCTGACCGCTTCTTTTTTCCCTCTCCGGGGTGTGACGGCTTGTTCTTTGCAGCAACTGCTGCAAAGGAATGCTTGCCCCAAGGTCTTCGGTTCTCTACCTTGGCCTGGTGGGCACCCTGCTGGCCTCCTGCTCCTCTCTGCATTCTGACCCCACTCTGTCTCCCTCTCGCAGCTGCTGCTGTTGCTGCAAAGCCAGCTCTTGGCACCTGCTGGGGCTGAGAGTTAGGTTTTCTGGGTAAGCAGAGATTGAATGCTTCACCCTCCTGCTTTCTGCGGGTGCTTGTTTCTCTCATTCTCTCCAGGGCTGGGCCAAAGAGACCCTTGGTTGGGTCATAGGCTGCATCCATGACCTCAGCCTTCTGAGCATCACCCAGGCCTGACAGGTTTAGCCACAAGGCTCTCTCACCCGAGACTGCAAGGCCCATAACGCGACCACACCCTTGGACTGCTCCCCTGGAGGAGCGAAGAATGAGATCATTAACCACGCAGATTTCATCCCAGAGGGCTGGGTTCGGGGAACCCGAGTCAAGCTGACGGCCCATGTCTTCCAGAATTTCTGCCTGATATGCTGATAGCAGTGTGACTGCATTAAGCGAGCACACTGACTGTGCAGCATATTTGTATGTCCTTTGATAAATAGATGCCGTGAGGCGATCTATCTTGTTGGGCAAAGAAATGCTAGAAGAAGCTGAGATTGCCCTGCGGTTAGGGTGAAGGTGATACGCCACTGAAGGCTCCACTGCTGGGGGTTCAGTCAGCCCCAGTTCACCCATCCCCTGGATCTCAAGCTTAGAGCAGCCCTTGGTCGGAAGCTTGCTTTTAAAAGGGCTTGACCAATAGCGACTCATTTCTTTCATGCAGGCTGGGACTGCTGGCAGAAGCTGCTTTGATGGCGGCAAGGCTGGTGGGAGCCTCTTGCCGTCATACAAGTCACGTTCTGCCCCTTCGGCATCCTGGGCGGCTGGCCATGGGATGCCTAGCTTGGCAGCAGCCCGTTTACAGACCTCGTACAAATTGCTGTCCACCAGGGGTGCAACTTCAGCCCCACTCGGTGGCCTGGACTGCTGGGGAGGAAAGGTAGAGTCATCCTCCTGTTCCTCATCCATGTCCTCCAGGTCGAGGAGGTCGGAGTCGGCATCGCCCTCCGCGTCCTCGCCACCCGGCTCGCCCACGTTTTGATCGAGGAGGTCCTCGAACGATGGGGGCATGAGCGGGGACTCTTCTTCCATCATGTCCGCCCAGCTTGTGGAGGCTCGCGGATGACGGATATCGCTCGTAGCAGTAGCAGCCGACAGGCAGGGGTCCTGACTGTTCGTTACTGCTACTCTCAGCCTCCTTTCCAGGACTTTCTCTGGCATCAAAGCACAGTGTGGGCATCCCTGAGGGTCCGCCAGTGAAGCCTGAGCATGCTTGGCACCCATACAGACGATGCACATTGGATGAGGGTCCCTGCCCGAGATGGTGGCACCGCATGATGCGGGGCACGGGCGGGATGCAGCCTCTTTAGCCTTCGGCTCCGACCTTTTGGCGGGAGTAGGAGCCGTAGACATGGTTAGCGGAAAGGGGTGAGACTAGGCTACACCAGGCTCGTCTCGACACGTTAGCCCGTAAGTAGCTAGGACTAGCAGCGGGTGTTAAATCCGATCTAGTCGCGGCGGGAGTCAGCTCGTCGTGACACGTTGGCTGCACTCCGCTAGCCAATATCGTTAGCAACTTAATGCTAACCGAACCCTACGTCGACCAACAAGCTAATGCTAGTGAGACGCTAATGTGGTTCGTGGCCTGCTAACAAGTTAATGCTAGCCGGACACTGAACGAACAGCTCGCCGTAACGCGTTAGCCCGAGTCACACAACGTCGGCTACCTCGCTAACTAAAACCAGGAACCGCTGGGACAGCTCGCCTGACGCGGTTGCTGTTCCACAGTGCAACTCTAAGTACACTTCTTTCGAAGGACTTACTCAGCACGATCCAAACTGGAACCGGAAAAACTGCGTTCGGCGACGTACTCCTACACGGGACGCCTGAGAACTGTTAAGCAGCTAATCAAGTTAGCCTGGATGCGCTGAGGGAGCTCAAAGTAGTTTCTCACGGGAAGAAAGCAAGAATGAGTTAGGAGGAGCTGGTCGGCCGTGTTAGTACGAGGGGGCGGAGCCCTGAGCACGGCTCGACAGGTCTGTCATAGACAGACGTGGTGTCATTGGAGCTTCCGTAGTTGGTCACGCCGAGGCGATTCCCATAGTGAAACACCGAGCGAAGTTAGAAAAAGAACTTCCCACTTTGCGTTTTGTACTGAAATTATTCAAAGTGATATTTCAGCTCCCCAATTTCATTTGAAGAAGTTTCTGAAGTGCGTACAGACATGTCAACTTGAAGGTTTTATGTATCAGCGCATACAGATACACAGAACCTTAATAGTGAAAGACAGTGTACTTTCCTTTTCACATCACCATATGTGTATTATAAACATGAAATAGATTAAATTAGTTTCTTACGTCTTCGGACACCTTGAAGGACGTCAGATGAATTTTGTTCATGTTGGGAATAAACAATAATTCAGTTAGTCGTTAGTTAGTTATTTCAACATGTGCACAGCCACTGTATGAATGCTTGGACAGCATATTAAAGCTTGGCTTGCTAACAAAATGGTTTTTTGTATGTTGTAGTAAATTTTTGATCTGTCATTTTCTGCATTTCAACACCACATTATTATTGTTGTTTCCACATTACGATACAAGTTCTGACAATAGTTAAATACATTTTCATGCTCTGAAAATGTCAACTTCAACATGGTATTTGTTTTCACCATAGTTATGCATGTATGAATGATATGACAAAGAGAAATATTTACCAAATATACAGCAAAACCAATGTGGAGGTTCTGCACCAGGCGTCTGTTCCTCTTGTCAGGCTTTTGCATGAGAGACACTAGGATGTTTTTCTCCCCATTGGTCTCTGAGTTTTCACCTACGACCTTAATTCGATACTGTGGATTTGTCCAGAAAGTGTCTGGAGGACATAGAGGGAAAAATATGTTTTATTTACATGAATTGAAGATTAAAAAATTATGTTCTGCTGAACATTTAAACACCTATATTCCAGTATATGCTATATAATTACCTCTGTTATTTATGCAGCCTCCAGCAGTAGTTCCAGCAACCCACCGACCCTCGTACACAGAGGTCTTCCACTGAGCAGAGGATTTTCCATCTATGAAGTCTGGTTTCAGGCCACAGATGTCAAGATCTGTGTAGAACTTACAGAAATCTTCAAATGCCATCCTGTTAATAAAATCAGGTAGATTCTCATTCCTAATTTATTTAGATGTGATGTCAAAGTATAAAACTCTAAGCTTATGACATAGTACAGAGTAAATAAAGCAAAAAAAGAGAAAACTACAACTTCTGGTGGTATTAATATAATTCCGCCAGAGGTTGTAGTTTTCTTTTGACGAAATTTGCTTACCAAAACTCTCCATCATCAGCCACTGAAAGGCACATTTGGCGGTCTTGAGAACTCACAATGTCCCACATGGGGGACCTTAAAGACAGTATTTTAGGTAAGAGATGACACATTATGTTGGTAATTTTTATCCAGAGTTGCATATTTTGAAGAAAATTATTCTCTAATTAAATATACCAAAGCTGATTACTGCTTACCGATCACTCCAGTCTCCTACCCACTCTCCTTTGCCCCAGGGGTTCCACAAACGGATCAGCTTCACAAGTTTTCCTTGGCTAATAAGCTGGCCGCAGGCACCAGAAAAATCACAGTTATTGGTTCGATGCATGCTCAATCATCCAGGTAAGTAAATCACAAAAGGTTGATTCTGTTCATCTGGACGTAACGTTTTCAATGCAAGAAACGTTTCGTCACTCATCCAAGTGACGTCTTCAGTTTCAGCTGACTGCAGGTTTCCCGAACCTTATAAACAGTACATTGCACAATGACTGAAACGAGCATCACTGAACGAACAATCAGCTGGAAACACTGGTTTGAGGGGGAGTCAAGGAGGCCATTTACGTGATTGCAGCCATTCCCCAACTCTCTGTGGATGGTACTCATTGCCACTGATCAGTGGTCTTTGATCAGTAGTTGTTAGTCAATGGTCATGAGAATTTGCATATTAATGATCAAGGAACTGATCTCAGAGCCCATTGTTCATTCAGTGGTTCTATTTTCAGTCATTGTGCAAATGTACTGTTTATAAGGTTGGGAAAACCTGCAGTCAGCTGAGACTGAATAAGTCACTTGGATGAGTGACGAAACGTTTCTCCCACAAAACGCTACGTCCAGATGAACAGAATCAACCTTCTGGGACATATTATTGTTGTATTTAAATGTATGCTTAAAGGTTTTTAAATCTCCCCTAAACATTTTGTCTAATATGTCATGCGCTTGTTTTTGCTGTAATTCTTCCTACACTGCATACTGTGATACTATGTGATAGCATTCTTTTTATTGCTGTAATCTTACCAGGGAAGTATTATTACTGTAGATTCACTTCCAATACTAACTGTGATTACTGTGTAAGTATAATTCTTTACCTCTTTAACCCCTGTCACAGTGTAGGCGTGCCCTTGGACCAGTCCATTTGGCAAAACTGTGTTAGCAGATGTTTCCTACAATCAAGGAACATTGGTCATTGTAAAAGCATAAAAAATGAAAATAAAGACTTCTGATACAATAATATCATTAGAAAAAAGTGACTGCAAAGTTTGGTTATGTTGACTTAAAGCAAATTTCAACATTTTGGGACACTTTGTCTTCATAAAAGATGTTTCTGGCAGTCAACCAACCGCTTCACAAAAAACTAGAGTCTACTAAGTCAAAACAGTCTTCTTGTTCCAGGATTTGCATTCCCACTTAAGCAGTCCCAAAGTGCATGCTAACTTGGGTTGTATTTGTGCAATATTGGTTGATTATGCCATAAATATAACTTCATCATTACATCATTGATTTAGTTTTATAGTTTTTAGGCAATATGATACCAGTTTTATTGGTAGATGATGAAGTGCAGTCTGAGTGGAAAACACAGACTTTGTTATAACTCACCTCAAAATGCATAAAATGTTTGTTAAAATGTCAAAACAGTTTCACAGCATCTCTAATCTATACTAACACTAATCAAAGTCCTCTAAGCCCTTTTTTGTAGTTGGAGAATAATCTCCCTGAATAACCTCGGGCTGTTTCTGAGTTCTGTTTTTTTGTGCTTACCCCTTGAGGTGTACCACAGCCCATCAATGTGTTGGATTTGCCAGTTCTGCATATCAGCCCCCACACGTCTGAACTGGCGTCCGACAGCTGGACGCACATGTGGACGCCACCGGTGAAATCCATCATAGCCTCTGAAGGAGTTCCAGAAGTCATGTCGGTGTAGGAACCACAAACCCTGACAGAGGTAGATAATATTTTTCACAGATCCCCCACATGTAACTTGTTCACTGTATATCGGATAAATCATATGTTTCTTTGCATACTTGGCATAAGCTTTCTCCAGCAGAGCAGGCCAGAACTCATTTGGATCTTTGGAGTGAACAAAGATTAGTCTGCCATTGATCGTCGGCAACTTGTCATCAATGACGACGTCCACCCACCGCCCGAATCTCCAGAACTTAAATAAAGATACAATTGTTTTGTGAGCTTGTTGTGTTTCATGAAATTTGATCATTAGAGACAAAATAATCCAAACTCTGAAATAAACAGCTTTTAAGTTTTAGTTTAGTGGAGAAAAACAGTTAAAGATAATAATTACTTCTCTTATTCTGATAGTTTAATGATGTTTACCCTGAAGTGAAAAATGCCACAGTAGTTCTCTTTGATTTTTTGGTCGAGCGGAACAACTTGTTCAAAAATGTGATTCTGGAAAGTCAGTGCGCCGATTGATGCAAGAAACCAGCAGTTTCCTGGTTAACAACAACAAAAAAGAACAATCAGGACTGTAGGCAGATACAAGAGTGTAAATATTAGGAGTGAAGAAATGACCCTACCAAGTACACCTTGACCAAAGTCAAATCTGGAGACGCCATCAACCACAAATTCAGCATCAGGAGCAATTTGCTGTAAAACAGGGAGTCAGTTTTCAAATATAAGGATTGCTTCACTCATTTCCACTTAATGTATCCGACCATTCCCAAATTTAAGAGGTTTGGGGCCAAGTTTGAAATATGAAACTCTACTTCACAGGCTTAAATATCAGGATTAATTTAATTATTGTCACATCCACTAGAGGGCACTGTTACAGTGAAAATCTCACTTCTTGGTTCATAAGAAGAGCTACATTTTCACAATCTCAAATGCAGTGGGGCAAAGGTGGAAAAGATATTGTATTTTGTTTTCTAAAATTCTAAAATGAATTATTAGCTCATGTCTAGCAGTCTAGGGCAACCACTTTTATTTTTGAAATGTTAAGCATTATTGTTAGCTGTGTACTGGGACTGTGTGAATTGAAGAACAGCTCATTCAAACACTTTTACAATCTGACTGCAGAAAAATGTCATTAGCAGAAAATTTAAACTGAATCACTTGCAGTGAAAAAGGGGGAATCAGTCCCCGGCTGATTAAACATTTAGATGTGATAGAGCATCTAATGTGCAATTTAAATATCTTTAAATACTCACCGCAGGTCTTAGCCACTTCACGTGGGCCAGGTCGGAGGGCTTCAGTATCCCCTGGCCAATAGACTTTGCATCAGGGGGGAACATGTCATCGAGGTACCTTACTCCTTTGATTAGACAGTACTGCTTCAGGTTCTTGAAGTCTTGGTTACAGAACCTTTCAGGGTTGGAGATGCTCCCATATCCCTTCTGCTTGTGACGAGCCTCCATAATGTTCAGGCATGCACCAGGAAGAGGCATTGCTGCAGTGTTTGTGTCTGTTTTCAAGAAGTTGGCATGTAAATTTGATAGATTAGTATAATAAATGATATGCTACAAAGAAACAATGTCAGCTCAAATCCTAACAGTAAAATTAAATTCTTCTTAAAATGATCAGTACGCTCCTCAAACCTCTAGGGTGATTATCAGTCTACTCCACCTCTAGATTACACCCAGTAAATTACATTAAATATTTTTTTGGTAACATAACTTTTGATATTAAAAATAAAGCTTGGTTGATGTCATTTCATATATTTAATTGTCATATAAGACAATTTTATTCTTCTTTGCTTGTGTTTAAATTCAGTACTTCAGAAAAGGTTATTTGTAGGCATGCTTCTTTATGTATGAAAATCTCTGTCTGCACAAAACAAGTACATACAAATTACAAATTCATTAGACCACCACCCAGTGTAATGTTTATACCACAGCTGCTCTCAATTAACAGTATTAGTAAATACCAAAATCATGTTTTATGTTTCTGTAACCAACTGTATGTGTAGCCTCTTTAATCAAAATAGTATTTTTAAAGCTGTTGTTATCCATTAATTTTCATATTTCATACAACTGTAATTTTATTTTAATTTGCCTAATAGATAACAATATAATTCTAAGTAATTTCTAAAAACACATTTTCATTCTTGTTATGATAGATGGTCTAATAAATTTGTTAAGCACTGTATGCCCATTTGCTTTTTAGGAAGCAGCTCAGCTCATGCTTAATGTTTATATTGACTATAGCTGCTACTACTAATAATATTAATAGAATTAACTAAAAACAATATACATACTGAGATTAAAGTGGTAGACATTTAGAGGAAATTACCTAAGATTTAACTCAGTTTTATGAGCCGTTTTTTGCAAGGTAACAGTCTGCAACAGCACAAGTGCAGCACCTGTTCTAATAGGTATAGGTGACCCATAATGATAAAGGTGGGTCGCCTAACTAAATCTAGGTGAGAAAAAAAATAGGTGAAATAATATATAAATATTAAAAACATTGCTTGGGTTTTTTTTCTCTTTTAAAAGAAAAAGAACTGCAATTTACAATAAAATATCAATGAAATGCCCATATAGTAATAATATTTAATGAGACTATGAAACTAATAAAAACAAAACAAAACCTAACACTAAAAATAAACAGAAAAAGAAAAACTATAATAACTGATTTTAGTCATTAGTCCTAAAATTGTTAAACAAACATCTTACCTGAACGAGTCACGAAAGAGGAAGCGTGTTGTTTAGTAGATATGGAGCAGGTCTGCAGGTAAGAGTGGACAGGCTTCAGTCTTATATAATGCCCACAATCCCCTAAATCAGACAGGACAGGTTGTGGCACCTCCTTATCTTACAATGCAAATTTCACTCAAACTCCACCACTTTCCTTGGAATTACTCTGGAACCTGCAGGGTTAGTTTTATAGGTGTTTACACGCATTTGTGCATGTTAGAACTTGTAACTACACAAAGATTTTATGGCTGACAGTTAAATCTTTTTGCCTCTAAAGTGTTTGACTACTGTAGAACAAGAAAAAAAATTCACTAACAAAATAACTGACTTCACCAATTAAACTGCACGCCAAGATATTTTTGCTGATGTACATGTGCAGTAAAGATCCTGATGTTACTTGTTTAACAAAGATTTACTATATGATATATTTAAATATTTACAGACGTGGACAAAAATGTTGCTACCCTTCGGTCAATGAAAGAAAAACTCACAATGGTCACAGCAATAACTTTAATCTGACAAAAGTAATAATAAATAAAAGTTCTATAAATCTTAACCAATGAAAGTCAGACATTGCTTTTCAACCAAGCTTCAACTGAATTATTTAAAAAATAAATGCATGAAACAGGCCTGGACAAAAATGATGGTACCCACAACTTAATATTTTGTTGCACAACCTTTTGAGGCAAACACTGCAATCAAACGATTCCTGTAACTGTCACCTCTCAGCAGGTATTTTGGTCCACTCCTCATGAGCAAACTGATCCAGTTGTTTCCGGTTTGAAGGGCGCCTTTTCCAGACTGCATGTTTCAGCTCCTTCCAAAGATGCTCAATAGGATTGAAGTCAGGGTTCATAGAAGGCCACTTTAAAATAGTCTTATGTTTTCCTCTTAGCCATTCTTGGGTGTTTTTAGCTGTGTTTTGTGTCATTGTCCTGTTGTAAGACCCATGATCTGCGACTGAGACCAAGCTTTCTGATACTGACCAGCACATTTTTCTCTAGAATCCCTTGATAGTCTTGAGATTTCATTGTACCCCGCACAGATTCAAGACAACCTGTGCCAGATGCAGCAAAGCAGCACCTGTCACGGCCTGGGGGATCGGCAAGGCGCTGGTCGGCCTTTTTTTTTTCTTTTCTCTCTCTTGCGCTCTCTCTCACCTCCTCTCTGTCGCTGGGGCAGAACTCATTGTGGGTTCACGCCCTCGGCCCTCGGCCCACGGAAAAGAACACACCTGATGCCCATCAAGGTGAATGGCATTTCAGCCAGGAGGTGACTGCTGGTCTTCGCTGGATTGTTGTCTACCACACGTCAGTGAGAGTCAAGCTACAGCTCAAGATAAGTCAAGTGTCTTTTGTGAATATCGTACTCATTCCTGTTTCCTCATCTACAGACCCCCTGGATAACCTTTCCCATGTGAATCTGTGTGTCAAGTGTGAAGAAAGGAACTGCAGTCATGTATGTGGAGAGTTGGAGAGCGAGTGATTCCCCCCCTTGGATTTCCCTGGAGTCCCGTCCCTCACATTGTTGTATATAGCACTGCCCGGCACTCTCTGTATATACACCTGGTGAACTCTGTAAATAAATCCTTGTGTTCAGTTGATTCAGGAGTCCTGCGTTTGAGTCCCCTGCATCTTTGATCTGTCATCAATTTCCTCCTGCAGCCACGTCCAGGGAGGTTGGCTTAAGATAAGATAAAGGATTTCAAAAGAGAGACTCTGGATTAACATGTCCCTTTGGCCACATTATTTTCTTTCTTTTCTAGGGGTACCATCATTTTTGTCCAGGCCTGTTTCATGCATTCATTTTTAATTCAGTCAAAGCATGGTTGAAAAGCAATGTCTGACTTTCATTGGTTAAGATTTATTATTGGTTTTGTAAGATTAAAGTTATTTCTGTGACCATTGTGAGTTTTTCTTTCATTGACCGAAGGGTACCAACAATTTTGCCCAAGTCTGTATATTATAGGAGAGGCTGACTTATGGAGCTTCTTTGAAATCTCACTTGAGACGAGCATGTGGGCATGTGCTTCTTTTTAAAACTTTCCCGTTCCATTTTGCAGAAGTTGAAGTTTTTCAACATTAAATTAAAGGCTGCTTTGAATAACAGGAGGAGGCATGCATAGGCAGCCAGATAAAACTGTGCAATAAATATTGGAAATTCCTCAGGCTCCTCAGTTCCTCCTATTATAATACAACCACAGACAAAGAAAAGCATGAAAGATATTACATACGTAAGCCAAAATGGAGCAGCAGTGAAAAAAGCTTGACTCTAGTTTCCAGGTGTTATAGTGGCAAAACAAGCCAAAATAATCACCACTGTGGCCAAACATCTACACTTTGGTCTCTTCTCAACAAAGGACATTGTTACTGAAGTCTTGTGGTTTGATCAGATGCGACTTTGCAAACCTAAGCAGAACCTGCACAGACATCTGAGTCCAATCAGCGTCATGCCTGCCTTCTTGGAGCCAGTCAGCCTCCACTCTGCATGGTTTAAATGTCAGTGCTCTTCCATCAATCTCCCCTTCAGACATTCCCTTGTGGAACCCACCTCTTTCCCATCTCCACCTCACTGGAGTCACTCAGAGCCACATCCTAGCCTCATCTTCACTACCACTGGCATCTATAACTCCGGGGTGTTCTGGAGTACTTTCTTTTGATCATGGATGTAATGATGCATTTGTTATGATAAACTTGAATCTTAATAAAAACATTTTTTTGTTGTAAAATATTTCTCTATATCTATTAACTAGAAACACGTGAGACCCTAAAAAAACAAAAAACACCCAAAACAAATAAAATAAACGTAAAATAAAAAGTGTTCTGCATCACTGAAAATAAAAACTGGCTTTATGTGACTGTGATTATTTCCCCCCCCCCCCCCCCCCCCCAAGGCCTTTTAAACATGACTTTCCTTGGAACTGAAAGTTAAATGAATTATGATCACATGCTTGTTTTCACTTGCACTGCTTAGAATTTGATGTGCATAAAGTCTTTAGGGAGAAACCCAATATACAAGGGACTCTCAAAAGGGCAGAAGTTGTTGTTATTGCCCTGTCTCGGTAAGATACATACTCTCTAACAAAGCCAGCGCTCCTGAATGTCATCAGCTCAAACAATCTAGTTTATTTTAAGGAAACAGTCTTCTTGCAAAAAAGCCCACTGATGAGTTGTGGTAATAATTCTAAGACAGTTCTTAGACTAACCAGTTTTCTACTTTTTTCTTCTTTGTTTTCCAATAATAAAGCTTATTTGTTCCTCTCTCAGCCCGACTCCTACTGAGCACTCTTTACAGGCCACAGCTCTGTTCTCCAACACTCCCCACTGCACGCACTGGCTTGCGGCCTGCCTGTGATTTATTTTTTTCATTTGTTAAGAAAAAAACAAACAAAAAAACAAAAACAAATGTGATGAACAAACCACACAACCTGCAACTACAAGATAACCAGAAGAGTACATGGTTAGGTTACTTTCACACCATAAAAACCTGTTTAGAGGCAAACCTCTCCCATGCATCCTTTTCACCACCGTTATACATCAGTGGTGAAATCAGCAAAGATGCACTTGAATGTCTCATCTGTTCTGGATGTTGAAGGATTCCCCTCACTGGCCATAATTTCCCCATTATAGATTACTTATATACAGTATTTCTAGGTGTATAGGTGAAGTTAACACTTGCATTATTGTAAGCCAGTGTCAATGTTAAGGCCTAAATTGCCATTAGAATATTGCAATTAGGAGGATAACTGCAATTATAAACTAAAGCTTTTTATCAGAGTGTGAGCCTGTCAGTGAGCAAAAACTCCTTATCCAGGCTGGCCACGTGAGAAGGGTTACTTTGTTTCCTTAAGGAGGCCAGAGGTTATAAACTCAGCAGTCAGGATATGGGAATTTCTATAGAAAGGGGCATCTGTACTTTCACACCTTTGCTAATGAGTTAATCTGAAATTTGTGGTAAACACAGATTCTATGTCATTCTTTTGCATGTTTTACCCTGTTCAGTCTAACCGCCTCTACCTGCAAATTTAGGATAGGTAAGCTGGCAAAGCACATTTCCAGTTTATTTATTCAGAAGTCATTCTTGCATGATAGCGCATACAGTGATCTTATCACGTTCAGATCCTTTCAAGTGATGGGGAAAAATGAAACTAAATTACTGGTGTCATGTTAAGACCTGCCTATGGCTGCACAAGATGAAGATGAAGAAACTAAACTAAGATAACTAAAGGATGCCGTCAAATGCTGGAGTCTCCGAGGCCAAATTATCAAACAAAATCAAACCATTCCCAAGAAAATAGTTTAATTAAAAAGAAGGTAATGGTGAATTTCCCATCTAGTGAGAAGAAAAAGGAGTAGAATAGGCAGCAACAAAAAGGACAGGAGCCCTCATAAAAACCCATAATGAAAGTATTATTTTTACTCATGTAATTGTTGATTATTAGCATCGAAATAGTAACTGAATGTGATGCACTGTTATGTTTACAGAGAGAAACACATGTTCGGTAACTGCACTAACAGATAACGAGGACTTTAATCAAAATATAATTAGCCGCCCAAAAGGGGAAAGAGAGAAAATTGTAATGGAAAACCAGATTACACAAGGTTTTTGTGATAGTAGCTAGCTGGCAGTGCCAAAATGATTTATCATTTCTGTAGCTACTCTGTTCTACGGCTATATCCCAAAAAGTTGATTCTGTTCAGCTGGACGTGGGACAAACGTTTCATCCCTCATGACTTCTTCTGAAGCATCAAGATATCTGTGGGTGGGTGCGTAATGCCAGTTTGAGTTTGAGTTTGTTTTGTTCACACTAAACAACAAGCGAGCGAGAGAGATACTGCAACATGGCCAAACTTGTCTCCAAATTCGTAGTCATTTCGTTAAATTATGTTTTTGTTACGCAGCGGACCATGAAGATCACTCTACCCACATTTTAAAACTGAGACCTTCTAAAACATGAAGTCAAAAGATATAAGTCTTTTGACTTCAAGTTCTGTATGAGAACTCTTATGCCAGTCAAGGAAAAACTTATTTTTTAAGCTACAACATCAGTTTGACGTTAGAAAAGTAAACACCAAAGACTATGGGCTTTGAAACGTCTTGAACCAGAAAAATCGAAGCAGAATATTTCATTCAAACACACAATAGGTGTTCACAAACGTGAAAAAAATATTAAAATCTTCTGAGAATTATTCTCTTTTACTCATGCCTAACGTTGCGTTGGTCTTATATTCATCAGTCATCGGGCGATGGTCTGATTTTCTAAGCTATTTCCAGTCAAACTGGTACCACTTGTCTTTAAAGTGTTCCCAGAAGCGATCACTAATCTCTTTACTGTTATTTGGACATGCCAAAAACAACAACAACAACAAAAGGTTTTGTAGGCTGTTGACTTCGGAGGCCATTCTGTTGTTTTGTTGATTCTCTTTCAGTTAACAGGTGTCACTGATGGCATGTTAACTGTAAATGAACAATATCTAATTAGACTCTAGCTAGAGACCTGGACATTTCTGTTAGAAGCCAGTAGAGGGCAGTAGTGGAAATGATGGTGATCACACAAGAGAAGGTTGGGTCTGTAAAGACCTAAAATCATACATTAAACATACATCCTTGTTTATCAGAAACGATGTGATAATACACAAAAAAGTCTTTGGTGGAGGAAAAATAATTTTACTCAAATATTTTAACGTCACAATCAGTGATCTCATTGCTGACACTATTAACATGTACTCTATTCTCTTTGACTTCACTCAAGTGGTGCAGTGCTGCTATGCCCCAGTGTGATGGCTTAACCCATATTGTGCAGAACTAGAAGGTCATTAATGCTTTAATCTCTTACAGACTATAAGGAGACTATGACGATTGCAATGCACATTATTCTGACATCAGCAGGGAAAGCGTATGAAAACTGTGCTTCCTTCAACATCAGAATCTTAAATGTTGTGAATCGTGCCTACAGTTTGCCAACTCCTCTGTGATGTCCCAGTGCAGGATTAGAAACTTCCTTATGGCTGCTAATTTTTGACTGAACATCAAAGGTGACGTGGTCTTTGCAGAGCCCTCGGCAGGCTAAGTCATTGATAAACAAAAGGTTTACATAGGTTATGTTTTCTATTATGTTTTAAAAATGTAATTGAATTTCAGGTAAAAATTGTTTTTTTGTTTTTTTAAATTTCTCCCTGTAATTACAATACAGTAATTGTATAAGTGAGCATGGAGGCTGGTGGAGGGAATAATGTCCCAGTGGTGATGCTGGGTAATTTCCTGCCTTTAAACAAACACACTGCCTAATATTCTAGATAACATAACATGGCAATAAAATATATGAAATTAAAGGTATAACCTAACCAGCTCTTCCTTATTTGTAGCCGTCTCAGAATAAAGTTGGCACATGAATTACAGCTGTTCTGTTAACCTTAAATTAAATGTTCAATCACAAAGAGTTGAAAACATACTCACCTGTTTTGCTCGTGTCTCCTTTAGCGCTCCCAATTCCGAAGAACTTCATGCCTTTGCTGTGTTTCTTTAGCAACCACAGCTGTCATCACATTTTCCCTAGAATAAGTGTAACTTACTTGCACAGATTCCTGAGCAGAGGTTCCAGCAGGTTATCAGCTCATAAAGCTGTCCTGCCCTGACAGGTGCAATGAATCTCTGACTGAAGGAGCTGTCAGTCAGCATGAACATGCCTAAAATGCAAATATGGAGATTGCATTTTTGAATGAAAAAAAAAAAAAGCTCACTGAATATTTGTGTTATTTGCAAGTTGGGGCAAGTTTCTACCATCTTTTATCACCTGGTACAGTTTATCCATCATAGGCTTTGATTGCTTTGATCGAGGATGGAAGTCTAGCCAATACCACAGATGACATGGAGAGTCATAATCTGGTTCTCAAATACTTTCTTACTTACAGTTAAGTCTTTGCTTAGCAGGAGATAATGGAGGACAATAGGACAAATGTGCTGTCAACCCAAGAAATAGTGTCACTATAGGTCATGGTTCCTGTAAAAGTAAATAACCCGAGTTACCAACCTCCCTTTACAAACAAAACTGTGCCATGCTGTCAGCACTTGCTGGGGTGATTTTATCCAAGTCATGATGAAGCCTGTTGTTTCCTCAGACTTTAAATAGCAGACTCCACGTATGGACTTATATTGTACTCAGTGTTCTCTGTTTAGCTGCTCTAACAGCTGACATGGCTTCCAAGTTTTCCCACCACTGGATATCTGAAGGTTTGTTGGCAACTGTTATTAATCATATCCTTCACTCTGAACGCCTTCCGTGACATTAATATTGAGAACACAACACTTCAGAAATGTTTTCATACCGATGTGTGCGTCAGCCTCTCCAGAGAGCTCTTTTGACTTCATTGAATTGATTTTGCCCTGACCTTATGTACATTGTGCCAGACTAAATGTTCTTGCACAATATATCTTGGACTCCAGACAAGTTTGTTAGCAAAGTAAACAGGATACATCTGGCCCACAGTTTCTCGTCCCACAGGAATGCATGTTTTTACCTTTTCTTAATGAGCTGTTAAGTGTCTGAGACAGTGTAAATATCTTCGACTGAGAGAAAGTTGCCAGGATGTAGTGGAAAACTTAAAGCATTATCATTTAACGACACTACTTTCTGCTACTAATTAATAGCTGAAAATATAATCCTACTATTACCGACTGGCCGGAAAACGTGTCAAAAAAATATGGGCAAAACAGAAGCTAGACTCCCTTTATCATGTAGTTGCGCTCAACTACATGTCCACTCTTGTCTGTCAATTTCTCTTTCTCTCTCTTTATAACAATATTTAGAATGAATACAGGCTTTGACTTGTCACATCCTTTAGACTTGCTCTCACCTGGATTTAGATCTGTACTGTAAACAAACAATGAAGCGCAGAACAGGAATAGAAGGTAGATAGAAAGTAAAATAAACTTTGCATCAGCTTCTTTACCGGCAACTTGTAATATGCCAGCAGACTAATGGCTCCGAAAGTTAAAATTGGCCAATAATCTAGTAATTTAAGCTACATAAGCTAATGTTTCTGATGCTATTTAGAGAACAAATTCAAATAATGCAGGGGCGATGTTGTGACTTATCAGAACAGTTTGCACTTTTACAGTATTTCATATAAATGTTTTAAATCTGCATCTCTAATTTATATCATGAAATGACCTCTGCATCTTCTTTCTGCCAGAGCAACCAAAGTCTCATTTAATCTATGAATGACAAACCAGCCTCTGTGTGAGCGCTCTGGGTAGCTTTCATTTTCCAGTAGAGGAGATGGCAAAATATGATTATAAAACAATGTCAGAAAATAATATTAAAACACATTATCATTACCCTGATAAAGGGTCTAAACACACCCATGACCTAAAAAGAAGATGAAACCATAAAAAAACTGTGATATTCTGGATTAGGCTCTTAAAAGGATCAGGACAGAAGGACGTGGATAGGTGCCTTTATTGAACAGCAGGACATCACACACTAACTTGTTGTTTCTTAGCGGTGCAGAAAACTACCCTTTTTTGTTGTTATATATTGGTCAACCAAGAACTAGCCCTGTAACAGGCACTTCTGTATTTTACCACTGGGGGGCAACAATTCACTCTATTACATTCCTCCCCTTTTAGATTTGTAATTGAAGTAAGCAACCCTTTAAAGAATGTATTTCACTGCCCCCACCAAAAA
The DNA here is from genome assembly GCF_057381915.1 of Diplotaxodon limnothrissa. Lineage (NCBI taxonomy): Eukaryota > Metazoa > Chordata > Actinopteri > Cichliformes > Cichlidae > Diplotaxodon > Diplotaxodon limnothrissa. The sequence goes on along the minus strand of NC_140614.1, from coordinate 14,335,497 downwards.
GAAATATTCTGTGGCCCTTACGAACAATGAACAAATGTAGCCATTACTTCCATTATTAACTCTTCACTTCTAAAATAACTGGCAGTAAATAACTAAAACATAACTCTACATTTTCAAAGATTCAGTCTCTTTGGGGGAACTCTGCGTCTCTCTGGGTATCTGCGTTCCACAGATGGGCTTTGGGTGGTTTCTGGGTTGGATACTGGTGGTTCATCGGTTGTCTGTTTAGGTGGTTCAGGAGGTAAGGAGTGTGATGTTAAAATCCCAGGTGGACTTGGTGGTATCTCTGGAACAACACTGTCCATAATCACTTCTGGCCGTCCCTCTGAAACCGGTGAAAATATAACTGGGGGTTTCTCCACAGTCTGTCTCCATGGTAACAGGTGATCCACATGTATTGTGCGTGTTCTCTGTCCCTCTTGTATCAGGTAAGTAACACTTCCCATTTTCTTCAGAACTGTTCCCTGAGTCCATTTTGTTTCCCCCCCCCTGAAGTTTCGGATACGCACAGCGTCTCCCTCCGAAAAAACACGAACAGGTTGGGTTTTGTAATCATGGTGTCGCTTCTGCTCAGACTGTTTCTGTTCAATGTGTCTGCTTAGTTCAGGTTTCAGCAGGCTGAAGCGAGTCCGGATCTGACGTTTCAGGAACAACTCTGCTGGTGTACGACCCGTTACAAATCAAATCAAATCAAATCAAATCACTTTTTATTGTCACATCACATGTGCAGGCACACTGGCACAGCACATGCGAGTGAAATTCTTGTGTGCGAGCCCCACAAGCAACAGAGATGTGCAAAACACAACAACACAAACGAGCAAAATACAAGAATGGCCAACCTGAAACTAATAAATATATGTACAATATATAATAGTGTATGCATTTCTGGATGTGTATACTAAATATTTTCCTACGTGTGTGTGTGTGTGTGTGTGTGTGTGTGTGTGTGTGTGTGTGTATACACATTTTTACAAATTAAATAGTAAAAAAATAAAATAAAATAATAATAATAATAATAATAATAATAATAATAAAATATATAAAATATACAGAGTTGAATATGTGCAGTGTACTGCGATACATGATAAGGAAGTTTGCCAAACGATGACTGAGTGGCAATGTGGCCTTACCATCTGCTTCCAGCACATTTTTCATCAGGGATCGTTTCAGGATTTGTACTGACCTCTCTGCTGCCCCGTTTGATGCAGGATGATAGGCAGGAACAGCTGTGTGTCTGATCCCATTTAACTCCAGAAACTGATTGAATTCCTTTGACACAAGTTGAGGTCCATTGTCTGAAACAAGCTCTTCTGGAAGTCCATATGAAGCAAATAACCCTCTCAAAACCTCAATGGTGTTGTGTGAGGTAATGGATGGCATAGGGAACACTTCCAACCATTTTGAATGACTGTCAATGACAACTAAAAAGTACTGCTTGCCTTTTTCAGCGAAATCAATGTGAATCCGTTGCCAAACTCTCTCAGGCCACTTCCACGGATGGAGTGGTGCAACGGGTGGTGACTTCTGTACAGCCTGACAGACTGAGCAGCTTTGAACCAGTTCTTGTATATCACCATCACAGCCTGGCCACCACAGGTAACTGCGAGCGAGTGCTTTCATACGACAGATACCTGGATGTTCATGATGCAGGTCTTCCAGCACTTTCTGTTGGTAAACCGGTGGAATGATGACCCGTTGTCCCCAAAGAACACATCCTTGTTCTGCTGACAGCTCGTGTCTGCGTGTAAAGTAAGGCTTAAGTGATTCGTCTTGCATATAACTTGGCCACCCATTCATGGTGTAGCTCCAGACCTTGCTGAGGATTGGATCCTTCATGGTTGCTCTCTCAATGTCTTTAGCTACTATTGGTAGCTCTTCCACATGTGAGAAATAGAAGATACTTCCCTCAGCGGCAATGTTGTCTGGCGTATTCCGAGGTAGACGTGACAATGCATCTGCATTAGCATGTTCAGCTGATCTTCTATATTCAATGTCATAATTGTATGCCATTAGAATAAGAGCCCAGCGTTGCATTCTTAGTGCAGCGAGTGTTGGGACAGCTGACTTTGGCCCTAGTATAGCCAGCAGTGGCTTATGATCTGTTATGAGGGTGAATTTCCTTCCATACAGATATTTATGGAATTTCTTTACTCCAAAAATTATGGCAAGGGCCTCTTTTTCTATCTGGGCATACTTTCGCTCAGCTTCAGTTAATGTTCTTGATGCGAAAGCCACAGGCCTTTCCTCTCCATTTTCCATGACATGAGAGATGACTGCGCCCAATCCATAAGGTGATGCATCGCAGGCTAACTTCAATGGCAGATTTGTGCTGTAGTGCACCAACACTTTGTTCTGCAGCAGTAGACTTTTTGCATCCCTGAATGCTTTTGCACATTCCATGGTCCAAATCCATTTAGCATCTTTTCTCAACAGGTTATGCAAAGGCTGAAGAATGGTGGATGGATTTTCCAAAAATCGACTGTAGTAATTTAGAAGACCAAGAAAGGACTTCAGTTCAGTGACGTTTGTTGGTTCTGGTGCATTTGCTATGGCTGCTACCTTTTCCTCTAAAGGATGCAGACCATCCCTGTCAATACGATGTCCCAGGTACTCCACACTGCTCTGAAGAAAGTGGCACTTGGAAAGCTTCACTCTGACACCATGCTTCTCCAGACGTGTGAGTACTTCCTCCAACCTCTTCAAATGATCCCTTTCAGATGAAGCAGTGATGAGGATGTCATCCAAAAAGCAGGTGACATGCTCCATCCCCTGAAGGATTTGATCCATCACAGACTGGAAAAGAGCCGGAGCACTGGAAACACCATAGCTGAGGCGATTGTACTTACAGAGACCTTTGTGTGTGTTGATGACCAGATACTTCTCTGATTCTTTATCTAACTGTAGCTGCTGATAGGCATGAGAAAGGTCAAGTTTACTGAAGGATGTTCCTCCAGCTAAAGTGGCAAACAAATCTTCAGTATTTGGAAGTGGATATCTTTCCTCTTCAACACACTGGTTGACACTGACTTTGTAGTCACCACATATCCTAATTGTTTTGTCTGCCTTTGGCACAGTAACAATAGGGGATGCCCACTCACTTTTCTCAACCTTTGAAATAACCTTCACCTTTTCCAATCTGTCCAGCTCCTTTTCCACAGCTTCTTTTAGTGCATAAGGAACTGGGCGAGCTTTACAGAAAATTGGTGTGGTGTTTGGTTTAGTGTGGATTCTAGCTTTAAATCCCTTTATGCAGCCTTGGTCATCCGAAAACACTGCCTGATGGCGCTGAATCACTTCTAGTACTCCTGGCTTTGCTTCTTTCTGCACCAGTACCTTGTGTACTGTGAAAATCTGTTTCCAGTTCAGCTGTAGTTTCTTTAACCAGTTTCGTCCAATCAGAGCTGGTCTGTCTCCCTGAACAACGATCAGTGGTAGGGTGATGTTTTGAGTCCCATACTGTACTGGTAACATAATATATCCACGCACAGCAATGTGTTGGCCTGAGTAGGACTTGAGCTTTAGCCCACTGGCTGGTTTTATAGGGAAATGAGTGAGATGCATCTGATAATACTTGTCTGATACTACCGACACTGCTGATCCTGTATCCAGCAGCATGGTGGTGTTCTTGCTCCCAAGCGCAACATCCACTGTGTATCCCTTCTCACTGGAGGTGATGGAGTACATTGAATAAACTCCAAAAAGTTCAGCTTCATCATTCCTACTTGAGCATTCATCCTCAGTTTCCAAATACTGAGTTTGCTGACTGAATTTTTTATTCCTGCAAGCACGTGCAATGTGTCCTATTTTTGCACAAACATGACACTTTTCGCTCTTAAATTTGCACTCACGTGCTGAATGCTTTCCACCACAACGATAACATGGTTGCTTCATTCCTGTGTCTTTTTTAGGTCCCTTCCAGTTCTTTGGCTTGTTATTGCCCTCTTGCCTGTTCTGTCCTTTCCATCCTTTGTTGAAAAAATTTGGAGCATTTGTCAAGGCATTTACGTGGTGAGGGTCCTGGCGTCCTGAGAACTCCATCGTATTTTTCGAAGCGAGTTCCATGGATACGGCAATCTCACATGCACGTGGAAATGTAAGATCCTTTTCCGATAGTAGCTTGCGCTGCACAGCATCAGAACGCAGCCCACTAACAAAACGATCCCTCAGGGCCTCATCCAAATATTGTCCAAAATCACATGTGGCTGACAACTGCCTCAGGGCGACAACATAGTCAGAAACTGCCTCCCCTTCTTTCTGGTTACGTTTCTGAAAACGAAAACGCTCAGCTATCACCACTGGAGTCGGCTTATAATGCGCACTTAACGCCCCAGTCAGCGCTGCATATCCCATGGTACTCGGTACCCTCGGAGACACAAGATTCTTTAGCAGCCTGTATGTATCTGCTCCGATCACAGAGAGAAACGTGCACACTTTCTTCTCATCGGAAACATCATTTGCCAACATCCATTGCTCCAACCGCTCCAAATATGACTCAAAATCTTCCTTCGATTCATTATACTCTTCAACACGACCCACATGCATCGCCATGTTAGCTCACCAAAAGCTGTTCCGCTGCAGCCGTGAAGAAAACGTCTTGATTTGTCTTTTTCTTTACATGTGAACACAACCCTCCTACAGCCTCTGTCACGCTGTGGAAATCTTTAGAATCCTCGTCGCCAGTTGTGATATTCTGGATTAGGCTCTTAAAAGGATCAGGACTAGGGTTGCCAACCGTCCCTTAAAAAACGGAATCGTCCCGTATTTAGAAACAAAAGTACACGTCCCGTATTGAGCTAATAAGGGACGCACTTTGTCCCGTAATACAGTGAGAATCAAAAGTAGTCTATAACTTTTAATGGAATTAACACTTTGTTTGAAAACATAATTCCCAGCCCCTCTCCTGCTTTGTGACCAATGAGCTGACAGCACACTTATGACAATTCGAGTATGACAAGTCAGATTACCGCTCATCTCATTGGTTGAGGAAAGGTCGCTTACGGAGAAAATACCGGAAGACAACCGATGACCACAACAACAAGCATGGCCAACAGGGAAACAAACGCCGACACTGCGGTGCAAGTCTCGGACGGCACACTGTGCGTCCATAAAATGAAGGTTATAACAGAAAATCTGTCGCTCGCTCTCTCTGTCTTTCACTCACACAGACACACCACCACATCAACTTTGCTAAATTGCTAATGAAAAACATTGATCAGGCAGCTGTGATTGAGCAGCAATGTAAATCCAACTATTTTCACGGTCGTGATAATTTTGTGATGCCACATGGAAAAGGCTCGGATGAGCTTTCCAAAGTTCTACAAGTTGTGCCTCCATCGCTTGTGTCCAGATCACACGCTGCACAGCTGTGCTGCAACGTCTTTTTCACCGACGTTTACGTGTTTGCGCGTGAGCAGCTGCGGTGACACCCTCACGAGCGATTGATGATCGGGAGCTGGTCGTGAGGTGTTAATCGCTTCTCGTTACCCCACGTATACTACACGACGCACGATGAAGGCCAAAATCGGGCTGATCATCAAATCGGTCGCACGACTCAAAAATCGGCTCAAAATGGGCCAAAAATCGCACAGTGTGAGCCCAGCATTAGAGCAGCAATGTTTGTTCGCTCAGAGAAAGAAAAAAAAAAGGCTGCAAAAGTACAGGGAGGAATGGGAAAAGGAAAACACCTGGCTGGAAAAGTGCACTATAAAGCGCACTGCACTGTGTGCTGGCGCACTTTTTCCATAGGCATGCTTCTATTGGTGGGCACATGAAGAACACGAGGGGCATGAAAGCTCGGGGAACCCTTTACCAATTTTTTGTCCGCCAGGCCATGGCAGAAGCAGATATGGTATGTAAACACTGGTTTGTTTTTTTTAAACCCTCTGGTTAAGGTTAATATGGGCACGTGCAGTGAATATCAGCGCTATGTGGCCAGAAGTGTAATAATATAATTTATTTTGTGTAATAAACAACTGCAAGGATAGATGATTACAACAAATAGATCACTAATACATAAAAGTAATACATAGATGAATAATGATGATGAGTTAAGATGCGTAATCATGGGAACAAGTGGGTTTACAAACAGGAGCAGCTGATTAGCTTTAGAAAAGCTGAAATAATACCTCAACTGAAGCCAATTGTACTAAATGCACTAAATGTGCACAGTTACAAGAATATTTTTCGTTCTATTGCTTTCTATTAATTTATATAATTTTAAGTTAAGCAGGACAGAGTTCTTTTAAAGAAAGATTTACTTATATTCTCAAAAGTTAAGCATGACAGGCTTCTGTTTAAGAAAGAGACCTGTTTTACTGTGTTAATGTTGTCATTGTGAGCTAAAAATAAATGGCTAAATGATCATTTGTTTCCCATATGGTCATATCACAAAGAATATGCATCTGCTTAAATCAAGTTCAAGTCAAATGGTTAAAAAATAATTTCACACACAAAAAAAGAGCTACCACACTGGGAAGAGTGAAGACAACTGGGTTGCCCGGCCCTGGCCACGAGGTGTCCCTTATTTATTTTTCAGGGAGTTGGCAACCCTAATCAGGACAGAAGGACGTGGATAGGTGCCTTTATTGAACAGCAGGACATCACACACTAACTTGTTGTTTCTTAGCGGTGCAGAAAACTACCCTTTTTTGTTGTTATATATTGGTCAACCAAGAACTAGCCCTGTAACAGGCACTTCTGTATTTTACCACTGGGGGGCAACAATTCACTCTATTACAAAAACCATGTACGTTTACAGTGTTTTAATTATGGCTGTGAAAATACCAAAATAAAATTTTATTAAGTGGACCACATATTAAAACAGACACACCCTCAGGTCAACAATCCCGAATTATATTTTTCATATAGCTTCTCAGAATATTGAACAAAATTTTTTACATGTTTTTATTTAAAATTGGAAAATATTTTATCCAAACAAATGGTGTTTGACATATTTTCAAGTATTTTTTAATTTCCAAATATAAACTATAAGAGTACTTGCAAGAATATAACCAGAAACCTAAATTAAATATAAACAGCTGAATTACAAAAGCTCGTGACTGGGTTGAATTCAAAGAAATCTGCTTCAGAAAATATTGCAAACAATAGCTTAAATATAGATGTTAAGGCAGTTTTCTATAAAGTGTGAGAATTACTAAGTCACATCACATCAGAAAAGATTTACGTTTGTTTTCTGATCGTTGTCATGTAACTAAAGCCACCAGTTTCGTAGATTCACCCAGTTTGGTAAAATGTAGTTATTTGAATTTCCTACACCAAAGTAGACAGGCGGTGATTAACCTGATAGTAATAATATTTTAAATAGACTTGGAAGAATTTATTAGCAAGGCTTTGTTTGAAGTAGACACTATTTAAGTGCCACTGTGCACTCAGAGGGTGGAGATTGGTGTCTGTTTCCTGTGATTGCAGTCGAGGCACTTCCTGTATTTAAACAAATACAGGAAACGTCTGTATTCACATGAAGGCCCGCAAAGGTCTTCTGTACTTGCCCTCCAAAAAGTTATTGGGTTTAAATATGAAAAAGCAGTAATCAAGAGTTATGTAAATTGTACATTTTGGGAGGTTTTAAACAATCCATTACAGTATGAATATTAAAACTCATATTTTGGTTATTATACACAAAAGATTAAATAGCAGCATAAGAGCTGGGGGTAGGCAGCAAATCTAATCAATAGTGATACTTCTATACCTGCATAACAGGAGGAAGATTACACATTAATAAAATACTGATGGTTTACGATAAGTGCAATTTTAACATCTTTATAGTAAATAATGAGGTGAAGGTCAGACGTGGCGACAGAGTGGCAAAGTTCACGGGTTCACTTCCTGTGGCGGCTATTTGTAATGGCACAGTCCCCTCCATGAATCTGACCGCTCCATGTTCATGTATTGAAAGGCACCACAATTCAGGGAGTCTGCTTAAAAAGCTTGAACTCTGCTGGGGCCGGAGACATCTGGATAACCAGTCAAAACACTCCAGAGCCTTTCATTGTTTTCTTCCTCGAAACGGAACCAGTCAGCATGGGAGTAAGAAAGAGCTACTAACTGCTGCTAAACATGATTTCCGTCTTTAGTTTTGCAAACAGGATACTGGAGCCTGAATGTTGCTTTGAGAAACACTTGTTCTTTGGCTACGAATGGGCAACCACTTATTGGTCTCTTTTTACCTTAAAACTCCCAGGAACCCTTTGGAGAGCAAACATTTTGCTGATCTTCGTGGCAACTATGTTGTGGCTTCTTGTCCTGCAGCTCATTAACAGCTTCGAAGGTTTATCAGGGTTTGAACATGAAACGCTGTGCACCTCTAATGCCTGCTTCACTGCACACATGAAGAAGGAGAGGTTTGACAAGGCCAAAGAAGACTGCGACAAAAGAGGAGGATATTTGATGACCATAAGAGACCGAAAAGAAGAGGATGTGGTGCGCTCACTTCTCTCATTAATAAAAAGTCAACGACATGGGACGCTGCTTGAATTTTGGATTGGATTAAAACTCAAAGAAACCAATTGTGTATTTCCTGACCAGCCACTCCGAGGATTTAAATGGGTATCTGGAAATGAGGAATCCCACTACTCCAACTGGAAAGAAGAGCCTGCCTCCACATGCTTAGCAGAGAGATGTGTAAATATTGATTACAACTTTTCAAGTGAGAATCACCTGAAATGGACTGCTGTCCCTTGCAAAAAACGTAAAGCTTTTTATGCATGCAAGTTTTATTTTAAGGGGATGTGTGAACCTTTGGCTCTACTGGGGCCTGGGGAAATCGCTTACACAGTACCTTTCTCACAAGACCCACTTAAAAGTCAACTGAAGTCATTTCCTCATGGAACTTTTGCTATAATTCGGTGTAGCGATCAGGAGGATCGCATGTCTTTGTGCAACGCTGTTAACCATACCTACCGGTGGACTAACCTGGGCCCCTTTTGCAAAACAGGAAAGCGAAGCTGTGATATCAGCAATGGTGGGTGTGAACATTTGTGCCGTCAGGATGCAGATGAAATTCGATGCGATTGCAGAGAAGGTTATGAATTGGAAAAAGATGGACTCCGCTGCAGGATCAAAGACTTGTGCAGTCCTGACACCTGTGAGCATCAGTGTGTAATGAGCGAGTCGGGATATTTCTGCAAATGTCCAGTTGGCTTCGAACTGCACGAAAACCAACGCAACTGCTCTGACATTGATGAGTGCCAATCACAGGCTTGTAAGAACGACCTGTGCATAAACACACATGGCAGTTATAAGTGTGCCTGCAAAGTCGGCTACAAAATGATGGATGGCAAATGCAGGGATGTTGATGAGTGTGCACAAAGGAAATGTGAGCACATCTGCTTGAATACCATTGGATCGTTCTCTTGTTTTTGCAAGGAAGGCTTTGCTTTCTCTGAAGATGGCCATTCATGTGAAGACATTAATGAATGTGTGACTGACAGCTGTTCAGGGGCTAAGTTTGAATGTGTAAATACTGTAGGAAGCTTCATATGCACCCACCTGGAAAATGATGGAACCACTTATGCTCCAAATGTGACCTTTGCACCATTAACCTCATCAGATTACCCATCTTATGAGAAGACACAAGAAAACTTTACAGAGTCTTTAACCAGTTCTACAACTGAGCACCCATATCCTCAAACCGATTCACCCATTCCAGACCCGGAGAAAGTTACAAACAAGGATCCACTGAGCAACACAACCATGGCCACGAGTTTCGCCAAGACAATCAATTCCAGGGTGATAATCTGCGTCCTCGGTTCAGTCATTCCTCTTGTTGTGTTGATTGCAATTACTTTGTTTTTTGCAATTTTTCGATGCAGTCGCTCTAAAAAAGAAGTGAAGAAGAACACCACTGCAGATGGCTACTGCTGGGTGTCCTCTGGCTTGGATCCACGTTTAGAGAAACTATACGAGTCCATCTTGACTGATGACCCATGACCATTTAGTGACAGAAAAGACTGACTAGAGTTATGTTTATTTATGCAATTCTTGCAATCTCCTGTGATTACACTACATATCAAAACGCAAATCAGAAAACGTCATTGTCCATCAAATAGTATTTGAATAAGAGTAGAGTCATAATGGGGGAAAAATAAAAAGTAAATGGGTGTTAAGTGGAAGTGCATAATATGCTGTAAAGGTTATGAAGGATGTGTAACGACTGTTTTTATTGCACGGTTAATAGTCTGAGGCAATGTAAATATCTTTACCTATGAGAAAGTTACCAGTATTTGCTGTAAAAAAAATTTCATTCAATGTTAAGATCAGACACTTTTCTTCATTTGTTTGTGACAATATTTTATGCTATTGTGTATAATCCTGCTATTACCTCCTGTCCTGAGAATCTGCTTGTGTACTATGAAAACAAAAGAGGATCTTTAGCTTTAATATCACAGAAAATGATCATTAGACCATTTACTGATCACTCTACAACCTGTGCCCCAAATAACACAACAAAAAAAGAAAAAAATACACAAGTATCGAAGTAAAAGTACTAAAGAGATATTATTTGTATAATATGATCATTATTACTGGTGCATTAAAATGTTGGTGGTACTTTGCTGTTTGAGCTGGCTGAAGTATAATATAATCTAAAAGTAAAAAGTGGACTAACACGTATATTCTCCAGAGAGTATACCTCACAAACATTCTTAAGAACTTAAAGGTACTTTTTGAAAAAAAAAAATTGTTTAGAAGAGCTTCAAAGGTCAAAGCTTTTGTACTGTGTTGCAGCGATATGAAGTTGAAATAGGCTCTGGCTGTAAACTCTCATTTGGACCACGTGATAATACAGCGAGTTATTTTGACCTGCCCAGAGTTCAGCACAACACATTTCAGCCTTTTTAAAGATATTATTAAACTCCATCCTGCTAAAACAGAGCAGATTCAGACTATGATAAAAAACAAAAGGTGCCTTTCAAAATGTTTAAAAATGCTGGTAATTTTCTTGTTTTTGTTGAACAAGAAGTACCTTTAAGTAAACCTGTTTAGTCTCTGACAATGACATGTACTTGTACACACCAACAAATAAGTCTTTTTGATTGAAGTTCCACATCTACACACCATCATGTAAAGATGAAACTGGTGTCAATTTATATACTGCAAGTATAAAATCTAAAATGAATTGTTTGCTTGTTTTTCTTTGTTGTTCTTATTTACATATATAGATAGCACTACCATTCATGAAGCCCATTCTATTACCAGAATTATTGTTTATGTTTCTGTAAAGGTTAATTTGTTAGAATTTGAATCCAATTTAATTTTTTTTATTTAATATTATTGTTATTATCCATGAATTTATTTTAAACACATTACTGTTTTTGATGAGGTTGCCAAATTAAACCTTACATTCCAGAAAAAAATAAATAAAAATTAGCAATCAATTGTTCTGCTTGATTAATTCCTGACTTCCCAGAGAGGTCCAGTGTGCCGGCTCACATTTTGGTATAAAATCGGGAATCTTGATTTTAGGCAAGTACTTGAATTAGTTTGGCAGTTTATATAAGAGCCCTTTGCATATTTAGTATATCTAAACGTTGTTCTTCATTTTGTTGCTGCTGGTCCTACTTCAACTAATTTTTTTTTCTTTATCTCATTTCCTTCCTGAGATACCCTGTTTCCGCAATGGCACAAAGACTGGAAATTCCCCATCGTTTAAGACAGGCAACCTTTTGCACTCCACTATGAGACAGCATGGCCTGCTTGCAGACGAGAGTGCCTGTGCTTAGGATGAGTATGACTATTCTGATGGTTTCACTGACTGTTGGAAAAGGATTGGATATAAAGCAGCCTGACCACTGCAGAGCAGTTTGCAGTAATTATGGCAAACCTGACTGCATAACTCTAAACCAGGGTGAAGTGGATTTTAAAACAGCTGAAGAAGCCTGCCATGACAGGAAAGGAGAACTTCTGCAGTTGTGCTCTAAGAGTGATAAGAGGTTGTTTGACATTCTGAGTCAGGAATTGTTTGGGAACTACTGGATCGGGCTGCATTTACCAGCTGGTGCCTGCAGCAACCTCTCAGCTCCACTGAGAGGCTATAAGTGGATATCTGGCAGACCGGGCATCACCTTTCTTCCATCCTGGAATAACCACATTCAACTCTGCTCTCCACATTGCGTATCACTGTCAAGTGATGAAAAATGGACAGAGAGACCGTGCTTAGATAAAGCTGATGGGTTTCTGTGCAAAGTTGAGCTCCAAGATGCATGCCGTGGACAAGAAGTATCGCATCCAACCCTTTTTCAAAGCTATAAAGGCTGTTCATCTGGACCATGTGAGCAGAATTGTGAGGATTTTAAGGGGGGTTACACATGCTCTTGTTTCAAACAATATATACCAGACAACAAAGACCCCAGGCAGTGCAAACCACACTGTGCACAAAAGAGATGCCCTAGTATACAAGAGGCTGGCTATGACATATGTCCTGAAGGCTTTCTAAAGGTTGACGGAAACTTTTGTGAGTACCCTAATGAAGGTCCAGTCACAACTCCTCCCGTTGTAGCGTTTGTCAAACCACCCATCAGCAACAATACACTGAAGGCGTCTTCTGTTCCTGGGGTGCGCTTTCTGTGGGTTTGGATTGTGGTCATTGTTGTTGTCATTGCATCTATTTTTGTCATTAGGTTTTATGTAGTTAAGCGTAACAGGCAAAGAGAAAATTCTAATCGCAACAACGTTGTGACTTAATTATTGCCCCAAAATGACAGAGTCCTCTGGCTCTTTGTTCTTTATCGCAGACTTGGGTATTCTGTGTTGTCTCCTAGTTATTTAATGGTACACTCATGAACCTAAAGGTGTGGTCCACATCACTGGGAACAGAAAACGCTAAATGTTTAAGTGGTTTAACAAGTCAAAGTAGCTCTAACCTACACCTCCAATTACTGACTGGCCTCCAACTATTAGTTCCAGTCATATTTTCTTCCTCAGAAGCCTGACCAGCAGGCTGAGCCTATGGTCATTACTCATGGTTTATTTATGTGTTTTGTCAAAAAGGAGCGTAGATTAGATGAACAACTGGCCAGATGTATAGATGAATGTAAAGAATTCCAAATGTTTTACATCTCATTTTTCCTTTTGGAAAACAAGAAAAGTGAGAACTACATTTTGATACATGAAACATTTTAACAGCCATCATTTTAGGAGGTTTACACCTTTATTTTATTACATAAGAGCTTATATGAATGAAACCCAATGTGCTGTTCTTGTTACTACTACTACAACATCATCTTCATTTCAGAAATATACATACACACACACACACACACACGCACACGCGCACACACACACGTTCTCAGACAAAAACAAAAATTAAAATAAAATAAATAGAATCTAAATTACATGAAATGACAACCGTTAAGTCTGAAATGGAGTAGGAAGAAATATGTACATACTTATTAATCCCTACCTTACGCTCACTCTATTGAATCACCATATTCAGTGTTACCCCAACTTCCCCTCATCACTTCCCCCACACAATAAGGAATGAAGGACAAGTATAAAGATAGCTACAGTGATAGCTATAATTCAGATACAATTTAGCATAGTTATATATACTATCAGTCATCAACTTTATCAGTTTTGTATTCTTCCAAAAGCAGTTTTTGAAACATCTTTATGAACTTATTAATGCTTGAACATATAATATAGAAGTATATAAAATGTTAAAGAGTATTCAAAAAGTAATCAAACTATTTTTACAATCTTAACATACTTATGTGTACTTCACGTACAGCATATGTATAAATATGTTAACGCTGACCCTTTTCTATAATCATTCACATTTGTACATTTAACTGGTTGCAAATGAGTTTTAAAGATATGACATGTGTATACTTTTATTTCAGGTCTTTTTTGAGGTAATTTTATGGTCAATTACGTTTCATGTTCAAGCGTGAATTCTTTCAGATTTGCTCTTATAGCACCATCTACTGTCCTCAAGAACAAAGTGCTGAGAAAGCAGGCAGTCAGAACTGAGTCAAATTGTAATTTGGGAAATTACAGTTTGTTCCAACAGAAACCGAATTACTTAAGCTGTATCTTCTAATAATATAGCATTAGTAACAACTGTTTTAAAATATAAAATATCTCTAATATTAATTATTATTTAGTTTTTATGGCCTTAAGACGCTGTACACCTACTTTTTTTACATTTATTTTTCTTAAGCAACATGTAATGAAATATGCTGTATAAATAAAGAGACATGGACATTGTTGCAGGTATATTGATAAATAAATTATCGGACTTGTGTTTTTCTTTCAATTTTATTTAGCAAAAAATTATTTGTCCTTTTTATTCATCTGTTCGTGCTCACTGGCCACTTTAAGTACACTTGTTGAGCTACTCGTTACTAACAATGTCTGAATGAATCAGAATTCAGCAACTCATTGCACCTAGGCATGTAGACATGGTCGAGACAACCTGCTGAAATTCAAACTGAGCATCAGTAAAAAAAAAAAAAAAAAAAAAGGAAGGTTGTTTACGTGGCTCTGAATGTGACACAGTTGTTGGTGCCAGACGAGCTGGTGTGAGTATTACAGAAACTGCAGATCTGCTGGGATTTTAGAACACAACCATATCCAGAGTTTACAGATGATATACAGGGAGTGCAGAATTATTAGGCAAATGAGTATTTTGTCCACATCATCCTCTTCATGCATGTTGTCTAACTCCAAGCTGTATAGGCTCGAAAGCCTACTACCAATTAAGCATATTAGGTGATGTGCATCTCTGTAATGAGAAGGGGTGTGGTCTAATGACATCAACACCCTATATCAGCTGTGCATAATTATTAGGCAACGTCCTTTCCTTTGGCAAAATGGGTCAAAAGAAGGACTTGACAGGCTCAGAAAAGTCAAAAATAGTGAGATATCTTGCAGAGGGATGCAGCAGTCTCAAAATTGCAAAGCTTCTGAAGCGTGATCATCGAACAATCAAGTGTTTCATTCAAAATAGTCAACAGGGTCGCAAGAAGCGTGTGGAAAAACCAAGGTGCAAAATAACTGCCCATGAACTGAGAAAAGTCAAGCGTGCAGCTGCCAAGATGCCACTTGCCACCAGTTTGGCCATATTTCAGAGCTGCAACATCACTGGAGTGCCCAAAAGCACAAGGTGTGCAATACTCAGAGACATGGCCAAGGTAAGAAAGGCTGAAAGACGACCACCACTGAACAAGACACACAAGCTGAAACGTCAAGACTGGGCCAAGAAATATCTCAAGACTGGTTTTTCTAAGGTTTTATGGACTGATGAAATGAGAGTGAGTCTTGATGGGCCAGATGGATGGGCCCGTGGCTGGATTGGTAAAGGGCAGAGAGCTCCAGTCCGACTCAGACGCCAGCAAGGTGGAGGTGGAGTACTGGTTTGGGCTGGTATCATCAAAGATGAGCTTGTGGGGCCTTTTCGGGTCGAGGATGGAGTCAAGCTCAACTCCCAGTCCTACTGCCAGTTTCTGGAAGACACCTTCTTCAAGCAGTGGTACAGGAAGAAGTCTGCATCCTTCAAGAAAAACATGATTTTCATGCAGGACAATGCTCCATCACACGCGTCCAAGTACTCCACAGCGTGGCTGGCAAGAAAGGGTATAAAAGAAGAAAAACTAATGACATGGCCTCCTTGTTCACCTGATCTGAACCCCATTGAGAACCTGTGGTCCATCATCAAATGTGAGATTTACAAGGAGGGAAAACAGTACACCTCTCTGAACAGTGTCTGGGAGGCTGTGGTTGCTGCTGCACGCAATGTTGATGGTGAACAGATCAAAACACTGACAGAATCCATGGATGGCAGGCTTTTGAGTGTCCTTGCAAAGAAAGGTGGCTATATTGGTCGCTGATTTGTTTTTGTCTTGTTTTTGAATGTCAGAAATGTATATTTGTGAATGTGGAGATGTTATATTGGTTTCACTGGTAAAAATAAATAATTGAAATGGGTATATATTTGTTTTTTGTTAAGTTGCCTAATAATTATGCACAGTAATAGTCACCTGCACACACAGATATCCCCCTAAAATAACTAAAACTAAAAACTACTTCCAAAAACATTCAGCTTTGATATTAATGAGTTTTTTGGGTTCATTGAGAACATGGTTGTTGTTCAATAATAAAATTATTCCTCAAAAATACAACTTGCCTAATAATTCTGCACTCCCTGTATATGTGAAAAAAATGAAAATATCCAGCGAGCGGCAGTTTACTGGATAAAAATCCTTTGTTGATGTCAGAGCTCTAAGGGGAATTTCCAGGTCGCTTCAACAATCCGTCAGCCGGTCTCCGGACTCTCAGTTTCTGATTCAACATTTGTTTGCACATTTGCCTGAATACTGTTGACCATGTCCATCTCTTTATGAGCACAGTGTACCTCACTTCTGATGGCTCCTTCCAGTAGGATAACACCACATACCAAAAACTTCAAATTATCTCACTAGTTTCTTGAACATGACTTGTGTTCGCTGTACTCAAACGGCATCCACATTCACCAGATCTCAGTCAAACAGAGCACCTTTGGGATGTGGTGGAATAAAAGATTCACATGATGTGCAGCCGACAAATTGGCAGTGACTGTGTCAATCTTAAATTTGATTTGATTGATAGGAGGCGATTTCCAGCAAAGTTTGGCTCTGCGCTGGAAGTGGTGTCCATCATGGTCCTACTGAAAACAACAAGTTGAAATGTAACGATTTTCTTCAGCCTTTTATCTGTTCCGCCATCTGACTAATCACTCACTTCCTGTTTCATTTTGTATCAACAGCATTGACGCAATACTTCAGAAGGGATACGATGATTAATTTAATGCATACATTCAACAAACTGTATTAGAGTCTCTCTCTCTCTCTCTCTCTCTCTCTCTCTCTCTCTCTGGTCATCTGTTAGAGTCTGGGGCGCAATTTCTGGACATGATTTAGGTCCATTTATTCTTTTAGAAGCAAAGATGATACAAAATGCTACAAGGTTGCTCGTAGGGATTTACTTTATGATCAACCATGACAATGCCCACATGCAAATGTCATGACGTGTCAGTGAGGATAAAAATGATGTGGATCATGTCCTTTGTCCTTTGCAGTGAGTCACATTTTCTACTCCACGACCATCATCAAAATAACCAATGGAAGGAATGTCTTTTTGGCAGACTAGTGCAAAGGTGCACTAATGTGTGACTTCCTCTAGGCAGTGCTGTGTGTTCTTGCCAACCCCTGCTTAGGCTGAATTACACAACTATGCCTGTGTTCGAAGTCAGATCTGGATTTTTGAAAGTAGTAAGTGTGTATGTGTGCGTGAACAACCCATAAAGTAGTAGTGCAGTTCTGAAAAAACTGGAAGTTGCAAACCTAACCTAGCTCGCACCGGTTGTAGCTGACATGACCTCACCTCTACCAGCAAATATGGGTCCTAGAGAACCAAATCCGCCAATCACAACAGGAGGAGTTCACTTTGTTTGGGAGGGCACGAAAAGTGCCTAATAATCTGTCTGGGAGAGTCCTGAGATGATTTCATTCCATGGGGTTTTTTTTGTTTTGTTTTTAAATCACATTGTTCACCTATATTACACCCTGTGCACTTAACTACTGCAGCATTGTGTATTTCATTGTTAAAAAAAATGAAATTATTATGATTTTTACTTTGCAAAAAACTCCTGCCATTCATGTTTCGCAAGCAATTCGTCCAAACAGCATGATCAAACGATAGATGAAGAAATGTTAAAGGGGGCGAGTCCTCTGTGCCGCCATTGGTGGGATTTATTCCCCGAGTAAAACCTTACAGGTAATGGGCTTCGTGAGCTCTACTTTATTTTAACATTATACTTAAATACTTCTCCTCCAACGTCAAACATAACTTAATTTTAACTTGAATATGCACGTGTATTTAACTTTGATGGAATACAGTGTGACACTTATCCTGGAAGGTAAGTTCAAAGGGAAAAATTAGCAACCTAGCAAAGCTTCACTCGAGTGACGTATTCCAATGCTAAACAGGTTATCCAATCAGAAAGTAGGCGGCAGTCCTCGACGGCGTGTCATTGGCTTAAAGTTTCTCTCTTAGGTTGTTCATATAAATAATAACATCTCGGCTAGCATGTGGCAAGCATACCAGAGAGGTAGCGCGTTTCGTCACTCAGTTAAAATTGTCCAAAGTTGTTTGTCGGCTCGACACTAAGGTAGAGGTAGAGGTCCGGGCAGGGAGAAGCAGCGGCAGTATGTCGGTCGACAGCGTGTTTAGGACCCGGTCCCTCGGTGTGGCAGCCGTAGGTCTTCCTGATCAATACGCCGATGGCAAAGCAGCGAAAGTGTGGCAGCTGTACATCGGAGACACGAAGAGCAGGACGCAGGAGTACAGGAGCTGGGTGGTGTCCCTGCTGAAGCAGCACGGGGTGCGGAGTGTGCTGGATGTAGCCTGCGGAACAGGGTAATGTCAGGTCAATTTAGCAGTTTCATAGTGACACGTCTGACAGGGGCTTCAGCTCTGCTTCATCAAAATCCACTTACAAATCGTTCAACTTAGTATGGATTTATAAATATGATCAAATAAAAAAAAATATAAGCAAAAACTTTAAGTTCTGAAATTTCCATAACAAAATCTTAAATACGGCTTTATCCAAGTATCTCGAGCACGCTTTTGTCAATGGTTAAACTGATTTAAATTGCATATGCCAAACAAAAACCTGAACTCACAATGATACAGCAGGTGAACAGCTGCTGATGACGTCATAAAACGTGCTGATTCAGACTGCATTATTGCTTTTCAGATTTGTGAAAAGGTGTGACTCTTGTGTGATTCACAGTGATTGTGCAGCTTCAGAACAGAGTTGTGTAGGCGTAGCTGATAGTGATGATGGTGTTTGCTTCTTTGCTGTTCTTGATAGATCTGTAGGTAAAAAAATAATGTGATTTCAGCTCACATAGGCCTTTTTGTACTTGTACCCATCTTTATAGCTGTTCAAGTGAGTTTGACGTTTGTGGAATTTCAACTCACTGACCCTTTTTAACTCGGGACAAAATCCGGATTAAGCCACAGAATAATGAATGAAAGTGCAGAGTTGCACCTGATCCTGAGCCACGTCCTGCCTCCTGCACTGGTCTGGACACAGCAGGTTTACACATGCTGGTTAAATGTGATTCAATTAGAGAGGCGTAATATGTCTGAGACACAAGCTTGTAGAAGCAAGTGTTGTCCATTTAAATTTCCTGTTTCTAAAGCAAACTAAACACAAGCGAACCCTAAACTTGCATTTAGTAGGTCAGTGGGTGATGAACTAGTGCTGGGTAGTCGAAAGGAGTTTTTTCTGGTTTCCTGCAGTCTTTTTTATCTCCCTTGATACATTGACTGTGCTTTCACACAGCAGCAAGGCCATTGCCTAAGCACAGACAAGCAGACCATAAATGTCACCTCAGCTGTTGTTTTTCTCATGGAGAATTTTCACTGGAGATGCACTATAACAATTTTATTATTTGATGTTTATTATAAATGTATCTTCTTTTTTCTTTGCTCATCACTTAGCACTCATTTCAGCTGCTAATCAACATTACAGAGCTTATAATGTTCATGTAAGAACTGCAGTCATTTCCATAATAACTCAGCTCCATATATCAGGCCGCATGGTTGTTTTCCTGCGGTTTGGAGCACCCCAGCACATTGATTCTGACCCGATACCCTAGTAGTGGTGCCCCTCCATAGTGCAGCAGCCTCGAAGTAAACATATTCCTCGTGGATCACGGTTACAAATAGCTATTTTTGGCAGTGTGTTTGTGATGCTTTCTAATTCTGAGAAGAAGCTTCAGGCTGTGAATCACTTTCAGCTGAACCTGTGAGAGTTTTTTAATTTAGGATTCCATAGGTTCTAGCAGGAAATCTTATGTATAACTGCAGAATGGATAGGCATACAGACAAATTAAAGGGGAACCATGAATCCCTGACTTATACCTCAAGGATTATACTGGATCTGTTAAGCTGAGGCCTTCACAGTCACCAGACTGAACACAGTTGAACCAAATGAAGGACCATCAGAGTCCTTTGAGACTTGTTGCCAAGATGAAATCTAAAAGATATGAATTTGCTTTTAGCCTAAGACTGTTTAATCCAAATCTGAAAACTGGCTGTTCTTTTTACGTAAGCTTTATTTGTTTTGTTGTTATATTATCTTGTAGTTACCCAGTAGATGTTAATGATTTCTGCATTATTGTCCATTGAATCCCTCCCCCCTGTTGCACTGAAACACGTCAGTATTGTTTATTATTAACTCATAAATTGCCGAGAAAACATTTTTGGAAGTCAGTCAGTAGCATCTATTCAGGCTGTGGTTTGGCCCACAATCACGTTTTCCTGTCAGGTTTTCAAAATAGGAGTAGCTTCTGGCTACTATACAAATCATCTCTCCTTACCTGTGACAAGGTTAGTATTCCTGTCTGTAGTGAGACGATAAGCTTATCAACCTACTACTAAACCACATGTAGTGCAGTCACAGCAAACACACACTCGCACTCAGACTTGATCAAACTGGTTTTTTAGGGGAAGATGACAGCAGGGATTACTTCAAAATCAAAACACACCTACTGCATGATACTCACAGGTCAGTTGTTGTTTTTAATGTATTCATGGATTTTGTTTTCTAGGATTGACTCCATTATGTTGGTGGAGGAGGGGTTTAATTTAGTGAGTGTGGATGCCAGCGACAAAATGCTCAAGTATGCACTGAAGGCGAGATGGGACAGGAGAAAAGAACCAGCTTTTGACCAGTGGGGTATGAAAATTAAAATATATTTATTGAATCAGTGAGTTCCACAGATTTAGATTCTATTTGTGCCAGTAATCAAATCATATTCGCCAAGCATTTTGTGACAGTCTCTTTGTGAGCCTCTCGTCCTCACGATTAGCTCAAAAGTCCACCATCTTGGACTACAGCTGGAGACGGCAGCCCTTGTTCTTCTCTGTGACCTCAGCAGAGCAGCACAAGCTGCAGGTTCTGATCCCCAAGTGGAACATAAGAGCAGAACAAGGACTACAGAGTCAAGCTGCAGTACAAGTTGAGCTGGAGCAGCTCCAGTCATGGGATGAGATCCTCTCCAGGGAAGCAGCTAAAGGATATTGAAGCCAATGAGCCAACTGGTAGTTAAAGCATAAGGCAAGGGCCAAGGCGAGTTGCCAGGGAATTGTTAACTAGTAAATTGATCTCTCATATGAATCAATGGAAAATAACCTTAAGAAGAAGTGACACAAATGAAGCATTCGTCAGAGAATGTGCATCCTAGCATAAAGTTAACTTAATCAACAGAGCAACATCAGTACAAGTGATGGCAGGGTAAGCTTAAAGTTGAAAAGCTAAGCAATCAGTATGACATTTAGTCACGGACCTCCTTATAGTAATAAAACAAAGACTGTGTGGTGTTTGTTTTGCATTGGCCGTCATGCCTGGGTTGCTCCCAATAAAGCCCTGTGTGTGGGCAGCACTCAGAGTTGTTTCATTTGTCTTAAACTGTTGCAAAGTGCACATGTTTGTGGTGATATCTACATTTCCTCAGGTGACCTCATGTTCTGCTCTTTTCCTTCTTGTCTTCAGTGATTGAAGAGGCCAACTGGCTGACTTTATCAGAAGACATTCAGAAACCAGGAGATGGTTTTGATGCTGTCATCTGCCTCGGCAACTCATTTGCCCACTTACCAGACTTTAAAGGTACACAAATAATAAAAGTGTTGTTAATTTTATAGGTGAGCTTAAGGGCTTTTCCTCTGGGCCTGTCAAAACATCTCATTATGCCTGGACTTGGCAAACGTAGGCATTAGAGTTTAAAGGTATGACCTGTCTGGGTGCACCTCTGAACACACCCAGCGATGATGTTGCAGTGCCCTGGAGTGCTCTTTCACCTCACTGTAGCAGGGTGTAGAGGCATGGCAAGCCCATACAGGATCTGTCTCAAAGGATTTATCCCACAACCTTCGTCCCAGAGATTGTCAGAGATATTAGAAATATATTTGTGGAAGGGGAAAAAAAAGTGTCCAAATAATTTTTGCCTTGTCAGAATGATGATGTGACTCATTAAATTGCCATGTGATTACTCCTGCATCCATAACTCAAATCAAACATCTCCTTGAATCGATGCACACGCCTTTGCCTTCCAGTTTGTTACCATGTGTTTAGCTGCCAATTTGATCCCTTATTCATGCACTCAGTCGTGCTGTTGTTGCTGTTAGGGGACCAGAGTGACCAAAAGCTGGCCCTTCGAAACATCGCCAGTATGGTCAGACCAGGTGGGGTCCTCATCATTGACCACCGCAATTACGACTACATCCTGGAGACCGGGCGTGCTCCACAAGGCAAGAACATCTACTACAAGGTACCAAACATATACCAATATTGGATTTACTGCAGTGATTATTCTTTTTACAACATAATTGCATAACAGTGTAAATACAGCTTTTAAGAACTCATGGTGGAAACTACAGCCTTCAGGCTCACGACACCTGCTTAGTTTGGAAAGGTGAAATGCATCAGTTAACAGTCGGTGTACATTTTAGTCTGTTTTTCTTAACCCTTTCCAAAGTACTGCAGGCTTATGGCAATTGAACAGTTTCAAATATTTAAATTTAATTTCAAAATATTATTTTAAATTGAATATTATTTTAATTTGCTTGTATATGCTCCTATAGTTCGTGGAGAGAAAATCAGAATCAGCAAAAATCTGTTTCGACGGGTAAAATTTAGAAAAAAAAAAAAATGGACTCAGCCAAGAAAATTGGACCCGGTGCCCCTCTGCTTTTAATCCTTTGGTAAATCACTTCTGGGATTTCGCTCTAGAGACTGCTAAGAGAAGCTTAGGATTGTTATTTTTTGGTACGAACCCAAAGCACACAGCAACATATGAATGATTAACCTTGTGTTGTGGCTGCGCTGATCACAGACGTTCTGTCTGCTGCTGTTTGTTTTAGTCATTTATTCTCTTTTCAAGGATGACGGTATGTTTGATTGAACCTCTGAGAACAGATACACTGTTTAGTTTATTCAAGTTCAAAGAACTGGATCTATTTCTTACTCAGTGGTGTCTAGAGCCTGACCACTTTATCAGTTGGCCAATATTAGCCTTTTGGTGATCTATCAGCCGTTAAATCCATCCTGTCATCCATTCGCTGGAGCCTATACAGCCCTTAAATTAAAATTTAAAAGGTAAAGAAAAAATTGGAGAGACACCCTCCAGCCATCTTACGAGTGTTGATATTGCATAATTTGTCCACCAGAGGACACTCTGCAACTTCCCTTTTGGCAACAGCAGCTTGGGCAGCACAGCTATCAGCTGATCTAAGAAGACTTGGGGATAAGATAAATGACTACATGTAATAAATATTAGAGAATCTGTTCATGCATCTGAATATCAGATTGTTAAATCTCCAAATATTGATTTAGCTCTTCCTACACTGGCTGAGCTCTTGTGGTGTCTAACTGCTTGAAATTATGGAGCATTTGGACCTGGAAATGGCTGATTACATCCTTCAACGGTGTAAAAGATGGACGTAGCTCCTGGACGTCACCTGTGAATTTCCCACTTTGAAGCCTTGAGACGAGCATTTTTGCCATTGGTGTCCTTTTGCTTTGAAATGTGCTTTGAAATATGCAAAATTCACTTAATTTTTAATAAAACTCAGTGATTAAAATTGAATTGATAGAATTGATCAGAAAGTAATTTACAGAGGTCAGACCTGAAATTTGTTTTCAGACTTTTTACAGGACCGGAAGTCATTTTGCAGCCACAGTTGGCGCTCCCCATTGGTCCTTCAAATG
Organism: Diplotaxodon limnothrissa; assembly: GCF_057381915.1. Lineage (NCBI taxonomy): Eukaryota > Metazoa > Chordata > Actinopteri > Cichliformes > Cichlidae > Diplotaxodon > Diplotaxodon limnothrissa. The sequence continues at coordinate 14,311,724 of NC_140614.1, read as the reverse complement.
AGTGCAGGTTTAAGGCACTTCTGTGTTGGCTTCACTTTTCAGGGCCTGAAGCTACATCTGTCTTTTATACTTTGCTGAATGTGAATTAGTCATACAACGTGCAGTTATCTATTGGCTTTTTCTCAAATATCATCCTTATTTTATTGTCATACAGATCATAAGTTTTGGACTTCTCTCTCTGCCCAAAAAGAGAATCTGAAGTTTGAAGCCATTCTTCAGCCCTCAGTATGGATGGCACAAAGAAGCCCGTTTTTAATCTTAATTCTCTGCACAATCTGGTCTTTTATTGCTTTGCGAGTAGTAGTGGGACAGACAGTATTGTTTAAGAATGGTTTATTTACGCCATCCCTAGCAGCAGCTGGCTTTAAGACTTAAATCCCCACACGGAGCCTGACGGATATTGTGAGATTTTCACTAAAACTGGTGCAGGAGAAACAGAAGGAAATGTGTTTGGGTTTTCATATCATTTTGGCAAATGGGGCAAAAAATGGATGAAGTCAGGAATAATGAGTAAAAAGCCCTTTGGGAAGACGGGGAAACAACATGACTGAAAGTACACGTAGCCTCTAGTGTGCACATTAAGTGGACACTTCTGTATAGATTGCATGTATGATTTTTTTTATTTTTTTTTATTTTTTTTTCTGTCTCATCCCCTTTTTTTAACCTTGTGTTCACATAATTCAGACAATCAGCCAGGCTTGCATTTAGAATGAGCTCAGATATGAGATGTGGAGAATACACAACAGCAGGTCGTGACTGTAGGGAGCCATATTTGATTCAAGATGTTTGCATTAAAAACAACGTCCATATTCTTTAATCCAGCCAAAGCAGGAAGTATCCAGCTGGAAGGCCTCAATATAAATACTACGTCAACAATTGCTAGTTGGCAAAAATCAGCTTCTGATGCCTTCGTAATCCCTGAGTTTGCTCTTGTGCTCCAACACTGAACCAACCAAATCTTTTTTTCCTTTCATCAGTCTCTTCTGTTCAGGCTGTGTTTGGACATCATAGAAGAAAATGAGGATAAAGTGTGTGTGTGTGTGTGTGTGTGTGTGTGTGTGTGTGTGTGTGTGTTGCAGAGTGACCTAACTCAGGACATCACCACCTCAGTGTTGTGGGTCAACAGTAAGCCACATATGATCACTCTGGACTACACCATCCAAGTGCCACAGGCCACCCTCCAGAACCTGCCTGAAGTTAGGTGAGTCGGGCTCTGATGCTGCTGCAGAGCTGATAGGAGACTGAGCTCACACCTCATACATTATATCTTGATCCTTTTATGGGAGACCTATTCTAACTGGTAGATCTGGACAATACATTATACATTTGTCATTATAGCATCTACAATTTCATGTCTTGTATGCATTAAATGCAGCTTTTACTGTATCTCAAATCTTTAGGTTTACATTGCCTTGAATATTTTTGCTTTCCAGCCATAAACTGTAATGTTAATTCATTAATATGCTAAAAAAAAAAAAAAAAAAAAAAAAAAGTTGTCTTACATTCACTTTAGATGGTGTTTAAACGTCATCAGCAGGATTGTGGTTTTGCATTTTCTAATTAATTTTCCTCTTGATTTTGACTTTATTCTGAATTCAGTTTATTTTCAGTTCTTTGAAAATGTTTAGTTTTAGTTAGATTTTTATTAGTTTTAGTGTTATTATTGTTGTATGAAGGCTTATGTCAGAGGCAAGAAATAAGAAAATCAGTACATGAATAAAAGTGCATGACTTTTTGAAAGCAGTTTATTTACAGTCTTGAGACATCCATCACCAACTCATCAGGCAAACTAATCAAACGAACAGATACTAAAACTAAGGATATTTCCTCTATTTTTAAATTAAGTCATTTAGGCTTTAATTTTAATCAAAGATGTTTTTTATGTTTTGGTCAAATAAAATGTTTTCTTTTTTCCCCCACATTTAGTCTTAGTTTAGGGTAACCTTGGTTACTGGTCATGCCGCCACATTAGTATGTATATATATATATATATATATATATATATATATATATATATATATATATATATATATATATATATATATATATATATATATATATATATATATATATATATATATATATATATATATATCTCACCATAGCAACAAAAGAGCACAATTTTTCACGTAGACCAGTGATTAATCCTAACCCTCGTCGGGCTTTATAAACATCATTCATGATGTGTAAATTATTTTACACCCGAGGTCGCTGGGCTCCATCCTCAGACACAATAACAGCTGTTAAACTGCGCTGCATTCCTGAAATCAAGGACAAATGGTCTGCAGTAGTGTTATTGTTAAAACTAAACTTTGATACTTTTAAGTATCACAGTTGAAACTGAGCTGAATCTCATAGATACTACCACACTTCAGTAACTCTGGTGTTTTGCTCTGTTTGTGTCCTCCAGTAAATTCCGTTTGTCCTACTACCCTCACTGCCTGGACAGCTTCAGAGGTCTGCTGAACGAGGCCTTCAACGGCAAACTGGAGCACGCCGTTTATGGAGATTTCAAGACTTACGTGCCGGGCCAGTCTCAGGCTCCATGCTACTTCATCCACGTCTGTAAGAAAAAGGCCTAAGAGGAATACCGGGAGCCACCTTGATACTTATGTGCACACAGTGCTTGCAGGAAGGAGGGAAAAACATCTCTGCTTAAAAAGTCCCAATATATTAGCTTTCTTTCAAAAATATCACAACACACTTTGTCACATGGATACTGAAAAAAAATGTTGCTTTAAAGCAGTTTTTGTTTTTTTTCCCAGTAGCTTTAAATTAAGAGTACATAAAAAATAAAAAAAAAAACTTGTCTTTTAGGCATTTGAGCTGCCAAGACTCATTGGTTCTGCTAGTCGACACTGTTCATTCGTTTGACTTAAAACAGTTTGTTGTTTGAAAAGCTACATTTACATGTGTCGGACCAGTGTTTTGCCCATGTCTGGTAGTTTTCCTCCAATGTGCATTCATGCGTTCATCTCTTTGGGCTGTAAAAAGAATAACCCTATTCAAATTAAAAAAAATGATGTCCAATTGTCACATCCAAAATATTTGGCTTCAGAGAATCCAAATTGAGTCACTTGATTTGACCTGATACTTTTATGTTGATATAAACAATATTACTAGACTTGACTGAAACTTTAAATTTTGCATTGATCCAAATTGATTTTTTTACATAGAACCATATTTTAATTATTGAACCAAGCTAATATATTGAAATTTAACCAACCTAATGTATTCACATCGAACCAAATTAACATGAACTAATATGTTTGTGTTGAAGCCAGGTAATTGATTTACATATATTCAAACTATATTTTTTACATTTCATTTTATTTCAGTTCAAAAATGCTCTGCATTTCCTATAAAAAACAAGACAGTTGGCCAACCAATTATTTCAAAATTATTTATTGTTCCAAACCATTTTAACTATAATCAATAGAGAGGATTAGTAATATACAGATTTAGTGCTACGGCAGAAATGATTAGAGAAATGTTTGTTTTATAAAACCTGCAACCTTTTGAAAACCAGTATAAAACCTGCAACCTTTTGAAAACCAGTATAAAACCTGCAACCTGTCTAAAACTGGCATAAAACCATTATAAAAACTCTTTTTAAACCAATTTGCAAGTACTCAAAAATGTTTATATGTGCACTGTGCCTGTACAATGTAAAAAAAAATCTACACATGTATCAATGAAATCAACTTAAATCTCCCTTTCAAATGGGTGTTCTTATAATTTTTGAATGTAGAATACCACTGCAGGCCAACCAAGAAAATAACCAAGCACACATGCACATGCATGTGCACATACACATCCACACATGCATGCAAACACACTACTGTGCAGTGTTAAGTTCACAATTAAGTTTGCGAATCTTAGAGGTCATCTTGTTAAAGTCAAGCTCCATCATAATCTTTTGAAGAGCCTCAAAGGTGAACCTGAATCCTCGTGGATATTCCATATTAAGAGCATAACAGAGTCCAAAGACCATTGCCACTCCAGCTGCCACAGAAGGCAACTCATTCAGGACTTCCACACCATCAATGATTATCCCGATGTCTCGACGCTGATGTAGGAAGCTTGAGTTGTCCCTGAAGATGAAGAGTGCCATGGTGGTTACTCTGCAGCTCTTCCTCAGCTTCATCTTTCTGGGATATCTTGAGGTAAAATATGGAACAAAATGTACAAGTGAAGAACTGAAGTCTGGCACACCTGATAAATCTTTGACCATAATAAACTACTATTTTGATAGTTGTTTGGTCACAGACTATTAGAACAATTATTTGACTAATCAGATTGTTAATTGCATAATCATTGAATTAAATCAATGGTGGAAAATTTTCATAAATGTTCCACAAAGCCCAAGAAAAAAAAGAAAACAATACAGAACCCTAAGATATTAACTTGATGAGTTTATTAATCGTTGCTGTCCTACATTAATCATTGCATTTAATAGCAGAGTTGTCAAATTTACATCAAGAGACTGCATCTCATGTAGAGACAGAACAGATATGGACATACCATGTATTCTTTTATCAAGTCCTCAACACATCAGCAAGGTGAATGAGAGGATAATGATGGAGGGTCTAGATTATTATGAAATGTTTAAAAAGGATGTGCAGTGTAAATGCAAAATGATACCTGTTCAGATTAAATGAAAATGTATGCTTCAGCCATGGAATGGATGGAGCGATCTGTGGTTCTGAAAGCATACAGAAAAAAAAGAATAATGTTACTTCTCTATAAAACACATAACATAGAAAAACCAAGAAATACGTAACATGACATACACATCCTTATAAAAAGCTAGTACTATAATTTGATTTAGGTTTACCAAACAGTCTACAGACCAGCCATTAGCAACTAAGTTTGGCATAGGGTCAATTTAATGCTGTTAAAATTAAAATTTCTTCAGAAAATGCACATTTTTCCGAGCCGCGCCTGAAAGTCAATTGAAGGAATTAGTCTTATGTCATTGATCTTATATGCTGGCGTGTTATTTCTGTCTCTAAATCATGCACATTAATAATTATCTTTTGCGCTCGGTGTACACACACATAACACACAGATATTTATATGAAGAGAGACAGAGACAAACGTGCGCGCACAAACACAAGCTTGTGTCTAGAAACCGCGCGCTCACCAGAAAAATTCAAACGAAGCGGAGCACGGAGTTATACTATGAATGTTATGAACTATGAACTTATGCTAGCTAGCTTTATCCACCACCGATGCATCGTGGTAACGCTAGCTAGTTAGTATACTGGTAAAAAACGGCTTTTTGCCTAACTTGCATTCCTGACTGTGATGGTCGGTTTCTGGTAACCAGTTCTAACGTCGCGCCGGATAGCTAGCTAGCTTGTAGCTAGCAGCTACAATCATGCAAAAATTAGGGGTGGCTGTCGACCCAGCTTAAATGGGGTTATTTTCTGCAATTTTGGCAATACAAATTATAAAAGCTTTTGTAACACACTTGGCTTTACTTACGTTTATTTTCAGATGAAATTAATCAAAGATGTGACATGATGTTTCCAGCAGCCATGCAGAATAAAAATGGGTCCCGGTCTATTTCTGGTGGGCGTGTTCAAGTGCAAATCACTTTGACTCAAATTAAAGATATTATCTGTTCAACATGAAAAGAAATATATGTTTTGAGAGAAATCAAAAACTTTGCGTTGTGTCCTTTGTACAGATATTTAGTTTCATCCAAATCAAAAGTGGTATTTTAAAATGCAAAAAGAAAGGGTTTCACAATCAAATCAATGATTTTATTCTGTTTTGAATGGCACTTATTAGATTGAATGAATGACTGCATGTTAGACTTTTTTCAGTGTGGGCTGCTCTCTACATCCCGCCTCTTTGAACACATTTCAAAATGGTGCTGTACATTTGTGGTACTCCTGCTTTTTGTTGCCAAAAACGTACAAAGATGTATTCTTAGATGAGTGTATTTTGTAAGTTTACCACTTTGGTCTTAAAAAAAACATCTGTGGCTTTGATTACGGTGGCCTGATTTTTTTAAATGTATTTTCAACCTGGAAAGAAAATGCAGCCATTTTGGCCTTTTGCCTTTGACAGGCACAGATTGAAGATTTGAATTCAGGTAAACCCAAGAGAACGACTAGTAATAACTGTGAATCACCTCGACTTATACAGGAAAACCTCACCTGCCTGTTAGATCAGATTTCCTCTTCTTTAAAGGGTCGTTACAGTAAAGCCTCTCCTACCTGAACAGACTTTGCTGTAGAAATGTAAGTTTTGTGATCGGCTTTTAGACAGAAAGCCTTTAAATTTTGTGGAAACTGCCACTAATGAACATGAAGCAGGCCAGTACTGAGCATCAGCAAACATGAAACGACAATAAAAACTGGAGCCCCGACTAATTGAACCACGTCATCAAACAGAAAGATGACATTAAGGTAATAAGATTATTACTGAATGCCTAACCTGCTTATCAACCAAAGATATTTAAGAATATTAAACTGTTATCTCATGTAGACTAAGAAAACTCTGCACAGTAGATAATCTTCCATCATGTTTTCCACCATTAATTTACACTGCTGTATTATCCAGGTGTAAATATTTTTTTTCTGTATTTTTGCAAACTCAGTAGGGCCATTTTCACTTGAATGCGAAAGGAGTTCGACCACAGTGAAGTGAAATATTCTCACATCTCTGCCTGAGGAGCTTTGTGATATTGTGCTAGTGCTTCCTGTAGGACAAAATGTACGGTATGCAAAGTTCATGATTAGTTTAAAAGCAACATTAGATGTTAAGGTGTTAAACATTTTATAAAATTCATTTCCTGCATGATTATCGAAATCTTTTGCCATAAAATAAAAATATTTGAAATAAGCACTGCTGTTTGTGTACACAATATTTTTTAGGACAATGCTAAAAGTTTGATGTTTGCTAGTGTAACATGTAACACAAGTACGAAGTGAAGGCTGCCGGGGATGTCATTAGCTTTGCAAATAATTAGCATGAACTGGTTCTTTGAACAGAATCTACCTTTGAGCGTGCGAGTTTGATGAAAATGTAGTTCATAGCTGCTAATTAATGGTCAGTAAGTGATGGCTAATATGAACGGTTACTGAAGTCCAGTAGGCTGAAACATTAGCATGATTGTTTTCAGAAAAAACTAATTTGTCAACTCTTAAGTTTTGTGTGAGCGCAGCTTTTTGTCTTCCCTTTTTAAAATAAATAAATAAATAAAAAATCCTTGGGTATTCAAGACTGGAGCTAAATTAAATGTAGGTATAATCAGGTAATTGCTGGAACATGAATACCTAAACTAAATATATCAATTCCTTCAATAGCTAGTAAGACATTTCACTAAAAACGAAATAAATAAATAAATAACCAGCTCAAGTGAAACTTGCATCATCAAAGTCATCTGACAGGTCTTTTTGAGACCATAAATGTCTCCTTTCATGTGAAAATAAAATACAAGTACACACAATGATTCTGTGTGTTGTAGACACTTTCAGTAATAAGTTAAAATAATTGCCTTATGTATGAATTTCTCAGTCGGTCATTTAGTTGTTGAGGAATTTAAGCCCACTCTCGTTTACAGCTGCTTCAGCTCACTGAGGTTTGCAGGCATTTATTTACACACATCTCTCTTAAGTTTAAACACAGCACTTGGAACAGGTAAAGTCTGGACTTTGATGACTGGGCCATTGCAATACTTTGATTCTTTTTTTCTTCTTCCGTTGTACATTTGCCCAATTTAGCCAAACATTAGCTGTTTGGAGATGTCCCCACATTTGACACCGGGACTCTTTGGTATACAGAGGACTCCGTGACAGCCTAGTGCCCAAATCACCAACCCTTTTATTTATTTATTTATTTATTTTATTGCCAAACATGGTGCTATCCATTATGATCAAGGATTTCCACTTCTGTCTAATCTCTCCAAAGGGCACTGTTATGTCCAAGTCTTGTGATTTATCCAGATAAAAGCATGATTTCAGTTTATCCTTTGCAAACCCACACCATACTACCATGTTCCTTTTAGAAAAGAGGCGATCTCCTGGCGAACCTCCCAAAGATGCTTTGCTTGTCTTTTTCAAATTCTACTCTCATAACCGTTAACATTTAATGTACTGAGGCCTGTAGCATGTGAGATGTAGCTCTTGTGTTTTTTATACTCTGAGCATTTCACAGCTTTAACTTGAAGTGAGTTTGCTGGGATGTTTCCTCCCTTATTAAAAATCTAATTGTAGAATGACGGATTTAATCTCTCACCTCCAGTTTTCTTTTGACATGTCCGTTACACCAGGGATTTGTCTAGTGAGGTACTGCATGCCTTGTCGAGAGAGTCGCTGTGACAAACTGATACAGAGCATATGAATGTGTTGTGATTTATACACATTGTAGTCAGAAGTTCTCTAATCCACACAGGGTCAACGCTTCAATAGATAATCAATTCAAACATTTCCTTTGACTCTGCTGAAGTCAGAGGAAAACTGTCAAACAAGATGCTTTATTCCATCAAAATTAAATACCAGAGAAGAGCAAAATACAGGCTTGGCACAAGAGGGCAGCATCTCATTATATGATTCCCACAGACCCACGTCTTTCCCTCATCCAGCTTTCACAGTGGCTATGTTCCTCATCTGGATCTCATTATCACTTCATCCTCTTCCTTATCAGACTTTTTGTCTGCTAGCTCTTATTATCTGTTATTTATTGCCAGTCATTCTCACACTGGTTTATAGGGCCATTTTCTTTCCTTTGTTAGTAATCTTTGTTTCTCTTCTTTCTGCATGCTGAATTTTAGCTTCATACCACTTAGTTAAGACATAAATTTAATGACACTGCTCTAGTCTCAGTTTATTTTATAGCGAGTATGAAACTGATTTAAAGGGCTTTTTGAAATTTGCTTTAAATTAGCTTTATTTTTCTAGAAGCCACAAGATCCTGCAGCATCTTATTAAAATAGTAGAAAGTTAAAGCATACAGCTGTTTCTTTGTCTGGTGTTTTTGTCAAAGAATGACATTTCCTCTCTCTGTGTATCTGACCTCTGAACACAAACTTGCACACTATCCTCTAGCCATTCTTCCCTGGAGTGTCTGTATCACATCTTATGCCTGCAAGGCAGGCTATCAGACAGCCGTGCAAAGAGCTGATACACAAACCAGATGTGAAAACCGCTTGCCAGATGTGGCTGCTCTGCTTTGCTTTGCTGTAGTTAAGGGAGTCAAAGTGGTCAACCATGAATGGGTTTACTGGGGAGGATTGCTTTCACAGCACAGTCATTGGCCAAATCAAACAAAAGCAGAGGGAGCTGAGAGAGACCCATTGGCTGGAAAGAAGGAGATGAGTAATTACGATGAATAATGATTATGCTCAAGAGCCTTTAAAGGAGAAAAAGAAAAAGGAGTCAAATTAACGATTTATGCTGTATGGTCTTGTTAAGAATTTATTGAGTTGAAGAGAAAATAATCTTTCTCTGGATTTTCTTGGAAACATTAATAGAAGACAGACTCGAGGCACTTTCATGCCGAATTCTAGCTTTTGATGAAGGAGCTTTAGTCTTTAACATGCCCTTTTAGAAACCTGTTTTTGTCTACTTTAATTTTATCCAGCTGTTTCTTTGTTCATTTCCAGAAAATTAGATGTTCAGTGACACAATGCAAGGTCAATACTTGTAGTCAGCTCCAGCGCTGGTATCTTAATTTAGTTTGGAATAATGAAGCAAGCTTCCCAAGCCAGTCTCCAATTAGTTTTGAGCTTCTGAAAGTGGGAAACTGTTAAACCTAAAGAAAATGTTAATCATAGTCCAAATATTTATGGACCTAATTGTGTTTTTGGGATAGAGGGACGCACAGAGCTGCTGTTACACTCCAGATTGTTACACCCATAACGTCCTGGAGGATATATTTTGAACCAATATGTAACCAATGTGTTCAATGTGTACTTTATTCTAGTGAGCACTGTAATACTTTCTCAGGTTTTTATATTTCTGTGACAGCTTCCAGATCAAATGTGGCAGATTAGGAAAACATACTGAACATAACCCAACACATTTGCCTTAATATTTCATACTGCAACTCTTCATTTACTCACATGTTTTTACGACACACTTAATGAATGTAATAATCTATAGTTATAATACAAGTATATTTAAAGCTGCAGTTATTGCCGTTTGTATGGAATCGGTTCCACAGAAAGCTTTTTAATGTCTTTTAGCTACTTAAACATACCATAAATATATTTTTAAAAGATATATTAAAAAGTACTATATGTACCACAAATCTCAAAACTTAGTGGGAGGGGGAATAAATGCCAACACATTGTTTGGACATTGCCAATGTGCTAATGCTAATTGCTAATAACATCCCTTCAGCTTTGCTTAGTGGCCGGTAAAAATCCAATTAGTTCTTTGTTCTCTATTTCTTGTTATCATTATTTAAACCTTTCTTTGATTTCTTTCGTTTTGCTATTTGGGAGAGGATTCTTCCCATCCCCAGTCTTTGTGCTAAGGTAAGCCAAGCTAACAAGCCTGAGCTAGCTTTACATTTAAAGCAAGTTTTCAGCGTTACCCAAGACAAATAAAGCATTTAATATATAGACCGAAGTATTTTTTATGAGTGTGCGGTACCTGTAAAAACCATTTAAAAATCATGCTGTGTAGAATAAAACTAAAGCTCCAAATCTAACATGAAGTGCATAAATTTATACAGTGAACAAATTAGTGTTAATTAAAAATGTCTTCTGTTTTTAATGAGAGCTTTGCACATTAATAGAGATATTTCAAATGGTTCTCAAATAACGACTGACCCTACAAACAAAATTCTCTTAGGACTGCATATTTATCCAACACCTATTTTAATGTAAATCTAAACTTTAACAACACAATAGAATAACATTTCCCCACCTTTGATAAAACGTCACTGCTGTGTCAAAATACATTGAATTTTAGTAATTCTCTAACATTACTGCAATGTCCATGTGTGGTGTGCGTTTTATATTTTGTTCAAGGCCACCACTTTGTAACGGTGCCACTTGAGACCAAAGGGATTCCCCACAGGCTGCAGAGTTAAAAATACCCGATTTTACAGCCCTGAAGTGCATATTTAAACACGGTTACAGCAAATGGTTTTGACCTCTGTGGATGGTTTTCTTCTCCTTATTGATTTGGGGGTTGGTGACGTTTTTTTTTGTTTGTTTTTTAATTTAAAATATTTTTTTAATAAATGATCCGCCTACATACTAGAATAAGGGGTGTGGTTGCCGTTTTGGCAGGTGTCCAACACAAGCAACCGGAGTCAATTACGCCTGCTAAGCTTTGCCCAAAACCATTGGATGATGTCACTTTTGTAATATAAAAATGTTGCAAGATACCAAACTATGATCAAATGCAACACTTGCGTTATGCAATACCATAATAGCATTAATGATGTTGGCAATTTTTTGGCTTCTGACATGCCTGCTCATCTGGTTTGCACTTTCTCAGCTCATCTCAGAACGCTGGATGAGATGAGGTGAACATAAGAGCAAAGCAAAAGCAGCCGATACTGCTAACAAAGCAGATGAAGTGATAGGTGTGTACGAACATCAAACATTTGGGACTTTCTTAAAATAGAAAAGGACACTGTAAAAAAAAAAAAAAAAAAAAAAAAAAAAGATGATAGAAAGAAAGGAAAATAGAAGGCAGGTGAGAACCAAGGTTAAAATTCACTTTCACGCCTTTGCCAAAAACACCTTCCAGGAAAAACTTCAAGAGAAAACTGAGGACAACGAAAGCATGTAAAGAGGAAAAACTGCTGAAGTGAGAGAGGAAAAAACAGAACCCAGAGGTGTTGAAAGAAAAAAAAAGCAGAGAAAGAAAAGGGAGGGAAAAGTCAGACAATATCTAACTGGCTTTAGTTGCTTCCAATGTAAGCTGCCAGATTATGATTTTCCAGATGTAAGAAACAGGGGGAAGGGAGGGAAAAGGAGAGGGGGGAATAAATTCCTAACTGAGCTTCCAAAGCTGGCCAGAGCACAAGTTAAGTGCCTTGAAATGGTAGAGTGAGGTGAGGACATCTGAGTGCTTTGATGGCCTCTATTAGCCTCAACAGGAGAAACAGCGCCGGTTAGAGTAAAATAAAATAAGATAAATCTATCGAGCTTAATGGCTTTCTATAAATTTGTTGAACTGCTTTCTTTCCCCTCACATCTTTACCAATTGTTTGCTTTCCAGGGTGCATGAGAAATCATGTTTTAGTATGCGTGTCATGTGATTCCTTCTTACTAGCTCTCAATTTTCAGTTTCTCTCTGTGTGTGTGTGTGTGTGTGTGTGTGTGTGTGTGTGTGTGTGTGTGTGTGTAAGCAGAGCAGCAATACTAAAAAGTCCCAGCTGTCCTTTCCCCAGCTGCTGCTGCTGGAACATCCAATACGAAGTTAAAGAATATATAAACTGCGTTTTCTGTAAATTCACCTTTGACACTGAGGGTTATTTTTTTATGCATGTGTGTGTGCTTACTTTGATGTGTCATGTGTACATAATGTGTTTGAATCTGTGCCTCATGGGTTTCTTGAAATCGCTCATGGGGACGGGCCAAGTTAAGGGTCTGTAAGCATTTATGGAATCGTTATAATAAAAGAGTGGGTCACACCAAAAACTCTACAGCAGCTCTGGGATTTTCCAGCCCTCCACTCAGCCTGTGCCAAGTCACTGTTTGGACAGAGAAGGTTGGAGATATTAAATGCCTTGTCTAGTGTTATGCAGGGGAATAGTTTAATCCAGAGTGGGCCCATTCTTTCCCACATGAATAGTGTGTGTGTGTGTACGTACGTGTGTGTCTGTCTGTGTACGTACGTGTGTCTGTCTGTGTGTGTGTCTGTCTGTATATGTGTGTGTAAGTGAGACAGAGAGAGAGAGGCTGGTAAGAAAATCAAGAAACAGACAACATCCTCCTGCCGAGCAGAGAGAGCCCGAGGAACAATAAACCCTGGCGAGTGAAGGAAACACACTGGCTGGGGGCCCACTGCTGGACAATGCTTGTGTTTTTTGGGGGGACCTAAACAAATAAAACAAACAAAACAAACACACCCACCCACAGATGAACACATAGGAAAATCAATATGGTTTATTTATTAGAAAAGGATTGCATGTGGACCAAACCAATTCAAGATGTAATCAATCCTTGAGGGAATGTTTGAGTAAACACTGAGACGGATTTGTAGGTGCACTGTTTTTTTTCCTTGCTCTGAGTAAAATGTGTTCTCATAGTTTTCTCTTTATGTAACAGGAACTTAAGTGAAATAAGTGTGTCTACATCTAATGGTGAGATTATGTTTTTAGTTGCTGTCCAGACCATAAGTATTAGGTCAGCTACATATTTTTTGTCCTTTGGCTGTACATAAAAGCTGAATGTAGCCTTGTCTTTAAAGGGCCTTCTTGTTACGGGTCTTGTTTGGAAATAATTTTAAAACCTTCAAACTAAGAGTATTAAACGAACATGAAGAAACAAAAGCTATGACATTAGGTCCAAGATGTCTGTGTGTGATGTAGTATAGATATCCACTTGGTGAAATAGAGTCTGGCTGTACTCTTGCATAAAACTACTTTTTAACAAAAAAATAGTTTGGAGATTCAGGTCACTGCGCTGAGACATAACTCAAGGCAAAAGACAGACGTAGCTTCCAGGTTTTTAAAATGAAAAACAACGAATTTTCAATAATTCAATTTCAATAATGTTTAGCGCCAAATCACAACGACAGTTGCCTGAAGGCTGCTTATAGTGTAAGGTAAAGATCCTACAATAATGCAGAGAAAACAGAAAAACCCCCAACAATCAAATGACCCCTATGAGCAAGAGCTTTGGCAACAGTAGGAAGGAAAAACTGCAGTTTAACAAATTGGTGTGCTATTCAGCTTCATGGATAGATAAAGTTGGGATCATCTGCATACAGTAGCAGTGAAAATATATACTATGCCTTCTAATGATACTGTCTAAGGGAAGCATGTATAATGTAAACGGAATGGGTCCAAGCATGGAACCATGTTGAACTCCATAATTAACCTTAGATGTGAAGAAGCCTCTCCATTTACATGAACAGATTGGAGTTTATTAGATTGATATGATTCAAACCAATGCAGCACAGCACTTTAATACTTACAGTATGCTCTAAGTGCTGTAATAAAATATATTATGTTTTTATAATCACCTTAAACCTACATTCTTTTTGATGGCCACCAGGGGGCAGATACAGCGGCTGCAAAAAGAATTCCAGTCCTAATCATGTGACCACTACTCATGTGATGTTAACATGACTGCCATTTGCGATGTGTAATACTCATAGTGATAATGTAGGATTAAGACTCCAGTCACACAAGCCTACAGACCAATTTACAGTCATCTGGGAAGTATCAGTTGTGAATGGAAATATTAGTATTCCCTGACTGGTAGCAGGAGGTTGATTGTAGTCCAGCTACTCTGAGCTGTAGTGAAGTTGTGAAAAATGCAACACAAACTATACATGGAGAAGTTTTGCTTTCAAAGCAAAATGTTGTGTTTTATGAAAGAATCATGTTGGTATGACTGTGGTGAAGCTCAACTTTTACTCTGAAGGTTAGCCTTCTCCATTCCAATTTGCTTTGGAATTATTTAAGTTGAACAACCGCTCGGCATGTTAGTTCACATGCATTTGCAGATAAACAAAGCAACGACTATGAGGTTGTTGGTGCAGCGCCTTCTTTGAAACTGATTTTCAAAAACTGCCATGAATCATGGTTAACTTGCCAGGGAAAAAACACGACTGGTTGTATAATTTTAATATCCATCCATCCATTCGCTTCCGCTTGTCCTTTTCAGGGTCGCGGGGGGCGCTGGAGCCTATCCCAGCTGTCATAGGGCGAGAGGCGGGGTACACCCTGGACAGGTCGCCAGTCTGTCGCAGGGCCAACACACAGGGACAGACAACCATTCGCACTCACGTTCATTCGCACATTCACACCTAGTGACAATTTGGATTATCCAATTAACCTATCCCCACAAGCTGCATGTCTTTGGACGGTGGGAGGAAGCCGGAGTACCCGGAGAGAACCCACGCAAGCACGGGGAGAACATGCAAACTCCACACAGAAAGACCCCGGCCTGATGTTGGAATTGAACTCAGGACCTTCTTGCTGTGCGGCAACAGTGCTAACCACCGTGCCACCGTGCTGCCCTAATTTTAATATCGTTAGAGAATATTGGAGGAAACAAAACATCATCTAGAAATCCAATTCCATCAAATGAAGCATGTCAACATCCACATATCAATTATAAATTTAAACCTTACTAAAATTTAGATGGATGAGTTATAAATAAAATCCCCCCATATAGACTCTTGAATACTGAGCAAAACTGTTTTGTAGCAGGCAGTAAACATGTTTGATGGAGCATGCCCCAAGTGGCTATTAGGGGAACTGCAGTTTTCAGAGCTTAAGATTTCATTTTTTATTCACCACTCTATACTTTACTGATATGTGTTGATTAATATCACAGAGTACCCAGACTAAAAAAAAAAAGTTCAAATGTAACTGAATACTTTGTTGCTAAATAATAACCTATAAAAATGATGGCCAATCTTGAACGAAGCTCAGACGATGAGAAAAATCAGCTATTACTCATTTCATAAGTCTACTTTCATTACAAAGAAACACCACTAATTATTTTACTGCAGTCAGTCTGCTTCTTTTAGTAAAATGGAGTCAAAAGGCAAAGATGTATGCCCTCCTCCCTCCTGCAGTAGTTAAATTTACAAAGCTATCAAATAAGTTTGTACTGTTTCTGGCCTTGAGCCATTTGGTCGAGCTCACACCTTTTCTGCTTAGACTGAGCTGGTGTTTTCTGTCAGTGAACGCATTTTCTGCCACGTGCTGTCAGTTCGTGGAGTAAAGAGCATGCAAGTGAGGAGTGATATCAAAGGCTGTCAGTTTGTCAGTGCATGCGCACACAGAAAAATGAGAAAAAGTGTTGTTGATGTAGAGAAAATCATTTGCCTTGTGAAGAAAAACTATTTTCATGACTGCACAGCAAGTCCAGAATGCTCTCCAGATTGGAGGTAAATGTTGTCAACAATGAGGAGAAGATTTTATGATCAGAACCTCAGAGGGTTCACCACAAAATACAAATCCCCGGTAAGCCAAGAAAACAGAGGCTGCAGGCTGCAGAGCAGAGGAAAAAAAAAATCCAAAAAGAAAACAGTGGAGTGACGATGGAAAGAATAAAGATGGAGAAAAGAGGCACAGCTTATGATGCAAAGACAAACATGGTGGCGCTTCTGTTATGGCTGAGATGCATGGGTGCCACTGGAACTTGAAAACTGGTATTTATTGGTAATTTCACTGCTGACAGCAGAAGCGGGATGACGGCAGATCTATACCAGTGCATTCTGCTCAGATTCTGCCAAACGCTTCAAAACAAAGACAAAGAAAAAACTATAGGAAGACATGAACATCCAACCAAATCAAATATAGATTTTTTTTAAAATCTATCTTTAGCTTTGTTTTTTTTGCATCCACCCAATTAAACATGAACCACAGGACTCTGGGTACTAGCTCCGGTCAAATGCAATAAGAATTTGGTAGAAGAAGCTGTAACCAGCATCTTCAAACACTTTCCTAACTTAATTTGTGTGCAGAGTCCCCTTTCTGTTTGTTCTCTTAATATATATATATATATATATATATATATATATATATATAAGAAGCTGGAGAAATACCAAGGGCTCAGAGAAGAGCTCGAGAGGATGTGGAGGGTGAAGGTAATGGTGGTCCCCGTGGTAATCGGAGCACTAGGTGCGGTGACTCCCAAGCTAGGCGAGTGGCTCCAGCAGATCCCGGGAATAACATCGGAGATCTCTGTCCAGAAGAGCGCAGTCCTGGGAACAGCTAAGATACTGCGCAGGACCCTCAAGCTCCCAGGCTTCTGGTAGAGGACCCGAGCTTGAAGGATAAACCGCCCGCAGGGGCGTGCTGGGTGTTTTTTTTTTTAAATATATAAATATAAAAGAAAACCACCACAAATGTGCATTTAAACCTGATCCATCCATCTATCCGTTCTCTTCCATTTATCCAATTCAGAGTTGCCAGGGGGGCTATAGCCTATCGTAGCTGCTATAGGACGAGAGGCAGGTCACCAGTCTGTCACAGTGCTTAAATCTGGTCATGTGTAATAATATTGTATATTTATCAAGGCTGGGAAATTTTAACAGCAGTGTTGTGTTGCTGTGGTTCAGTTAGATCCTCTTATATGAACCATGAGATACTGATTGTATAACCATAAAAAAGGCATTTGCATGTCTTTGTTTGCCTTCTTTAAATTTTCTTTAAACAGATTTGTTTGACAGCCATTTAAAGTTTTCCAGGATTAATCGTGTAAGACTATATTTGGTGTAACTCATCGTGTCCACACAAGAGACCACACACAGTCCACATTGAACTGATACATTTTCTTTTGTATTGGTGTTCTAATTAATTCCCAGCTATGTTGAGACAACAACGATACATGGTTAGAGTGAGCCCAAGATGGTGATTTGGATTAAAATTTGTCTTTAACAAAAAAAGGTGAGAGGATAATTTGTAAACTTGTTCATGAACATAAACATTGTATTTTCAGTACCATTTCATGTTTTTCCATGAAATCAGGCTTGACTTTATTCATAACAGCCTCTGGACTTTGACACTTTGTATATAGTTAGTC
Source organism: Diplotaxodon limnothrissa (assembly GCF_057381915.1). NCBI lineage: Eukaryota > Metazoa > Chordata > Actinopteri > Cichliformes > Cichlidae > Diplotaxodon > Diplotaxodon limnothrissa. Next base: position 14,294,035 of record NC_140614.1, on the reverse strand, counting down.
AAGGTATAATTGATGTTAACATGTTGGCTGGTTAGATTATATTTTTCTGTGGAAGACACACTCTGTTTGGCTATTCGCTCATGTGTTTGTGTGTGCAGCAGTCAAATCTCCCTACTGTAGCTTGTGTGTCCACTTATAGCTCAGTAAACACTGCTGTGGCCTTACTGTGAAGCTGTACCACCATCATTAATACTTACACACATGCACGCAGCCCTTTTATGTTCATAGGCACACTGGTACTCCCGTAGAAACACATTAACATTAACATGTTACACACAGTCATAACAGCTATGACTCGCTGGGCCTCGTTGATTCGGTTTGTTTTTTTTCCCCCTTTGGTTAAACTCTAGTTTAACTTTCTGGTGTGTGAGGTCTCCGTCTCTTTCTGTCTGTATCTTGCCACTTCCCATTCATACACTACACACTTAGTTTTCCTCCCGGTAGTCCTCCAGGTTCCTTTCAGAGAGTGTTGCCAGCTTGCCACAGGTTAGACAGAAATAACAGCCAGGCTGTCCAAGTTAAACAGCGACCTTGCCACACCATCTGAAAGCCCCTGTGCTTCCTCTGGGCCGCCCACTGCTCAAAGAATGCCTCTTTAATTCACTGAGAAATGGCAAAAAGTGTGTACACACACTGTCAAACGAACCAGAATGCACATGGAAATGAACATACAGATGTCACTTTAACATGGGGACAAAGCAGGCTAACACAGGCAAGCTCTCGCAGTGGTCATTTCAGTGACAGTCTCGAGTACACTACGTCTATTGTTTGGAGGCTTTGAGGGCCCCAAAGAGAGCGGCGAAGGGTTTGACTTAGACGGGGGGGGGGGGGGGGGGGGGGGGGGGGCGTATACATTTCTACACACCACTGAAACTACAGCCATTCTCCTAACTCAAGCCACCTGGTGAGTTTTCCCAGTGGTGTACAGAACACACTCACACTCGCACACACACACTTTACTCCTGGAGATGCTTGAAGTTTCCATGCGGTTTAAATGTTAAAGAAGAATTAAAGTAACATCTGCATATGAGCCTTTAAACAATATGGAGTGGGAGAAGTTAACCCTGCATGAAGTCAATTAATGCTCATGCGCTTATCTCAGAGTTTTCTATTAAAATATAACAATTCATGTGTGCCTACAGGACTGTTAAACCTTTTAGTGGTCGAGGATTTGAATGAAATTTTTAGAGAATTTAGGGAAAAACTGGGAAATACTGATGTTTGCCTGAGAAAAATGAAACTGACAATACCAAAGCCCAACAATGGATTTCAATATAACTACTGTAGCCTAGTTAATTGATAGGACTAAGGCCTCCATTATACTTTCCATGTCCACAAGTGCATGTTTTGATCTCTGGCTCGCCTAGTCTGCATGTTGAAATATTTGTGCGCAAAAGTTGGTTTTACTGCTCAAATTGAGAACAAAAGCTGTATATCAATGGCAGTCTATTTAACAGTTCCTGTCCAGGGGATAATGAAGGATCTAAGACTCAGCCATGCAAGCTCAGTGAGACTGTCCACATAGTGATGGTTTGAGCTTACAAAGGGAATGCTAACATGTTACTTAACAGCTTCATGTTTTCCAGTTGGGGGCTTCTAAGCTGCATGTAGACTCTGTCAAAGTCTTATTATCTGTTTAGTTTTATTTAGTTTTGCAATAACTTTGTAATAAATTAACTCAGGAATTGTCACTGTGAGGGATTTAAATTTTGCATTTTTGACACATTGTCACAGCTACAGGAACACGGGTTTTATTAACATTTGGAAAACAGCCCCAGACAGGAACACTGACTGTGAGTCATTAATTGCTACATGAGTCTCAGTCACGGTGGCCTGTTAATAGCTAAGCCTTTACACCTTTCTTGGCCACACAAACACTAGAAACCATCACACATCCACAAGAATCATAGTCTAGCTGAAATAACCACCACAACACCAAGAATTTAAGCTTAAGTTAACCATTAACAGTTTGAGTCACTGCATAAAACTGTACATACCTTTTTGTGAAAATAGTAGAGATACCACAATATATCATTCTTGCCACCCCTAAAAGGATGGTGATGCTATCCTTAGCTAAAATATTAGATTGTTTAAAGCAAGTCAATTGCTTTATTATTAATTGCTTTATAAATGCTGTATTATTCTTTGCTGTATTATTAAAATGCCATAGCTATCTTATTATTGACTGTGATGTGACACTTACCTAGCTTGTTAGTGAGCAGAATAATTAAATAGCTCTAGCATTATTTGTCTTTCACCCATTCGCAAAGCATTGTTGTCTGTGCAGTGCTGAAGCTAAACTTGGTAAATGTTTAGCTTGACATGACAGTCTTTCTGCTAGCACTAGTTTTACGTTGCAGTTCAAACTTTCTACTTTTTTCATAAATCTGATCAGTTTTTGCCGACTCGTTGAGTTGGCAACGACTGAGGGAACATACTCCGAGTCCCGATGGCATTGCGAGACGAGTCCCTTGTATTGGAAATTCAAAGCGCGACAGGAAATTTAACCAAACTCCATTTGCACTAAATTTGCAGAGGGTGTTGTTAACAACGCTCCCTACTCTGTGTATCAGTTTAGCTGCTGCATTTCAGAAAACCATTGATAAATTGGTCCTTTTTTTAAAAAAACTTTTAAAATGCTGTTTGCTTTTCCTTTTTCTAAATGGGTGCACAGGCACTGGTTTACGTATCGCTCGCTAAGAATGAAAGTGATAATTGTGCCTGTGTTAGTTTAAAAGATGGCTTGGGTATAACTGGAAATTAAATGCGAGGTAAGAATAGCTGTTGTAACTTGCTGTGAAAACCATTTCGCGCATCAGTATTGTGAGTGCCCACCCAAGAATCACTGCACGCTCACTGTAATGATATGCTTTATAGTTCAGCAATGTACTTTTGACCCATCTCTATGCACTCTCTCTTGTTTTTCTGCACTTTAATTGGTTACACTGGGAACCATAATTCTGAACTAAACCACAGAAACACAGGAGACAAAGAAACCAACTAATAAGAATTTAGTTCGAGTGCCAATTAGAGTCTGGAGTTTCGGGGTATTTGAGGTTAAGAAGAGCTGTAGAAATGACTCAGAGGGCAGTCTGAGTCATGTTTTTGCCTTGATGAATGCTGGCACAGGGAAAGCTCTAAGTCTTTATTTACACGTGTATGGATACAGTGAGTGGTGACAGTGATGAACCTCTGTGAAATTTTCTGATCGCATGTGAAAAAGACTTTTTATGGATATATCAACTGTAAATAAAACTGAGCAGTTCAAGATGTTCGAGCGAGGCTTTCAGAGGTGTTTCATGTTTTGCGCATGAATTTCTGGCACCATCGCTTGGATCCCTGTCTCACATACAACACTCTTTAAACCCCAGTGAGAATGTTGTTGTTGTTTTTGTTTGTTTTTTTAACAAGACAGACACTTTAAGTCAAGTTCAACAAATAATCAGTTGATGGCTTCAGTTTTCCATTTGATAGTTACTGAAACAGAAGGTTACCATGGAAATAGTTGTCCTAGTGGGCACTCATGGTAGTGCAACGGCCAGTAAACTTCCCTGCAGCTGTAGGCATCTTCCGCTGTGCTGTGGCCCTTGACAATCATGTGACAATGACTGGTGGTAAAGGGAAGTGTTTAATACCAATTTGAATTTGACCACTGACCAGTTTGTGCGCTCAAATGACCCGCTAACTTCTTTCAGCTCAGTTGCACCCCTCACATGCACTTTCAAAACACAGTGCCAGTAAAATCGTGCTTGGGGTCAAAGACAACAAGTCCAGAGACCAATAGAATGGCATTAATCAAGCACAGATGACCTGCCTTTCTCCATGTGACAAATGCAGCCAAGAAGAGGAGCGAGAGAAAAAAAGAAAAAAAGGTTGGCATTTGAAATTCAGACGTAAAGAGTGAAAATGGCTGGTACAAGCAAGATTAAAAGGTTACATCAAAGCTAGCGGCCCCACTACATAATATTTCTGTCGCCCCATCCTCGCCCTTCATGATTCTATATATATTTTCCAGACAGTTCAAAGCAGCCGTGGTGCAGAACAGTAAAGGACATGACCTGAGGAAATAGGACGGTGGGCCGGGGTGGAGAGATGTGTAGCTTAACAGCTGATCTCAGGGGTTGTACAGTTAGCGTGGTGGAAAAAACGGGGAATGCGGCAGAACATATATAGAACAAGGTTAAAGGAGGACATGTTGTGGATGCTCTCGGGCAATCTTTCCCCTCCTCCAACATTTAACCTCATTCTTCCTCTCAGGTCCGTCAGACCTCATTGCTGCTACATGCTGAAACAAGAAGAGCGATTCAGGGCCTCAACAAGGAAACTTGAATTACTGCCAAAGGTATCAGTCTTCAGACAGGGTGTGGCCTTTCACACTGCCCTCCTCCCTTCATTTTGCTACTCCTCAAACTCGCAGCTGGATGCTGGAAGCTTATATTGCTTCACATTACGAGAGCGGCTGACTCTCAATCCCCTGCTGCACTATCAGAGCAACACTTAACAGCGATTAAAGACCAACGAGAGAAGAAATTAAATGCCAGAGTCTGAATGCTGAAGCATTGCAAAGGTTACTAATGAACTATCGTTAATGTAATTAATGTCACGTTTAATATGCAAGACCTTAAATGACAATTGTGTTCTGTCACTGAAAGCAGCATATTCAGCAAACAAAAGACACACTGGCATCATCCACTTTAACAATTCATTCCCTTTACGCAGCCAAGTGGAAACTCCTGTTAATTCCTTTATTTGGTGACATTAGCCACATTAACTTTTATTTAGAGTCGTATATTTGTGCTCCTTTTCGCTCTCTTGTGTTGTGTGACAAGGGAAGATTGAAATGTGTGTGGAAATACTCTGCAGTGTTTAGTATACTGCTGTTGCTTATACAGTCAAGTTGAAGGAACCAGTTTGGACAGATCTGGAACCAGTCTGAATCAGACTTGTGAATCCATACCCACTCATGAATTAAACTGCCAACTGGCCCATGAAAAAGAGAAAACCTTACCTTAATTTGGATGGATACAGCTGCTGTGTTTCATTCCTTCCCTCAACATCCTGATCTGACCAGTTGCACTGTGTACTTTGACCACAAATCTCCAACTTCACAAATGTCAAACTGACATCTATTTCCTGTTGAGGATAATTGTCGCGTCTCCAGTCATGTCTTTGCACCTTTCAGCTGGCAGGTTTACAGTTAAAGGTGTTTTTTGGCCACACCAGCACGGTCTTTCCTCAACACCAGGACCGCTCACCAGTTTTGTAATTTCATCCACTTCATAAAAATACATTTCAAGCAGAAAGAGCTCCATTTTTGCACACTGGCTTGGAGCAAGTGGAGGTGATCAGGGGAAGTGGAAACACATGGGGAAACAGCTGATACAAATGAGCGTGAGGCCACAGGGGAAGCAACACTAAACACACTGAACATGGAGCACAAGGCCTTCAAAATAAAACAGTAAACATGGAGAGACATAACCTGGGACTCGCAAGCTTGCTGTGAGAGAGAGAGGGAGCGAGGGAACATGGGAACATGGATAAACATAATAGGCAGGAGATAAAGAATAAACATGAGGGGAACATGGGAACAGAAAAGGGACATTTGCACATAAAGACAGAGAGGGACTTGGGACAGAGACACAAGGAGAACCTGAGTGGACAAACATGGGAGACCGAATGAAACACAAGGACAGAAACATGTAAACAAGAGGAGGAGATAGGAGACAAAGACGTTACTGAAACACATGAAGAGCGAGGGGGACTTAAACAAGGGGGCAAAAACACAAGGGGACTCTAATAAATCTAATAAATGACAAAGTTAGTTTGTGGGCTGTTTGGGAATCTTTTAGTTTCCGTTTCGGCCACTGCAATGCTCCTTGTAGTTGGAAAGCAAGGTGTTTCTGTGTAATATTGAAAATGATGTTATCTTGGGTCAAATATAAAATTAGTCAAAGATCTTAGAGCGCAGAGTCCCTACTGGAAAACCGAATGGGCAGCTCTTATGTCCACAAGACAGCTACACATCACATAAAAAGACCATAGATAGTTGGATACTTTATTGATCTCACAAGGGAAATGTTTGTGTTACCGCATCATCATTTAAAAATGTTTTCTAAAAGGGAACGGGGATACAATTTGAGGGGGGAATTAAATTTAAAACATCCTCGTATCCGTACAACATTAAAAAGTTTTTGCATCTCTGTGTGTGGAGTGAAGCTGTGGAACAGACTAAGTAAAGATATGAAGCAATGTCCAAGCATGGCGCAGTTTAAAAAGCGGTTTAAGGATATGGTTTTTACAGGGTACAGGGAAAAGGTAGAGATTTGATAGGGTGTTCTTGTCTAATATTTTCATGTGTGTGCGCATGCACGGGTTTGTTGGTATGGGTATATATATATATATATATATAAGCAACTGGATAGCGTAGTGGTTAGACTACACGCCTTTGGAACAGAGGATCGCAAGTTCGATTCCTGCCTGGGGCGTCTGTATCCAGTAAGGGTCCTAAGGCTAGACCCCCTATGCTAAGCAAGCCTACCGCAGACATGAGCGAGACAGATAAATATGAAGGCATGCCGGCTCGGACGTCGCCCGGATCAACAAGGTCCGCGTCAGGTGTTGAGGAACCAGGGCACCCTGACGAAAAGTGGGCTACTGGAACAAGAAGGCATCGGTGGGCAAGAGACGAAAACAGGGCGTTGTTGGAATGCTACTACGCAAGTAACCCTGGCGGAAGGGGCTACATGAATAGGCTGAGGGACCTATGGATTCTTCGATACCCAACATCCACAATGACGGCGAAACAACTAGTAGCTCAGTGTTCCAACATTCGAAAGAAGGGACTGCTCTCACAGCTAGAGATTGACAAGGTACAACACAAATGCTACGGCAAGGAGGAGTCAGGACGCCAGGTCAGGGGGGCGATATCATCACCCCCACCCGAGATTGGGTACATAGCCCCAAGTGCGATAGGAGAAGGATCGTTAAGTGCGAGAGGAACTGACCTGAAAGATAGGATCATGGCCAAGCTTGAAACCTGGATCCCCCGTAGCCGGTTACCAAGATTACGTGAAGTACCCTCAGAAGGTCTGCTAGATGATGTTAATGCAGCACTACGGACGATACCTACAACCACGATTACCGACACTAACAAGCTGATCTACAATACGGCAGCAGTGATCAGTGAGATGCTTGGCTACAAGTTGAACAGCCACAAGGGGCAGTACCCTCCATGGAGAAGGAGGCTAGAGGGCAAGATCAAAGTAGCACGGAGGGAGGTTAGCCAACTAACGGAGTTGCAGAAAGGTGCGACAAAGAAGGTGCATAAGAAATACAGCAAGCTGTCCATACCTGAGGCCTTGGAAACTGCCAAGCAAAGACTCACAGCCTTGGCCAGCCGCTTGAGAAGGTACACCAGAGAGATAGAAGGCAGGAGAATAAACCAGCTGTTCTCCACAGAACCAGCAAAGGTGTACTCTCAGTGGCAAGGGAACAATAAGAGAACAGCACCACCAAGGCTGGAGACCGAGCAATACTGGAAGAGCATATGGGAGAAGGACGCAACCCATAACGGCAATGCTCAGTGGCTAGTGGATCTGAGGGCAGACCACAGCAACCTCCCCGAACAGGATCCAGTAACCATCACAGTGGCAGATATCCAAGAAAGGGTCTCCAGTATGAAGAGTTGGACAGCACCAGGGCCCGACATGGTTCACGCCTACTGGCTAAAGAAGCTGACTGCACTCCACGAGCGTCTAGCAGCACAAATGAACCAGCTGCTAGTTAACGAGAGACACCCGGAATGGCTAACCGAAGGTCGGACGGTCCTGATCCCCAAGGACCCCAAGAAGGGACCGGTCCCCTCCAACTACCGACCAATAACCTGCCTCAGTACTACATACACTCAGTGAGATCATTAACAAGACTGGCTACGGATACCGACTACGGAACGGAGCAGTTGTCAGCCACCTCCTGTACATGGATGACATCAAGCTGTATGCCAAGAGTGAACGAGACATCGATTCACTGATCCACACTACCAGGCTATACAGCAATGACATTGGAATGTCGTTCGGACTGGAGAAGTGTAGTCGGATGGTAACAAAGAGAGGGAAGGTAGTCAGAACTGAGGGGATTGAACTACCAGAAGGCAACATTGCAGACATAGAGGACAGTTACAAGTACCTGGGGATCCCGCAGGCGAATGGGAACCATGAAGAGGCCGCTAGAAAAGCTGCAACCACCAAGTACCTGCAGAGGGTCAGGCAAGTCCTGAGGAGTCAGCTGAATGGTAAGAACAAGATCCGGGCCATCAACACCTATGCCCTGCCCGTGATCAGGTACCCTGCTGGGGTAATAGGCTGGCCAAAGGAGGAGATAGAAGCCACTGACATAAAGACAAGAAAGCTCCTTACCATGCATGGAGGGTTTCACCCCAAGTCCAGCACCCTGAGGCTGTACGCTAAGCGGAAGGAAGGGGGCCGGGGACTGGTGAGTGTCAGCACCACAGTCCAGGATGAGACAACGAACATCCAAGAATACATTGGGAAGATGGCCCCAACTGACCGAGTGCTCAGTGAATACCTCAGGCAGCAGAAACCCAAGAAAGAGGAGGGAGACGAGGAACCATCATGGAAGGACAGGCCCCTGCACGGTATGTACCACCGGCAGATAGAGGGGGTGGCTGATATCCAGAAATCCTACCAGTGGCTGGACAAAGCTGGACTGAAAGACAGCACAGAGGCACTAATCATGGCAGCACAAGAACAAGCTCTGAGCACAAGATCCATAGAGGCTGGGGTCTATCACACCAGGCAAGACCCCAGGTGCAGGCTGTGTAAAGATGCCCCAGAGACAATCCAGCACATAACAGCAGGGTGCAAGATGCTAGCAGGCAAGGCATACATGGAACGCCATAACCAAGTGGCCGGCATAGTGTACAGGAACATCTGTGCCGAGTATAACCTGGAAGTCCCGAGGTCAAAATGGGAGATGCCCCCAAGGGTGGTGGAGAATGACCGAGCTAAGATCCTGTGGGACTTCCAGATACAGACGGACAAAATGGTGGTGGCTAACCAACCGGACATAGTGGTGGTAGATAAACAGAAGAAGACGGCCGTAGTGATCGATGTAGCGGTTCCGAATGACAGCAATATCAGGAAGAAGGAACACGAGAAGCTGGAGAAATACCAAGGGCTCAGAGAAGAGCTCGAGAGGATGTGGAGGTTGAAGGTAACGGTGGTCCCCGTGGTAATCGGAGCACTAGGTGCGGTGACTCCCAAGCTAGGCGAGTGGCTCCAGCAGATCCCGGGAACAACATCGGAGATCTCTGTCCAGAAGAGCGCAGTCCTGGGAACAGCTAAGATACTGCGCAGGACCCTCAAGCTCCCAGGCCTCTGGTAGAGGACCCGAGCTTGAAGGATAAACCGCCCGCAGGGGCGTGCTGGGTGTTTTTTTTATATATATATATATATATATATAATTGTAGGCTGTGTATCCTTGAGGTGTTAATGGGGTTATTGAAAATGTGTATATGTGCGTATGTGTGTATATACGTATGTATGGATAGATAGAAACATATATGTGTATATATTTAAAAAAAAAAAAAAAAAATTACACATAACATATAATGTAATTGCAAGGAGGTATTTCTGTAGTCTATTGATACTAGATAGTGGAAAAGGGGTGGGATTAAATAAGCTTATGCTTCTTCCTGCTCCTTTTTGAACATGGACGTTATTTGGAGTTGTGGTTGCTCGTTTTCCTTTTGTTTGCTTTGTTCATTTGTCTCTTTTAATTCTATTTTTTTTATACTTTTTCAACATGTTCAAAATAAAGATTCAATCAATCAATCAATCATGATAAAGAGTAATTAGGCCTTGCATCCAATTATATATAATGTTAATGGCTTTTAACATGGGACAATACGTGGATTGACTTGCTTCTGAAGCCAGCCCCAAGTGGTCATTAGAGGAACTGCAGTTTTTGAAAGTTCAACATTAGTCACCGAGGACCTTTTGAGGAGCTCAGCAAGCTTGTAATGTGAAAATAAAAATTTATTGTCCAGTGTTTTGTTTCTTCTTTTCTTTAAACCAGATCTAAACAAATAAGCATGATCATTTACGAAGCAACAAAACAGTCTCTAGTCTACTCAAACAGGCTAATTAGATCTCAAGTATCCTCATGAGCCAATCAGTGTCACTGCACAGCTTTTGTCACCAGTCTGTGTTATCATGCATCAGCTTTGTTTGCCCCATTCAGAACAACACTGAGAAAAACGTGGTTAGCTGAGACCAGCCATCTCCAAAGTCAGGTTTCCTACCCAATAAAACCATTCTTTCATCTTCCGTCTTACAAACTTTGTCTTGGCACCGTGAAATATCCACTGGGGTGGTGAAGGGGACGTGCTTCACAGTCCAGGATTGAGGACAATCCTACACATTACAAGTGTTTATCAAACACCAACAGCTTCTTTGAGCCCTGAAATGCAGGCGCATTATGCTGGAGGGAGAGACCCAGAAACATCAACAACAGCCAGAGAACTGTGGATGTTATGTAAGCTGAATCAAATTGATCCTACGGGGATCGACTTGTTGGGCTTGAGCTGCGGTGACATGGATGAAAATTCAGGCATAACAATCTGTAAGCACTTGCAGAGGGCAAATCACTGCTGTAGTCCTTGTTATTTTAAACTGTGTATTGTGATTGTTGGTTTAAAGGGATCCCTGATGTGTAAGAATCTATCTATCTATCTATCTATCTATCTATCTATCTATCTATCTATCTATCTATCTATCTATCTATCGCTGTCCTTGCTAATTAGAAAACTTGACTGGGGATTGAAATGCAGCAGACGGCAAAGCAAGAAGAAAAAAGAAACCGGAGGAGAAAAGAAAAACCTGACAATATGTTTGAAGCTCTGAGAGATGGAGGTGAGCCGGGTGGAGGAGGGGTGGGACCTCCGAGGCTTTGGAGCCAATTTGAGGACCTTGTGATGCAAAACCAGTCCTCGGCAACAGACAGTTCCCATGGCAACTGTGAGCTGCCAAAGTTCCTTGTTGACAAATGACGGCTCCCCTCTCCTCAGTACTCGCCCGGCGATATTCATGTGTCTGTGTTTATGCGTGCGTGGATGAGTGTGGTATTCGGTAAGTCCCCGTCTTTGCCTTAGGCATGAGGGGGGGGGGGGGGGGGGGGGGGGGTGTTGGTAAAGGGACACAGGCAGAATTGCGTTAGTACGAAAGTGTAAGTGTGGCATTCACACATACAAACACACAGTAGTTGGGCAATGTTTTTTTTTAATATGAGATTTGTCCAAATTCCTAATGTTGAGTTTTATAAGAAAATGTTGTGAGAACAAAGAGTTTGGAAAGAAAACAATTTAACAGCGTATCATGTATCATGTGAAATAATGACTTCCAGTCACATGTATGAGAAAATAAAGGAATAAGAGAAGATGGGAAAATGGGATTTGATAAAATTGTTGAAATAGCTAAAAGTAATGGATGAATCATGTAATTAGAATTAGTAAACTGTCAGTTAAAGATAAATGATTTTAATAGGTTAGCTAAAAATTGCTTCAATGGTTATCTAAAAACCATAAATGATTGAAAATTAAATACAGCTTATCTAAATTTAATAATTAAGTAATTTTACGTTACATACAGTCCTTTGAAAAAAAAAACACATCTTCATTCAGTAGATCAGTAACAACTTTAGTAGCAACAACTTGAATTATTTGTTTTTTGTAGCTCATGCACGGCTCTCATAAATGGACTGATTCTTAGATAAGGCTTTCCTACTCTCCCGGAGTACTCAAAGCACTCTAAACAACGTACGACATTCACCCAATCACACCCATTCATCCAAGCACTTTCTTCTATGCTTAGTGCTTCCTAACTACATTCAGACACATTCATACTCCGATGGATGCATCGGAGAGCAACTTGGGATTAGTATCTTGCCCGTCTTGCCCATGCCGACTAGAGGAGGAGCAAGGAATCGAACCACTAACCTTCCGATCAGTAGGTGACCTGCTCTACCTCCTGCCTACAGCATTTCAGTCAGACTGAGAGTCTGAACATGACTGAGGCCATTCTTTAAGAGATTTCACTGAAATCTAACCAGGAAATGCTAAGACGCAAGTGAATTCTTTGGTATACAGAGGAGTTCGGTGACTGGAAGGTCTTCGGGTCCCATGAGTACAAAACATGCCCAAATCATCAGTTGTTCCCCATCGTGCCGACAGTTGGGTTGAGGTGTTTGAGCTGATAGGCTGTTTGGTTTTTGCCAAACGTTTCGCTTCACTTTGGGCTCATCTGTGTACTCTCATGAACTTTAGCATTTAACATACCTGTAGAGTCTGAGATGGAGCTCTTGGGTTTTTTGCAGTTTTGCAGGCTGACCTTGGGCAGTGTTTTTGTCCACTCCTGGGAAGATTAGCAGTTGTCAAGAATGTTTCCCACTTGTGAATAATCTTTCTCCTGCAAAATGATGGACTTTACATTCTCTTATAACCTTTCCCAGGTTAACACACCTGAATGCTTCAGGCTGGCAAACTGCCAAAACCTCTGTTTTCATAGAGTTGCTCGCATTAATGATCAATGAATCAAATGCATTTGATTTGCTTATACTTGTCCTCTTAATTGCTCTGGAAGCAGTGAGAGTGCTCTAATATTTTCACACACTGTTTCTGTTTGGCATAGATTTAGGTAAATAAATGAAATAAGCACATGGTGTAATATAGTTTGTTCAACTGAAGTTGCATTTACCTAATTTTAAGACCTGATAATGACCAGGTTTCATTGTCTTCTGACATGTAAAACCTTACAAGTTAAAGAAGGTGTGCTTTCCTTTATACAACATAAAAACATTATTTTAGGGATGATTTCAGTTTTGTATGTTTCTTTTGCAATAATATTTATCTGTCCAATGACAGAAAGTGTAAAATGAGACGGTAACAGTGAGTGATCTGAAGTGGAAGCAGAGAGAGGGATGAGGCCAGGCTGAGCAGCAGGATCCAAACACCCCTGCAGCAGAAGTGTCATGAAAAGATGATCTCCCATCCTCACCTCGCAACAGAGCTGTCAAGATGTTCAGACCTGCGATTTAACCTCCCAGCTTCACACTGTTACATCCTACTGACACACACTCACATGGAAACTCTAAGCCACAATGGCTTTGCTGCTTTCAAGCAACCAGTAGCAATGTCATAGAAAAATCTGCACAGCATTAGCAATAATCCAGTAATTAGAGGCTACACACATGAAGCGCCATTACTCTATTTAACAAATGTTTAACTTAAAGCTTAACAAGAGAAATGGAAAAGAGAAATATGCAAGTACTGGAGGCTTTTTTAAAATCACAAATGTGGTTGTGTATATTTTGAAAATGTCCCTGTCTTATCTGTGGGGTTTAAAGGAAGCAGACGCTTTATGTGAATGTTGCATTGCAGGGACAATAGGTGTGCCAGGGAGCGCAGGGAGAAGTGTGGAGGTGACTGCTCCGAGCGTAATGTCAAAAAAATTAACATGAATTGAACAGCAAAGTGACACCTGAGAGACATTTGGCAAGAGCGGTGTGCTGCGGCACCGCACTCCACTGAACAGCAGACAGAACGGGAAGCAATTCAATAACCGGGAACTCACACACACATCCCCCGCTGCATTGTCGTATTTAAAAAAGCTGCGAGGATCAGCGTGATGTAAAAAGAATAAAAGAGGCGGCGATGTTTTTTCAACATTTCTTTTACTGAGCTTTACACTTGTCACAGAACATCACACAAAATTACCAGAGCAGGCTTGCTCTTTTGTTATTTTTAATAAGACAATGCAGTTACATGTTCTCGATTCACACAAAAACATTGCTCCGTCTTCCATTTTTAAGATTACCGCTGATAGTGAATGGGTTTCGGTGTTTTAAATTCCTTTTTTTCCGGTTGAATGTGGGTGACTCTACCTAACAATGTAAATGTATCTATCCAAATCCTTTGGGCCTTAAGGTCATTATCATGGGAAAAAGGAAATTACAACAACTGGATATTTTATGTCCATTTTTTTAACAGCTTTGGCTTCAGTTTCTGATCCTCAGAATTCGCAAACGAGACACAGCATCAAACAAGACCCCCACGATTAGTCTCCTAAGTGTGAGAGCTGGTTTGGTGCAGTGCCTGGCCTTAGTTTTGAATCAAGTATATGTATTTCACATTGGCCTGACATATTTCTCCCCAATCAATGTGCTTTGAGTACATTGTGCTTGATTTCCGATGCACAAAGACGCAAGAAAACTTGAGGGCACATACACAGACGTGACTCTCGAGAGGATGGGCATACTTTCAGAGTTCAGTCATAATCACAGTTCATCATTTTGGAAAATACTTATTGTTTTATTTTCAAGAGATTAAATCAGAAGGTGTTAGCAGTTAGCGTGTCATACAGCTGACCATAAACACCATAAATGGGAGGACTGGATCTGTGCAAAGGAAACAAATCCACCATCCAACCAGAAATCTTTAAAAAAAACAAAACAAACAAAACCAACATTGCTCTATATATATTTACAGGATCTAATTATCATGCTGTCAACAAAATCTTTAAATTCCGAGTGTGTGATCCAGTTTTATGTTTTTTAGATTCATGTGATTTTTGGTAAACCAACAACAAACCTTCCCCGGTCGGATATGACGAGTATAAATGAGGTCTTTAAACATTTAGCATTTAAAGGCTTAAACATCGCTCCTTCAAAGTTTGCAGAACGTTTGTGCTTTGTCAGAAGAGGAGGTGCTAGAAAACATGCATTCCAAAGTACAAAAAAAACAAAAACACTTTTCAGGTGTCTAAATTTAGTTGAACATTTTTTTAACATCCCTGCATTTAACTACATGCCCGTGTCCTGTTTTAGTCAAACGCAGTCGCTTGGAATGCGAGATAGCTACGTTAAAAACAAGAACAAATACATAAACACGCCATATACATGAATCTATAAAAACACTAAGGCACTTTGAAAATGTGATTTAACAATGTTCATGATTGTGTTGTTTTAAAGTAATCTGAAGAATAAACGATATTGTGCCGCCGCCGCACTGTCGCGCGCCATAGCCTGAGTCAGCGTCAAAATCAGCAGTCACGCATAATCATGTGTGACCCCCCCCCCCCCCGATTTATTAATAAAAACAACAGCTCAGAATCAAGTTTTTTTTTAAATGCTACATATTATGTTGCAAACACACACACAGAAGCAAACACACACTCCCAGATCCACAACCCATTATTTCATAGGCTTGTTTAGGGTCCTGAAACGAGACCGTCGCACCAATAAAAAAGCCCCATTTGAGACCTTATGCTTTGTGCTGTGGGGCTTGAAAATGGTCTTGCAGACAGTGCAATAGCAAGCTTCACTTCACTTTGGGGACCTAAGACCCCGCCATATGTGACCTTGGTCTTTATAATTGTTTGAGAAATGTGTGCAGTGCCAACAGAGGCCAAGAAGAGGCTGTTTTTCTTCATCTCACTAATGCTAATGACAGCTGTGTCTGTGTACCCTGAAGTATAATAACCCATTAAAATAAAGCTGACTTGGCATTTCTATAGTGTAGGTAGCTTCCACCTTAATCTGTTATGAGACAGTTGTCGTCATCATTACATTTTTAGGAGACTTAGAATGCTATTGAATTATTGTCTGTGAGCCCTCCGATGCCAAAAGCTCAGCTTGTGTGGCCCTCTTTCTGTTGCAGTACAGTCCCACTGGCACTGTCTCACGCCTTCTTCCTCCTCCTCCTCTTCCTCCTCTTCTTCCTCCTGCTCTCCCTCCTCTTCTTCCACCCTATCTGTCATGCAGCTGTCCTCTGTCCTCCCGTGTGCATCACCTAGCAGGGTCCTAGTCCTACTTTTCTGGCTTGATTTGTTGCTAACGACATCAACCGAAGGCCCCGCTTGTCTTCTTTCATCATCGTCTTCCTCGTCCTCCTCCTCTTCCTCCCGCTCTTCTTCCTCCTCCTCATTTTCCTCCTCTTCCTCAACATCGTCATCCTCATCATCACGATCATCCACGGCCACTGCCAGCCCTAACTTACTATGGCTGGCCAGCTGAAAAAACGAGGAGGAGTGCGGTGCAGACGAGCAGGAGAGCGCTGCATCGTACATGGAGAATGGGAGGTGGAGGTAGTGTCCTGCGGCGGCCGCCGCGGCGTAGATGCAGCAGCATGTCTGGGCACAGTCAGGGCGAAGATCCCCCTGTCCCCCACGGAGCATTCGGAAACGTTTGCGTAAGGGCGGCCCGGCTTGGGGCGCTAAGCAGATGCGGGCGGGCACTGCTCTGTGGAGTGCCTGGTGAGCGGGGTTAGTGCTGGGAGGCAGGATGCAAGGGCCAGAGGCAAACGCTGGGTTGGGCGGAAAGCACCAGTCAGTGCTCTGGAGCAGGATCTCTGCTCGCAGACGCCGAAGGAGGTTGTTAACAAGAACGGAGCGGCGGAGGAATGCCTCGGGGTCGTCGATGAATCGCATCTTCTCCAGGGAGAGGCGCAGCACGTGGGCACGCTCCTCCAGAACCGGTGCAACCTGAAGGACAGTTTTCCATTAGATCTACCTGTCAGTGACCTGCCTCAATTAGTAACAAAATACAGAGACAGAAATAGCTGGACTTAAAAATATTTGCATTAAACAGCACTGATACTGTAAAGTTTGTGTTTCGGAATAAACTAAATGCTTCACTTTTCAACAGTCTTTCCACTTATTCTGTCTCAGTGTGTTTGCACCAATACTTACAGTCTGGCAGTATGTCCTGAAGCTAAAGGGTGCCTCATCATCATCATCAACAAACTTCCTCTTGAAGTACGCGATCCTCGACATTGAAATATGATCAGGAACTCGTCTGCAGGATGACTCTGCGCAGAGAGGGAGAGAGAATATCACCATTAATCATTTGCACTGATGAACTATAAGTTTTCACCATTACTGCGTGACATTAGCTAACATTAATCACCGACTGAATATAGAATATTTAGACTCCTGCTACTTAAAGGAACAGTTCCCAGTCCAGCCTGTCGTGCTGTTTATCCAGCTGTATTATTTCATCTGAGATGCCCAGTTTCGTAGAAATCCACAGTAGAGATATCCACCTTCTGTTGAATATATTGGACGCAGCTGGCACGTGCTATCATGCCAAAAGTACATTTGAAAGAGTCAGCAGCGGTGTCTCTTTTTAGAACCTACGACATGGTTACTAAACAAATCCACAAACCTTGCAGTTGCCTTTAAAATACATAAAACTACTCACAACAAGGTTTGTGGAGCTGATTTGTTATATATTTATTTGAGTAATCAGGTCTCGTGATTTCTGCAAAGAGACACTGCCGCTGTATTTTGGGTCGCTTTAAGCACTGCAAGCTTGAGTGTCATCTGCCTCGTATGCGAGCGAAAAGAGACATCTCTGTATCTCCAACACTACGTGACTCACACCTGAATAATCTAGATTTATAAACAGCACCACAGGCCAGAGGCAAAAACAGATCAATTTGATTTGGGGGTAAACTGTCCCTGCAGGCGTTTATGCAGAAGCCAAAAATAGTAAATATAAATGAAATATTTTTATATTGAAATTAATGTGCACACTATGGGGATGTTTAAGACACTGAAATACATGTTAAGATTTCAGAAGTGCCAAAGAGAGACACAGAAACTTTGTGAGGCGACCCCGACTAAATTTTTTTATTCTTGGGGTGAAGTCAGGGGACAAAACCTCAGAGACCAGGGTCAGAGAAAGGTCGGAGTCAGAGTTAATACTTTAGCTGAAACATCTGTCTAATGCAAGACTAAAATACCAACATATCTTTTGAAGCTTTTGCAGGGTCTTTGTCTTATGAGTGGGCTCTAAATTAAAATGGAACTAAGAAGCACATGCCAGCCTGCTACCATGTTAATTAGCTGACCGCTCAACACAACAGCATCTGCTACAACCTCCCATAAGAAGCGCTGCATGCTTACATTCTGGTTCCTGGAGAGCAAGTCGCCTTGATGGCTCAGATTACAAGGTCGAGCGTGGCCACACAACTGTTTTAACTCTGCTTGTTTTACTCAACAACTTTAATTGTGCAAGTTTGAATAAACAACTTAACTATGCAAACATCAGTCTGTGTGTACCTGGAGTGAATTGTTCTTCGGAGCTGCATGGCGGGGCGGGGTTTGACAGGCAGGTCTTAGTGCAGCGCTCCGACTCCCATATGGGCTGGTAAGTGGAGAGCGGAGGGTCTCCCTCTGGGTCCAGGAAAGGATTCATGGACAAAACAAGGGTCATCTCTCTCTCCTAATCAGGTCTGGAATAAACAGAATAAAAGAACGACCAAGCTCAGCCTCCACTTATAAAGACATCACATCAACTTACGCAGTATTTGGAAACAGAATGATAAACTGAGTTTGGTTTATCCACTATTAGCGGTTAATAATGAACCGGTTTCCATAAATCTCACAAGCGCTCTGCATATGTTCCCCTAATGACGCAGTAAATGTTAACAAGCTGTTTATCTGATGCTGCCAAATACATTGATTTTGCGTGGAGGAGTAACCAGCTTCTGTTCGAGCTGCATGACACATCTGAACGGCAATAATGGCGAGCGCTAAAAATTGGCAGATGGTTGGCAGCTCCGTTATATGCGCAGTTCTGTAAAGCGAGGGACAGATGGAGAAATGACACCCACTCACACCATGAATTCCCTATTGATTAGTTGGTGGGAGACTTGGCGAGATGTTTGACACCAATTTGTTCGGTGAAATGGATCCCACACATCAAATCACACTGGGAAGATTGTGTCAACAACATGATAATCTAGGAAGCGAAGGAGATGACGTGCGCGGTGCCAGCAGGACCGGAGCACAGGGCATACGATTTGACAACATGTTTCCAACAGGCACTGCGCTTATTTGATTCTTATTAATGCTGAATTAAGTGTGAACAGAACAAAATATTTCACTCTGCACCACCTTACGTTTGAAACTGAAGTGACACCGCTAAGACACCAAGATATTACTTGGCAGCGAGCAGCAGTAACCTGCCAACTGAGCTTTTTCAATCTGAAAACAGAGCCCTACTGTGAAGATGCCGAGTGGCCCGACAGCCAAAATCTGTCTGTGATCCTGCGAATCAGCAGAGAGACGCCGAATCGCTCTTTTGATCACAGTGAATGGCTGTCATTTGGTTCACTGTTGATATTTTCCCCCCTTCATGCAGAATGCAGAGCCAGCTGTTTGAGTTATCAGCTGCCGGACCTCCTTGTCACCACCTTTCCTCCTCAAAGCTTCTCCTGCCCCTCCTCCACCTGCCCGCTCGAACAGATATCATCGCCCACAATCCATCCTGACAGACCAAACTGAGGCGACACCATCTCAGCCTCACCCCTGTTGGGTAGCTGATTAAAATGTCCGCTTCAATAAGCTCCCAGTTTTGCTTGGCTGAACAGTTTTATTTCTCTGTGCAGCTTTTCTAGCGTTTGCCTTTAACTGACTAATCAGGCACACCTAAAGCCAACGAAACATCAGCTCAGACAGAGCTGCTCTCACCAATCCAATCTACTCGTCCCCGGGGAGTAATGGATTACACACAACGGCGGTGCATACAGCAGACATGCTTTAAAACTCAACATTGCCAGTCTTGTGCTATTTTTTTTCTACACCACTGCAGTTGTTGCAGCAATCTGGCAATGTAGTTAATTTTATGCTCCATTTTATCCTCACTCATGAACAAGACCCCCTGTGAGCTACGACCTCATGACGGCAGGATTTACACGTCGCCGCGATTGCACGAGCTGCAGCATCGGAAGAAATAGCCAGCGGGGTCAATGAAAGTGAAGTGCATATTTAGGAAATTAAGCTGATACAGACAAGAGAACAACAAGTGGTTAAGCTTGCAATGGAAAAATGTAAATGCAAACATCAAGAGAGAACAAAACAAACCAAAAAACTGTGTTTGGCAATCCACTGAATTACTGTCACTGCATGAAACTCAGCCTCTTTGCAAAGCTGTGACCTAGAGAGGGTCATTTAAACGTCCACTGCCTCGCGATGGGTAAACGCGAAAACATCTAAAAGTCGGTTAGAGTACACACTCTTTGGAATCGACCAACATTGAGAAGACAGGAGTAACACCAAAGATCAATAGTCTCTCCTCATCATATCACATATTTTCAGACCTGCAGAATTAGACAATATCATTTATGTTTTCGTACTTTGGCTTTTCATAAATCACTTCTTCAACAAAGCTGCGTCACTTTTTGCAGCTTTGCTTTCAAACTAATAAAAAAAAGTCACACAGTGACACAACCAGTCTCTTTTGAGGTTAAAGTGCTGTTTTTGTCAGTTTTAAAATGTACTAAATAGAGCACACACTTAGACCAATATTGATTTCTTTTAGGCAGCTAAAATCCACTTTGCTGCTGACCAGTTCACATGGCTTTAGCTTCTATCCCGGGCTGTGCTCCTGTCTGCTGGATCCGCCTGTTATGAACGGTCACAGTTTTTCAAGATTTCAATAGTCATGCTACGCAAAAGCAGAAGAGAACACTGGATATTGGTAAAGTGTATATAAAGTACATTAAAGTGTACAAATGGGAGAAACATGTAAAACTAAAGATGATTATAGTAGACAAAATATTTTGTGTGGAACAAATGAAAATGAAAAAGTGACATTTGTAAAGGTATGTAAGGAAAACACATCCACCCATCTTTTTAATTGCTTATCCACTTAAGGTTGGAGGGAGATGACACTGGGACACTGGGAAAGAGGCAGGATATATCCTAGACAGATAAGGTCAGGATGATACGGTTGGGCGAGACGTCCAACAACCAACATCAGTCCAGCAATCGCTGAACATTTGGGAACAAATTTGATTTGAAAAGAAAAAAAAGGGCTGGGAAGCTGAAGAAATGAGATGAAGGACTCCCTGCAGCCTCTAAATGAACAAAGAAATTTACTGCAAGAGGTTAACATAGCATGTTAGCTCAGAAAGGAGACAAACTTGGAGAGTGCTGTCCTACTTAATCATTTCAACTTCTTGTTTGAAGCCAACTTAATGCAACTTACTTAATATTCATTTTGTAAATTATGGTTCTGTTAGTTCAAGTATGGATGCAGTCTCCCTAAGATGCTTGAGGTTTTAAAAACAGGATTTTGGGTGACACCACAGTGGCTTTGTCCATCTTCATCACACACAAATAGGCTTAGAGGAGCAGCTGGTGAATTTTGACTATATATGGAGGAGAAAGTGATGATTTTAAACACTTGCCCTAAATTTGAGGTAACGGGCACACAGACTGTGGTACTGTGGTTGGGGAAATTCAGCAAGCAGATTTTAATGTCGGCACATGTGGAGGAATCAGACGGAGAACAGGCCAGAAAGAGCTTGAGGGTTTTCTTCTGACTCCCCGCTGGAGCCTGCAACTCAGCTATTCTGGTTTTGGTCATAATCCACCATGTTACATTGTGAATTATGCACATTTTCTAACATGCTGTCAAATTAGTCAAATCATACTTCTGTGAACTGCATTTCACTGCTGAGGGTTTCCACACCTGAGGACCACCAACTAAGGCCAATTATGTCACTGTTATTGAGCGCTAGTGCCATGCTTCATTAGCAGCTTTGGCCCCTCTCATCTCTCCACCCCAAGCTGCTTTTTTGCCCTCAGCTATTTTTCCCTCCATCACTTCCCCTTACCGCTGCTATTGCAACGTTTGCTCGGGCACAAAGAAACAAGCATGCCATTACTCCCTCTGCCCTCCGTAGGGACCTCCATCTCGACATCCCCTCTCCCTCCTTCGCTCGTCTCTTTCATCCCCCCACCCTCTCCGCCTGAATCCCTCTCTCAGTCTCTTGCTGACATCCTTTCAACAGCGGTCACAGTTGACAGCTCTCTGAACCAAGGGGGTGAAGAAAAACAATGAGAATGCCGACAGAGCAGCTTCCCTACATGTGCAGCAATACTTCTTGTTCTTCAAAGAAAAGGAGGGGGAGGAGGAGGAGGCAGTGAGAACAAGTGTGTGTGTCTGTAAAAGAAGAAGGAGGAAGAAACGGAGGGTTGAGGAATAAAAGCAGGGAACGAGGGAACGAGGAGAGAATAATCTCTCCTCCCGTTCTTTTTCTGAATGTGTGCATTTCAGGGGCAAAAAAACAGAAGAAAAAAAACTGAGTGCGCACAAGTGTGTGCTAGCATTGTGTGAGTGCTTCACCTCTGTTCAGTCACAGCTCCTCTGGCTCCATCCCTCTTATCTTTCTTCTCTCGCAGCTTCCCTAACTCTGTCTGACTCTCCATCTCGCCTTCTTTTTCATTACACTCTTTGATGATGAGAAGTTAATTGCGGTGCCAGGGCACGAGACAAACCGTGGGAGGGATACAGAGAGTGATCGCGAATAGGAAGGAAGACTGAGGGGGGGAAGCGACAGAGGGAGCGCGGGATAGATGGTATGAGTCAGGGAACGAAAGATAAGTGCCTTAGGAGCCTTGTCATGAGTGGAGACAGATCGCCTGCAGGGATGATTTCTGCTGCTGTGATTGACTCCCTCCCTCCAGCGTTGAGACAGGCAGGCGAACACACACTCAAACACACACAGCTTGATGTGTCCTGAAACATTTTGAAAGGGAAGCCAAGAAAGGACCACAAATGCTGACCACGGTGCTCAGACACACATATTTCTATGGAGGTGTTCAGTTATCACAGTACTCCGCAAAGGTGTTGGACACGTCGCATGCTTACATAGTCATTTATCATGCAACACCATTAGGGTGTCAAATTTATTCTGCACCACGGCTGCAAACGTACAGCTAACATCGTGATCTTCAGCCACAAGGAGAAGAGCTTAAGAGCGAAACTACAAAACTTTATAATGTCAGGTTAAACTTCCCAAGTAAACCATCCTATGAAATGTAAGTTGCAGCTGGGATTTTTTTATTGTTCTTTGGGCCTAAATAAAGTGACAAAATCCAACAATAGAGAGGATTACAGATGAATCCATGACACACATTAACAGAACTTATCTGGTGTTTTTTCCTCAGCTTTCCTTCTGCCTTCATCCTGTATTAGATTTTAAAAATTTCTCACATTTGTTTTGGATATGGATTACATTTGATCCTTCTCATGAGAAATACGCAGAAATGCGTCTGTGACCGGCAGTGGGGCGAAGCAAACCCCACTGCTTTTACATGAAAGGGCACAAGCTCCACATTAGTTAGTGTGTATCTTAATTATGGTTTTAGTGTCGTAGAGTTCATTAATCCTGACATTCCTTGATAGCCCCCAAGGTAAAGCTAAGTAGGTCAAATTCATTTCATAGTGCAGCCCATCAATGGGAACATCACAGAGTCGGTCTGAGATCAGACAAAGAGACACGACAGCCTGAAACAACAGAACCGTGACAGGTTTATTGGAGAACTTGAACAGTTCTAGAAATAAAGCTTCTATATAATGCATTTAATATTACATAAAAACTGTATTTATCTAATTACTGATATGTCTCGCTTCTTGTGTTCATATGTACGCTATACATATTGTTCCTGCTGTTCCTAGAAACTGCTGCTGTAATACATTAATAATCTGCATCTCATTATCTATGTAAATGGCTCATGTTGGTTATTTTAGGTGTCCATTTATCGATACACGTTTTTAGGTACACCTTGCTAGCACAAGGTTGGACTCTTGGTACTGGCAATTCTTTTTCTTAATGGAAAAGATTGAGCAGGGTGCAGATTTTTCGGCTGAACACCTATGATGAGATCTGGTGTCATGTTTAAAAAAAACGTTCAGTTGCTCCTTTGGTACCAAGGAGCACAAAGTGTGCCAGGAACATATGACTCACAGCATCGTGTTTTTCAAATATTTGAAAAATCCATGACTCCAGTTTAATGAACCTGTGAGAATTGGAAGCTGAGCTTCCTGTTCTTAGCTGACAGGACTGGCTTCTGGTGTGCTCTTCTGCTGATGTGCTCTGCACTCAGAGATGCTCTTCTGTGTTGCATTATCTGAGTTGCTGTTGCCTTCCTATTAGCTGAAAGTGATCTGGCTATTTTCTTTAACCTCTGACATCTATGAGATGTTTTATCCCTGAACGTCGAACGTTCCCTGTAAACCCTAGAGATGGGAATAGCAGCCCATCTGCCACCAAGAGCTATGCCACGTTTAAAGTCTAATCACCTCTCATTCTAATGCTCGGTGTGATTTTCAGCAGGTCGTCTTCATGCCTAAGTACACTGAGTCGCTGCCATGTGATTAGATATTTGTGTTAATAAGCAACTGAGCAAGTATACCTAAAAAAGTGTCCGGTGACTGTATGTGACAAAAAAGTTGGTTTTTCTTGACGTGAATGTTGGCGTGACACCTCCTATTGTACTGTGACCCTCCTGACTGGAAACCACAGCTACAATCTTGTGAGTGGTGTCACACATACACCTCCAACTATGACGGTGTTAACAGCTGGATTTTACTGGACTTCGGTGTTCATCTTCTTCATTTTTCTGCAGCTACATGCCTTAGAAGTGAACACTGTACCACTGCCAGCAGCTTTTGTTTTCACATTTTGTTTGCAACTGCTGCACAGCATCCACACACACACACACACACACACAGCAGGTTTTTATGCTGAACATGATACTCTGTAGTCACAGGCATTTATGACATTAAGGTGGGTAAACCAGGACCCTCAGCTCACAGTGTTTTAATATATGAGAGCGTGTTGTCTGCATCTTGTCAGCTGCTGTTTTTTAGGAATATTTAAGAGAAAAAAAAAAGAGCACCAGCCAAACATGGGGGATTTTATTTGTCCACTGATTCTGAGAAGCTTTGAAGCATGTCTCTAATAAACTCTGTGCTCTCTCTCAAAGTATTTTTCTCTGCGGCCTCAAAAATGCTAATCAATCCAGCATGTGTTTAACAGTGTGTGTGTGTGTGTGTGTGTGTGTGTGTGTGTGTGTGTGTGTGTGTGTGTGTGTGTGTGTGTGTGTGTGTGCTAAATGTTTACTCCCTGTTTCTTTGGCCAGGTTTTTACTTCAAGCCTTAGGGGAGCAGATAGCAGGGAAAAGATGTCTGTGGTTTTCGCATCAAAATAGATCCCGGACGGCCTGAGAGCTTCGCACACAAACATGCGATGTGTCACGACGTAACAACCACGCAGAAATTGTGCAAAAGGGAATTGCGCAGAGGACACAAGTGTGTTGGCAAGATTTTGTTCTGCCATATTCCATTGCAACAAATGCACAGCCAGAGCAACAAGAGCACAAATTCTGACAAGGAGCAACTATGTTTGCAGTCCTCAAATCTTAATAAAATAAATAAATAAATAACCTGCTGCAGATGTTATATAGCTCTAGATAAGTAGGTAATATTATAAGTGTGAACACTGGGGTCATGATTAGGTGCTTCTGGGTAAAAAAATGACCTTTGACACAGAGATATATGAGCAGTAATGTAAAATGTGGAAACATCAATGTAACTGCAGTTTCTTCTCTTTTAATGAGTAAATTAATTCCTTTTTAATTTTAATTATTGTCCAAAAGATGAAAAATCTGTAACACTAAATTGTTATTATTCAAGTTTAAAATACAAATTGGGATATATCAAAGTTTCTATAAGAAAGTCCAAAAATGAACGAGTTCTGTATTTCCTGAGGTGCTCGGTCACTGAAGGGCTCCTTTGATGGCACTGAATGCCAGTAAGGTGAGGTGAAATGCATTTAATACAATGCATTATAAAGCAGTGGGTATCAAACTCTCTGGCCCCAAAGCACAGAAAAAGGGCAAACCAAAATTTCAACACGCATCTGCCTAAAAAACCTGACGTCAGTTCTCGACTTTAATGTCAGATGAGGGCCCTTTTGAGCACGACACCGACATTTCTTTTTGCTTTTAAAAACACTTTGTCTACTTCAGAAGAGCTGACGGTCTGATAAACTCTCTCTCATATTTCATTTCCAGGTGCCTTTACAGCTGGTATGGCACCATGTTGGTTGGGACTAATATCATACATTTAAATTGTATTAATTGCTTTTTGTACCTCTGCAGTAATAATAGCACACCCAGGCTTGCTGTGGGACACCATCTGGAAGATATAAAGCCCTGAGAAGCACACTGATATTGACCTTATGCATATGCATGAAGCAAAAAAAGGCTTTTAAAAATTCACTGTCAACAGCGTCAGCTCCTGTCACTGTCAGCCTTTGTGTGTGTCAGTACTTGCTCCTGCACAGATACAGGCAGGTGCGTGCGTGTGCTGGCAGTTTGTGTGGTGGACCAAATCTAAGCGACACATCTCCACAGTGGGAAGATAAGTGGGTGTAGCCCTGAAAGAGCTGCCTGTGGTTGCGTTGACGGGAGTTTCAACAGCAGGCTTCCTCAGAGCTCTGTGATCTCACGGCAGGCACTTTGGATCTCGCAGGAAGAGGAAAAAGTTGAGTGTCGGCACTGCCTTCGCTGCTCCCTTGCTTTTCTTTATAGTGTGATGCCTGCTGCCTCTGCTCACACACAGACACTGAATGCTGATGTGATGTGACGGGGACAGCGGCACTGAAACCTGTCACATGTGGAGTACCTGTTGTGTCTAGAGATACCTGGCCAGATGCATCAATACAACACGTGGTCTTTTCTATCCTCAGTCTCGCTTTCACTACAGAGGCTTTCAAATACTGAAAGCTTCTAGAAATGTGCATCTGACTGCAAATGCAAATAAAGTACAATTAAATGTGGCACAAAAGCAGCCAGAAACCCTTTCGGCAACTCAAAACTTTAAACAGCATCATCTACAATATGGATACAGAAATGTGTACTAACGAGAGCTTACACAGTCAATAAATGTCATTCCAAAAGGATGCAGCTGCTTGCACTGATTCTGCGCTTCATTAACTGCATTTCCACCCACCTGTTTGTGTAACACAGAGTTAAAATAGCACCTTCAAAGTGCGAAGCTGAGAGTTGGTGAATCAGAAAATGTGACAAAGAGCAACGGAAACAAACTGTACATAAAGTGATACAGCGAGACAAAATCCTGGCTTTCTATCGCTTTGGGGTTGACTTGTTTTGCCGTTGTAATGTTAAAAATGTTAATTTAGTAGCGTGTCTGCCTCAAAATTCAACTCACTAAATAATTGACCACTAAAAGAACTTGGAGTTGCATTTGTGTCAGCGATCATTTTCCACTTATCCAACGCCAGGTCATTTTGGACGCAGGCTAGCAGGATATTGGAGGCATCCTTCTCCCCAGCAAAACTTTCCACTTCCTCCCAGGTGATTCTGAAGCGTTCCGAGGCCAGATAAATAATAAAGTCTCCAGTCGGCTGTTCATGGAAAACCTTCAAAGGGAGTCACCCATGAGGCACCCTGACCCAATGCCCACATCACCTCAGCTGGCTCCCGTTGGCATGAAGAAGCAGCTGGAAAACTGTATACAATGAATTTCTCATTATGCAGGACAAGAGAACATAGTGCTGTGAACACCTCACAGTGTATGGTCACTGTTAACCATTGAGGAACAAATAACAGTGTGGAAGTCTTAGCTAGCAGCTATAATGTGGTGACCGTCTGATTGTTTTAATTAGCTCCTTTGGCGTGCTTTTTTATCCAGTTTAAAGCCAACATGCTTCCAGCTTCATCCCAGACTGGTGACCTATCCAGGGTGTATCCTGTTTATCATCCCCCACTTATCCAATTCAGCAACCCTGAACTGGATAAGAGGAAGAAAATGGATGAATAAAACCAGTATAATCCCATCTGTGAGGAGTTCATAAAATCAGTCGGAAATATTGGACTAATTGTGGTTATTTGGAAATTCTGAAAAGTTTAAAGTAAAACTTATTAATCAATCAATTGAAACAGAATAAAATCCCTGCTTTAGTATAATAAAATACCCACAATGTGTTTTTTATTATTATTAGCATTTTGTTTCTTTTTAACACTATCATTAGTATACACGATGCATTAAAAAACGAATGTTATTTAATAAAAATACGTAAAATATAAACAGAGATTTAGATGCTGACACACTTTGCATAAAAAATAAGTGCTGCAGGTTAATACCAGCTGGCAGAGAGTGGCAGGATGACTAATAAACTCTATGAGAGAGGATGAACTGAGGGTGATCAGCATACTTTAATTGAGAACTGTAAGCTAACACGCAGCCCACTTCTTCTCAATATGGAGAAGCTACGACCCATCAACGCGCCTGTTGAAGTGGGGGCGGATAGTGTGCGCGAGTGCTGGCATCAGAGGGTGAAGCAGCGAGAGGGAACAGATAGAGAGTAGATAATAGCTTTCATGACATCAAGATCTCCTTCAGAATAGCAACAACAAGGCGCTGTGAGCCATGAATCAAAACTGAGACACTCAAATGGAAAGCAATTAGCCCCCTGCTAGTGAAGTGGACCGCAGTCAAACAGAAGCAGTAGCCATGCTGACTAAATCAGAGAGAAACGCTGCAGAGGTGTGAACAAAAAGTCAATCAACAGGTTTTTTTCAGAGATTTAAAAAAGCCCCGAGACACATGTCAACAGGGCTCGTATCGCTGGCCTTGTCGACAGACGTGGGCAGATACTGGATGCTTTTTCCTGTTTTTTGGTGTTAAGTTCATTAGTAATGCAATGACGACTTTAAAATGGTCAGTTATGGTTACAAAAAGGACTCCTGTGTGCTAATAAATGCCAAAACCAAGCTGAACCCCCCCCCAAATAAACACTGATATATGACCAGAATTTCACCAGTGGTACACATCTGGCAATACAAAAAAAAAAAATCACAAATAAGTCCAGCTACTCTGAATGTCCCAATTAAAATTGAAATACAGCACAAGGCAAAATCCCCACCATCTGAGCTGGAGCTGTGCAGACTCTAAGGCAGTGGAGTTATGCTTTTATTTGGTCCAGATTTACGTTTTCTATCGAGCAGCTACAGAAAGCAAAAATGATTTCTGTCTGGTGTTTGTTTCAAGGTCAAAAACTGCAGCTCCCCAAGTAACTGCCTCCTCTGCTCTCACGCTAGTATTTTCTTTCTTTGCTTTTTTCTCCTTTTTGCGTTGCATCTTTGATTGTGCTTGTGCCAGCGTGCAGCCTGTCAGGAGCTATCAGAGGGGCCGTCTTGGCCGCGGTGGCGTGACTAAGCTGGGTTCAGGGCCCTCGAGGTTTTCACTGGGCGCTCTTCTTGCTGAGCGGTGACACATGTGTTGTGACAGGGAAGCTGCATTATGGACTATCTGGGGACGGCTTGTTGTGGCTGTGAGGGTTCACGGGCCGGGGTTGTGTGTGAGTACGTCACTGCCGATGCTCCCAGAGGTGGACATGCCGCACATTAAAGACAAGCAAGGGCATCGTGTGTGTTTGTGTACAAAAAAGAAAAGAAGAAAAAGCCACCACATTGTCAGATGACAGTATAACAAATCCACTTTGCTTCTTCCTTCTGAACCTGTGCATGAAACCAAAGGTGATTTTTTTTTTAAGCTAATAAAAAAATGGGAGTGAAATCCTCCAAGACTGCACATGTGTTAGCAGTTATGATAAGTGATTAACTACTTTTCCTTTCTGGAATGTGAGGCATTTTGAAGCAGTGTTTGTACATGTTGCATTAATTCTGTCAGGTCTAAATTCACCCCAGACACCCACACTAAAGCACTGAAAGAAACCTTTGAGAAAATTCCTCTTGAGCCGCAGGATCTCGGGCTGTAAATACTGCCCGTGAGCTCCTTGCTATAAGCGAGAGCCGTGTCGCACCTTCCTCTATTTTTACACTTAATTGTGCAGAAACAAACTTGCGTTATCCTTTCCTCTGAAGTTGCTCTCCGTCCTTGTGTGTCATTCTGGAGCACAAAGGAGCATTCATGATGGGAAAGCTGTGCCTGAGGGGGGGGGAGGAAAAAAAAAAGTCTGGGGCTACACCCTGCGGTCCTGACACACACACAAAAACACTCACTAAAGCAGCTCAACTTGTCTTGGCTGAGACCTTTTACACAAAACAGAGCAGGGAAAGAGAGGGACAAAGGGGATGATGTGAAGCCAGCCAGCTATCATCACCACTGACGTCCCTTCAGCATTATTTTTCCAGACTTTCCTTTGCAGTGGAGTCTCTATAATCCACTACATCTATCCTTTTTCTGCTTTTCTGCCTAATTACATACCAGTGCAGGTTTGTGTATGAGCCGCACACTTGTTAATTTTATGCTTGGCACCAGTGCGCTGAATCTCCTTAAGCGTACACTACATGTCTGCTAAGAGCCATGTTTTGCAATGCTGCTCCAGATGTGAGTCTCTGCGCCCCACTGAGGGAGATGAATAGCTGGGGGGGCTGCAGGCTACCTACAGGTTCACATCCTTAATGAGCAGAAGAGTCTGCTGAGAGCGAGATATGATTGATAGCTCAGCAACAGAACTGAAAGGGGGAAATCACAGTGAGGCTTTTGATAAAGACGGTGGGGTGGAGGGGCTCTGGCAGGCAGCAAAGAGAAGGGATCTGGCATCGGACTTGCCCGAGCTGGATGCCAAGAAGCCGTCCACCGTGCTGCAGAAGCCCCGACGCTTCCTCTTGTTACAGCGCCTCTCGTCTGTACTGTCTGACCTGGATGTTTCTCCCTGTTGCGTGCTTCACTATATTCCACATAGCACTTTTCACCCGCCTCCAAGGGAAACAAATAGCAAAGGTGGAATTCCTGGCAAGTGACTCCGGATGTTGTTGGCAGCGAGAGGAGGTGAAGCGCATCCAACACTATTACCAGCCGGCTGCACTCGAAGCCTTTATTTCACCAAAACAGCAGATACAGAAAGGCGGAGGGAGATGATGTTTATTTATTGCCTTCACTCCATTACGCATGCCAGGCTGGAATTTTTTAATCCCATCTGGGGCTAACAGGGTGTTAATAGTCCACCCTGGGAGCAGTGGATGCTTGTGACTCTAAGCCCGAGAAAGCACAGAAATGACATCAAGGAGACAACAGAAGATCAGGATTGAGCTAAATCGCCTAAAAGCCTGTCCTTTCAGAAGGCAGCAGTAATACAGGCAACCGCCACTTCAGGATTTGCAGCCAAGAGCAGTGGCCACAAAAATAATGAAGTGAGGCTGGATGGGTGCCAGGAGGGTGGCTGGTTATGTCAGCCTGCGTAATGTGTAGGACCTCGGTGTCTGTCACGTCAAACCAGTGAGCTATTGAGCGCCCCGATTCTCATTAGTCCCGCAGGTAGCAAGATCTAAATCAGGTTTATCCAACAGTTTACTCAGGTCGGTAAAATCAGGAGGACGCACAAAAACAGTTTCAATAAACATTTTCCATTCACAACTTAACATGTAGCACATTAAAACAAAATCATAAGCTACTGTTTAACAAGCAGACTGAAAACAAGGACCGCGCAGTGATTCAAAAACGAACCGAGACCATTTACTACTTCATTTTAATAGCCTACTTTTACTTTCCAGCGCCGGGATCCTGAGCACGTTCACACATTAGAGCGAGCAGATATGATCTTACCTGACTTGAATTGTTTGGACCTCGTCCTCGGCTCCACACTTGCTTTGTGGTAACGGCAGGAATCCAAGGTGCGTTAATGAAAAACGAAAAAACAACAACAACCAACTACTAAATAAATACTACCGCGTCCTCCGGCGGCTCTGCCTCGGTCTAATTTTAGACTCCTGGCAGACACGCGAGGCGCACAGGCGGGTTTAAATACTACTTGTGTAATTACCAGTTAATTAGCGACTTGTCTACATACTAATCAGTGAGCGCGCGCCGTTTTTCTTACTGCACCCGCGCGTTTTTCTAGACTGCAAAGGTTGACAGATGCTGCAGCTGTTTTATTTGATGTTTTCTTGTCTTCTCTTCGGCGGAGGGATAAAGGCGAGCCCCAGCGCTGTCTGTGGTAGTCCATTCACGGTGCTTCTCCGCGCAGAGGGTCCCGACCTGCTCCCGTCGGTTGACAGTTAATATGAACGTGCGGCGGAGAGAAAACAACAGCAGCAGCGCCGCAGCTCCATCCCGACCAGTACTGCTGAGGAGTTCACGGCCTGCTCGGAACTTCCCCCACTCTCCCGTTCTGAGTGACTTATCGCGCCCGCGTTATTGTATGTCGATTAATTTTATATTATTTTTGCAAAAAGCACCCGCAGAAGAGCGTTTTTATTAACACGTGATAGGTTGTTATGTGGGGGATCCCTGGGTACAAATTAAAAGTCAGCCAATTCCAATGTCATGTCCACGTGGTCGAGACGACCTGCCGAAGTTCAAAGCCACCATCAGAATGAGGAAGAAAGGTAATTTAAGTGAGTTTGAACGTGGCGTGGTTGTTTGTGCCAGATGGGCTGGTCTGAGTGTTTCAGAAACTGCTGATCTACTGTAATTTCCCAACACGGTCATCTCTAAGGTTTTCAGAAAACGGTCAGAGAAAGAGAAAACATCCAGTGAGCAGCAGTTCTCTGGAAGATACCAAAGGTTACAGGAAAATGGCCAGATTGCTTTGAGCTGCTAGGAAGGCAACAGCAACTCAGATAACCACAAGTTACAACAAAGTTATGCAGAAGAGCATCTCTGAACACATAACACATCCTAAAACATTGAAGCGGCTGCACTAGAGCTGCAGAAGAGCACACTAGGTGTCACCTGCCAGCACAGAACACAGCAGAAGCACAGCTGCAGCTTTGTGATGCTATCGTGGGAACATGGACCAAAGTCTGAGAGGAACGTTTCCAGAACTTTGTTGAATCCATGCTATGAAGAATTAAGACCGTTGTAAAGGCAGAACCAAAACTGTAAAGTATCTGTTATTAAGTGGAAAATGAAACAGCTTGTGCTTTTTTTTATTGTTTTTCATCAGGATTATGTGTAGCTACTGTTGCTGTTTATTCCTCGTCTCAGTCCTTTTACTCCATCAGTATATGGGATGACACGAAAATATAAATATGCAAATACTTTTGGTAATAAAAATAGATTTCACGTGCTGCTTTCTGTGCCCAGAATGCTCATTGGATAATCTGACCAGTGTAAGACAGACACATGGGTAAAATTCTGTAACATGTTGTAATAAAGTACAAATACTGTCCAAGGATGCCGGTGTCCCAAGTTCCTTTTCTTAGTTCCTTCAATAAACAAATACGTCATTGAAAAATATTGTGAATTTAAAAAATATATGTATTTTTTTTGCATGGCTTTTGTTTTTCAGAGGATAAGGTAGAAGAAGATATTAGCTAATTATTGTGAAAGTTAGAGACTAGTTTCTAAACAATCATTACTTTCTTTATAAGTATATTGTATGTAGCATAAACATCCACCTTGGCCCCAATAATCCAGCATCCCTCAGGCTCAAATTTAAACCTGTTAATCAGTAGTTGAGAATAATTTGAATCCAAGTTGCAGACGGGTATTGCTTAATCTACTTAATATTTTCTTTATTAACCACTTTACATAATCCCCTGGTCTCTAAAAAGCGTGTACTTCGGCTTTTGACTGGAGCCATCAAATGTTGGTATTCTGCAGACACTCTGTAGGGCTGTTGTTGCTCGCTGGAGAAATGAAATCACCTCAGTGTTTGGATTATAGTTAATGAAGCCAAGTGCTGCAGCAGTGTGCGTGCCTTTTTGTAAGTTTAGATGCTTTCGTTTATATCTGCCTGAAGAACTACTTTCTCTTCTACTTACTAAAATCTCCTTCAGCGTCAGTTAATTAATGCCTCTTTTGTTTGTTTTGCAGGACTACTTATTGCTCAGCCATCCTGGCAGTTGCTTATTGTTTTATTGGCTACACCATTGACTTCATTTACTTTCTCAAACGTCCACGTGCCCTCTGGCTGTAATAATATAATTTCCGACAGCACCTGAAGGATTCTAACAGTTTTTTTTTTTCAGACAGGTTGTGTGTTGGAAGATCTGCTCTGCAGGGATGTGACCGACAAAGAGAGGGGAGGGAGCAAACCCCTCTCATCTGTTATGCATTTCCCCTTTGATTCCACAGCAGCCACTGAATTTTATTTTCCAGTGTTTCTCCCTGAGAGCGCTTTGTTCTGCGTTCAGCTGTGGAACGTGTCGGGGAACACAGTTAATTGTGAAAACCTTGTATCTCTGATCTTGTTTTCTCTCTCTTTACCTTCTTTTCATATTTAGCTCAAACTACTGCTGGGTGTCAGGATCACACAAAGCAGAGGTGTCACTTCACCACAGCAAAGTCCCCGACAAGGGGGGGGAGGGCTGACAGCTTTAAAGTTGTCTGTCTGTGCAATAAAAATGAAGCTGGAATTAATTACACTCTTGTACAACAAGTGCAAACATATTTAGGTGTAGAGTAACAGATATCCACCTAAAGATGTGTTTGGTTTTTTTAACGTTCCATTTCTGTGCCATTTTTAGGATTTCTGCAACAGAGAGGTATTTAGATGTACACTCGGGTGTAGCTATGATATCTTTGCCTGTGGGGCAGAAACGTTCATCAAAAGATGCCACTGTACAAGTGAGCCCCTCTCCGCATGAGCTGCAGGCAGTCTGATTTCGAGAAACAACACCGCCACGCTTATTTTGAATTCATGCAAATTTCGGTGGTTTACATTTAACGGAGGAGAGTTAAAAGTTTATAAAGTAAGTGAAGTTCAAACATTGACAAAAAAAGAAACAGGATGCAATGGTTGCTCCACCTGTTGGTTATTTTGTGGAAATGCAATTTAAGGCAAATTTTAGGACATTGATTCAAATGCAACACACAATTCAATAAAAAAAAACCTCTTACATGATGATGTTTCTTTGTTTTTTTTTTCTTTTTTAAACAATATTATCACATAGAAATTCTCTATCAGAAGTCAATTAATAAGACAGTTTACAAATCAAAGTCAGTCCAAAGTACAGGAGAAAAATACATTTACAGGTACGTTAAGACACTGTAACACAAGGTTGCTGAGTGAAAAACAGTAAGGCACCGATGCCTCTGTGGCATAGGTAGTTTCTAAAAAATAAAATAAAATCACAAATTAAAACCAGCCTTAAAAACCAGAAAATTCTTAAAATCTTGTAAATTAAACGAAAGCGTAAGAAACGATGCAGCAAACGTACAAGTCTGAACACGTAATTAGTGGAACACAGCCTGTGAAAGATTAACACATTCAGAGCTCGTCAAAGGGATGTTAAACAGGTTTCTGTCGTTTGGTACGGAAGCAAAAGAAGACCAGCAGAGTTTAAATGTGTACACTGCACTGAATTTAAATGTACAGAGATCTGTTTTTAATTTCCTGATTGGAAATTTTACTTCTGTTTTTGTAAACAGACCACATTAAACAGAAAATTCATATGTCAAAAGTTTGCTGTTGTACATCTTAACTTCTTCAAACGACCCTGAACTAACCTAAAACTTTAAATTCTGCATTTTAAAATGACTTTCAAGTATTTTCACTTGTTTCTAAAGCACTTCATGGTCTCACATGCTGGCAGCAGATGAAGTAGTTGGCCCTCGGGTCCTTGAGCAGCTGCTTGAGGACAAAAATGTTTGTTTCAGTTGATGAAATTAGTAGATTCTCTTTCCTAAACCCCCCCCCCCAAAATGCACTGCTCTATTGCAGAGGAGTCAAATTATTGCCCTCCAACAAGCAAGGAAAACAACTTTGGAGAAGCTGAAAGTACTAAAGCCGGGTTAAGAAATGTACAACACATTATTGAAATCTGGAAAGAAAAAAAAACTTGACTGATCATGATCACAATCACTTAAAAACTTGGTGAAATCAGATTCGACCACAGTCATCATAGATATGAAATTAAGAGAACTACACAGCTGTGTAGTCTTAAGAAAACCACTTATCTGTGTGGCTAATCAGAAAAATGGGCTGCACGTTGCTGGGATCATAAGGACTGGACTCTGGGGCAATGGTAAAAGGTCATGTGGTCCAGATTTACCTTGCTCTAGACTTATGGCTAACTAACGAGGGGTGATGAAGTCATGCGCCCATCATGCCTCGTACCTGCTGGGCAAGCCTTAGGTTCAGCAAATTGTACGTTTAAAAAAAATGAGGTTAGCTGACTTCCTGAATATACTGGTACATATAGCATACATATGCTGATATACTCACAGCTTTAACATAGTGAATGACCAGGTTTTTCCATCAATGGATGTTTTTCTCCCCTGATGTCACGGGCATATTCAAAGACGACCATGGCCAGAGTCCAGATCTTAAGGCCACTGAGAATATTTGGGATTTCTGCCTCTCCAATT
Organism: Diplotaxodon limnothrissa; assembly: GCF_057381915.1. Lineage (NCBI taxonomy): Eukaryota > Metazoa > Chordata > Actinopteri > Cichliformes > Cichlidae > Diplotaxodon > Diplotaxodon limnothrissa. The sequence goes on along the minus strand of NC_140614.1, from coordinate 14,257,861 downwards.
GTCAAACAAGATAATAGTGAGAAATGAATGCAGTTCTAGATGGAAAAAAATGCTGGATAAATTTATCAAAATGATCCCACGTCGAATGCTGTCATCAGAGCTAAAGGCAGTCCAGATTGTATGATGTTGTTCCTTTTGTGATAGTATTGCTTTCTGGTTTTTGCAAACTCTAAAAACACTTTAACAACATTTCTGAAGTATTACAACGTGAAAGCATTTTCATTTTTTCAAATCTATAAACGTAACAGTATCTAGAAGTCAAATGTTTTGGCCTTCTTTTGCTTCCGTATTTGGAGGGAACATGAATCATGGATCAAGTGTTACGGATAACATTTCCAGTTGGTTTTCAGGTACTAATTCTCTCCAGCATAATTATATTTTCAGAGAAGAGGATTTTTTTCCCAGCAGTGTTAATATTTTTCATCTGTTACTTTACTGATAATAATATTGTAATATTATTAACTATGGGGCCTGTGATCCCACTTTAATATATCCCTGCACGTCTTCTGTTGAATTCCACACCCCCCCCCCCCCCTTTTCTCCCCCCCACAGGTAATCAAATATCACACTATACAAATTCACTCAAAGGCTCCAGGCTGATCCCATAAAATAAAAACCTTTTGGATTCAGATTACAGGTGCATCTCTACACTTCCAAATGAGCTTTGGTCTTTCGCATTGTGTGTTTCACTGTTGTGCTGTAAAGGCTGTGCTTCTGTTTCAAGCTGTTAGAAAGCATCAAAGCTGAGAAGTCTTGACAGATTGCTTTGAGATAAACTCAGCCGGTCTCCATCACACCCCTCTCTGGTTTTAGAAAAGGGAACGTAAATAAGACCTGAGCTATAAGACGTGTGTTGCTTCCCCCACGTAAACAAACTGAATCATAAAGAGTAGCAATTCAAACAGTATTGCTCACGGAGTCGGTTAATATTTGATTCACTAATAACTGGCTTGACACATTTTCTTCTCCCGGCTGCTGATACAAAAATAGATAAAACAGTTACTAATATAAAGCATATGTCAGACAATCAGGACTTGGCTTGTTTTCTTCTAATAACCAGTAATTGAAATCAGAAACGGTTACACCCAACAAGAAAATGCAACAACTCTACCTACATCACAGCCCCCTCCCACGCCCCCTTTACTGTACCTTCTCCAGTCAACACACACACACGCACACACACACTTGATAAACACTGCACAAAGCTACCTTTCACCACAACCACAGGCACAGTAAAGAGTATATATATATATTTTTTATCTGTATATGAAACGCAAAGATAAAGCGGCTGCAGCTAAAAAGCCCGTAGACAGTCTGCAGGGTTGTCGGTGCTCGCTGCCGTAATGAAATCGCCTCAAAAGTTTGAATTCCCTCCAGCGAGGCTGAGTGGTGCTGCACTGCGTGTGCTTTCTGTAAGTGTGGATGCAGGTCTGTGTGCTCTCAGGGTGTGTCTGTGTTTTGAACTCTTTAAGAAGTTGATGAACTGACTAAAAACCATAAGGCAAGGGCTTCTGTGTGGACACCCACAGCTCTCTTATAGCACCAGAGCAGGTTAGAAAAAGGTAACAAGTAGGATTTAGTCTCACCTGTTAGCTGTGATTTAATGAGCCGTTTATATTCAAAAAGGTGTCGGAAATTTCTTTAAAGAATCGTGACATTGCGTGTAACCTTCGAATGAAAAGTCATGTTCACAAAACCATCTAACTAACCTACATATAGCATATCCCAGTCAGTCAATGTGTCCTCCAACTGGTGTTTTCTATAAATATTCGACAATCTGAAACACTCATTTCTTCTCCATGATCACTATTGAATGTCATCTCGACACAAACCCTGGCAGTGATGTCAGGGCGTGTCTGACACCTTCTATTATTCTTCACATTTATTTATTCTACTTAAGCTTGAGATGCTTGAGAAGCTATGCTTGTAACTCAGTAGTGTCGGCAGAGAGGAAATCATTAAAGTGTAATAATTCTCACTCAATCTACAGCCATGAAAACGAAAGTATCAATTCTAAGGTTTTACTCATCAGGACAAAATAAATGTGGTCGGTAACAGAGGGGCGTACTAAAAACTGTTCATCTGACGATGTACTTTTAAGACCAGCTAAGTCCTAGATTATTTTTAACATTTTTTCCTGATACATAAAAACCTTAGAATTGACTTTGTTTTTCTTATGACTGCCTTATAACCTCCCACCACCCTGAATGAAACTGCACAGGTTACAATGCAGCGTGATGAAATAAACTTTGGTAAAGGACATTTAAAATTGAAAAAGTCCCTATATTCACTTTATAATTGTCCCATTTATGGGTACCCTGGACGGAGCATGTGGCATGCATGTTTCTAAAATGATGTGATAGTGATTAAAGCTGCAGTCAGAAAAAAGGTGAACAAACAAAATAAGAAAATGAAAAGTCCTCTTCCTCTAGTGCTCCCTTCTCTGTTCTAAACATCCACTAAAATATAATTTCTGATTTAAGACATGATCGTTACCAATCAGCTGGTCACGTCTGATAAAAAGACCTGCCAGTGCAAAGTCTCCGGTCACAGTCCATATCTTCTAAAGCCTGAAGACAGAGGGAAGGTGAACTGTAGGAGGTTAAATGTCATTTTTTGGTCCAAAGAGAAAGAGTCAGTGCAGTTAGCATGACCAGTAATGGTAGCTCTGTGTATCCACACCTCCGACTCACACATCAGACATCTGGAGAAGTTCTATGGACTATGTAAAAGATGGACACCATAAAGGCGTTCATTGGTTTGGACTCAGTATTTTTGCTATACTAGGTTTTTGGACCCAGAATTAATGATATGTAGACAAAAGGGTGGAGTGAGAGATTTCTTGGATGGTTTGTACCACACAGCAAGCTCTTTTATGTGTTAGACAATTCTATTAGAGGTGCTACAAACAGCATAAACACAGTGGAGAGATCCAGTTCAGTGACTCCAATTAGTAGAGAATGGGCTTAGCTGATGGACCATAAACAGACTATAAACATTTTAATGATTTTAATGCTTTACATTGGGCATTTTAAAGTGGGAGTCTATGGGGACTGACTCACGTTTGGAACCAACCTCAAATGGTTTTTGCGCTTACACACTGGTGTCTCTTTTCTTCTTTTAGCTTTGGAAGTTCCTGTTTGCTGTTAGACCGGCCTTTTGCTTCTTTGTTTACAGGTCCTTATCCATGGCTCCTTATCTCTTCTAATTGCTTTATCTTTTTTGATTTACCATTAATGCATTCTGACTGAGTTAAATGTTTTGCTGTTGCTGTTTGGATTGTCACTCTTTGTTATATCCTAAACAAGCCAAGGCTTGCACTTTGAGGTACATGAACCTCATTCCCAATGTATGAACTAGGATTTTATGGAAGTTCCATGGTGACTAGTTTGACCTCCCCCATGAGTCCCTTTTTACTATTTATGACTGAATGGGTTCTCAGTCGTCTAATGGTAATCTAAAGTGTTTGAACTGAAGGCAGCTGCACTCGCTTTAGGTTCCTGAAGAGGTTTTACTTTTCATTCAGAAGATTGTTTTCAGTTCTAAAGACTGATTCGGAATGCTGTCTAGTGCGCCACCTAAGATCATGAGTTATGCTTACGTGAGTGGAGGCGTGAATCCAAAATCTGAACATTTGTATTTCACAGTCTCTTCTTCTTTAGGTGCAAATAACCCTTTCAGGTGAGAGGTGACGATGTCTTCAAAAACCTAAAAGGAGTCCAGCTGCCTTTGACTGAAGCACTTCAGATTGCTTGTAGTATTTTAAAGAAGTACAGGAACCTTCAGGTGGGAAGCTTTTTTCCTTTTTAATTATTTTACAGTCCCTATTTTACACCATTGTAGAACTGCCATTTTAAAATCTGCCAAACTTCTTGTGCTTTTGAAGTCGATGGGGATGACACAATGGTAATGTCCAGCCTCGTTTGACATTTCCAGGTAAGAAGTTGTCTCTAGCTAAATTTTAAGATAAGGATCTGCTAAGAGGTGGTCTGGAAAATATTTGTTAAAAAAATATAATTACAAAAATTAAAACCTTCTTTAGAAACTCCTACTTGTATTTATGCGGCTGGAGGTGTGGGTACATATGGCTACCAGGTGTAATTTGCTCAATGATCTTTAGCCCCAGCTAAACCGGCTCAGCAGACAAAAAGATGCCATCTACAAAAACTTAAAGGTCATTACACGGCAGTATATGGAAAATAGCATGTCTCATCATAAAACTAATTCATGACTGTTTAGCCAAACAGAGCCATGAAATCGCTTATGCCATGCCGAGCTGAGAAACTGAGTGCAGATGTGGTTGTGTTCCCGTCTCTTCATCACCACTGACGCTGGTTCATTGGACGGCATCGCACTCCCGCTTCCCAGTTGAACATTTCCATTTCCTGCCCATCTGAGACAAAGATGGCGGCGGCGCCGTGTAGCTATGCCCGCGCATCTTGCTGTGCCATTAAGATTCCAGCAAGCTGTGCCAGCGGCAAACCTGCTGTCCTTTAGACTCTTTCATCTGAGTCCAGTGGGTGAGCTCCTCCTCTCCAGAGCTGTTGAGGCCCAGCGAAATCCAACCAATCATCTCCTTGCGCTTCATGCTGCGCTTGTTGTAGACGGATAGGATGAGCGTGACGTCCGAGAGCTGGAAAAGAGCTACCTGGAAGACAAACGTCTCTTTGTAGGTTGGGTTGGGCTGACCTCGACAGATGGAGGTCTTACACTTGGACATCTCATGGCCCATGGAGTTAAGTAAGGTCAGCTTAACATATGTATCTAGAGAGGAAGCAGGTGGAGGAGAGAGTTACAAGGGAAATGATACATCTTTATATATATTTTTTAAACCGTGAGATTCTACAATAGCTTTGTAGTAGTAAAAAAAAGGAAAGAAAATAATTCAGGCACCAGACTTAAATAATAGACCCTTTGTGCAAAATCCTTATGTTTCTTCACCTTTCCTCTTAGTAATCAGCCATGACGACCTGCTGCAGCTGTTTCCTCTGCAGCAAAGAATGACACATTTTCTCCACAAAGCATTCACTTCTGTAATAATGTCACAGCGGATGATATATAAGAGCATGACCACATAGGATGCGTTTTTTCTCCTGATCAAACACAAAGCACAGCTGTGAGCGCAGGGAGCGTTACTTCAGTCTTGTTGCTATGCAACTACTGATGTCTAATCTGAAATGGGGGATAATGCTGAAGATGAAAACTGACTGGAGAAAGTTAGTCATACGTTTGCTTGTGTTTGAAAGGATTAGGAGCTCCTTCTGAAACGAACCATGTAGCCAAAATTAATTAATTCTGGTTACGTGGTTCATCACAAATTACCATGAAGAGCTGCTATTATTTGACATAATGACTTATGCTAAAACTTTAGAGCCCGAGGCAGTCCCAAGACATGCTTTGTCCAAAATGTGACTCACATATTGTGCAGGATATACAGGTCTGCTGACACTAAATGAGAATCTGGGTGAGAGGTGTCAGAAACATAAGGGAAATACAAGACATTCGAAAAAGCCTTGAATAAAATCTATGGAGGAACTGCGTAACAGAAAAGAACCGGGAAAAATAAGAAGGTTAAGTTGTTGCACTGAGTGTTTTTCATGATTTATGAATTGAACGCCACTGCTCAGTTCATGGAAACTCCATTTGTTTCATGCATGTCTAAAAATGTGATTACTGCTTCCATTTAAAAACATTTCTTGCCAGCATTAAAGTGTTAATATGACCAATACCTGTATCATGTTCAGAGGGAAATAAAGAAAAATATAGATTTTATTTAGATTTTTTGGGTGTCATGCATTTGCCCTTATGACTTTGGCAATAGACACTTACTGTAACCCAGATTCACACTGGATTTATTTTTCTTTCACTATGCAAAGAGGTCTTCTTCAGTTTTCCCGTTAAGGTCTATTTCTCTCAAGCAGACTCTTTTCTGTGTATGGGCACACGCGTTTTTCTTTCATCATGCCAGAAACTTGTTCAGAAAAGCTTGAACTGACGTTGTTGTTAATTATATATCTGTAGAAAATCATTTTTTAAAATGTGTTTAGTATTGTTTTTCCATAAATTCCCAACTCCAGTGTGTCCAGGGCAGACCCAGAATGGTGAAACACTTCACTGGGAGGTATTCTATTCAAATGCCAGAAGTACCTCAGCTGGGTCTCTCAGTCTGTAGGAGTTGTGGTTCCACTTTGAGCTCCTTCTGAATGGCTGAGCTACTCCCCTGGCGAGCCCAAACACTCATGGGAGGAACTTCATTTCACCGCTTTTTTCTGCAAACGTATTCTTTCGGGCACTGCTCACAGTGTTTGGCTGTGAAGGTAGGAGGGACTGGTACAACTCCAAACTCAAAAAAAGTTGTGTCACTGTGTAAAATGCAAATACATTCAGAATTTGCTTTTCTCATAATCCCATATTTCATCCACAATAAAACAGAGAAAAACAGGTCATATATTTAAATTAAAACATTTTACTTTTTGACTCATTTTGAATTGTTTTGGCAGCAACATGTCTCGAAAACGTTTGGAAAAGTAAGTGATATTACAAAGAAACAGCTGGAAGATCATTTTGCAAATAAGTTCATTCGCAACAGTCAGTAGCATAAAAAGAGCATCTTAGAGAAGCAGAGTTTCTCAGAGGTAAATACAGGCAGAGGTTCACCAGACTGTCTGCAAACTGTGGAAGAATTTCAGAATACGCAAAATTCAAAACTGTCAACATGTTATAATCTATAGTACCAAATATCAAATGAAAGAATTTGGAGAAACCTTTGTGTGCGAGGGACACGACCAAAAATCAGTATTGGATGTCCTTGAAAAAGGCATGATTGCTTAATGGAAATCAGTGCATGGGCTTAGGAACACTTCCACAAATCACTGTCTGTGAACACAGTTCACTGTGCCATCCACAAATGCAGGTTAAGGCTCTGGAAGCTGCAGCATTCTGACTACAGGGAAGAAGGAACATCCAGATTGTTATCAGCGCTGTTCAAAAGCCTGCATGCTTGATGCTATGGGGTGTATTAGTCCCTACGGACTTGGCTGCCTACAAATCTGATCGCATCTTTTTAAAGAGAGTTCTGCATCCATAACAACAGATCGGACACGGATGGGACAACCTTCCTCTCCCAGAAGCCCAGCAACTGGTGTCATGGGTTCCCACATGTTTACAGACTGGTGTTAAAATAACACAGTAGTAAACTTGATCTTGTCCCAACTTTTTTTAGTGCGTGTTGCTGCCATCAAGTATAAAATGTGCCAATATTTTCCTTAAAATAGTGAATTCTCTCTAAGTTTTGTTGTGAATAAAATAAGAGTTTATGAGACTTGCAAATTATTGCACTTTATTTTACACAGCTTCATTGAAATTTAGCTTGTAAATTGGCCGCTTCACCTTCACACTCGGCTCACTCTTCACCAGAGTGGCACATCGTCTGCATTGATGCATCAATCCTGCTAGCCTCCTGTTCCACTCCTCTCCAGCTCCTTATCAAGACCCAGAGGCAATTGAACGCGTCCACTTGAGGCGCAACTTGTTATCAAGACCCCGACGTCCTCTAACTCCTCCAAGTGGGGCAGCAATTCATTTCCAACCTGGAGTGGGCAGTCCACCCTTGTCTGGCTGAGAACTGTGGCCTTAAATTTGCAGGCGCCAGTTCTCATTGCTCAAGGAAGCTTGCACAACCAAATGATCTGCAAAAAACCCTACTGCCCTCTGCCGCTGCACTAGAAACTCTTTAAATAATCTAATTTTTAATAATCTGATGAATAAAAATGATAATTTCATTTGTTAGTATTTATTTTAATAGTTGCGTTATGCAACTAATGCAAGCATGTTGCCAGGTTTTCATGCATATAGGGGCTTTTAATGTGAAACAGAACAGAAAAAGCACTTGCTACTAGTACGACTGCTGGTGCATAATTCTAATATGTTATTATATGAAGCTTTCAGATGAGATATGAAAAAACATATTTAGCTCAAGACCCTAGCAATCAAAGACAGAACATAATATATCGAGTCGGGATTAAAGTATCTAAGAATTCTGAGCTTAGAAGCACGACTTGTACCGCTGATACTCGCAGTTTGCGACATTTTCCACCTTTTATTACCCCGCTGATCACATTCCAAAAAACAAAATCCCGATAAAGCTCATTCATTTAGCCCAGAAGAGGAAAAAGCAAAAAGGAAAAACACTGCCATTATCAAGTGATTTCAGCATTCACGCTTTCCTTATTCACTCCTCATTTCAATGCAGAAATCATGGCACAAACTGAAGCCATAAATCCAGCGGAAAGTAAGCGAGGCAAGACTGGCAATCACAATGGATCTTTGAGAGTGTTTTGCCCCTCGTCTACAGCCATACTCTGTAATAATGCTGTGTATTATGTTCCAGTCTAAGAGGGGTATAAGGAATGAATTGCTGAGGGTTTCATGCTGTCGAGTGCCAGCTGCCTTCCAACGCCTAGCTCACCGCCTTCAATCACACATTCAGTTGCTCTCTTTGACATAAAAGCAGAGTGAAAAAAATAGCCTTGATTTCTTTTTTGACTGCTGCTGAATGGGCTCTGTAGAGCTGTGGATGTCTTAAGTGGTCAGTAGCGGTGATGCATGGCTCTTTGGCATTGTTGCTGAATGAGAGGGGCTGCGGCTGATGATTAACTTGACTCGTCGGCTCGGTACTGTTTTGAAATGGCAGAAAAGAAGCTTTGAAATTGCTCCGCATCTTTCACCGTGCTCTTTCCACTTTGTAAGGACGCACAAAGTCAATCAAGGCCTTCGTGAGGATTTTGCACAAAGGTTTTTTTCAGTGTTGCCAGATGCGACTATTTTCCAAGTACAATTTGAAGACTATAAAGTATGTGGATATGCTATTCAAGAATGTACAAACAATATCAAAATCTGACAGCTAGTTATTAGTTAGAGACATTCACGAATACATGGAACATGGCAATTAATGGGAGGACAGTACAGTGTGGCTTTTAGATGAATATTTATGCAACTCTATTACAGAAGTCCTGTTTATGTTTCATATGCTGGAAGCAAAGCCGAAAAATGTAAAATGTGCAAAGCGTACTGTTCGAATTAGGCCAGCACTCAATGACAACATCTCCTTCTTGCTGGCTATCAGACACCAAGAAAACTAGACTGACATAGCATGAAAAAGGCTGAGTGAAAACACGAAGGACTTCCAGGCAACACAAGAAACGGGCAAAGGAGGCAGGAGGGGGTATCTCAGATGCATGCGTGATGTGATACGCATTCAGAAATACAGCAAGAAGACTTACAGTACAACAGCCGAGCATCTTCATGGATGAGAGTTAAAATGCAATAAGAGTCCTATGGTCCAAAGTTTACATGAATTTAAAGAAAGTCATATTTCAGGTTTTATGGGAAAAGCTTATCTTATCAAAACTGCTTCCAAGTGAGAATTTAGTTACATTTTTTCAACTTATTTGGGATGGGTGCAAAGAGCTTGGGCTCCCAATATTGCATAAACAGTTGCTGTTATATGTAATTTACATTTTTATAGCAACAATTGTTTCATAATGTAAAACCTATAAATTACAGAGAGACAAAGTTAATCACAATTATCATGTGATCCAGTAAGAGTAAGCACTTGGCAACGGTGGGAGCGAAGAACTCCCTTTTATGAGGAAGACATGAGGAAAACCAAGCTCAGGAAGCGGCAGCCATCTGATGCAACCGACTGGGGGATGAGGCGACATTGAGTCAATCCAACATACTACAGCATCAAATTAGATATATATTAATGATAGAAGCCAGTTAAATTAGTGTGTCTCCAATCAACAGTCATTCCATTTACTTACATCTATTTGCATCCATGAAGATGTATTTAAAAAAAAAAAAAAGGATGTGAAATTAACACTGATGACACTTTACAGGGAAGAACAGAAACTCACCTCTGATAATATAAACCTGTCCACCTATCAAGTGTTTTAGACAACAGAACAGTCCATCTGACAACAAGGGTTGGACAGCAGTAAGAAAAACAGCGGACCAAGATGTCAAAAAGGTAGTAGGGTGAGAGAGTTTCAGGTGCAGACATAACAGAAGATGCAAGGAAAGAGAAACAGGGTCAGAAGGCCAACAACAACAACATTTGCACAAAGTTCAACAAGAGGCAGTTTTTGTTTGAACTTGCTGCTCAGATCCCTGGAAGCTGACTGAGGAGGCTGACCGGGAAATGAGGGAAACCAGAGGAAAACTGAAAAGCAGGTGGTGGCCGAGATAGAGTACACTATCTCTGATTCGGAGAAGTTATACGCTGTGCATAGTCCCTCTCTGACTGAACGTAAGGAAGCACATAGTATGTAAAATATATAGACTATGACTACAGATGTTTACAGGAGATACAAACTCCTATGCACAGGCTCAACTTGTCCTCTTCCGCTCTAGCATTTGAAACATTAAAAGTGTTTTCCTGCTCTTTCTCGAACTGGACAACAAAACGTTTTAGGGTACTTACTGGGTGGTTTGTTAGCAGCCAGGTTTTTGAAGTGGATGCCTTTGATGACTTCCACAGAGAGACGTCCTGTTGTGGCGTTGTAAACCAGGCCCACGAGGATCTCCGGTGTGGAAGCCTGACTGACTGACTGGAATGACGAGGCGCTTTCACTGCATGTCATATCTGAGAGGCTGACCTGGGATTCGCCACCCTGAAAGAGTTGGCAAACATTCAGAACATTCTTAATATCAGTTTTTAATTGTTAAGGATTTTCCAAAACACAAATGAATTACAATTCAAACAGCAGTTCACTACACCCTCCCTTTACTGCTCTGTCCCAGCAGGACGTCAAACTCCTTACTTGGTCATTGTACTGAATTTTTCGCATTCATCGATCACGTCAAGTAATCACTCTCAGACAGACGGGTGAGGTACGCAAATAACTGCCATCTACTTTATAAACACAGACAGATTGCTAGCATGTTTCAATCAATCTCAGTCTGTCTGTGCCAATGAGCGCAACTCATCTGTAATCCAACACAGTTGTATTCTGGTTATATTCCTGAATAAAGGCAAAGCTGCCGAATACCTTAATGCCTATTTGATTTTGCAAATCACCGTCATGCAGTTACAATGTATCCAGTTTTCCGGTTTCAAATCTACGAGATTCTGGCTTTGACTTCTTTTAATACACTACATACATGATGTATTTACTATCACAGAGTGTTGGTTTAGGCAAAATAGTGTCGTATAGTACACGCTAAATAATGCTAGCCACTATAACTTGGATATAAAATATGGTGGTAGCCAGAGTGGGATTAATGATCTGTTACTGAAATCACACTCAGTGGATAACGGCTTAACCAGGATAATCCTACTTTTGAACACTAATAATAGTAACATTTACAAAATAAACTTTGCATTTGATTCATTATTACCTCAAACTGTTGACTGAGCTCTTAAAGTCATCAGAGAGTGAGGATGCTGGACTAGGCCAGAAGCTGGCCATGGAGAAGAACCGTGAGGAAAATAAATCAGATTCAGGGAAGATTTTAATATGATATCTCCAAACAGATAGCTAACCCGCTAAAAAAGGAGCCTGTATTAGGCTGGGCAAGCTAACATTTGAAGGTTACGTAATGCACATCTTTTCTTTATACTTAAGGACTTGTGTTTTTGGATAGGCTAAAAATACTCTTTACATTTTTAGTTATCTTATGTTCAGTGAATTAAGCACTGAATGTTGCTGTATTGGGTTAATTCAGCACCTGGATATCTACATAAATAAAAAATATTGTTACTAAAGGGAAAGAAAACTAATATCTGACAGATTCAATGCAGGATAAATAGGTGCCTTTTAAGGCTGCCTTTCTTCTTTGTAGCCTTTGAAATAAAGTGAGCGAAAGGAAAAAAATAAGTAAACTGATTATTGTTTATTCCCTAAGATGAAATGGAGGCAGTGTCGCACTACCATCTACTCCTGAGAAGCATTAAAAGCCAACAAGCAAACAAAACAGGCAGTTCAGTAAGAATGATCTGCAAAATGTGATCTCACTCTGAAAATGTTATCCAGTTGGATGAAAGATCAATCAACAAAGAGAAGTAATTAGTGAGGTGATGAGTGGCAGCTTGAAAGCCAACACCTGCTTTGATCATCTTACCGGGAGTGCACAGCATGGGTCTAATGTGACCGGCACCGACATTTTGCCCTGAAGGTTGAGCTTGGTGAGGTAGAACACCTTTTCCCCGAGCACCTTCTCCTTCTTCATTCGTCGCATGCTGTAAAGGCGAAATCTGATAGCATAATTGCTGATCATCTCTGACTCCACATGGCTGAAGCGGAAGGTCTCCGTGAAGATGGGGCACGGGCCTCTCTGGATCCCCGTCTTCGCCCTCTGTTTCTTGGTGGGCAGAAGCACCAGATGAACCTGCCAGGAGATGTTACCGGTGCGCTTGTAGCTGGGAAGGTCGGTTACTGCCATGATGGTTACAGACAGCTGCTGCTCCTCTGAGTTGTAGTCAAACACGATGTCGAGGGTCCCGTATTTTGCAACAGGATCTGGTTCATAACCTTTTGGTAGCTGGGCTGCTGATCCACGGGCTGACATATCCTACGGAAACCAATGAAATGTTCAGTGTTCAAAATAACACCTCAATCTAAAGTATCACTCTGATATTGCATGACTGGTATTTACCTCTGGGCTGAGGACAGCTGTACTGTCACTGGGCACGTCCTCCTCATAGCCCTTGTTGAGGTAACTCTCAGTCTCGGGGCCGTCGCTGCCCTCACTGGGACACTTGCCAAAAGAGAGGTGGGGGCTACCGCTGGTGTGGGACAGATCACACTTGGCATCACCCAGATCTGACAGCGTGCAGGACATCCTCGGAGAGCCATTCTCATCCTGATAGGGCGGTGGCTGAAGCTCATCCAGTGGCGGCGTCCGTCTCATCCTCTGGATGCAGTTGACTGGTTGGGAGGATATAAATAGATAAAATAACAAAATACAGACACATCATAACACATCGTTTAATAGGAACCATTAAAGAAAGTAATTTGGTTGCACACATTTACAGCTTCATCAGTGCTTCACTGTAGCAGCAGGTGGTGATATTCTGTATTCTCATCATCATCAACAAACATCATAGCATCAAAAGACCAAAACGGTCTTAATGCCTTCCAACATACCCAGCTTGTCAATCCAATTAAAAGCACTACATCCATGAAACAAAGTATTCTAGAGTCAAATGTGAGGCCGTCTGTCTGACAGCTAAAGCTTGGCCCAAACTGGGTCATTCGACAGCACGAGGACCCCAGGATCCCAGGCACAGCAGCAAATCACCTTGATGTGTTTCTTTTTAAGAATGGCTGAAAAAGAAAGAAATCAAGGTGTTGCAATGGCCCAGTCACAGTCCAGACCTCAGCTCAATTAAAATGCTGTGGAAGGAAAGCAAACGACAATGAACTGAAGAAGAGTGGGTTAAACTTTCTCCACAGTGTTGTGAGAGAAAACAACGACTTCAGTTAAAGGTGGGACAACAAACTACTGACTCACGTGGTGTACTTAGATTTACACGTGACATCTTTGTACATCTTATTAAAGATTAACAGATAATAAATTAATTGTAACAATACCAGGTGAGTCTTAATGTTTAATCTTCAATTCTAACTCTATCAGTATTATTTCGATCTGTAAATTTGTCATTATTATGATTTTGTTTAAAAATTTTCAGACTTCTTTTTCAGCCTCACAAACAGATCTGATGCAGCTGCCCTCGTGAGTATAATAGCTCTGCGAGAGGAATCTTTTGAATGCACAGTCTAAATAAAACATCAGATACACACCATTAAAAGGACTGAACTGAATACTTCTTAATCTGCCACACATTTTATGCCTCTCACCTTTCTAAATGATTCAGTTGCCTGGAAGGCAAAGAGTGAGGCTGTGCTGAACATTTCTGTGGCACTTACAAAGAAGCCTGAATAGTGTTGTCAGCTGCATTCTCAAACCTGACTCCTTTGTCCAATTTGGATTCACAATAACTGAGCAGCCAATGCTAATACTCCCAGAGGGACGCTGGTGAGGAATGAATGCTTTAAACCCAGCCTGTTGCAGAAAAAAATAAGGGGGCAGAGAGAGAGAGAAAAGAAAACAAAAGATGAAGAAGAACATAACTTGAAAAGAACGATCTCTTCTTTCCTCTAACTTTTGGAAAAAGCCAACACTGTCATGACGTAATCCACTCCAACACAATGTTCCAGCTTTCTCCCAAGTTCCTGAAACTTTCACTCTTAATAATGTCGGTGAGACACCAGCTCAAAGTGGCACATATCAGTGGCAGGATAGAGGCAAATGAGTCTTAACTAAGTGTCATGGAGGGCTTGATAAAAGGAGCAAATCCATTTTGAGCAGCTTTTTCCCGCTGAGCCGGGGGCGGTTGATTTGATAGAAGCTGCCGTGTAAAAGCACTACTCTTTTCTCCAGCCCGCTAATTGGGACGGTTACCATTCTTCCCCTCGTCTCACCCACCCTTTCATCCCTTCTCTGCTGGCGTTCGCCTTGTTTTGCCTTCTTGTACCTCTTCAAGTGGGAAAACAGTTTGTGAATCTCGCCTGTGAGAAGCAGGTAAAAATATCTCAGATGAAAAAATGAGAGATGCTGCATTCGGTTGTCCTTTTCCCAACTGTAAGCAGGAGGAAACACACCTGACCTCCTGATACCTTTCTAAAAGTTTTAAAAGGAGTTAAGCAAAAATATCAGCGTCGGATAATGTAGAAGGCTAAGTGTAAAGAAAACAGAAGTGCCATCACCCCAATTCAAACAAAGCAGGTGAAAGAAGCAGATAGATTTACTATATTACCAATAAATACATAAAACTGATATTTATTCTCCCTGTGAGAAACCAGTTGTGTCAGTGTTAAAGCCACTTTCTGCATGGTGTAAATGCAAACAAGCTACTACTTTATCATTAGTTTTTTCCCAGAAACACACTGAGAAGAGCTGCACCACATTCCAGCACTGACCTCACCAACTTGAGACAATGCTTTCAGTTCCAGACGTGCCCCAGAAGTGACCGTCTGCTCCGTATCTCTTAAAATAGTGGATAATCTACTCATTCATTCATTTATTTATTTAACTGGAAGCTGTTTAAAGCTGCACAGGGCAGATGAGGAGACAGGAAGTCAGAGACATCAGGAACCGAATGGAAAATTCAGTCAATTTTCAAAATAAAAGACCTCATACAGACTAAAGTCTCTGATTCTAAAACACTCGATGGAAGGACAAAACAAGGACACCCAGTATGAGTGCATGACTCGAGTTACATTAACAGTTGCACACCCTATTGTAGACCTTTTGTTAGGTTTTGTATTGTTGATTGTCATTTATGCTTAGAAATATTTAACCATATATGCTTAGAGGTGTATAATCAATTGTGTAGTGATAGGATGTGTGATCTTTAGCAGGCTGCAAAGGCTTGGTGTGCATTGCGCACCTACATCCTGGGAACATGGGAAGAGGTCGTACCTTGTTTTATTGTTTTATGGTAGGATAAACGTGGCTATATCTGTTTTAGGCTAAGTGCCTTTTGTTTAGATTAACTGTTGGACTTCCAGACCAGCAGGTTTAGGGAAGTCATTTATGGGGTCACACTCTGACCCCCCCCCCCACACACACACACACACACACACACACACACAGGCAAGGTACTCTTTGTTTGTATGTAGACGGCGTATGTTAATGAACCTATGCATATTCATGTAACCTCAATAAAAGAGCAGTGTTACGGGGGAGCGGACGAGAGCAACTGGGGTCAAGCGAAGGAACGGCGTTTGTCCGGTTCTCTCCCGTGCACGAGAAACATGAAGAACTTTGCCTACTTCGTGTCTTGCTTGCGGTGTAATTATATTGTCTTCAACGTTCCAGCGAATAGGTTCAAGCTACAAACCTATCACCTTTTTACCCCCAACTTTATAGATCCTTAAAAACATATAAAATATGCTTGAAGATGTGGCTCTGTGGAACAGTGGACTGAACCCAGCTGCAATGTATTCCAGTTCTTGTGTGAAAGCTATATTTGAAAAAAATAATTAATTTATTCATTAAAGAATCTCTGAAACACAGCCGGGATCTATTTTTCTGGCTTAGCATGGTGGTAGAAACTAAATCTTAATCCTGAAGACAATGTACAGGATTGGAACTACTTGCTGGAACTACATTTCACTCAAGAAATAATCCCTTAAAAATTGTGCAGAGTATAGACTATGACGACTGAATGCCCTCCTCCCAGTTTCAATCCCCATTTATTCTCTGTCTACAATATTCTTTGTAAAACATGTGCTCAGAGGTGTGGATACTAAAAATGGCTTCCTTTTGCTTCTGAGTTGCAGCATATGAATAAAGCTATCGTGATCTCACTTACACCTCACCGATTTTCATGTGAGAAAAGTGCTAAATGTGCAGGTTTGAGTGCGAGATGAACAAAATTTGGCTGAGAAACATTCTCTCACTTTTGTTAGTTAATGCTTCAGAAAATGTTTTTTTGCTCTTATTGAGCTGGTTGGGTAACCATTCAGAAGTAAACAAGGTCTTTAAAAATGTGGCCGACTTCCAACATGGCACCAGTCATCGCTGCACCCTCATTCACAAGTGAATTTTGTTCTATGTGAAAAACTAATTTGCTTCTTTCCAAGGTTTATGTTGGATTTTTAAAACCACTTTCATTCAAACTGAATCAAATCATGAACTCTGGATTGATTAATTGAGCTTTCTGGTCAGAGGTAGGCCAATCAGCTCTGAGTAAAGTGCATGAAATAAAGCCACAATCAATGAAACCTCATCCCCAACCTCCTGTAGCAGATGGCTGCTGTTTCTGAGCCTGGTTCTGCCGAAGGTTTCTTTCCTGTAAAAAGTGAGTTTTTCTTTCCCACTGTCACCAAGTCATCGGGGGTTGTTTGATCTTTGAGTTTTCTCTGTGTCATTAGAGTGTTTTACCTTACAAAATAAAGTGTGATTTGGTGATATATAATTAAAATTGAACTGAAACCATAGCAACAGGTAAATTAACAGAAATGTGAGTGTCTACCATATTTCTCTTAAAAGAAAATAATAACAAAAGAAAAAAAGAAGAGTTTTTTTTACATAACAGAACAGTTTACATTTAATCTTTAAATCTAATCATTATTATTTTTATAATAACTGGTTTTTTTTTCACTAATTATTATAATTATTGCCAAGAGCAAAGTACAGGTGACAAGACAAAATAAAAATATGGATACAGTGACAACACAGTTTATTTATGGACCTACTCATAATCATATACAGCAAATGATTTGGAGGGTCCATTGACCATAAGCTGAAATCCTACTATCCACATGAGTGAGAAAACCATCAAAAAGCACTGGTACATGCTGTGCAACACGGTTCTCAAAGTGGCCATTAGAGCAGGGGCTTACTTCAGAGAAGGGAAACCTTAGATCATTTTTCTGCTTTCTGCTTACTTCCTATTTTTGGAGTCTGAGTGAAGCCACCGGGGCACCCAAACTCTGATTCTGCAGCTCTGGCACAATCCTCCTCATGTTTTATACATATGTCCTGAGGATGAAGCTCTTCATACTCAGACAAACACAACAGCGGTAGCTGTGGGTGTGGAGAGGAAGCTTTTATGGCTGTTTGCTTGAAAAAATAATGAAATGCGTGTCCTTTAGCGCTCGTGGAAAATCATGGAAACGATTCACCTATTTATCTAATGAAACTTTCCATATTGCAGAGAAAGCCTGAACCGATGTCAGCCATGGCACGAGGCCGCTGCTTTGATATTGCTGGTCCACGATGGCTTGGTGGGAGAGAAAACCACAGCCATCAAAGCCTTACCACAGGGAGGAAAATAATGATCCTCCAGTACTTTCAACCGAAGTGCAGCCACGGACGGACAGAGTTTTTACCTCCTCTTTGGTTATAGTCGAGCAACTATAAGTAAGCTGATTATGATCTGATGAACCAAAAACTTTACAGAAGGCACACAAACAACTGCTTTGCCTTGAATTTGTTTTCTTGGAAGCCAAGAAATACATCATCTGCCAGTTATCTGGATAATCCTTGAAACCTTTAAGGGTATTAGAATCATGAGGAAAAAAATCAAAACAAGACCTTGCGTAGCTAACATGTTGTCATAAATAAACCGAGTAAATTTCAAATTATTGCTGGCAGGCTCTTGTGACTCAAATCCCTGCTTCTCTCTCACGCACAAAGAACACTCACTACGTGACGTTCCTGCAACAGGCAAGTAGTCAGTGATGGATTTGTGCAAGAAAACAAACATGACTTCAAACCAAAGTAAACAGCTCAGTCAATATATACTCACCAGCCACTTTATTAGGTACACATGTCGAACTGCTCGTTAATACAAATATTGGCCAATCACATGGCAGCTACTGTTTGCACTGATCTAGACATGGTCACAATGACATCATGAACTGAGCAAACTAAGCATCCGATTGTCTGTGTGTGTGTGTGTGTGTGTGTGTGTGTGGGGGGGGGGGGGGGGGGGGGGGGGGGGTGTGTGAATGTGACATTGTTATTGGTGCCACGTAGGCAGAAACAGCTGACTTACTGCTGATCCTACACAAGCACCTCTGACGTTCACAGGCGATGTTCCTGAGAAGTTCCTGATTATACCTCTGCATGAGGTATAATCAGAATCAAAACACTATCAATCCAGCAGGGGAAATTGTTTTTATTATCGACACACAATTAAAAATTATAAATATGAAAGAAAATGTAAATGCTGCACCGGTCCGTTGTGGTGAAGAGAGAGCTGAGCGTAAAAGCGAAGCTCTCAGTTTACCGGTCAATCTACATTCCTACCCCCACCTATGGCCACGAGCTGTGGGTAGTGACCGAAAGAACGAGATCGCGAATACAAGCGGCGGAAATGAGCTTCCTCCGAAGGGTGGCTGGCCTCTCCCTTAGAGATAGGGTGAGAAGTTCAGCTATCCGGGAGGGGCTCAGAGTAGAGCCGCTGCTCCTCCACATCGAAAGGAGCCAGTTGAGGTGGTTCGGGCATCTGACAAGGATGCCTCCTGGGCGCCTCCTGGGTGAGGTGTTCCGGGCATGTCCCACCGGGAGGAGGCCTCAGGGCAGACCCAGGACACGCTGGAGAAATTATATCTCTCGGCTGGCCTGGGAACGGCTTGGTGTGACCCGGCCCCGGATAAAGCGGAAGAAGATGGATGGATGTAAACTTTCTCTACTAAAAAATAAGTAAAACAAAGACGCTAAAAGCTCCACACCCACAGCATGACTGACCTTGTGGGTAAGTTTATTGAGTCTGCTGGTACCTGCTGCCTCAGCACACCACAGTACAGATGATGGCACAGGCCACCACAGGCTCATACAACACTGTGAGCATCATCGGGGAGATATTAAACGACCTCAGTCGTCTCAGAAGTTGATAAGTTTTTGGAGAGCACTTCTGTGTTTTTAATGAAGTTTATTTTACTGTCATTGTGAACACCAAGACACCTGTAATCTTCCACTGTCTCCACCCAGACCCCATAAATGCAAACAGGAGCCAGCGGTGTTCTCATCCACATACAGTTTGCCCAAGTTAAGCTGCAGATGCTTTTGCCTGCATCACATAACAAAGTTACCCACCACAGCCTGATACAGCCCACTGTGGCTGAGTTATCAGAAAACTTTTGAAGGTGTCAGGCCTCAATGCAGGAGTTAAAGTCCATGGTGTAAAAGGGGAAGATGAGGGAGAGGGGACAGTGCCCCGCAGGGATCCCGTATCGCTTACTACACTTACTGTCCGACACACAGTGCTGCAGGCGCACATACTGTGGTCTGCCAGTCACTTAGCAAACTATCCAGGTCACTAGGGAGGCATCCACCTGCATCACTGTCAATTTATCACCAGTAGAGCTGGCCTGAAAGCACTGGAGAAGTTCAAAAAACATGATTCCCACAGTGCACGTCAGTTTGTCCAGGTGGGCGTAGACATGGCTGAGCAGGTAGAGAATGGCTGGGAGGCAAACTGGAGAGTGGCGGACATTGTCCTGACACTTTGGGCTCCTTAGAACCAACTGAGCATTGTTTGAGTCTACAGCCTCCCTGATTATTGTCACTCCTTTATGAGCACAATGTAATCATTTTCTGATAACAGGTCACGTCACAAAGCTGAAACCATCTCAAACTTGGCTTCTTGAACATGACAGTGAGTTCACTGTACTCTAATGGCCTCCACAGTCACCAGACCTCAATCAAATAGAGCAGCACTTGGATGTGGTGGAACAAGAGATCATGGATGTGAAGTCAACACATGTGCAGCAACTGTGTGATGCTATCGTGTCAATCTTAGAGGAATGTTTTCAGCGCATCTTTGAATTTGAACTATGAAGAGTTAAGGCGCAGTATTAGCAAGGTGTATGTGGCCAGTGAGTACATGTAGTGCATGTAGTGCAGTATTTTCAAAGTAAGCTTTAAAGCATCACAGCTGCAAAGGAAATACTGCACTGACATTTACATTTGAGGCACCAGAAACAAAATTCAGATTTCAATGATTACCTTTGGGACAATATTCTCTAGTTGGCTCCTTCGTGTCTCTAAATGAAGGCAGATTAAACATAAATTCATTCTAAAGTTTTGCTAGTAAGAGTTACCTGAAAATCCTGGAGTATAATATTACTGAATAGCACTCATTTCCCCATGTGGGATTATTTTCTATAGTGACCTAAAAATTCAAAGCATCATCTGAAGATAACAGAGACCATCTAGTGGATATCAGGAGACGCTCTGCTTTTCTTCAACAACAACCTTGTGCAGCCCGTTGCCTCTCTGCTAATGGAGTCAGAAGCACGCCATGTACTACTTCTCTCCCAGCTACGCATTCAAACGCGGCTTTAAATAGACTGTGCCAGACACCCGGCACTTGAACCCACTGTCTTATATAACACAAAAACTGGTTCAGACGTGATTCACCAATCAAGGACCCTGGCAAAGACTAGATTGTTTTTGTCTTTGAAAAATACTGTCAGACACAAGCATTCCTGTCTGGGTGTGACGAAAACAGGCAACAACAGCACTGCCGATATATTTCTGCAGGATGGAAAAACAGGTCAATCGGGGACTTTTAGATGAATTTGACATTCCTTGTAACAGTTTTCTTCTCTATGCAACAGATACATTTGCTTATTTGCTTTCCCTAAAGGGCTAGTTTCACATTTAGGGGCATAGTGTAGGATGGTTCTTACAGGGTTAGATGGCAGGCTGGATATAGAGGTGAAAGAAGCACCTCAGGAAGCCACGAGCTTAAAAAACATCCATTGTAAGTGTTGACATGCACAGTCTCTTCATTTTAGGCAGAGCCAGTCTTGTCATTTATGCCATGCAAAGCTATTTTTTAAGCATAAAGTTGGGTAAACATTTACTGAGGAGAAAGTCAAGAGTGGCTTTTTGTATAGCGTTAAATCAACACGATATGCTTCTTGGCCAATAACGTGTCAGATGAATAACAAACTAATCCAAGGAGGTCAGTGCCAGCGCTCTTCTGTGACTGAACCCACCTCGACAAGGGTGAAGAACAATCGTAGCGATGGCGAGTCGGGCAGAAGGGAAACATAGACGTGTTATAAAAAAAGAAGGAAGAGTGCGAGGCTGCGGCTGTGCACATTGTACAGACAGTTGACTGTTTCACAACCCTCCCACGGAGAGTGTGCTGAACGGCAGCCTCGCTTTGATCACCTCTCTAGATTAACTGACAGTGTGTGTAAGTGTGTGTGTTACACATATGGTGTTCTTGTGTTTGTTGGTACAGAGCTGCAGAGGACTGTGAGCATTTAACTAAAACTCCCTGAGGTGATATGAAGGAAATATCTGAACTTCTCACTGTGTCAAATCTGTGGATACACGGAAAACATACAAGACGGTCAAATGTGGGAGGACCCACCATCATCAGCTGAGGCTTCACTGCTGTAGCCATCATAATCAGCAGTAAGCGGGCTGTACTTCTGCCGGCTCTCCCAGCTGAATCCTCCAGTGTGCTTGGCATTAGAGGACACCTTGGCTCCTCCTCTGAGGCCCTGGGAGCGGCTGACCGCTTCCTGATACTGACCCATCAGTTCATCCTCGCTGTCTGACGATGAAGCCTGCAAGTCAGCGTCGGAGTAGACCTTATCTGTTTGGGGATAGAGGACAATACAGTCAGTTCCACAATCATTTCCCTCCACACTGTCTTATATATCACAAAAACTGTTTCAGACATGATTCGACACACACAGTGTATATTAAATTAAAACAAAAACAATCGTGGTGTGATTGAACTGAAGACTTTTAGCATTAATTAGAGGTATTTTTAGGAATTTGCTGGCTTTATCTGAGGAAGTTTTATACACAGTCACACATTTTGAGGGGCTTAAAAGTAACTTGACTACTGACTGACTGTTTTATGGCCATGTGAGGCCCGTTACCTCGTTATAGAAATAAAAATTATGTTGATAAAAGATCTGGAACTACCTGTCTCCTGGAGCTCTCAATATGAGACCCAAAGAGATGTCCAATCAAGTGAGGGAGGCCGTTAATCATTCAATTGAAAAAACAAAACAAAAACAAAGAACCTTTAGAAGTGACCAAATCAACAAACTAGTACATTTTTTTTAAAAATAAAAGGAAGCATTCACTGGAAGAGCTGAAAAAAACCCACAGAAGATGACAAAAGTGGATGATGACAGGCTCAAAAGGTTGAAGGACATCGTGAAGGATTTGAATGTAGCTGAATGAAGGTCGATGAAGTTCATAATTTGCAAAATGAACATTGCACTGTATTTAATAAGGCTTTAAACAAGAGATTAAGTCTATAAGCTCATCAGGTCGAGTGTTTGGTACATTTATTAGACCGCCTGTCATAAAAGCAAGAAAACACAAGTTATTTAAAAAGCTGTTTAAAATAAAAATGATATTTATCAGGTAAAAAACAAAGTGAATTCTTGTTTTAACACCCAAATCTGAGCGGACAACCACCAAAAGTAATTTTTCTGTTCAAGAAAGCAAATAAATGATGGAAAATCTGGCATCTTAATCAAAAACTAATAATGTGCATTACTTTGTTTTTCTGCTGTTTCTAAAAGAGTAAAATTGAAAATGTTTGGATAACAACAATACTTATAGTTTAGCATGAAAGAATATGATTAAAGAGCTTGCACACACTGGTGGAGTAACCATTACAAAAACATAAAATTGATTTTGAGAATCACCAATACTGTTAATTTAGAACATCTGAGGATTAAACCTCACACTGGGTGATGGTCTAATAGGTTTTGTAAGCACTACATGTTTGCTGATCTGATGGGATGTCCTTCCATAGACAGCATTTTGAAACCAGAGGAGATGCCCCCTGCTGGCTATTAGATGGAATTCAGGTTTAAGACAATTTTACTTTGGCTTCACTTTAAGAAGCATCTTTTTATATATAAAAATAAACACTGTATGGGTGGAAACAACAGATAAAATCAATGAGGGAAAAAAATCATTGCACTGGTTCTGGCAGCTGTAGCTTATTGGATCATTCTGAACAGAAAGCTCGTGATCGCTCAGAAAAGCCTTTGATAAGTAACTGCAGTGAAAACAGAAGAGCCCTGTGATTAAAAAGGAACATCTGCACCCTCATCCTGCGATGTTACTCTCTCCTTTTGGTTTCTCCTCCACCAAATTACCTCCATCACACATCCAGCGTGATGTAGTGACTGAATTCAGAGAAATTTACAAGATGTTTAAAATTCTGCTTGTGTTTTCAGTCTGTGTGTCATTTACTCTGATGTCATATACTCTTATGGGTTTTCTTGTTTATCTTGCCAAGTGGTTCTACAACATTTCTACTGGAATTATCACTCAATGCGACTCTTTCTTCATCACATATTAAATTTAAATCTCTTCTAAATTCGATAGCATTTATGGACTAAAGCATCCTTTAAACGAGTCATAAATTTGTCAAATGCATAAACTCATTTAGTTCGGTTAACTGATGGTTAGCCAAATCTGCTCACCTGCTTTGGTTGTATCAATCCAGCAACAATCATGCAACTTTCAATTAATGCCTTTTGAGTCACAACAACAACATGCTTTCATCAATGCTTTTAAAAAAGAGCTTCCAAATGTATTTATTAGCTGTGCCGTGACAGACTGGCAGCCTGGCCAACGGCGGATGAGATATTCTCCAGGTGTTCTCCTACGCCCCATTCCTACGCGCCAAAATGAGATTTTTGTTGTTTTAAAAGCTGAACAGGTGACACGTTTTGAAACTACTACAAAGGTTGAAAAGAAACTGGATAGATTTGTAACAGGTGTGTTTTACAAAAGCTAATGGACGTGATCTGAACACAAAAGCACAAATTGCCAGAGCCAATTTGCCTTCCACTGCAGGCAGGCGAGGGCGTCTCAATAAAAGCTGCTGCGTTTTCACAATACCATTTAAGAGACCCTTAAACAGGCAAACGTGTGATTCCACACGGAGGACAGATTGAGATTGAGTGAACCAAGACTTTCAATAGTCTAAACTTTGAACGTGTGCAGCAACCTGAAGTCACAGTGGAGGCTGTTTAAACAGTAATTAAGATTATTTCCAATAATGAAGCTGCCATGGTGCTCTGTGCACAGTTGTTACACAGCTGACAACTATTCATGGAAAACATAAAAGACTTTTTTTTTATCTTTGCCATCCTTAAATATTCAAACTCTAAGTCAGGCCTCGAGGGCCGGTGTCCTGCAGGTTTCAGATGTGTCCTTGATCCAACACAGCTCATTTAAATGGCCAAATTACCTTCTCAACATGTCTTGAAGTTCTCCAAAGGTCTGATAATGACCTAATCATTTGATTTAGGTGTGATATCTAAAGCCTGCAGGACACCGGCCCTTGAGGCCTGGAGTTGAACATCCCTGCTCTAAGTGGTCACTTAAAGACTATAGTTAGTTACACGTCCTCTCAATTAGAAGAAGGTATTTCTCAATGTGATGCAGATGCTCAGTGAGGGGATAATTAAAATTAGGGAAAGAAACACAATAAAGCAGAGAATAAAAATGTAGCTGATCAGAGCAGTAAGCGAAGTCAGGAAGCTAGTTTTCTCTCACTGTAGCTTTGTATTTTTTCCAGCAGGAGGCAGCACAGCTTTTAAAATAACCCAATTCGTGGTTGCTCTGCAAACCTTCCCACTAACTCAACATACATTCCCACTTACAACATGCAGTCTTCAATACATACATCTTTAACAAACAGAATCAGGAAACTGTAAACTGTTTTTTCAACAGACCGGTAACAATTCGAACTCAAATATTTGTCTCATGTGTCTGTCAAAACAGCCACTGTTCCAAATCTGTCCACACAGAAGGTCATTGAGATTAGTCACTTTGCTGCGTTACACTGCCTGCCTTTGTTTTCTGCAGATGGCTTCTCTGAGTCGAGCAAACTCCCCGTGTGGGCTCCCGGGGGGCACCAACCTTTTAAACCTTTGAAGCCCCCGTGGGCAGATGACAAGTAAACAGTCCTACAGCTGTCAGTAACAGTAATCCCGGCATGGGCTGAGAAAGGCCAGTGTCAGTGGAAAATGCCTCCATGCAGAGGCAGGGCCTCGTGCTGGGATCAAAGGCACTAAAGAAAATCAGATGTAAAAGAAAGACAACCGAATGTGCTTTCATTTTAAATTTATGCATGCTCACCTTGCAGCTCAGTGGTTTTCCTGAATTCATCAAGGCACTGAAGGCTTCCTGGGTTCTCTAGTGCCAACTTATTGTTGAGGTACCAAAACAGGAAAGTCATGAGGATGATGAAGAGTCCGATGGCTGTCAGAAACCCCAGCACCTCTGGAGAGACTAGAAAACAAATACGCATTTTTAAATATCAAAACGTGACTACTTAAGCTGTTTTTAGCCTTAAATCGAATGTAGTAGGTTGTCATGTTGTAAGAAATGGTAATAATGGTAATAATTTATTCACACCCGCTTTCACTTTTTCTGAGCTAAATAAAAATATTCAGAAGAAGTGACAGTTAAGTGAAACCTGGGTCCAGGCCAGAAACAACACAACTATCCTCTAATGCTAACAGGACATCACCTCTTTGCAAAACATCTGCAAAATCAGCAGGTGAACACAAAGCCAGCAGCAAAGAATGTAGAGTGATGTTACAGATGAATGTATGAGCCAAATATTTAACAGGGAACAGAATAAGTGCCAAAAAAAAGCAGTCCAACTTCAACTCTCAATTTCTATCTATATCTATTTCTACAATAAAATCGACGTGACATCTGACTTTTTACTTTTCCACATTGACAGAGTTTTTCACGTGTTTCAAAATAAGGAATCCTGTCAGTGTGTAGGACTAAGAGACTGAAGTTAGCCTAAGATTAATCTTTATGCTTTTCACTCATAATTATAAAACATTTCAGGTCCTCTTGGTGAGTAGAGAAAAAAAACCCCATAATAAATAATTTTTAGATTAGTTATTAAGTAACGTGTGATATATGTTACTTTTTTGAAAACGACCACAAATTACATTAACCAGTTGTTAAAAATAAAAACAAATGACTAATGTCCACATTCACAAACATCTTAGTTGTACAGTTAGAACACATCTTGGCTCCAGCTGAAACCTTCGCTGGGTACAATGCAGAAAAAACATCTGTACTGTGTCAGTATTTAGCATCTGACAAAAAAACACTTCTACAAACAATGCAGATGAGAGACACAGAGGCAAAGAAACCGGAGTGAAGGAGACACTCAGAGGGGTTGTGTCACTGTAGAAACGCAACCTGTTGGTTGCCATAGTGACAGGTTCAGGTGCAGCATCACACGGACCCCCAGACGCACGGGCGAGTCAGATCTCATTAAAGGCAGCACTGAGTGCCGCACATCAGGAGATCCAGTTAGGTCTGGACACAAACATCATTAGCGAGGCTTTGTTATGCCAGAATGAACCGGCCCAGGTGATACATGTATCCTGACTGCACTGGTGACAATATAAATGCATGACCTTCAGCTACATGTATGACCTTATGACATCAGGATGGAGGTGCAACGCCATCACAGATGGTTAAACGTCAGGATGCTTTTCTATTCTCTCCATCAGTGGCATCAAAGTGATCAAATAAGCCTATCATCTTTGTCCTAAACCACTTTTTTACTGTGCTTACATTAAAGATTTAGCTGCAATCAGCCTTCAGAGACCTGCTGTCACCACCTGCAGCCAGTTCAGAAGATTTTTTTAGCATTTCACTAAGGACAACTCATCTGTAACCAGAGGGTTCACTTCACTTGTTGGACTGTCTGGCTGAAGTGAGCGGTTATAACTGTTAAATATAAAAACACGGACAATACAAGGATGGAAACCTCCATGCAACAATGGAAAAAAATAGGTGGTTGACCAGTGAATGTGTTGAATTTTTTTTGCTTTCAACAACCAACTGCATGTAGTTGCAGCAACCCACTGGTCATCAAGATGTTGAGCGTAAAACAGTCGTTCAATCACAAGGCAATTGCACAGACAATGGCTTTTACATTGCCAACATGTTGCAAGCACAACTCATGTGTCGTATTCTGGTTATTCTGGTAATTGTGTCACTTATTTTGGAGGGTTTACAGAATTCATGCTTCAAACCTACGAGGTGCTGGGTGAACTCTAAATTCACCTAGCTGACAACACAAGGTTGTAGCACAGTGTAAAAAATGAAGTATTTGATAAGTGTATATTTTTTAGATATTGTCAGGGATCCTGGGTCTGAGCGACCCAGGATCCCTGAGCAGTTATGGACTAATATTATAATATATATTTTGTATTGCTGTCCCTCGTTATCCCTGCTTGTGTGTGTGTGTGTGTGTGTGTGTGTGTGTGTGTGTGTGTGTGTTTCTGCGGGCGCCTTCAGGCCTGGTGGGTGTGGCCCTGCTGGCGGACTGGCCACACCCGAAGCCACACACCTGCTGCTGATCAGGCCTCGTCGGGGGAGCTACTTAAGAGTCTTGGAGCTCCCACCGACGTGGGATCATTTCGTGAGACTTCCCGTCAGTTCTCCAGCTGGTCTGTTTGTGAGTGTGAGCTTACCAAGTGAACTGAGGGTACTAACTACTGCCTCTATTTTCCCAGGAAGGATTGCTGGATGAGAGGGCAGCAGACACAGAGTGCACTGGCACGAGGGAGCAGACACATGGGCACAAACACGGGGAGAAGACACGGAGTGGAAGTCGGGAGCACACGGGGATGTATTATTGTTGTGTATCAGTTCCATCACTGTAAATAAACGCACTGCTTGTACATAGAGCACCGCGCCTGGGTCCTCCTTCCCCACACCCCCCACGGTTTGCCATGCCGAACCGTGACAGATATGGTTTAAAATGCCAACTTCTGTTTGGCAACTCTCTGGCAACAAATCCACCCCTGACCATTTTCTCCTCCTCATTTTGTTGCTCATCCTCTGTTTTGTCAACTAAAGGGGAAAAAAATGGAACTTTTAAAGGTTTTGATGATAAAGATGATAAAGAGCCATTTTAAAGGTGTCTGGATCCAGATCAACTTCAAAGGTTAGTCAGCTCTAAGCAGGGCCGAGCCAGATTTCTACTGAAATGTTTATGAAACACAGTTTTGAATAATCCTGTTAACAAGCTAAACTAATCCCAAAATCTCGCTGAAGTCAAAATTTAAAATGAGGGACAATTAATACTTTTTCCCCAGCATAACGAGAAACATTCCCAATTGTCTCAGCTATGATGCCTGATACTGTAGATCAACCATCTTAGTGACACAACAGACTGCAGCTGTGCTAACCAAAAGTGCTATTAGACAATAAACACTACAATGGAAGTAAAGCGCCTATTAAAGCCAATAAAGGCACTCATTAAAGCCATTTTTAATAAGTATGACGCATGTTCTTACAGAATGATTATGTCTTACACTACAGAGCTTTGCAAAGAGGCTGCTGGTTGTGGTGAACAGATCAATGGATGATAAAACCAGCAGATTCAGTGTGGTGTCTAATGGAATCAAATGTTTCCTCAGTGCTGCAGAATTGCTTTGCATTCAGAACATGTGGGGAAGAACAGGGGATTTTACCTCTGAAAGCTGCTCGCTCAAACACTTCATACACAGAGAAAGTTTGTGACAGAAAGAAAACTTTAGCAGCAGTCTGTATACTTTCTGTCATCCACCTGAATACTGGTGAGCATACAGAGTGGTGCACAGTGGTGATGGTGAGAAGAATTTAGATCCCAGGATGCAGTGAATGAGAAATAAATGTTCAATGTTCTTTCCAAAACTTGAAAGGGTTTAACATGCTACACCTACACCTGGCTCCTGTTTCACATTATGCAACCAATGGCATCGTTACTTATAGATGTATAAAAGATAGATCCAGCTGCTGTGGTAGGATCCATCTGTTTTTGAATGGAGAATGGAGTGACCGAGCCCATCAAATCATCAATAAAACAGTTCCCATATTCTTCTATAGCATCAGAACCCGTGTTTGCAACCTCAGTCATCGCCCCCTGGTGGTCGTTATAAAGAATGCAGGTTTAAGGCCATTTTGCGTCAACTTGACTTCAGATCTAAAAGCTACATCTATCATCTACATCATCATTCAAATACAGATCAAGGAGGTCCATTTAGAGAACATTTCCTCAAACAAAAATCCAAAATGTAAAAGCCAGCATGCATTAAAATTCAATGCAATAAACTTTGATACAACTATTACGCTACTTTAGTGTCTTTTCTCCGTTTCCCTGACTTGTTTCTTTGGATGCCTCTATATGAGTTACAATGCATGCAACTAGCTTGTATTTCCTGTGTACAAACACTGACTACTGTAAAAACAAAAGAAAATGCTGATTAAAATAACTAAACTGTAATTGTGTCATGGTCTGTGGAATGCGTGATGCTCGGGTAGCCACACCCCCGGGCTGGGCCATCACTAGCACACCTGCTCTCCATCCCGGTGATTACACGGAGATCCACTTAATCCGGCGCTGACGGATGCTCCACGCCAGTCCGTAGTCATCCCCACAGTGGTAACCAGACTTCCACGAAAAGTGTGCATTCTCTTCTGCTTGGAACTTTGTTTAACCTGCCTACTTCTGTCCAGATTTCTACTCGGCGTCTGCTACCTGCCTGTCCTCCGGCTCAACTGGATCTCGCGGCGCTCACCTGGCCCACTCGCCATTCCACGGACTTCCTGCCCCCACGGACTGCCACACTTCCCTCCCGAGCTCCCACGGTTCCGTTCTATCGTAAGCCCCTACTCTAACTCAGTCCTGATATGTTCTCCCCGCTTCCTGGCTCCCTAGTAATCATCTCCCCTTTCTATTGCAGCCCCCCGCCGTCCCGATCCCGGCTTCCTCGTGTCATTGTTTCCCCGGATTTTTAGTTTCTGTTTTGCTCTCTACTTTCCCCGGGTCGCCTTTCGTTGTTTTAATAAAGTGTCTTTTTGTTAGCTCGGAGTCTGCGCCTGGATCCTTTCGTGCCCGCGCACCACGGCGCATGACAGTACGGACTGGCCAAGATGGATCCAGCAGACCCGATACGCTATTAATAAGCAGGGTGCCATGCTCGGCCGACACGATCAGTTACTTTCTTCGCTTCAGGATCAGTATCAGGAGCTGAGCGAGAAACAGGGAGAGATGTGCGCTAAACAGCCCGACTCGGCGTACCGCTGTGTGACGTCTCCGCCGCCGGAACCCTTCCACGGCGAATTGGACCAGTGTGGGGGGTTCCTTTTTCAGTGTACTCTTTTCTTCAGTCGCTCGCCACTCGCCTTCCCCACTGACGCGGCCAAGATTTCCCACTTCGTGGGACTGCTGAGGGGAAGGGCGTTGGCGTGGGCTGAAGCCTATTTATCTGCTAACCCGATACAGCGCTGCGACTTCGATGACTTCCTCGACGAGTTTAAAGCAACCTTCTCTCCGTCAGTTTCCGAGGATGATGCCGCTCAAAAGCTACTGGTGCTCCGCCAGGGTCGGCGTAGCGTTGCGGAGTATTTAGTGGAGTTTCGCACTGTGGCAGCCGCTGTTGGCTGGCCCGATTCGGCCCTAAGGGGAATTTTTTTACGCTCCCTGAACGATCAGATGAAGGATCAGCTCGCGTTTCACGAGGCGGCTAAAACGTTCGAGGATTTGGTGTCACTCGCCCGTAGGATCGATAAGCGTCTACGGGAGAGGGAGGCCGAACGGCGGTCCAAGCCACCGAAACCCGTGTTGCACCCAGACTTTCGCGTGTCACTGCCCCTGTCCCCTTTTAGCTCTCCAGCGGCGTGCGCTCGCTCACAGTCTCCTCCTCCGCCGGAGCCGATGCAGATCGGGCGCTCTCGGCTCTCGCCGGAGGAGAGGGAACGCCGTTTTCGGGCCGGGGACTGCTTATACTGTGGGAAGCCGGGACACCGCATCGCCAGCTGCCCGGTTCGCCCAAACGGACCAGCTCACCGGTAGGTTCGGGGATACGGGTGGGCTGCACATTGAATACTATTAGACCCCGATTGATTGTGTCCGTTGCCATAATAACCAATAAAAAGACTGTCACATGCAGCGCATTAGTGGATTCTGGGGCGGAGCAGAATCTCATGGATGAAAGACTGGCTAAAGAGCTGGAAATTCCACTCACTCTGTTGGAACCTCCCCTCCCTGCGTCAGCGCTGAATAAACAAGTGTTTGCTTACATCACTCATCAGACCGCGCCCGTGACATTAGTCACTTCCGGGAACCACAACGAATCGCTTTCGTTCTTTACCTTCCCGTCTCCCGACACCCCGCTCGTGTTAGGCTACCCGTGGCTGCAAAGACATAATCCCCACATCGATTGGGCAGGAAGCAAGATCGCCAGTTGGAGTTTGTTCTGCCTTGCGAATTGCCTGAGATCAGCAGTTCTTGCTCCACCCACTAACCCGACCCCACCGGTTACACAAGCACCTGACCTCTCCTCCATCCCACCCGAATACCACGACTTACAGGAAGTGTTTAACAAAGACAAGGCTTGCTCTCTGCCACCACACCGCCCCTATGACTGCGCCATCGACCTGCTACCTGGTGCCCCGCTGCCCTCCGGCCGGTTGTACAACCTGTCTCGCCCCGAGAGGGAGTCTATGGAAAACTACATCCGAGAATCACTCGCGGCCGGTATCATTCGACCCTCTTCTTCCCCAGTCGCTGCGGGCTTCTTCTTCGTGGGGAAAAAGGACGGTTCGCTGCGGCCGTGCATTGACTACCGGGGCTTAAATGACATCACCGTAAAGAACAAGTACCCTCTTCCGTTGATTAACTCTGTTTTTGGCTCTCTCCAGGAAGCCACCGTTTTCACAAAACTGGACCTGCGAAACGCATACCATCTGGTCCGAATAAGGGAGGGGGACGAGTGGAAAACCACTTTTAACACGCCACTGGGCCACTTCGAGTATTTGGTTATGCCATTCGGCTTAACTAACGCCCCTGCGGTTTTTCAGACGCTAGTGAATGATGTGCTCCGAGACTTCCTGAACGTGTTTGTTTTTGTATACTTGGATGACATCCTCGTTTTTTCCAGGACCATGGAGGAGCATCACGTTCACGTCCGGAGCGTCCTGCAACGGTTACTGGAAAACAGACTGTTTGTCAAAGCAGAAAAATGCGAGTTTCACGCCTCATCGGTTTCCTTTTTGGGCTATGTCTTAGCAGGAGGACAGGTGAAGACGGACCCAGCTAAGATCAAGGCGGTTCTGGAGTGGCCAGTCCCGGAGTCGCGGAAGAAGCTCCAATGCTTTCTCGGGTTCGCAAACTTCTACCGACGTTTCATTCGAAACTACAGCCACGTCGCCGCGCCTCTCACTCGCCTCACTTCTCCTAAGGTACCTTTCACCTGGCCCCTGGAGGCCCACACAGCGTTCACCAAATTGAAGGCATTGTTCACTACGGCGCCCATTCTGCTCCACCCCGACACCACCAAACAATTCATCGTCGAGGTGGACGCGTCCGACACCGGAGTCGGGGCTGTTCTCTCTCAGCGGTCTGGACCTCAAGGTAAGCTCCAGCCGTGCGCCTACTTCTCTCGCCGGCTCACCCCTACTGAAAGAAATTATGACGTAGGCGATAAGGAGCTCTTGGCCATAAAACTCGCCTTGGAGGAGTGGCGCCACTGGCTGGAGGGAGCCGAGCAGCCTTTTCTCATATGGACGGACCATAAGAATCTAATTTATCTTAGGACTGCTAAAAGGTTAAACTCTCGCCAAGCCCGCTGGTCCCTGTTTTTTACACGCTTTAACTTCACTCTCTCGTATCGCCCAGGTTCACGGAATGCCAAGCCAGATGCGCTCTCCCGCCAGTACTCCCCAGACACGGAGACATCGTCACCAACCACCATTCTCCCCCCAACCTGTGTGGTGGGCGCCCTCTCCTGGGATGTTGAGGAGGTTATCCGCCAGGCCCTCCCGGGAGACCCTGACCCGGGTACCGGACCCCCCGGACGGCGTTTTGTCCCCGCTGCTGCCCGCGGAGCGGTAATCCATTGGGTCCACACTGCACGTTTTTCGTGTCACCCTGGCGTGAGCAGAACCATTGGTCTTCTCAAACGGCATTTCTGGTGGAAGACTTTACAACAAGATGCGAGGGAGTACGTGGCTGCCTGCACTGTCTGCGCCCGCAACAAATTGTCCACTAAGCACCCAGCGGGCCTGCTCCATCCGCTCAGCACGCCTCACCGGCCTTGGTCTCATATCTCATTAGATTTCATTACCGGTCTTCCTTGTTCCTCGGGAAAGAGCGTCATCCTCACCATCATCGACCGGTTCTCTAAAGCCGCCCACTTCGTCCCGCTACCGAAACTACCCTCCGCCCCTGACACAGCCCTAGCCCTAATTGAAAACGTGTTCCGGCTCCATGGTATTCCCCTTGACATCGTCTCAGACCGAGGCCCACAGTTCACTTCACAAGTGTGGAGGACCTTTTGTTCCATTTTGGGCGCGAGAGTTAGTTTAAGCTCGGGTTTCCATCCGCAATCTAACGGCCAGACCGAGCGGCTTAACCAGGAGCTAGAGGCTGCGCTACGGTGCATGGCGTCCCAAAACCCCACTTCCTGGGTCACCTTTCTGCCCTGGGTTGAATATGCACATAACTCACTTACCTCGTCTGCCACAGGTTTGTCCCCGTTCGAGGCATCCCTCGGTTATCAGCCTCCTCTTTTCCCTGAAGACGAACTCGGTCTCGCAGTCCCCTCCGCTCGGCACCATCTCCGGCGCTGCCAGCGGGTCTGGCTCAGGGCCCGCCAAGCTCTCCTGCGGACGAAGGAACAGCACACACGCCATGCCAACCGCCGTCGCACCCCCGCCCCCGACTATCAGCCGGGGCAGAAGGTCTGGCTGGCCGCCAAAAACATTCCGCTGCGTGTGTCCTCCCGGAAGCTGGCCCCCCGCTTCATTGGCCCGTATGAAGTTGATGCGGTTGTTAACCCGGCGGCAGTTCGGCTCAAGCTCCCTACTTCCTGGCGCATACATCCCACGTTCCACGTTTCCCAGGTCAAACCCGTCCGCCGCAGCCCGTTGTGCCCTCCGTCCGAGCCCCCTCCTCCCGCCCGGCTTGTCGCCGGTCACCCGGCCTATGCGGTCCGGCGCATCGTGGCTGAGCGCCGGCGTGGGCGTGGGTGGCAGTTCCTGGTGGACTGGGTGGGGTACGGTCCCGAGGACCGCCTCTGGGTTCCGCGTTCCTTCATTCTGGACCCGTCCCTCATCGCTGATTTCCGCGCTTCTCTCCGCAGGCCGCAGTCCGGTCGGTCGCCTGGGGGCGACCCTTGAGGGGGGGGCACTGTCATGGTCTGTGGAATGCGTGATGCTCGGGTAGCCACACCCCCGGGCTGGGCCATCACTAGCACACCTGCTCTCCATCCCGGTGATTACACGGAGATCCACTTAATCCGGCGCTGACGGATGCTCCACGCCAGTCCGTAGTCATCCCCACAGTGGTAACCAGACTTCCACGAAAAGTGTGCATTCTCTTCTGCTTGGAACTTTGTTTAACCTGCCTACTTCTGTCCAGATTTCTACTCGGCGTCTGCTACCTGCCTGTCCTCCGGCTCAACTGGATCTCGCGGCGCTCACCTGGCCCACTCGCCATTCCACGGACTTCCTGCCCCCACGGACTGCCACACTTCCCTCCCGAGCTCCCACGGTTCCGTTCTATCGTAAGCCCCTACTCTAACTCAGTCCTGATATGTTCTCCCCGCTTCCTGGCTCCCTAGTAATCATCTCCCCTTTCTATTGCAGCCCCCCGCCGTCCCGATCCCGGCTTCCTCGTGTCATTGTTTCCCCGGATTTTTAGTTTCTGTTTTGCTCTCTACTTTCCCCGGGTCGCCTTTCGTTGTTTTAATAAAGTGTCTTTTTGTTAGCTCGGAGTCTGCGCCTGGATCCTTTCGTGCCCGCGCACCACGGCGCATGACAAATTGCGGGAAAAGTTGTGCAGAGTAAAATAAAAAATGCAGCACTAGGTCTGGGTCTGTAAAGAACAGTCCACCTATTTTTTTCAATGTATGTGGATACACATCTTTCACCAGTCATACATAATAATTTATTTGACCCAAAGAATCATGGGTGTACTGACATACGCCCATGAATGATGGGGTGGCAGAGGTACTCAGCAGCAGCCAATACGTAAAAGAATAAACGCCTGAGAAGCACTTGCTTTACAATATTTCATGCACAGTCACAAAAGTGGAGAGATGGAACAGGTTTTCAAGTGCAATGGGAGACTTTAGATTACTGCTGAGCTCATTTACCATGATGAATGCAGCTCTACATGTAAAAGTCCATTTTGTTCAATTAAACCAAGCTGCTGCCTTTCTTACAAATGGGAGATAATGAGCCCATCTGGCAAGAAAGTACTTAGAAGACGTGTTTCTCCATTAGTGGCAATGATGACTGGTTCTCTGTTTTTAATTCCAATATAATGGCTGTAACAATTAACTGGTTTTAGCCATTAGTGGCACCAAGAGGAAAGAACTTGCACTGGTTTCAGTCTATTGTGTGTTTGTCAAGATTGAATAAAACCAGGTTCATTCCAGGTTTGAAGGAAAAATACATCTGTTCTTTTAAAGGGGAACTATTATGCTTGTCCTTACTTTTGTAATATTTTACACTGATCAGAGTTTCTGCCAGGAAGTTTTTAACCCCAGTGGCTTTGACAAGCAAAATTAATCAATGTGCTTTAACACTAACTGATAGGTGCATCTCCTCAGACGCAGCGACAGGCAGTGGGGTTTATTTCCCATTTTACGGCCTACACCAGTGACAGAACTCTGCATCAACTTAACATCATTCCTACAGCCAAGAATGAGCTGGTCGATCGTATTTTGTCATCACTGGGAATCATCTTACCAGTTAAAACAAATCTTTTTACCAATTTTAAGGTTTTTTTTTAGTTTTTTCAAGCTGGTGTTTATTTCCATCTTAGACAGGTGGTGGTGTTCATATTAAAGAGGGCCAAAGCATCTAATAATGAGATCACCACATGTACTTACTACTTGCTTACTATCAATGTTTGTGAGCATGGAAGCCCCGCCCACCAGTTTTTCAAACCATTGGTTTACAAAGCACAGCAATCAGAAAAAGGTGTGTTGAAAGGCAAACACCGACAACCTGTAGTTAAATTCAGTCTTTATTTATAAAGCACAGTCACCTCGAGGTATTTTATACTGTTAGGTAAAGACCCCACAATAATACAGAGACAACCCTAACAATCAGAAAACTGCCTCTAAGCAAGCACTTGGCAACAGTGGGAACTAAAAACTCCCTTTAACAGGAAGAAACCTCCAGCAGAACCAGAAGAAGGCTCAGGGAGAGGCACCGTCTGCCGCAACTGACTCGGGTTGATGGACGGGAGACTGAGGGCGACAGTTTTGGATGCAAAGAGCCTTCCAGCTCTATATAGGTCTTTAGGGAAACAGCTCCTAGACTTTAAACACTTTCCTGATGCGTTTATGGCCTCAGTGACTTTTCTGGGTTGGACTGAATAAAAACAATGAGACCATTTTGTAAATTTTGATCATTCTGTTTCAGAAAGGAGGATTATCTGTGATGTGCTCTCATGACTTGTGATTAATTTGTTATTGACAAGTTGTTAGCAGTCAGTTCCTCTCCTCGTTCCTGACATAAACTTTCAAAATATGTATGTGGCAACGAGTAAACTCTTATCTGAAGGCTTTCAAAAAGGACTTCACAATGCTGCATAAAGGCCCAGTACAAGTTAAATCCAGATGTTTATTGAACTCTGAATCATGCAAATCTACTCTTTTAGAGTTCAAAATGAAAAATACAGATCTGGAGCTTATTTTACGCATAACATCGTCCCAGTTAAGCTTAAGTAATTGTTGCTTTAACAACAAGACTGCTACACAAAACAACCAGACTCTTTCACATCTAAAGAAGCAGAAGACAGTTACATAACCTGCCGTGTGCTTATTTCCACCTGATACTCGTCTGTTAGCCTTAAAACATGTGTGCATGTCAGGAAATTTGGCAGATTTTAATTTTGTTGTCCTCTTTGTCTGTAATGAGCCGCTTATTGTTGGTAGCTTTCAGTGTCTGGTCGCACGGCGCTAAGGGAGCAGGAGGCGTTCTATCATGGGAATGTCTGTCTGCTCACACTGTACCAGCTTCTCACTGTTGACTGAATTATTCACAGCACAGATGGAGCGGGAGGGATCCTGCTCTGTATAATTCCCCAAATGCCTCAAACAGGGAAAAGAATATTAAATCGTGGAGATCTACAGTGAGTTTCACTCCTGACTTCAAACTACTATATATTTTTATTTTATCTACACATAAACTGCATCATACTTCTTTCATGTATGGCTCAAGAGTTAGGAGTTCGCCTTGTAATCGGAAGGTTGCCGGTTCGAGCCCCGGCTTGGACAGTCTTGGTCGTTGTGTCCTTGGGCAAGACACTTCACCCGTTGCCTACTGGTGGTGGTCAGAGGGCCTGGTGGCGCCAGTGTCCGGCAGCCTCGCCTCTGTCAGTGCGCCCCAGGGTGGCTGTGGCTACAATGTAGCTTGCCATCACCAGTGTGTGAATGTGTGTGTGAATGGGTGGATGACTGGATATGTAAAGCGCTTTGGGGTCCTTAGGGACTAGTAAAGCGCTATATAAATACAGGCCATTTACCATTTACCATTTCATCTGCTAAAAAACAAAACAAAATATTTCATCAAAGAAAATGTTTTTTTAATTCCACAGCAAAACTGGTGCTGTGTGAAAGTGTGGGTGCTGTGTGGTATAAGCTGTCTAACATCATTTATCATTTTCCTGTTGGACTTACTTCACCAAATAAGCCAGATTCCATTAAAATACTGAGAATAGCCCCGTGTGTGGGACTGACTGATGACTCACCGGACGATTAAACAATAACCGACTGTGTTACACAAGAAGCACAGAGAACAATTATGTGGGAAAGGAACCCTGTAACAGCTATAAAATGTACCGAACACCTTTAAAAAGAGCCACTTTTTGAAAATTAATGTGTGAAGTGAATTAACAACCAAGTACTTTAGAAAATACACATATTTGGCATTTCCTGCAGCATAACTCATACTTTCCTCCTCATGGCAACAGATCAATGAAATCAGTTCAGGATTAAATTCCTAATTAAATTTAGAGAAATATGAGTATCAGAAAAATACAAAAACTTGTATGTGCAGTTTTCACAAACTGAGAAAGATTTTATGCAATTAACAGATGTCTCTGTTAATGGAAAATAAAACCTCTTAATAGTGATTCCCCCCCCCCAGAAATGACACCACAGATTATAATGCTGCAAATATATAAATACTGCAACACTTTGTGGGTCACAGGCTCACCCACAGCTGTGCTCCCTTACATGTTTACAAAAGAAGAGAAATCCTGTGATTCTATATTTGGATCGAATATCGTTCTGATAATGAATTCATTAGCTACATATATGTATATACAACCAGCCACTTCATCAGGTACACCGTCATCAAGAACCAAACCTCCTCAAATCCACATAGACACCCACACACTCCACAGGCAGCTCATAAGCACTCTCAGCGCTCCCATGCAAACTCCCACACATACTCTGAAGCACATTACCCACAGAGTAGCCACACACATGCAAACACACAACACATACACCTGTGGTAGTTTCAAACAAATGGATTAAACCCACATTAAACCCACACACACACACACACACACACACACAGTTCTACAAGCAGACCACTCAGCTGCCCCCTCCATCATGATCAGGACCTTCTGCAATCACTTGTGCATATTTATTTTTTAGTTTGAAATACTTTCTTTATGAACATGAGTATGCCGTTGTAAAAGAGAAGTACTCGGTACTTTCACTGAACATGCCAAGTTACAGCTCTTCTAGTTAACTTGATTTATTAGTGTGTAAAAATGCAAAAAAATAAATAAATAAATAAAAAATCTGGCAAGTCAGGAACGTCAATATATGAGCTGCATCGAAAACAAACCATGTCTGCTCACCGAGAAATGACTAGGAGCAGGATTTGTTATTAATATATGACAGTGAAAAATAATTACTAAGGTTAACCACGCATTGGAGGGTATAAGCATCCTGGATTTCTTTTAGGTAACCCAAAAAAGACAAAAACAGCCTGCACACTTCTTGGCTCCAAGTAATCGATCTTTAGGAGCTTCCTCAGGCAACACTGTGCACACCTCTCTCTTTTTTTTCTGCAACATCCTCTCACTTCCGATATTCTTCACCAAATCAATTGATGTCTTTGTTATATAAGGATAAAAAATGAGAGAAATATATCCAGTGAAAGCTCTTAGTAGATAGCATACGTATCACCCTGCTAAATCCTTAGCCTCTTCCAAGACACAAGTGTGAGGATTTCTATTACTATAAAGGTCATATCCAACCTTTAAATGTCACTTCCCTTTGTTGGCAAAAGCCATGATGTTCACAGAACCACCAAGAAGATGCAAATGGTATCAGGTGACATTTAAATGGGTGAAGTCTCATTTATCAGTTTGTTCAGAGTTTCATTTCAAACTCTGCTTTCATCATTTCTAATGTTTCCGGTTGCTTCCTTACTGATTGTGAAACCGTCTCCTGGACGTCAAGACTTGTGTGGAAAATGCGCTAAAAGACGCATGTAGAGGTTTCGCTCTAAAAGATGAATTCGTTAAACAACAAATTAAGTGCCTTAATTTATATTTTTGAAATATGATTTTCATTCAGTGATAATAACCTTTAATAAGAACAACAACAACCTTTCCAATGCAATTAAAGTGAAGCAGCACATTGAAGCATTATTAAAAAAGAAAAGAAAAGAAGCTCTTCATATGCAAATAAGATATTAATGCAGAAGTAGTAATTTGTTGTTTTGATAACTACAGCACAATACTGGTTCAAGAACTTTGATTACAGAATACAAACTACAGTGTTTTTATTTTCTAATAATGAAAATTATAGAAAAATATGAGTAAAACTGGGCAGCTACAAACTCATCTTATTCCTTATCTGTTATTATTTGTTTCTAAAAAATACAGGGGAACCCTGACGTTCTCCTCCTAAATCTCTGAAAGCCTGAACCATCCAACACTAAATCTAAACTAATGTTCAAGAAGCTGTTTTTATGTCCCATCATATTCTGTCATAAACAAATACACACATACTTTCACTCAAACCTTCATGGCCTGCCTCCCATTTTTTATGTACGCATGATGTAGTCAGTGTAACGACATATATGTACTTTTATATTATCGTCTGACACTGCTCTGACGTTTCGTAGCTCCCTTCGGTGAGTTACATTTAAAGAAACCACTGACTGCAGATAAACAAAGAAAAGCTTGTGGTTACACCCACCAGATGCTGAACAATAAATCCCCGCGCTTGAATACCGTAGAGTTTTACAAGGACTTTTTGCCACTTCTTTACCAACATGGTAAATAAAATATTTCAGATTATTAAAATTGCTCGCCACATGAAGACTTCCCTGATTACATTAATAATCGCCCAATTTCATTACTGAAATTCTTTAGACAAACAGAACAGAGAACAGAAAACCAATTTGTAATAACTTTATAATAACATTAACTTTGGTGTTTCCTTACATGCAATTATGTAATTACAGTAACTTGTTATCTGGTATCATTGAAATCCCATCTAATAGTTGTTGCTTAACAAAACATTATTTTTTGGATTCTAATTAAGCATTATTTGCATTTATTCTAAACATTTCATTCCCCATACAATAAAATGCTTTAGTGCACTGAGACAGCAATAAAATGGAAATAAGATGGAGCCAGTCTGCTATCAATTTGGAATTGAATATTGTCAAGTTTGCAATTACATACAATCTGTTTGTGATATTACGGTGAATAACTGTGTTAGATCAATGAAAACAAAGTGTTAACTAGAGGTAAAGCTGAACTTCTGAGTGACCAGCTGACTGCTTAATATGAAATAGAAGTAAACCTATCGTGGCATCTTGGAGTACTGGAAGGGCGAATTGTTTTTTTCAATGCTTTAATTATTTAATTAAAAAAATCTGTCATGCATATTTAAAAAAAAATTAATTCGTTAAATAAAAATGGAATTTAAATGCTTCTGTTATCAGAGCAACAAGCGGATGTTACACTGCAAAAACTCAAAGTTTTTGCAGTGTATAATTTATAGGTAATTATTCCATAATTGGGTATCTCATTTTAGCTTTTAGCTTTAACCTTTGCAAACACATCAAATGTTTAAAATGCTACAGCTCTGCAAGCATTATTTTTGTTCACTGCATTTGAAATAAAGCTGGCTGCAAATTGCTACCATCACAAATGAAAGCACGCAGCAAAAGTGACATCATGACTGCTGTGTGGCTGCCATGACAACAGTTTATCTAGTTCAGTGTCAAAACGATGCTAGCATACTGTAAAACCATAAATCATGACATTGGAGCATCTTAGAAACTTGGGCATACATAAAGGAAACGCTAACTATGACAAACACAAACATACCTGTTAAAAAAAAGAATTATTTTATAGAAATAAAAAGGCGACTTCTTGTGTCACAAGCGTTTATACATCACAGATGCAACATCAGATAATTCTAACTGATCACCTTTTACAAGCTTTACAAACACCATGAACAAGCAGTGAGCACACAGAACGAAAGAGTACAGCAGACCAACAATAAACGCGACTCGAAACAGCCAGAAACAAACACACAGATGTTTTTCAGTGGTGATAAATGATCAGACAGGTGGAGGGGGAGGTGCAGTGCATGGGTCAAAGGTCAACCTCCCAGAGCTCTGATCTGCCCTACCTTTTCTGACGCAGATCAGCTCATGTACTCCACAGTTACGCTCGCCACCTGGAAAGACAATGCAGTTTCAATGAGCCACGCCGCGATGGAGGGAACACAAGACAAAAACATCACAGCCGCACATTTAAATATGTTGAGACGCATTCGGACACACTTCCACAGAAGGACAGGAATAACACGGATAGAAGACACAGACAGTGACTGGATGGTGACAGCTGGATGTGGACGATTAACACAGAAACATCCTTCTTGCATTTATTAAAGTTTTATTGCACAATTATGCACAATAGCTGGTTATGTGAGCTTCAGCTTAACTTCACTACCTTTTAAATTAAGCTACATTCAGTCAGACTGTCATTGAAAAGTACATTACTAAAAACAATGAAAGTTTGCCATCTAATCCAAAGTCCAAACAGTATGCGTATGTATATACAAAATATACACACAACATATATATACACATACACTTGTAGCAGGGTCATTTACACTGATACAAGAGCAGCCTTTAGAGTAATTACAACATGTACATGGATTTGCAGTATTTACATTATTATTATTTTTGTACGCAATGTGCATGGTTTGTGTTTCTTATGTGCATACCACAAGTGTGTGGTGTGCATACATGTGTGGAGCTTACAGCACATTGCCCAGAGTTGAATCATCTACTTTACCTGCACAGTCTCACTCTGAACAGGCAAAGCACAGGAAATAACACAAGAACTGAAAAGAAATGAGTAAATATGTAACAACTGTTCAAAACTAGGAGAAGGGTTAGCACGAATCCTTAAAGTGGACAAACTATTCCAGCCCAGCTCTATCTTTAATTAACACAATATTTATCGTTCATTTAATTTATATGGGTAGAAATTGTTTTTTTGCTTCCAGACTTTATGCTAAGCTAAGTGTGCTGCAGAGTACTTTTCACTGGTTCCCTGGTTCATCATTATAACCTACCAGCTTTCAGTGTCTAAACACATATGTCATCCTTTCATTGTTTACCATCCTTCATGATAAACATTCACTGTGTATCATCATTCAATAAAAAAATCTTCTGAAATGAAATGTGAATAATGAATTATAATAATTATCAAGCTTTTACTTGTGTACATTTTCAGCCTCTAACAATCAGTTATTTCCAACACGAGTTTTCCGAGATGTAACATGATTTTTTATTTTTTATTTTTGGGTATGATTGCACCTTTAGTGAAGAGTTTAAGAGAAAAAAATACCAGTTTAAATACCTGTGCTGAGGGGTCACAGTGGAAGGGACAGTGCTTAACATTTTGAAAACACCAATTGGAGAATAAACTTGGTTTGATTTCATGACTGCATTAGCATTTTTCTTACATTTCAGCCATAATATAAATTATTTATTCCTTTATTTATTTCAGTCGCTAAAAAAATCTATCATCATTACTCATCATTACGTCCTTACTTATACAAACTTTAACATACTAACTGAATATTAAAACAACATTAGAAATGTGCAGTGGTTTAAGATGTTCGCTTACAACAAAACTCTAAAGACTTTTCTTTTAGGGAGC
Organism: Diplotaxodon limnothrissa; assembly: GCF_057381915.1. Lineage (NCBI taxonomy): Eukaryota > Metazoa > Chordata > Actinopteri > Cichliformes > Cichlidae > Diplotaxodon > Diplotaxodon limnothrissa. Next base: position 14,214,075 of record NC_140614.1, on the reverse strand, counting down.
ATTAAACCTGTAAGGAATCACCTTCAAAGCCAAACCTGAGTATACATGCAGTCAGTCTGCAGCCCCTCTGACATTTAAAAAGCCCACAACATAAGATTGTAAGATATTTAACTGTGTATCTTTGTGCAAAACAAAGGCTCAACATTTTAAAACATCCTTAAATCCATCTGACTGCAGCTCGCTGGCTCACTAAACATGGATTGAAAATGGATCTGACTGCACAAAGCACCACTGATCCTTATCCATGAGAAAAAAAACTGGAAGCACAGGGTGTCTTTTAATCCCTCTGCATATCCTGGAATAAACCACACACTCGTGTATCACAGTTTGATTGTTGCATAAACAATACAGTATCTCATGCTGTTATTCAATCATAATAAAAATGGGAACAACCAAACAAATAGTTAAGGGAGTTTGATCTGAAAGTCTGGCATCAGACAACAGTTCAGCCGCTGACGTTCTCTGTCGGTCTGAGTTTTATCAACACTCTGTCAGCCCAGCGGGCCGGACTCGATGGATGGCAGCTCCACGTTGAGCTCAGCAGTGGGCACCCACCTAAGCTTCAGTATATCATGAGGTAGACACCCAGTCACTGTTTTTCAAACTCTTTACAGAGAGTTCACAGCAGCTTTCTGCCGCAGACGGCCTTTCAGACGGTGACTGTAATTCAGAACTATTACTCACACTTGTGAGGGCCTCCCGGTCTCTGAGCTCAATGGCTGCCTCTGGGATCTGCCTACAGGTTGAGCAGCTCTGGCTGAATTCAGACAGTGTAGTGGTTTGTACAGGGCTGAACAAAGGCAACAAAAGGCTGAAAGCACTGAAACAAAAGGCATCACAGCAGCGTAAAGCCAAAGAATCTAGACCTTTACTTCAGAGCATTACTTGTACCAAGCTAACAATGAAACGGTGGAAGGTCCAGGTCGGTTTGTCAGTGAAAAAAAAGAAAAAGATGTGAAACTATCAAAGCGTATCAAATTAAATCCAACAAATGAGAAAAAAGGCTACTTTAAAATGGGATGCCAAAATTATAAAATATAAAAGTGTACAAAAGTAAAAGTTCTTTGTTTTTTTAATGTTTTTTGTTTCTGAGAAAAATGAGATCCAAATAAGACGCCATTCGTTGTAAATCTCGATAGAACAGTGGCAGTATAATGTCCTCCTAAGTGGATATCAGGCCCTTGTAGAGCAAAATTTAGTATTTTGGTCTAGACAACCCAAAATGTGATGTCCACATATGTGGACGCCAGGTCCTCTCTAAACAGAGAGGTCAAGAGAGAGGCCAACATTGAATTACCTTAAACCTGCCTTCCCTTTGATGGCCAGCAGAGGGTCAGAGTCAAAGCTCGCCAGGTCAAAAACAAGTGTATTTATATATTACTACCATAGCTGGACTGGCCGGTGGGCCGATGGTGATTTTTCGTTTTTATGCGCCAATGATTTGTTTCATTTTTTATTTTTTTTATAACAGTATAAACAATGAGAGGTGGTGGATTGGTTGTTTGGTGGTGGCTATGGCGGAGCTGCCACAAGAGGCCAGGTGGATGAGGGAGAGGGGAGGCAGGAGGAGGAGAGACCCAAGGCAGCCGCCGGTCCGAATGTCAGGTGAACTGAACTTCATGTAAGAAGTTATGACCTGCAGTCTATCTGGGTCAGATATAAACCAAGTTTAGGTGGAGTTTATTTTCGTTTTGCTGACTTTTTACCGTCAGTTACAATAACTCGTACTGTGTACTGGCTAGCATGACGGAGTTTCTATACAGCTTGGTGGGTGCTATGATTTTACTGATAGTGAACTTTATTTTATTCATAAGGTTAGTTAGTAGAGTTGCCAACCGTGACCCGTCCCCTAAAAAACGGAATCGTCTCGTATTCAGAGAAAATATTACACGTTTCGTATCGAGGTGAAAAGGAACACAGTTTGTCCCGGACTTCAGCTACAATGAAAAAAGACACAAAGCTGGATTTATTCTGCGTCTTTATGAGCACAGCTGCCTCTTCTTCTCTCATTCAATCATGAAAGTGATCAGTGATCAGCTGATCGGCTTTTCTCTCTTGTTTGTTTATCGCCCACTTTGCGCCAGAAACAGGAAACCAGCGGATGTCGCGGTAAACAACAGCAGCACGTTTAAGCTTGATCAGCTGTTGTTAGAATTTATTTAATATTAATTTCTAGTATCAGCTGATGTTTGCTGGAGCCACAGCTGTAAAAGCTGCTGATCATTATGTCGGTTTGGATATGTGGTGAGAGGGAAACATGAAGATGAAACCAGGAGATGTCCTTACTGAATCATCAGAGCTGAACAGGTGATGGAGAAACAGGTTTACCTTTTAGGTGACATGAATGAGTTGAAGGGAAGTTATGAACAGTGTCACCGCTTATTTTGATTGCCATTGTTTTGCACATAAATCTATTTTCAAATTCAATTTTTTTGGTCTCCATTTATTTATCCATGCTATTTGTATTTTATCTATTTGTTCATTGTACAGAGAAATGCTTTTTCTGTGCACACATGACAATAAACGCTTTGACTATTGAATGGCAAGTAAATTCAGATAGCATCGAGATAACCTGGCTATGTTGAAATCGATTCACAGTAAAGACCTCAGGCTTCCTAACATGGCCACATCCAGCTCTCACACTGTTACAGCTAACACGCAACATCATTAGCACCACCATCAGTTTTCCGTGAACATGAAAGCAACTCATCGCTGCTCAAACAGCCTCAGGAAGTGCTATCAATCCATTAACCCAATGCCACAGAAAACCTGATAAAACCTGAAGACCTGAGCCGGTGTGTGACAGATAGTTACTGCATGTAAACACAGCTTCTTAAGAAAGTTAAGAAAGCGCCTGAAATCTTTCTTGCCAAACAAGCAGCCGAGGACGGATCTGCTGTTCGATTTGGCAGCTGTGTGTGGGAGGATGCTCCTTTTTCATTCCTCCTTCACTCATCTCACACACAAACACACAAACACAATAAACACACACAGACTTCATGTTTGTCAAAAATAACATTTTCCCCGTTGCCAGTCCGCAGTGCTGGTTGCTCGTATCGCGCTACCAGCCAAATATTTAGCTGATAAAAACTTGAAACAGCCATTTCAGTTGGCATTGTTGCATTCCAATGCTCATGTCACAAAACTGACTAGTCTCTCCATGACAAAGCAAAACCTTTACCAACCAACTACAAAGCAGATTACAGGAATCCACTGGTGTTTCAGTGTTTCTGTGATACATTAAAAGTGACTTTAAAGCTTCGATAAAGCTCCGCATCAATGTGTGTGAATTTGGGTTGTAGTCCAACAGCACTTATTCAGTACAAGCAAAAAAACCAGAGCAGCATATTAACAGGCTACCAGTCCGTTTATTATCTCCCTTTTCCTGTCGCAACTCATGACAAGCACAGTCGACAATATAAACGATGGATGATGTAGCTACAGAGTTTTTGAAGAAAATTCCTCCCCAGTTCTTCACATACAATCAGACGTATGTGAAGATAAGAGACTCCAGATAAGCTTCAGTGTGTAAACTTCACTTTTAATATTACAATTCAGAAATGAGAAGAAAAAATCAGATTTATGCAGTAACTTTACAGGTGTGCTGATGATGTAAAAGGACAGACAGGCTTTTGTCATTACATAGAAGCTCGCATGATCACATGATTTCCAAACAAGTTGCCCGCTGTCATTAAAACACGGCATGAAGATTGAGGTTCTTGTTTATCCCCCTTCTTTCACCAGGGAGCATGTCTTGCTACTGCAAACTAAATCAAGGTGAAGTCTGTGGCTTCCCAGTCTTTCCTCATTCAGACGTCTGGGGCCAGACTGGGAGCATTTATAGAGTTTGTCCCAGATTTTTTAAGGAATCTCCTCGACCTGCCTCCTGTAATCAGGCTGCCGAGGCGTACGTGTCTGGCCAGGAGAGATGGATGAACTCAGGCTGCAGCACAGAAAGTTCAGCTAAAACAAAAACGGACAGATAATTTTTCTTGTTTGAGGTCGGTGCAGAAAAGGAAGTGTTATGAAAAGAAAACTCAGGGAGACAAACTTGTTGTGTTTCTCTTGTTAACAATCAAAGTTATATTTGGTATGCCTGATACAAAAATGTTTGAATTAAACAAGTAGCAAGAAGGTTATTTTCTTTTTATTCACCAGAAATCCCCTGACTTTTTAATGTGTATGTGAAAAAATGCTGAATGACTCTTTCGGTTCGTTTATTAATAAATTATATTAAACAAATAGCCAAAAATAGGCGAGTACAACTGAGTGTACATAGGGAACTGAGCCACGTGCAGGAAAATCACTAAATGTCTTTCTTGAAGCTCCAGGAGGGAAAGTCGTACCACATCAGGCTGTTCATGAAACATGTTTGTGCTGCGATGAGTTCAGAATAAGCTCCAGCTAAGCCAATTAGCTGCTGGTTGATACAGTATAATAAAGATAGAGCTCAGCTCTAAGATGGCAAAGCAGCACCAGTTTCCTTCATACCTACATCTCCACAGCATGGTCTGCTGAACTGGATTTCCTTCCCGGTGTGAAATCACAGCTTTTTAATACAGTAGCATCCCAGCGGATGGAAACATTTCTTTAAACATACTAAAGTTGATTCTTTATTTTTAGACCTGATTTGCCTAATTTAGCGTCACTCATAAGATGTTAATAGCTTGAACATGAAATTAAGATGACAGACAATTATCTCCAAATCAGCCCACAGCTGTTATATTTAAACCTCAATCTGTCTCTGGATGTTGCTGCTGGAACAAAGTCTGTCGATGTCACAATGAGCTATGAATTAACATTTGCTCTACTTGCTTATAATCGGTTTTATTTTTTTGCCAGCCTCCCTCGTTGGTCCTATGCCAAGTGGACAGCCAATCAGTCGCTAAACTGCACAAAATCCTCCCAGTAACAAATCCCTCAGTCTGCCTCAAATGGATAACAAGCGCTGAAATGACAGGAAAATCAAATATACAGCAAAAGCATTGTTGATTCATCTTTGTATCTTTGTTGTGCCAGCGGGTAAAACACATGGACCACATGAGCGTGTCCAAGGGAAACATACACTCTGGAAAAAACCTGCTTGCTCATTAAAAGCTTCCCATCCTGCGAGAGATAAACAGTTAAAGACAAGAGTCTGAAACCACGCAGAAGAGTGAGGTCTGTGTCCACATTTCATCTTCATCTTACAATATAAACAAGTCAAAGTTTTTCTGTGGAAGCCTTCAGTGTCTTTCCTTTTAGTCCAGGATTAATCAAGTCTTGGAAGCTGATAATGACACCTGACAGTGTTCTTAATCAAACCAGTGAGTTTAATTTAGTTAATCTGTTAAACAGATTTAACAGAAAGTCCTTTCAGGTTCCTGTCAGCCTGTCTCAGTCCAGATAGACTATTTCTGTTAGCTCATTAACAATTTTAACTTTTGTTTACGTACCATAAATGACAAAATCAGTCACCATCAAAGTTCAAATATATAATGCTGAATACTCCAACAGTGAAGATGACAATTTAACATTAATACAACGTCTTTGCTCGGTCAATTGAGCTGGCAGTTTAGGTGATGTTTTCTTTTTCCCACCTCTGAAAATAGGTAGATAAACATATTCTCTGGCCACTTCAGTCAGTACACCATTCAACTGCTTCAACGCAAATATCCGATCAGCCAATCACATGGCAGCTGATCAGATAATTTAGGCATGTAGATTTGGTCAACATGATCTGCTGAAGTTCAAAGCAGGTCCCTCTCCTCCTTCTTTTCAGGAGGAAAAAAAAAAGTACTTTAGTCAGCAGTCCCCAAACTTTTTTGCACCACGGACCGGTTTTTGTCCAACAATATTTTCACGGACCGGCCTTTAAAGTGTTGCAGATAAATACAACAAAATAAAACCAGTGCTGATACCCAAAAAAAAAACAAAAAACGAACATTTATTCATGATGCACAGGAAAAGACCCAGGGAACCTGAGTTAATGATAAAAACGATTTAAAAAACAAACAAACAATAAAAACCCTGAAAACCATAAATGTCAACCCGAGCCTCAACTCTCGCAACGACTCACAGACCGGGACCAGTCCATGGCCCGAGGGTTGGGGACTGCTCCTTTAAGTAACTTTGAATGTGGTGCCAGATGGACTGGTCTGAGTGTTTTTCATCATGGATGAGCACCTGACAAATGTGCAGTATCTGTGTGATGCTATTATGTTAATATGGACCAAAAAACTTCATTTTGGACTCTACCAGCTGTTGGGGGAGATATTTTTAGCAGGTAATGCTGAGTTGTGTTAACCAGAGATTTGTTCAAATGTTTCGTGGAGACAACAGAAATCCTCGTGCCGTTAGATTTAAACACTGCATCTTAAAGTTGACCTGAAAACAAACCAATTAGCAAAAACAGCTAAAGCAAATCAACAGGTGAAAATTGTCCACAGGTTTCTCACTGCATGCAACACCTCACGTGGTCAGTTCATCCAGTTTTTTCTAAAAATATGGGATGAACTTTAATTGGAGCATCATATAATGAATTAACAATAATAACTGCTTTCCAAGGAGCATGTGCTCTTTTCCAGCTACACTGTCTCACAGCTTGTTTCATCTCAAATGGTCGGCAGATACTGGCAATCATCGCCTCACATCCTGTTTCTCGCTCTGCAATAACAAACAGTGGCATGTCATGAAGATGGAGAGGAAAATGGAGATGGAGTCTCCAGTCCAGAGGAAGCACGGGCCTAATGTTTTCAGATGTTTTGTCTATCAGATCTAAAATGACATATGGAACAGTCGTATATTTGGCAAAACCGGTGGAAAAAAGGTGCCAGAAGCAAAGTGACCTGGCAGGGATTTCACTTCGATTTGGAAGTCTAAATGTCAGCACGTAGAGCTCCACTTAACACATAATATTTCCACAGCTCAACACACCCTGGCCTGCCTACTCTGCACTTGGCTCTAGCTCAGGATTCGACAAGTCTTCATGCACGCCGCGCAGACAGAACAGCACGCACGCGAGCTGCCCGCTTTCGATCTGCCAGCCAGAGAGCCGGACTTAACCAGGATATGTGAAATCCATTTTCCAGTCGATCTGAGTACAGCTTGTTGCAGGAGCTGATGCATGCAGTGGAGCCCGTCGACATAACATTTGGTTTCTGCAAAATTGGTCCCTTTTAAGCAAATTAAAGACTACTTTCAGAGATTTTTAAAATTTCACAAGCTCCTTTAAACTGCTCAGTGATCTTTTCACAAACAGCGTGCCGGGCATGTCCAAAAGTGATGCTTTAGGAGCTCTAACATTTGGGAAGCAGCAGGCTTTGATAATGGTGATTTAAGGCGATTCAGCGGCGCATTAGTAAAATAAACAGAGCTGATGACAAAGCTGAATGTCACTGAATACATTATTAAAGTCTCCCAGTACTCTCTAAAGTAGCCTTTAGGCATCAAGGTAGGTGAAATTGGAGAGCCGCACTTCACTCAAGCCTTCGGGCTAAAAATGAAAAAATTAACAATGCTTATAATGTTCCTGCCAGTTTCCTCTTTAAATTCATCTCCCATTCAAGTGCGCAAAAGCTTCTGCAAACTGATTCCCTCCGGCTTCTTAAATGTGAGAATTTGCTGCTTTTCCCACAGATTCCTATTGTGTTTATAGATGAAGAGATGGGTGTATGAGAAGCTGAATACATACAGGCTTTCTAAAATGAAAGATTTAAAAATAACTGATTCTTGTCTGCAACGTGCAACATGTTCATCTTTGCTTTGCTCTGGTAAAACTGATGGAGCAGCATAAGAACCAGTTCTCAACCTGCAGCAGGTCGTGGTTAGACTGACCCTCCTTAATGCAGATCACGAGAGGAGAAACAGTAAGGCCAGTCAGCTGCAGGCCAAGAAAGAGAATTACCCAGTGATTAATCATTAAAATAAAAAGCTAACGTGAGCTGCAAAATATACCTGGATAGGTGTTAATACACACAGACAGACTGCCCAAGTAAAGTTGCTGATATCCCTTTGTTTCTTTTCTTTTTAGACATTTAACTGAAAATAAATTTAAATTTGTTTTGTTTTTTTCACCACTTTTTCTAATATTTAATTCAAGAATAAATCCTTTGCATGTCTTTGCGGTTTAAAGTGATTTATACACTACATTATTAAAAGTGTTGACAGCACAGGAGTTTCACTGGCCAGTGATCTTGATATTAAGAGTTGTGCGTCATTCCTCGACCAGCAGTTTAAACACTGCTCTACTATCTTGCACCAGAAATGACAGTTGGTTGAAGAAATCTTTCCTATATTATTGAAGCACAGCAGCCTTGCTTGCCTTTTAGTTCTAAGATGTTACACCATCTCCTGCCATTAGCTGGAGCTGCTGTCCCAACAGGCGGCTGACACGTCCTCTCCGAGGAGGGTTGAAAAGTAGATGACAGCTGTGCAAACCGGTACACTTTGATGCAGAAAATGAGCGACTGTTTGTTGGTGATATAAAGTAAAACTTGCATAATGCGAGCGGAGAGACAAGTAACAACAGTCTGCGCGGGTGTCTGAACACCAGTCTGCAAACGTAGCTGACATTGTGCACGTGTAACTTGATAAACAGCACGAATGCCGCAAGTTTCAGAGATTACTGAAAACGTTCATCTAAAAGACACATGCAATATTAGCATGGCCGGTGTTTAATCTGGTCCATTAGTTGGGGCTCAGTTTTAAGTGGTTTCTTACAGAGAGACTAATTCTCCTTTTAAAAGCTCGTAAATTATTCATCAGAAATATCCCTTTAAATTAGATGATGTGCTGTGATCTAAACAATGCCTTCCCCACAGCTCAATTCGTTGCCTTGAAATTAATCGACTTGTGTTTTCCAACACCTCGTGACGTTCACCCAACCTAACATCACAAGTACAGACAGAAACACAGCCTCCCACTGGTGCCGAGAGACCGATCCCTGGATGCTGCAGGTGTCAGTCAGCCCCACAGCTGCTCCATAAATCTCGGCGGGGCCGACTAGCTCCAGCAAACCACTACTCTTCAGGAAACGGCACTTTGCTGACTAATGCTAGTGAGGAAGTTGAGGTTACGGGTGTGGTTGAATAAAGCTCTATGTCAGATGGCATGAAGGAGGAGGCATGATGGTGGCAGAACAGAGCCGGTGACCTACGCCTTTCTAATATATTTAGTGACCACTAATTGTTTTCTGACATGTTTCATCCACGTGACTGTTTTGTTTAAAGTCTGAACCTGTTGTTAAAATTTTAGTCAAAAAAAAGCAAACTGATAGACAAAGCTGCAGCAGCAAATTTAGCTCTTCCATCACACATGAATGACTCACACGCTTAAAGTGTTTCTTTACTTTATGTGCTGATCAGAGCCCGAAGGCCCAAAGAGAATGGATGGTCTATTTGCCTAGATTACAGCTGGAGTTCACGTCACTGTGCTGTTTTCTAGAGGTGATCTCTGCTGTCCTGTATTCCTCACGACCTATTATTTTATCACCTCCCTCCAAAGACTAGCGAGAACTTTATAACTTTACAGTTTCAGATGCTAAGATAATAAGATTTAGATGACACCAGTGCCATTATCAGTGATGTTTTTATGTTGCCTCAGTTTTCTGTGTTGAAAAACGTAGGTCCACATATGTTTATTTTTACAGGTTTAATAGTAGAAAGATAAAAAGCATCTGGCTTCTTATCTTCTGTGTACTGTGCAAAGAATCAAGAATCGATAAGCTTGGATACTGCCCGGGTAGGTGGGCAACATTTCTGAATTTCCATCCCCAACTCTGATATTCTACATACTAAACAAAAGGGAAACACAGCAGGAGAGGATACTGTATCAAACATATTAAATTAACTAAACTGAAATCAATCCTCCAGCATATATTCACACAGTCACACAATGAAATGCTGAACACATCAATTTAAAAGGACTAACACTGACTTATTTGTCTCTGCATTTCATAGACTGTGTGGGTTTTTCAGCACCGCTGCACCTGGGAACATGCCTGTGAAAAGTTGGTTCCAAAATGTTGTGATGCTGTGTAAAATATCAATAAAAACCAAATGCAATGATTTGACAATCTCATGAACCCAGATTTTATTCACAGCAGAACTTAAAAGTCATTTCAAATGATTAGACTGAATTTGATGGCAGCAACATGTCTCAAAGTTGGGGCCCGGCCATGTTTACCATTCAAGACAGTCTGGGAACTGAGGAGACCTCCTGCTGGACTTTTGGGAGAAGAAAGGTGTCCCATTCTTGCCTGATACAAAATTCAAATTCAAATTTTCTTACAATGATAGATTTTCACAGTCGTTTGATTTGATTTCTATGTTTTACTTTGGATAAAATCTGGGTTTGTCAGATTTACAAATGACTGCATTTTTAGTGTTGTATAAATCTGACACAAAAACTTTGCCGCAGGCTGAGAGCAGTTGCCCACCTCTCTTTTTAGCAGCGATGCCTGCAGGGACAAGTCTAAAACTGGAATAGGAATTTAATTTAATGAATTTTCACCACTGAAATATTTGTGCTGATTAAACCAGCAGTGTGTAAAGCAATTAAATGAGCTTATTTGTACTTACTAGAGGCTAGTAAAACTCTGATCTACTGGCCTGGGAGTCAGTGCGGAAAAATGTTGTTATGTTTGAGGCTGAAAAAATTATAAAGAATTGTTTCAAATAATGCAATTAAAAAATGTCAGCAACTTCCTGTAAAGACTCCACAATGGAGAACACTGGCTTGTATGCTCATCCGCACACACTCATACAATATTTCATCCTATGCATTCAGCACCTTCACAAAACAGGAAGAAACCAGATTATTTGGGATTAAATGCCATGCTCGCAGGCACGTCAGCATGCAGACTGAAAGACTGGGGCAGGACCAACAACTTTACAATCACTGGATACCTGGCCCTTCCTCCTTACCAGCAACAGTATAATGTCCACTTACGGGGACATTATACTGCTACTGTTCTATCAAAATTTTAAACAAATATCCTCATATGTGGCTCTCATTTTTCTTAAAAACAAAAATAAGGTAAAAGAAATAATCTGGTAATTCTTTGTTTTTACATTCATCGGGCCCCAATATGCCCAAATATCAAAGAGAAATTAAAAATGCATGCCGTGGAAGAGTTCGGGTCTTAGTAGGATTGCACCTTTAGTGCAGACTCTAGCTTTTCACTGTACTGGTCCATAACTTGATAGGATAAAGAAAAGGTTCTGTCTTATCAACACAAAAAAGGGAACTCTATATTAATAAAAAAATAATAAAAATCTATCATTAAGCTATGGTATGTCTGCCTTCCTGTGACATTTAATGTATCGCAGCAATGTGAGCATGGGATCCAAAGTGATAAAACAAACTAAGCACCAAAGCTGCTTACAACCTGCAAAGTTACATAATCGGAGTAAGGTGAGCAGTAAAAGCACACGGTGGACACTGGAATAGAAATCACGCATTCATTATCCGCATTAACAGTGCGTTAATGTGGTTTGTGTGAGCTCTGCTCCGAGTTGTAAAGCACAGGCGTGCAGCAGCGAGACTGCAAACCAAATGACAGCTCGAGTTCCGTGAAATTAACACACACACGCACACACACACACACACACACGCTCGGTCTGAATGAATGTCATGCAGTTTAAAGAGCGGAGTGGAGCTTTCCTTTCAGCACCACCTTTACAAACAGAGAAAGCGCCGCTTCCAGCTTCCTCCTGCCTCTCTTCTATCACACTGCAAAGGAAAATTACCACCTTAAAGAAAATTAGAAAAACAACTTTCACTGCTTCCAGCCGAACCAAGCACTCATCTCCTGAGCTCACGAACACTTTTAAGCAGAGGCAAATCACCGCTGACACGTATCATTTCCAGCTGAAGTTAATTAAAAGGAGAGGAGAGCCGTTATTGGCCTACTTACCATCAATCGCCATGATGTTCTGTTTTGGCTTCAACCAAAGTGGGCGGTAAAGAAGGGGGAGCGGCCCACTGCAAGGGTGAGGAAAGGGGGGAACCCACGGTGTGGTACAGTCCGTGAGATGCTCGGGGAGGAAGCTGAACGTCTGCTGCACAAATACCACACACAGCTGAGAGGATACAGGCTGAATCATATGATCAGGAATTCTATTACTTATCAGAGTTTTGCTAGTCCGCTTAACATGACTAATTAGATTATATATATTAATATTATTCAGATCCTGACACATCTGAATCTAAAATCTGTTGTGTTAATATAAATTATTCTGGTTCACAAGACATTATAGGGGCTAAAATGGTAGAATGGGATCATTTAATTGCTCTGCTTGTTTATCATACCCATATTAATTCATTTGCTTCTATGCAGATATACTAAAATGTTCATCATCAGTCATTTTTATGTGAAAGCAGCTAATTCCTTTCATATAAAAATGACTGACTGCCTTTATTGTCACTTTGGGCATCAAGTATCTGCCTCAAGGTTTCTGCAGGAAGAAATCTCGCTCGTCTGCGTCTGTTAGCCGCAGTTCACTGCGCAGCTATTACAATAAAATCACAGACTGACAAATATATGGTAGAAAACATATTTGCGATTGAAAATATCAAAGCAGCACACAGGTCGCACAAGAGTGCCAACAGGGACTTTGGCTCAGGCGCAGTTCAATTCAGTTTATTTATACGGCACAAAATCACAATAACAGTCATCTCAAGGTATTTTATTTTGTAAGGTAAAGACACTAAATAGTACAGAGAAAACCCACTATGACCACCTATGAACAAGCACTTGGCGAGAGTGGGCAGAAAAAACTCCCTTTTAACAGGAAGAGACCTCCAGCAGAACCAGGCTCAGCGAGGGTAAGTTTGCCGCGACTGGATGGGGGAGAGGGGAGGAAGACAGGACTGCAGAAACACTGTGGAAAAGTACCAGAGATTAATAATAACTGATGATGAAATGCAAAGTTGTGTATAAAACAAAAA